>NC_073725.1:10733374-11375588 GCF_023634155.1 Falco peregrinus
CCCTAGCTGCTACAGTATCCTTCCTTCCTTTTCTAAAATGTCTGTCAGAAATATGGTGAAGTTTAGATTTTGTAGGGTTTCCATAGGACAACGGCTCTGTGACCCTGAGTGTGTGAATACCCACAATTTGTACAAATTCATTACCCTTTGAAGTTGAGGGTACTGTATCTGTTATTAAATCTGAAAAAAAGACAGTGTCAAGCCAACATACTTGTAATAACATTTTGGATTTCCTTCTCTAATTGTTTAATGGAATTAATATGAACATTTTTGCTATAAAGTTGGACAGCTGCAGCAGGATGTGATTTAACTGGCTCTTCTTTCAACACATTCTGGTGAACTTTACAGTATGCAATGTTTTAAAAGTCCCATTTATCTGTCATGTAGCTTTCTTGCACTTCCTTTGTTTCCAGTTATTTATCCATTGCATTTTTTAAAAGGCCAAGTTCAAATTGCTTCTCACTTTTTGGTTATGATAAAAAGCAGTGCGAGGCAAAAACCTTGCATGCTGCCTTCCCTCTCACCAAGGACACTGGGATATATGCATGAGCAGTGGTTGCCTGATGAGCTGCAGCACTAAGTGATGCAGTGTCTAACTATGCTACCCATCTGTTCATCACATCTTATCATTGTTTCCTGTACATTCTGAGGGACTGTTTTTGCAGTTCAGCCTTTTGCTTGTGCATCCAAACTCTGTTTCACATACTTTTGCTTAAGTAAGGAAGACCCGAGGAAGTTGCCTACAGATCCACTCTAAACTCTGTGTTCTAGTAGAAACTCTTTTGTCTCCCTGCCCAGTTTGTAATGTGCTTGTGAAGTTTTGTAAGCATTTGTTGTTCTTTGATGCATTACAGTACATTTAGGGTCTAGACTTTTGAGCATTGTCAAATGCTCAAAACAGAGACAGCTGTTTATAATGGTATTGTATTTATATAATAAAGTTATGCTAATAATGTGGAGCATATGACAATTTAATGAGGTTTAAACACCCTTGGGTTGACCTGGCAATATGTAGTGCTCACTGCAGCATGGCTGTAACCTTGCATACATTGTTTTGTGCAATTCTGGAGGTGGCGGCTAGGAGAACCGTTTCACAGTGAGCTCCTGGGGAAGTCAGTTGCTGCATGCACCAGTGAGACTGTGCAAAGCTTTAAATTCTGTCTCTACAACTTGTTTGTGCACTGTAATCAGTTATGAGATTGATTATTGTGTGTTTTCTTATAAGGTGCTGCTTTCTACCCCTTGGTAATTGGGTGGCGTCCAGAGTTGCTTAGCCATGAAAGCTTACAGGGCTTTTGCAGGCCACCAGGTTCGGAGTCTGGAGACAGCTGGCTGTAGCAGGCAAAGGACTGTGGTAAATGTTAGCTTGGAAAAACCCACACATGTAAGAGCCCTGAATAAGTCAAGATTAAAGTAATTTATTCTGTATAATTTTAACAAAAAGACAGCTCTTACGATTTTAGAAGAATACCTTTTAAATGCATCTTGTAAAGATTAAAGCTATCGAGCACAAAACCATGATATAACAGCAGATCCTAATTAGTGCAGTTTCTTAATGTGGTTATGTTTTTTGGTTTTACATTTATTAAATATTTAGAAGTTCAACTGTAGATATTTTTAATCAAAATCAGAATTTTCTCGCAAAATGGGTGATTACATCATTTGCACATTTATATTGGAAGACATTTTAACGATATAAGCATTTTTTCATTTAGACAGCAACCATAATAAATTGAAATAAAATTCAGCCTTGATTGATGTTCTGTGTGTCATGTACAGGGCAAGTCCCATCTATTAAATGTGGTTTGCCAAGGCAGCAATATTAGTAGCATTTGAATGTTTTTCTTATTAAGGAGAAAAATGGTCAGCAACATCAATACCGTCTGCTCCAAAGACCATGGTAAATGGAAACTGCCTGCAGCACATTTGAATTCCTCACTGTATTTGGGATAAAGGTATGATGCAGGCAGTGAGATATTTCCCCCCCCCCCTCCCCCTTGAAAATTAGGGTAGACTATTACAGTTCTTAGGATGAAAGAGAGAGGCTGATTACAACATAATGGAGTGTACCATATTCATCTCTTTTGAAATATGACCTCACTCGGCCTTTTCCATTTTACAATCGATTCTCTCATTCCCTTAATGAACCTGTGCGTTCATGAGTCTTCCTTGGAAGTATGCACATGAAGTATTACAGTAGCAGAGAGTAATTGTCTGACAAGCAAGTGCAAGTAAAGTGTCTCTCTTGTAGTCTTATTCAATAACACTATGGACCATTAACGCATTGCATCAGGTTCCATATTGTTTTGTTAAAAATTTTGCAACCATATTTTTCTTACTTCTTGGTTTTTAAGTAGTTTCAGAAAACTGGTTCAACATGTTCTGTCTTTATTTCTTTGCAGAACAGTACATAAGTGTAACAGATGAGCTATCAGAAAGGTACTCTTACAAAGTCAATGCTCTGTTATCAGGTACTGAAATTGAATAAACTAATACTATGTTAAAGGCAGAGAGGAAGGGCTCTTTGAGAAGAAGAAAAATGTGTAAGGCTAGGTAGAAAATTACTGGAGGTACCATCACTTAGAAGATGTAATTTTTAAAGGATCAAATACCTAGTATGTGACTTTTGTGTCTGTTGGCTTCTTTTGGCTATTGATGTGATTAGAAGTAATAAGAGAATACTGTTAACTATTATATTGTACGTTTTATATAAGTGTGTGTGTCTTTATGTGTATTTTTAGATGTATTTTTAATATTAATATAAATTGTTTATGTAACTATAAACTAATATGTATTCTAGATAACCATAATGAATATATAAACTATTTATAGATGGTTTACATACAAATACGTGTGTGTATGTATATATATATATATATAGCTTTATTATCAACCCATAGTGGCAAACTGGCTATTGACCTTTTCAACTTGCTACAAAATACAAAGCCACCCACTGGCTGATGCTCACAAATACAAAGCAACCTGGATGGTACCCAGTATCAGACTACAAGCATAAAGCTTGCTGTGTTCACTGCTGGGAAATCAGGAGAGCAGGGAATGTGGGACAGACTCTCGTACCCCAGTCTTGCTCTAGGCACAGAGCTGCTAAGGAGGCTGAGCCTTACAGGGAGCTACCCAGGAGAGCTGGCAAAACCTTATAGAAAGATGTTGAGAATAAACCACAAGCAAAATAAACCAGCGAAAATTTGCAGATGCTTGAAAACCTTTGTAATGACAATTTCATTGAAATTTGAAGCATTTGATGTATCACCACCGGCACTGATTTGATAGAAATGACCATGAAATAAAGGTTGAGCTCAGAGAGAAGCAAAAGTCCTGTCTGATATGTCAAAATGATAATTCATCATGTCAGAAAGCACGATCAGGCCAAAGTCAGTGTCCTAAAGTGTGAAAATTGCCTTAACTGTGGACCTGTTTGGATTGTGAACTGCTGCTCAGGACCAGAGATGAGGAATAAGTAAAAATAAGGTTAAGGTTAATTTTGTAAAACATAAGATGCACCACCACCACCCCCCCCCCCCCCCCCCCCCCCAAGGTTAGGCCTGTTCAAAGTTTTTTATTACTTTGGAAGAGAAAACACCTTAGAAAATGTAATTTACACTCTTCTTTTTAAATCATGTATTTTGCTTTTGATGAAACTTCTGTTCCCGGCTCCAAATTGTATTTGTTGTAAACACGTTATGGGTTGCTTTTTCACATTGCCCTTCTGTCTCAACTTCTGCTCTGTGGGACTATGGATCTTGTTAGTTTTTAGCAGTTTCTTTAGTTCGCGTCAGTGTAGTGTAGCTGACTCCATGCAGGTGGAGCCAGCTTTTTCCTTTTTTTAATGGAAACCTTACTTGGAAACACTACGTCCTAGTATATATATATTTTGTTTTGCCAAAGGCACCTGCAGTATGCTGTCAGGATATGTCACTGTGGTAGGGAGTTCATCTGTAATAGTAGGGTTTAGCTAAAAACTGGTAACTGGGGTGGTGTTGTGTGTTTTGTTTTACATGTGAGAAAGAAAAACCACACTAACAGATCGCTATTTTTGTTAGCTGCGAAATTGTGGCCAGGATGGTTGAAAATCTGATCAATTTAATCCAGGCACTTTATTGCCAGTTCCTTTTCTGTGGTTAATGTTGCTTGCACAGGAGTTAAACTTCTGCCATGTGAAGAGCTTGGTCATACAGAACGTGGTTGTACTTGGAGGTGTCCCAAGCAGCCTGGCTTACTGCACGCAGGAGAACCCGTGCTAGTCCATTGACCATTGCCTGCTTTGGGATGTAGGCTCTGCTTGTGGTATTTCTGTAATGTTTCGGCATGTTCATTATCTCACCATTCATGTAGCATACATACTCTTCTGTTTTCAGCAGGGGCTCTGCATCTCCTGTGTATGAAGTGACTGAAGCCCCATTCAGGAAGCGTATATTGAGTGGGGGTACTTATGTATGTGCTTGATGATTAGACCAAAGCCGCGGCTGATGTCAGCGACATTGAATGCACATTTAGTTGAGGCTTTCTATGAATGGGAATGGGTTCATGCTGAAATGCCTTTGAGTAACGAAGAGTGAAATGGTCTGTTCAATACCCCATTGTACACTCTTCAGAGGACTTGAGGGTAATTTTTGAACCTGTGTTAATGATGAAGTGAACTGTTTGCTTGTCTCTGATCGGAACTGTATTATGGTAGGTCCTCACAAAACACTGTAAAGCATCAGTATCTCTGTCCTGAACAACTTTGGACCCATGAGAAGACAGCTTGCTGGGAGGGCAGCCAAAAAGCCCCATCCGCATCCTGGTGAGCAGTTTGTTATCTGGTGTTACTAAGCAGACTTACGGAGGCTTTTGGTTCAGGTCCATCTTTCAGAAGATTCATGTGTGCTTAGATAATTCATGTTTTGTATTTAGTGGATAGCAGGGAAAAGGAACCAATATTTTTCTGCAGAAATGTGATGTTCAAGAGCCAAATGCAGGAAGAGTTCCTTATTCTTAATTATCTCTTAATCATCTTTTTACACCCCAGCCAATTAAAATACAGTTCTTTTGGTCTTCAGAATTTTTTAAGTTGAGATTAAATTAAAAGTTTATATTTGTTTTATTATTTGTTTTCTGATTTTTGAGTTCATAGGGATCATGCATTTTCAAGTTTTTTACTGTGCAATCTCAGGACTGGGAAACTTGCTTAATTTTTAAGTGAAGGGTATGACGGTTAAGTTGTAGCAGTACAACAAAAACTACAGACTATGAAATTGGCAGAGAGTTGGCAATTCATTAGATGAAATCTGAAGGAAAAATCTACGATTGTAAGGTTGTAGTCCAATGAAGAAAGGAAGCTACATGCCTGCAGTCCATCTCGCTTACATTCAGCATTTACTATATTGATGCACTTTGGAAGAGAAATAATGTACCATTCTTTTTCTAAAACATTCCGTCCAGAATTGCTTCTCTTAAACATGTTATGATTGCATGGTCTACATCTTAAGTTACTGGACTGCTTTGCTTCCCAGTTTCAATAATGTTTGTGGTTTGTTACCTGCTCTTTTTCTGATACTTTAAAGCTTTTGCTGATAATAAGTACTAGGAAGGTGAAATGTATTGCCTCCTTGAATGTATTCAGGTGCTGTGTTTATAGCTATGGAGATCAATGCTGTTTTTGCTTTAGAAAGCTGTTTTTGCTTTAGGAAGCTGTTTCTTAAGATAGAAATAACCATCAGATACTGTGCTTTTAGAAAAAAAGATCCTTATAGGAGTATTTCTGAATCATTGATACTGATGATTTTAGATAGAGACACAATAGCTGAAAGAAACAAGGACAAACTGTTTTTAAAAACATGGAAAAAATCTCCACCCCAAGACAAAAAAAAAAGCTTTGAGAATGGAGTCTGAAGGTAGTACTTGCTGCTATAAAAATCACGTCTGACCCATTGGAGCAATTTTTTACTGTAGGCTGACTGCAACCCAGTGTACTAAAGAACTTTCTAAAAATCCCAGAAATGGAAGTGCTTTCTTTATACATCTAGATACTTTTGTGAGCTGACATTTAAATGGATACAGGTTTTGTGTGGGATGCATGTGAGCTCTTAGAAGCATTACTGTTTGCAGGCTTTTCAGGTTAAAGAGTGCCTTTTGGGACAAATGCTTTTTCAACAATAGGAATGAATTTCACTAGCATGTAATATTTTGAGCTGGATTGTTGCCCCACTTTTGCATTGCCCAGCTAACGACTGAGAAGAAAGAAAATACATCAGCTATTGGTGATAGCAGCAGCCAGACGGGCTTAGTGAAGTATTGTGAGAATTTGACAATTCCCATCAAAGCATAACCTCTCCTTTTCTTCGTTGTATTGCTGCCTGTTGATAGAGCTTGTTGGATCACAAGATGTCTGTGGCCCTTTTCTCCATTCAGAGTAGAATTGTTCCGGGAAGAAGAGGCTAAGAAAGGTACACAAGATGATAGACTATAATAGTTGTGTCTTGTTATGAGTGTTTCTACAACTTGGTCCAATGGAGAAGGTGCAGGAGTGAAGGCAGTGGGTTGATTAGCATTGATAACATGCAGCTGTGGCCTGGCCTCAGAGGCAGTGGGTTGATTGACATGGACGATGTGCAGCTCTAGCTCGTTCCTGCTAAGTGGTTAAATAGCCCTGAGGATTGGGGGAGAGGGGGTTGGATGGGGGAGGAGTCGTGGTCTGACCTCTGGAGGAAGGAGATACAGCACAGACAGTAGACTGACCAACGATAAAGCCTTGTTGCAGCACAGGTGTGGCTAAAGATGATGAACAGGTAGAACTAAAATGAAACGAGACTATTATTTTGTGTTAGAAGACATTCATGGGTATAATTTATTCTTCTAGACTTTCAAAAGGTTCACATCCCAAGTTGCTATCCTACGAGATGTTTAAGAATATTGAATTGGAGAGGCATGAGGCAGATTTATGGGAATCATTCCTTCTGCAGGAGTTGCAGCATGGTGTAACTCAGGGTTATGCCATCTTCTAGCATCAGGGCCACTTGGCAACTTGGACATCACAGAAGATTAACGGGGAGGTGTAGGGGTATGAATAGTAGCACGAATGTTATTAACGTAGCTGTTGTATAGCAATCTCAAAAGATGAGTAAAGAGATGGTAGAATTTGTGGGTGATACAAAATGAATTGGAGGAAGGCTGAAGAACTTTAGGGGATATCTAGCAAAGCCTAGGAAATAGGCACTGTGACGGCAGATGAAGTTTTACAGCTGAAAAATCAAAGTAAAATTTTCCAAGTACATAATTTGACCTAATTGTATGTTGCTGAATATTTAATTAACTACATTTGCTGCAGGAAAAGAAGCTAGCAACTGAAGTTTTTGTCTGACACTTTTTTTTTTTAAAAAAAGATTAAATTAACAAAAATAATTTTATGAAACAGAATAGCAGTAATTCCTAGTTAGTAGTTACTGCTGGTTTACATCATGATGCTTTATAATAGGGACTCTTCATTTTGTTCTGCATTACTCTTAAGAAAATACAGTAAAAATAGAGAAGACTGGATGATGAACAGAAGTGATTTGTGGCATCAGAAGGAATTCCTTGTAATGAGGTACTGAAAAGAAATAGAACCAGCTTAGGTTAGAGGATGAGCAGTCAGTGGGGGGGTGTGTGTATAAATAAATCATGTGCTTAAACTTACAGCAAGAACAAAGCACTACGTTAAAAGGCAATAAATGGAAATAACTGATTGAAACGGGGTTCGATTTTTTTTTTTTTTTTTTATACAATACATAATTTACTTTGGTAACTTGTGCAAACTAGATATCTCAGTCTAAACGCATACATTCGAAAAGAAAACCTGACATGAACATGTGCATTAACAGAAGTTAGGATAAACACCACCTCCCACCACAGTGTTTTAAGGTGTAGTTATAGGAGAAAAGCAAGTTTACTACGGGCAGGTTATTCTGTGCTTGTGCTTTACAGTATACCAACCTTTCTTCTCTGTGGTAGTAGTCACTGTTAAGGCCAGAGGTTACATTAGACAGACCACAGAGCTCCTTAGTCTAACGATTTTGATTGTTTGGGTTTTGGGTTTTTTTTAAGGATTCTTACATGTTTATGCATCTCCTGTGCAGCAGAAAGTATGTAATTTTTCTGTGAATACTGAAATCTTAAGCTTCTAGTAATTCAAAAGGGAAGAAATGTCTGCCTTCTGCACCCCCCACCCCCCCAAAAAAAAATATTTTTTTTTTGAGTGCATATTCACAAATAATTTCTCTTCCGTGAATAAGGGAAGTCTCTGATAAACATCTAGTGATATGTTACTTATGTAATTGAGAGTGTATTCATGGAAACGCCCTTGAGAAAAGCAGATTTTGAGTCATACCAATTAGTATGTACAATCAAGAATTCACTACATGGCTTCAAAAGTATGTTCCAGGATGGAGGGTGTATTTGAATGATTCACGTATTATCTGACTGTTGATTATTTTTTTCCTTCCCATGAAAACTGACACCAATTTGGATGAGCCTTAAATCTTGGACTGGGGTGTAGCTTGTGTATTCTTCTGAAACAAAGTAAATGTGTGGAACTTACTCAAGTCCACTAGCTGTTATGAATACATATGCTTCTCCCAGGGCAATGAGCACAAGCAGCTACTGCCCATTCATAAATATCTTATTCTTCCTATACGTAATGGGACTCCAAAGACATTCCTGTTCTCATGGCCAGGGCTGCATTTGCAGTGAAACTGCATATATTGCGTAGCGTATAGTTACAGTTTATGACATTTGCTTTTGTTAGGGTTTCTTCTGGGTTATCAACATTCGGCCACAACTCCCTTTATTTGGAAAATGCACTCCTTGTACAGAAGAATGTGATTATTTTTTTTTTTTTGGTGAGGAAAAAAGCAGTGGAGTCACAAACAAATCATTGCACTAAAACAGATTTGGAAATTTGTATGGGATGGAAGTGGAGGTGTACCCCAATATTCCTTCATAGCTTTTCATCAGCATAGCAGGGTGGTAGCTTTTTGTGTGTTGAAGCATCTCATATTTATACAAGGTGAAAATAATTGCTGTGTAGCCAGCCCAGCTTAACCATGTGTACCACTTTCTATCTTGAAAGCAAGTAAAAATTAGCTGATACCTAATTCTTCTGCTTACTCGGTGTGAGGGCTGGGTTTTCAACTCATGCATGAAATCCAAGTCTGACTCCAGTTGTGAACTTCTGTTTCCTGCTGGTACGTTCATGAATAAATACAGAATGTGACTTACTGCGGAAAGGATTTGGCTGGGCCCAGACCCTGGGGCTGATCAGCTTTAGCAGCGTGCTTTGTGGACTTCCATCCTTTAGGTACACTGGCTGCCTTTTAACTTTTGAACATCGGGTGGTTTTCCCTTCAGAATGTGACCACAGGTAGAGAGCTGTGAAAACTGAAAGATGCTATAACAAGACATTATGGTGAAGATTCTTCCTGTGTGTATGCGTAACTTCTTTTAGCATGAAGGGAAACCATGTGCTCACACTGGGGATAGAATAGGGGCTTTTGTTACTATCAATGAGCCAATCAAGGAAGATTTTTTTTTTTTTTTTAATATAGAAAGCCTCCTGCTGCTTCCAAAGAAGTTCCCTTTGCGAAGCACAATGATAAGTAGTCTTACTTCTTCGGTCATTGTATTACCAAGGGTTATTGTTTTGTACTGTTGCATTTGGTGAGACATGAAATTTGGCTCTGTTTGGATTAGATGGGCCAGTAAGACTGAAAAGTGATATGCTGGGCTGGTTCTTTATAGGCTTGAGCCTCGGATGCTTTAGCTGGGTGGTTTTCCAGCGTATGTTCTCTGACCTGCCCCTCCAGCTGCCGTGTAGGAAGAGTAGCGAGGGCTGGGCTTCACAGGGAGTGTAAATATAGTGGGGGGCGGGGTGGCATTTGAGAGATCTTCCTGTAAGTGCGATAATTTCTACCTCATCTTACAGACTGTATGAAAGGATTGCAATTCCTTTTGCTTACTGTGCATTTACTGAAAGTGCTGCAGCAGATCTGTGAAATTCTGTTTTATCTTTGCATAAGCGCCTTTTTTTCCCCTGCAAAATTGTTGAAGAAAGCCTCAGGTATTTAATGCTCTTTGAAAATGCTGCTCTTTGTGAATAGACAGAAATTAACTTTAAATAACTTTCTTTATTGGCGTATAATTTAAAGAAACTTGGGCACATTGCTGAGGAATTCCCCTTCAAAAACTTAAATTTTTCTCGAAGATAAAAATACTGGAGGGATAGGCAGTTTGTGAGGGTTTTTTTCCCCTCTTTTTTGAGGAAATTTCCATGAAAGACACTGTAACTACTTACATTGTTTGGCAGAAGAATTGTGTATATTAAGCCAGAAACAGGGACTGCCTGATGAACTGGAAAGGAATGAAATTGTAGGGGTGATGTTACAGTAGGAATATAGAGTCTTTTTTGGAGCATGTACACATGAAGTTAATTTTAAGCTCATGCATTCCTCACTGGTTTTAACAGAACTAATCAAGGGCTTAACTAAGCCTATGTTTAAGTTCTCAGCTGCTTGTGGCCATAGTAAAGTGATTTTTCATGATAGAGTACTACAAGCCTAAAAAGTCAGTCTCCTTAGTAAAGCTTCTGTGACTAGAGCGCAATGGATGTGGGAAGAAGAGGAGAAAAGCGCTTATGTGAACATGAAAAATTAGTTGTTCCAGGTGAGCAGCTTGATGCTGGGCGAAGGTTGTAGTCCAGCCTTGCACTGTGCAGGAACTGGAACAGGTTGCCCAGGTAAGTTGTGGATGTCCCATCATTGGAGGCATTCAAGGCCAGGTTGGATGAAGCTTTGAGCAAGCTGATCTAGTGAGAGGTGTCCCTGTCCATGGCAGGGGGGGTGGAACTAGGTGATCTTTAAGGTCACTTCCAACCCAAACCATTCTATGATAAAATGGGAAGGGACTAAAGCCGCTGGTGCTCTCCAAGCCATTCTTGTTTGCTCGACAAATTCATCTGCTCAGTGCTGCCTCAGTTGCTTTACGATGGGTGGTGTCACTTGCGATGGTAAAACATCATTCCATGTGAGAAGGTCATAGTTCAGTCTGTGTGCTCTTGGATGGCGTTTGTGAGCTCTGGGAATGGACCAAATTGCTTTAGAAACAAACCACAATGTAAGGATGGTCTGAAAGATCATGCCTGTGCATCCTGTGCTGCCTTGCTGCATCTCCTTGATCACATTGCCACTGTTTGAAGTGCTGCTTGTGCTCTCCCTGCTTTTTGCATGGACTGTCAGGGCAGGTAATGAGAAAATGGATGGTCATTTAAGGTGTTCAGGCTATGGCTGACATTTGAGTCGCATTATTTTACTGCTGTTACTTTGCAGATGTGCTTCCACTCATTGAAAACTTTGTGTTACATAAAATGCACATCAAATTTTCTTTCTTTGTTGTTATTAATAACTTACATTACTGAAAATGGAAAATGTTACAAAAATTACTTCTATTTTTGGCCTGTCAAACTATTTGGCTATTTTCATGCTTGTTCTCAGTTGTCTTTAGTTCCTTGTCCAGATACCTGAAGTCCTCAGTGTAAAATCAGTTTGTGGAGCTTTGTAACACAGTAGGAATGAAGTACGCTTTTGTAAATGAGGATTCAAAATTATTTTCAGTAATCAAGAGTGCCCCAAATTTCCTGAGAATTTCAATATTAGTTTGTTATTGAAAAATCCCTTTTTTGTTTTTGTTGTTGTGAATATTAAAATTACGCTTCTATTACACTGACTGCTATGTTTGAATCGTCATAATCTCCCTGCAGTTATCTGTAGTATTCCTTTATTAATAGAAACTTATTTTTTGTAATTCTTAGTGGTTTTAGTTAAATTTTAAGATTTTTGATATGGTTTGTGCTTCTCTAAACGGAAAGAATTTGTGTAATGATTTATATGATCAGAGGAGTGACCTCGTGCATTCTGAAATAAACAGTAACACAGCTAATTAAATAATATTCGTCATGTAGGCTAGGCCATGCCAAAACGCCTTAAGATTTGCATGTCAAATATACAAATGCTTTTTAACTGGGAAATAATACGAGGAATCGAGAGGCTGTTAAGATTGGAAGAAGCAAGCAAACTCAACTGAACAAGCTCCTTTAGCTTTTAGTGCTGTGTTTGAAAACGTAAGAATTTAATTTTATGTGTTTATCTTAAATAACTTAAGGCATTAACATCCATGGCTCCTGGTAGTTCTGGTCTTCAGATTTAAGAGTGAAATCTGAAAAAATTACTGCTTCCCCTTCATGTTTTAGGAGAAGGAACCAAAAGAGTAATTGCCTCATCCTGAGGCAATCACATCCTGAATGCCTTGCTCCTAAATAAAATATCTGTAACATATTGTATAATATAATATGCATAATATATATATTTTCCCCAGTTTTGTATCTCATTAGGTCTGGTTATCTCATATTAAAGGTGTTTTGTTCTGCTCTTGATATCTTGACAGTGTAAAGGTCTTAAGGATCCTTTTCTTTCACTGCAATGATGTAAAGTAACCTTATTAATACAGGTAAAAATTTGGCTTGAGGTTTTAGGTTGTAATCTCTCTGTGTTTAAAAGTCTTTGCATCCTTTTTCGTGCTTTGTCTCTATTAAAGAACAGTTTAACCATGGGAAGGATATACATCATTCATTTGCTCTGAGGCTAATACTGCCATTTCCTTGCAAAAATGTGACTGCATACTGTGCTTTTAAATAATATTTAATTCTGTGACCTGGGTTCACCATGCCTTGCCAATTGTCCGTTAACTCTCATCTTCAAGCAGAGACAGTCTTTGCTGCATGGGTACTAGGGAGAATGCCTGACAGAATTAAAATAGGTTTCAAAATTACGATACCTTGTATGTTTGGTTCCTTTTGTACTGTTCCTTTTAATAATGCTAATTAATGCCATGCAAACAAAGAGATGAAAGTCAAGAATTGAAATTGGGGCAGGGAAGGGACTGAGGAGGAAGGAAGAACAAACCTTTCTGACAGGCACACGCCAGGAAAATGCAAGGTTGAAAGTACCATGTCAGGTTGCATCACCTTACCATGCAATTGCCCTCATTTATTCAGTAATTAAGTGTGAATATGAACACTCTGGGTCTGTTTCATTTCTTGTCATGGCAAACCAACTTCCTTCTTTTGTTGTTGCATAGCACTTGGATAAAACAGTGGTAGTCATTTTAGAAAAATGTGAGTTATCTGGACAAGTTAAGACATCAACTTAACACATTTCTGCTTCCACCTTTGGAACTTGTGAGAGATGGATCAGACAGAGCTTTCAACAGCTAGCAAGCTGCAAGGAGGATTTGAATAAAATGAGTAATTTGAATATAGTTAAAAGAATAAGGAAGGCCCCAGGTACTTTGTTGCTCTAAGGAAGAAATCTTTGCTTTGCAAGGGTCTTTTTTTTCCTCCCCCACCCCCCCCACCCCTTCTCTCTAGCTGGCTTGTTTCTGGTTGGGTTGTTTTTTAGGTTTTTTTTTCTCATCACTGGAAATGCCTGTTACAAAACTCATTGATGATGGCATTGCAGGCTTGTCTCTCTGCAGCTACCAGCTCAGTCCAAGTGGTTCCTCCCTCTGTAATCTCCCTTCCTGCCGGCTTTTTCTGGCATACGTGGGGTGCAATGGTTAAGTTTTTCTTCCATACCTGTTAACACTTCTAATTCCTTTTCACAACTGCCAGTTTTCCAGCTTTGTGAAGCTCTCACTGTAGACAAATATTACATGTTAGGGGCTCACTCTAAGATTCAAAATAAATTTTATGTCAACATACTGCTGTTCACACATTTAGAGCACGTTTTAGGCTACAGTGTTGTTAAGGATGACTCCACCTAACAATAAAAGGTGCAGAACATTTGAAGGGACAGGTTTAGAGCTGATCTGAGCAGTGTCATTCACTGAAAATGGTTTTACCTGTTTATCCCAGCTCAGCATTTGGTCCTTATCTCCAGATTTCTTCGTGTCTTTATACCGTTTACAGCACACTTAGTTGCTTTCTGACTGAGATCATTAGTAACTTGTCACAGCTCACTCTCTGAAGAGACATGTCAAATGCCAGCTCTGCTTGTTCGGTTTGTTTGGCTTGCTTGGCAGATTCTTAACCACAGGGTGCAGCATTTTGTTCAGACAAATTAGTGAGCTTTTATATTGCTGAAAGGGTTTTACTAAACAGATTTGACTTTTTATTTCTCAAAACAGTTGCTAGTATAGTTTATTCCATATTTCAGTGGTTATTCTGAAACCCAATGATGATCAATTATGTTAGAGCATATTATTTCCTTAATATGGTATCAATGGTTTCAGATTTTTAATTTTCTTCACTACATAATGCTGTACTGAAGAGGAAAGTTATTAGCTGTACATATAGGCTATCTACTTCATAAAGAATTTTTGCTGCTACACACATGCCCGTCTATTCTAGTTCCTTTGATCTGTAGGAAAGCCAGTGAAACTTCCTCGGGGAAATCATGAGCGCTTGGATGCTGTGGAAACTCTCCTGGTGTTCAGTTCACTGCTGTCACTGGGACATCTTCTGTGCATTTTTGATAGTGTTTCATCTAGATCTGTACAACTGATATAATTAACAATTCATTAATAAGTAACAGGCTCAACTGTTGATCCTGAAGGCTTATCTCAGGGGAGTGAGATAACCTATTGCTAATACGTGGATGCTGGCTCTGATTTTCTCCATGTTTAATTCTGCTATCTTCTAGAGTTGGTCATTCTCCATGGTGTGTGTGGGAGATGCCAACTGCCAGTGGTCACAGTGGTGCCACACTAATCTGATACATCTTTCCTAGTTGGAAACCCATGCGGAAGAATGAAAATTTAGCCCAGAGCTTTTTAGAGATGTTGGGCCTTTTTTCTTTAAACAAAGCATTGGGGTGAGCTTGCATAGAAATGGTCCCTGCTAGCACATGGTGTGTTACTTGCTGGAGATGTTAGAGAGATGTCCCTGTCCAGGGGACAGCTGAAGTTCTGAAAAAAATATGGATTAATACAATCTGCAGTGAATATGTATTCAGACCAGTGTGTTAACTGTAGCTGGCATTTTCACAGCGGGGTTTAGTTTTATCTACTGTATGGTTTTCCACAGCACTGCTAAAATCCAGCCAGAGTGGTGGCTGCAGAGCTTCTAAACGCGTCACTGTTAGTTCTGGTTTGTACTGGCACGGACAGTGGCAGAGCAGAATAACCCTGTATTTCATATGATGAGCAAGCATGCCTTTTGGGCTAAATTTCTATTTCCTTGCTATCCCTATTGCAAGCAGGATTTGCATATTTAATTCTTTTAACTTATTGAAAAATATATCCCTTTAGGTTTGACAGCTTCCCAAAGAATATTAGATTTCCCACACTGATTGTGGGCCATATGTTAGTACTAATTATATAAATGAGATGACATAGAATTGTGACATGCTTAAATGTTCAGTGCTGTAAGGACTTACACCAGTGCATGCTAGCTTGGGTAAGTGCTGGAAGAATAAAAGAGGAGCTGCAGGTTTTGAGCAGATGTTAGTAGGGCCATCCATTGTCTTTATCTCTGTAAGAAGTTGCTGACACCTTTGAAGGATTTGTCAGACAATTTTAAGCTGCCATTGTGCAGGAGAAAAAGAATTTCCTTTTTGCACCTATGGGTGTGCCAGTGATTCATTGTGTGTTATATCACATGAAATGTTGGATGTTGATAGCCTCATTTTGCTGTTGGGAGTAAACATTAAATATGCGGCTGTAGCTGAGAGTGTCCGCACTTTTTTGTGTGCTGTGGATGTTGCTCCGAGGTGGAAGTGGCTCACAGGCATTTTATTATGAATTTATGTTATTCTGAATTACATTATTAGGAATTAACCAAGAAAGAAAAAAGTAAAGGAAAAAAAGAAATAGTTGGAAGGTCAGAGCTGTAAACTGAAGGCTTAAGCACAGAGGAAAGGATTTTATAAGATACTTTTCGTTAGTGTTAGTGGGGCAGGTATTATCTGTAAAGTTAATTATATTTTGAACAAGTTTCTAGGGAAAAAAAGGTCTAGTTTCTGCTAAAGCTGTCATATAATTTTTTTATTGCTCCAAGACTTGGTGATACATACAGCGGTAAAGATAGTGTTGCAGAAAGTATATTGCGCAAAAGTTATTCCTTCATAGTTAAAAATGAAGTATGTATGCAGGCTATGCATGCAGAGCTGGTAAGCCAAAATTATGTCTGTAAGCTATTTCTGTACATTTAGCTTTAATGCTGATGCATATTTAATTGCTCGGCCTGTTTTCCCCACAGCAAGATGTGGCTGTCTTCCACTGAAGTCAGCGCCTGCAGTCTGCAGCAGCCCAGTTTGATGTTTGTACTTTGCATGAGAAGTGCAGCATCCACATCTGCAAGTAGCAGGTCGATGTAGGCTGAGGGAAAACAAAAAAAATCCACTCTGCTTGTACAGGGGTGTTTCCGTGGAGGAGGTTCTCTGGGACTGTAAATGGATGAATTTACAGTTTTAGCGACTGTAATGTCTCTGCTGGAAACAGGGATATGCTGTATTTTTTTCTTGTGTGCAGGCACCTTCGCAAGCTACATTGTTCTATGTTGCTTGTCTACTTGAGCATAGAAAGGTATTTCTGATTTAACGTATCAAATTGTTTCTTAATTATAATTGTACTTTTGTCTTTCCCTTCTAACACCTGACCTACACCACTTTCTGTGTTTCTTGTCAGAACATTTTTGGAAAATGGAGTCACAGGCAGCAATTAGTAATAATTGTGCTAGACGATTACTCTGCGTAGTTAAATCTCAGATGCTTTGTCTGTGAAAGATGATTATCGTTTCATTTCAAATGTAAAAGCGCACATGGTTTGTCAGTGGAGTTTGAGTAGCTGTTTCGTAGGAAGCCTGGTTTTGGTTTTACCTTAATTTGATGTAAGAGCTGAGATGGTTAGTGCTAGTAAGACAGGAGGAAGCAATAGGGAAAAAGCTTTGGATTCATGTATCAGCAGAAAGGTGTATGTGAGCAGAGGAGGAATCTACCTTCATGATACTGGCTGTTCTGTTAGCTTGGATTTTCTAGTAAACTAAAGCAACTTTTTAATGCTGGAGATGCCGACTTTTTTTTCTTTTTTCTATTGGACTTGTGTTTTCTGTGATTTGTGTAATACTATTTAAGTTCTTACTGTTTTATCAAAGGATAGCAGGTTGTTTTAATTTAAATGAAAAAGTCCCTTCAGATTATACTTTTTCTGCTCAGCTGCAGATTAACAGTTTTATCTAGTCACAATTGTAGGGTATATTGCCAGAAGATAATTTGTTCCCTCTGTGTCTCGGTCATGCTTATTACCTTCATTTTATTATATACTTTGAGCCTGTGAAATGATTTCTTAACTGCACTTAAAGATAGTTTGTGTAGACAGCAAAATTACTGTTCCCGCCCTCAGGATCAATTTGTAACATGCTTTTATATAAATATTACGTGCTACACTTCAATATTGTTCATAGCCGAGAAGATAACTGCCATGATGAGTCTTATTTAAGAAGTATGGTGAAAATGCAGTCCATATGGAACTTGAAGAAAAAGGTGCTTAATTAGCTGTGTTGTAATACTGCTGTCCTGTCTCCAGCAGGACTGCCAGTGCCCCCAGAGCTGCTGCTTGCATGAGGGAAATACTAATATTAATACAGCCATTTATGAAATATGTTCTGGGGTTATTTTTGGAGGGGAGAGAGCAATCATGAAATGAGTATGCAATTTAAAATAAAGCAAAAACCTGACTTAGAAAGATTCACAAGGGAGGGAATAGGAGAAAAATGTTAAGTGGAGAAGTAGAAGAGATATTTGTGGATGGTCAGGCAAAGAAATTGAGAAAGAAGGTGGGGGGAATTTCACATGGTTTTAAAGAAGACTGAAGGAAAGAAAAAGGGAGACAAGGGAGAATTGTCAGAATATGGAACAAAATGAATTGCAAACTGTCAAATCAGGCACCTAAACCTATTGCTGTGTTAACACTGGCCTGCTTGTCTTCGCTTATTTTCTTTTTCCCCTTTTCTCCTGTCACCTGTACTGGAAAAATAGTTTGCTAGAATGAGACCACAGGAGGACTGAGCATTGTAGCTCAGAGGTGTCTTAACGTCTTTATGTTGACTGTCTTATGTACATTTACTTAGGTTACCAAGGAGATATGCTTGCATGCATTTAGTTATTTCATTACCATCTTTCAACTTTATGCTGAGTAAAAGCATCATCAGGGCCTCTACAGAGCACTCCTCCTTTTTTTTTACCTGCATGAAATATCTGGGTGGGAACATGGGGTATGTCTAAAGAAAACTGATGCACAATAGCTCCATAATTGGGTTGTTACACATCATTCTTACTTCACTTTTTAAAAAAACCTTTTCACCGTTCCTGCTGAATGGATGGATGTCAGGTTTTGAAACATTAGCATTGGAAGCATCAACCTTTGCTGCCTGAGCTAAACTGAATTTTGTAGGCACGGGAGCCAGACTCCAGAGGGTAAATACAGTGCGGCACATTGCTAGGTTATGTCTCAAAATAAGATACAATAAAATATTATCTGTATTTATATGTTTTTCATTAGCTTTGCTACAAATAAAACACAATATCCCAGTGCTGCATTTGAGATATGGGCGAGACCTCGGAGGTCTCACTTGTTAATTTTAAAATTGCAGTTAGTTTTGTTGTGGTTTTTTTTATGCACATGACTTTCCCTCCAGTTACTCTGAATGCAGTGCTACTGATTTCAAGATACTGCCACATTGTGTAATGCTCTATCAGATATAAGGGAGCCTTGAAGCAATCAAAAATTCATATTCCTTAATGACTTTGCTGGAATGATAGAAAACCTGTGTTGCTCTGGCACTGTTAAGTCCTGCTAGCCTTATATATATTTGCGTCTTTGATTCCTATTTAATGTAAAGACTCTTTATAGTTCTTGGCAGTATAAGTGACCCTTTATACAGGAGCAATTGAAACCTGAACCATAGGTCCATGTTTGAAAGGTGCTTGCATGGGTGGCATCAGTGCCGGTGCACAGGATGATGCTAGACTGTGCTTTGCAGCAACCTGGCACAAGGTGCTCTGCCTTACCTGCATCACTCCAGTGCTGGCAAGGTGCTACGGTGTGCCTATGCTGTCTCAATTATAACTGATATAATTATTGCAATTAAAGATGTTGTCTTACACTGTTGACTGCATTATTTTTGTTTTATGGTGCTTGGTGTGACTTTCACTAAAATTCCCTTTTTGTTAATGGGTATTTATGTTTTGATGTGTCATTCAGGCAGCACATGTTCTGCATTATGAAGAACAGTTTGTTCAGTTACACTGATTTTTTTTTATTTTTTTTTTTTCTGATCGGATCTGTGTAATCTCTGTCTTGTTCCTCCTTTTGTCTTCAGTCCATTTGAAGACAAGATTCAATGTGGATCGCTCCATTGAATGAAATCCTTCATTTCCTTCTGTACCTGTGCATGTGTGCTGGCTTTCCCCAGTCTTCCCCTAAGTGCGCACTGTGAAACTCATTGAGGTTGATCCTGGTCCCTGCGGTTTAGTGCTGGCACTGCAGCTCTACAGGGTCGCCACAAATCACGCCTTCCTCCCGGTTCCCTAGTGCCCGAGGCTAATGCACGCTCTGACATCTACCGCTTAAACACAGTTAAATGTTAATACAGTAACAATTTAATACTGTTAATACCTCATGTGTTCTTTAATGTCGTGGGGCTTTGGGTAGTCTGCGCTTTGCAGGGTCACGTCATGCCGCCCATACTGACTTGGAAGAACACCTCGCTCCTTTAAAAGTCCTCTTGAAGTTAATGCAGCTGCATGAGGAGCAGGTTTTGCTGAAGAACCAGTCCTAGGTTTGTCTGAACACTATAGGTTTGGCATGCTGCTCCCAGTTTCCCAGGAAGCTTTTGCTGGAATATGGGTTAGATACTGTACACTTGCTTTGTAATACATTTAGGACTAATACTTGCAGCAGTTTATTAAATGTAACTTCCACCCTTCCTAAGTGGCCTGCAAAGAATTTGGCTCACTGCTCTTCAGTCTTGTCCAAGCTTCAAAACCTACATTTTTGTTCTTGTAATAGTGGTTTTAATGTAAGTGGAAACATCAGTCTTGTCTTAAGTCTTCAAAATGAAGCATAAATTTTGTCTGTGGGTTTTCATAGAACTCAAAACTTTGAGATGATGCTATGCTTTTATAAGCCAGTGCAAGACATTTGTAATACATCCAGAAAGTACTTTGTCAGAACGATGAGCTGTGTGAAAAGACTTTTAAGTATTAACATGTTGTTGTAATTGCAGTTACAGTTTTAAGCTCCTTTGTTAGCAGTGTAGAGTATTCTTGAGAGAACATAACATGGTGCAAGTTAGTTTCCACAGGACGTGAGTTGTCATATGATTATTTCTATCCCTCACCCCCCAATGGTGTTTTAAATTTCTTTTTACAGACTGGATGAGAATGTAAAGGTTTTCTGTAAAACTGCACTCTGCCTGGGTGCGATGCCTTTCACTCCTATTTCCTTCTCTGGAACGTGGAGGACAGTAGCACCCAAGGGGGTCAGTGGAAAGGAGGAGCAGGAAGCTTGGACTGGATAGTCAGGAAGAGCTTATGTATACTGGAGCTAATTCCTGCCTGGAACTTAGGCTGCACCCATAGCTGCTGTTTCTGTTCTCGTCCTCTGAAGAGATGCGTATATACAGACTCCTTGGGAGGTGCCGCCTCCTCATCTGGTTATGGTCTGGAGGACAATACGTGGTAGTTACTCCTGGAGATCACGTAACAGAAGGCTGTGTGGTGAACCTGAAGAAGCAGTCCTCCTATTGACCCAAGATTCTGTTTATCATTTTAAAACATTCTGGAAAATCACTCAGGAAACACTAAGAAGTATGAAAATAATGGATTTAAGGTAGCAACAGTTTGAATTCGGTGCCCATGAATGAGGCCATTGGTTGCTGCTGTAGTAATTGGTTAAAAAGAGTGATGGACTGGGGGTCTTGTCCTAGCTCATTCAGATCTTTAGGCCAGATTACTGCATCTCCTCTAGGAGAACCCCACTGTGTTTACATTCACGTATTTCTTTCATGGAAAAGGCTTCAGCTGCTACCTAAACTTAAATACATGGGTGAATTGTGATATGTGTGAGCCTGGATTTTTGAGCTGGATGGATAGATACTTGGTCTTGCAGACTGGTAGTAGATAAGTGTGGTTTCTAAACTGACAGACAAAATATACGTTGACAGGCAAGCAGTGACTTCTCTGGTATTGACCAGTTACTTAGGGCGACACATGTAGAGAAGTGTGTGTTCTGCTGTGCTGGCCACCTTTTTTTGACAGAAGGATTAATCTGTAATTAATTTTTAATGGAGTTAGCTTAATTTTTAAGGATCCTGCCATACTGGATTTTAAAATAATATTTAGGAATATCTTAATAGCAGGATTTCTTTGGTACGCTTGGTGTATCACATTGTTTTACTGTTGTTGGCATAGATTTAGAAATACACTGCTTCCACCACACAGCAGAATTTCCGTATGTAGGACTGTACCTGACTGCGTGTCTTTTATTTATATTTTCATTGATTCCTTTATTCTGGATGGATTTAAAGATGCCAAGCATAAACATACTGAGAGCTGCAAAACTGCGAACTAAGAGCTTTTGACTAAGGTGAGTGAAGATAATATTACTTTTTTCCCAGAGTTTTGCTATATCCTAGATGCAGAGTTTGTAGTGAAAACGATATGGATGCTGGATCAACCTTTACCGTTGGTGCATGAGTGAAGCACTAGACTGTAAAGTCTGATACTTGACTGAAGTCCCCTGGCATCTCAGTAATAACAATAAATAAATAATAACAGCTGTAGGTTGGCGTGGAGACAAGGAATCATGTGTGTGTTTGTGTATTTGTGTGCATGATAAAATCTGTGTATCCAAAGATGGACTTGTCTATAGAGGCTCTTTTTTTTTTTTTTTTTTTTTTTTTTTTTTTTCCCACCAGAACAAGCCTTTGATTTCTTGCAGGAATCAAGAATAAATTCTTTCTGTTAAGCTTGAGGGACGAGTCTAAAAAGATGGTTACCTACGTATGTCTTGCAGGGAAATAATTCCGCTTACGGACATGTACCAAAAATATAATTAATCAATCTCAATACCACAGCTACCAAGCCCGCTTACAGTTAAGGCCAAAAATAGATTTCATTTGCTTTAAAGACTGATATTCTAGTTCCATGGGAAGACGAGGTAATGAGGCTTAAGCACTTCATGTTTAAACATAGTTTTGGAAACCTAAATACAATTCAAATCTAATAAAAATACTAAATATTGAAAATGTTGGAAAGATTAATACAGTTAAATATTAAATGCCTGTGCTGGAGAACAAATTGCAGGGTTGAGTACTTATCTTGGTAACATGGTTTGAGTGGTTCTTGTCACTCTTGTATGAACGGTGAAAGAGGTGTTGGGTGTGTATTTGAGGCCAGGACTGTTTAAGTCATGAACGCTTTTTAAAAGTGATTACGCATTTAATTATGGGGCGGATGGCATTTTTTAAAATAACAAAACAGAAGTTACACAGTTAACAAAAAAGGAGATTAGATTGCTGTAAACTGGTTAGCCAATATTTTTTTTTCCCTCAAGAACGCACATCACATTCCTTTTTCATGCTTTTCTCATTCATGGCTCTACTTTGATGCAGGAAATCCAGTGATAAATTAAAACCTGTGTGCATTTGGTCGCTGTAAATCATCTTACAAAGAGTCTTGACCAGCAGAGGGCTTCTGTCCCTGGGAAATAATCCCTCATGCCAGCGTTTCCAGAGAAGAGGAGCTCTAACCACGCACCTTTCCGCAGTGGTTTTCCTTCTCTTGTGGTCCCATGGACTGGTGAGCTCTGGGGAGCTGTGCAGGATCTCATAGAATCCTTTGCTGGCTTTCAGATTATACATGATGCAGTCTCATCTCCTTAGGGCAGGGAAAAAAACGCAGTCCTTCCCCAGTGGCCCCATTTTAATTATGTTAAAATGCTTTTGTTGTCAAGATGTAAATATGAAGACAGGGAGGGATGTTTTGAAGATCTTTGGAGTTCAGGCTGTAGGATAAATATAGTATTGGTGGCACACTTATATATATAAAAAAAATAAATCAATCTCATGAGAGCAAAGCTTTATTCTTTTTATCCTGCTGTGGTGCAGAATGGCATCTGATAAATCTCGCTCTATTATAATTTATGTCCTTAGCAGCGTGGAAGGTGTATACCAATGTGGGTGCACTCAAGCAGGCTCCTGTAATGGCAAGAGCACTGATCTTACACTCTGCTAGAAATGTATTTTGAATCCGTCTTGCTGCCTCATTACTGAATATTCTTCTTGACACATAGTTTTGCATTTTACCTGGCAGGCATTAGTCTTTCTTTTGGCTAGGTTTTGCATTCCTTTTATCTGCTTTATCTAGAACTCCTCTCTGTTGCTTATTCTGTAGCCACAACGTGCTAAACAGCCTTAAGTCAAATATTGCCACATACACCCCTCTTCTTAAAATACCATTAACTTCGCTTGGTGCTGTGAGCCACCCAGTCAGAACCAAGCCTTTCAGCTGGGTGACTGGCAGCATATGGAGAGACAACCTCTTTTGGACACATTTGGTTAAAAAGATAGTGTTTGTTCTGCCTTTCTGTGTTCAGCAGTGCCTTTTTTTCCTCAGCAGAATTGGAAGATAATAGGATTTTAAAGGGTGAGTAATTGACCGACAACCACTTCCAGCCGTAGCATTTTTCTTCATATCGTGTGGCCTCAGTGCTAAGGTGAGGCACAGCCTGATTTCTTATTTGCACAGCTCGCTGCACTAAATCCCGTGGCAGCTTGGATGTTCTGCCAGCAGCACAGGGGAAACAGAAAGATGGAACTGGTCTGGGGTGAGGGGGGCTGGGGTTGTTTGTTTGGGGTTGGGTTTTTTTGTTTGTTTGATTTAGTTGCATTGTATATCTGTAAGGATAGTATGCACTATCAGATGCTGAAATCAAACCAAATAAATGAAAAATTGATTTTTATTGCCAATACCAAAATTATTGAAAATCCCATCTATTTTACTATCTCCTTTTTTTGATTTTTTTTTTTTTTTCCTCCCTCACCCAGAAATAAACTTCTGCTGCAAAGTTGTCTCTTTGGTGGAAATGTTTGTGTTAATTGTTGATGACTGCATTGCAGAAAGATGAAGGCTGGAGACTGTAGATGCTCAGGAGCACAGGAGAGAGAGGTTTGGGAGCTTGGGAGGAAGATGGCAGTAACAGTTTGGTCATCATGGGGGAGGTTTGTGAGAAAAGGAGTCAAACACTTTAATCACCCAGGAGAGGGTAAATTAATACTTGTTTATGTGTGTTTGTTTTTTGTTTAGGACTTATTTTTTTTATTATATGGTAGTGGCTGTTTGCATTTAATCTTCTCCCCTTTTTTGCTTCCCCCCCACCCCCCCAAGCTTTCCTTCCTCTCTTCCTCCTCTCTGCTGCCTCTTGCTTGAGCCTGAATGGCTCCAGCAGTAAATGACCATTTGATGAGTTTTCTCACCATCCCCCTATATCTAATTTACCAGGGAGTGCTCTTGAGGCAGGTAGTACCCCTTTCCTTTTAGCAGGGTTTTGGATAGACTCGGCAGCTCATGATGCCCAAAGGCAAAGGGCATTTTTATCAAAAAGGTGGGGAAGCTGTGCTAGCTTGGTTAGAGTTAGCTTAAAAGTGACTTCATGAAAGTAGTCGTAAAATCCTGTCTGGAGATTATCCCTGCAGCTTGGGAGGCTTATTTAAATATACTTTAGATTTTTAGGTAGTCAATATAAAACTGCATTTCTTTGTAACATTTATTTGTTTATGTATTAACATGTTTATGTTATCCTAAATACTGATGTGTATCTGGGTATTTCTGCGTTACTTTCTATAGGTGAGTGTAAGGCATGGGTGTGAGGCTGCATTTTTGTATCAGAACCAAGGGTATCAGAAGTTTTTGATGACACTTTTTTACGTTTACTTTGGCTGTATGACAAAATGGTATGAAAACGAAGCAGTTTGTTGTTTTCTGTTTATTTGGATCCTTGTGGTCTTTGCTTTGGCATCAGTTTTCCCTGTGTTCTGTAAACAATCCTTCGTAAGTCAAAGATGTGTTAAGTGTGTAGCAGTTTTAGCGCATCAAGGTTTTAGAAACTGTTCTCAGATTGCTGTGTTAGTCTGTTATGAATTTTAAAGATTATATGGGTGGTACATGCATTAGTGTTATGTAAGACGTACACTTATTAAATTCAATGTGTGTGTATTTTGCCTTTTCTGAAGTAATTTAGAATAAACAAAAACACTTGCAACTGAACAATTGAATGTTTTGGTGGAAAAGAACCAGAAAGTGTGTTACTGCAAAACTATGTAACAACTGAACTTTGTGCATCCCTTACCTCGGTGAGTTACTTGCTTAGTTTAAAAGGTCAAATAAATTAAAAGACAAATTAATGTTAACATGTTGGTGAACTACTTACTGACTTTAATTGTAACTGTAAAAACATATACCCTGAGGCAGATTTAAGCAGTACCAACTAACATTGTTATGATAGCCTCAGGAAGCAAGTGTAACAGACAGGATGTTTTGTAATAAAGCTGTAAAACAATTAAAATAGCTGCACAAAGCATGTTGCTTTTTAGCCTGTCCAGAGGAAAGGGCTGTAAAGGGAGTGTCAGCCAGTCACAACATCACAGTTGTTATAAATTGCCATCTACTTTTGGAAGGGGCAAAAGATGGATAACAAAGTCGACAAGTAAATACATGCTACATAAATATGCATAAATCCATTACCATCTGCCACATTGTCCAATTTGACTGGGTTGTCTTTCTGTGTCTACCACATAAATCAGTTTAAAGCAGTTTCCCTCAAGCAATATTTTCTGTAATGAATGGGTGAAAGATGTACATTCTCGGGTTGTGACTGTAGTCCTGGTATATAATATAGAAAATACCTTATTTACCATTTTCTCAAAAATATAAAGCTGTAGTCAAAAGATTTATTTGACTGTGCAGCTACTAAACTTTGCATTTGTCTTTGGAAGCCAAGCCAGGAAGTTAAATTACCAGGCTTTTTGCTTGGCTAGGAATTTTTAGTGGTTTATTTTATGCAATCACTACTGCAGACAGTAAGTAAAGATTAGAAATATCAGTCTGTAAATGTACTGGTTTGGTATCCTAGCTTTATGATCGTTTTAAATAATAATTTTCATAAACTTTCATTCCTTGCTTGGTAAGCAAACATAGCTCATAGTGCCGCTGTTTATTCTTTGTGTCATCCCTGTGATATGTCTCAGTCTAGGCCCAAGTAATTTTATTTTTCTGCCCTGTATACATATAGCACACTTGCATTTAATCTTCTATCCAGATGTGGCCTCTGTCTCTTTAGATTCAGCTTGTACGATTTTCCAACATCCTGTTCTGGATTTCTCCTAATAGCTACGACTATAGAATCCCTGTGCTCTGCCGTGTTCATCTGGGCTTCGTTCCTTTCACACCGAGGCTGCTTTACACTGTTCTGGCAGTGAAAAGGGGCCCCGGTGAGAATGGGACTCAAGACCCAGCTGGCTTGTCTTGGTTTTTATGACTTACTGAATGGATTGCACCAGGATAGATAAAATTTATTTTTTGTAATGCCAGAAGAAAGTATTAAAATTTCCTTGTTTGCTTGTTTTTTTATAGATTAAATCTTTAAAGTAAAAATCATGAGTCTTTTTTTTATGCCCACTTATGTCCCTTTCTGTTTTTTTCCAGTCCCTAGTTCAGAGATTTGTAATTCCTATTGGAAGAATTTATAGTCCTTTGATTAAAAATGTATGTTAAGACATCAAGATACCCTTTCTGGTAAGAGGTTTTACTCTTTAAATGCTCATTTGTGACGGAAAAAGACAAATTTGGGTTTTCATTGGCATTCTCATAAAGAAACTGGCCTGAGTTTATATATGAAACAATCTGACAACTCATCTTCTCTCTGCAAATATTTGCCTCTGTTAAGTCAAAGGTCAAAAATCTAAAATGTCTGTCGGGGTACTTCTGTGGAGCTTTGTAAATCACTAAAGTATTTTTAAATCTGTATAGGTAGTGTCCTTTAAGTTAGAAATCTAACTCTGGACTTCTGTTTTGTAAGAACCACAAGTTTGTAGTGTAAGAAAGTGACTTACAATACAGTATTGAAATTATTGGAGAAATAATTTATGGGTAGTACTGAAACAGTTTTTGATGTGGTAAAGATTTTGTAGTGTTAGAAAAAGAACTTCTAATAAAAACACAACTTTACCCCTTAAAGTAGCAGAAATTTAATGCTGAAATTGCAAATGAATCCACTTAGGAAAAGTGTGCAAGAGTGGGAATAATTTTTACTTCAAATTAACTGTCTAAAAATTAGGCATCACATATAATCTGGTTGTCCAGCCTTTCAGCTCAGTCATGGCAGGGAAGGGGCCCTATAGAGGAGGAATCATCTCATCTAAAGAAAAGTGTCCAGTAAGGTAGGATACATTTACCCTGGGAGGGCAGGTGGGCTGTGTTGGCTGAGGGGGGATTCTATACTTTTTGAATAACTTGTAGTTAGCTAGTGTTGAATTGGCTGAAACCCATCCTAAATGATGCGAGCTTCAGTGGTCTGCACATTTTTTGTGTGTGTATGGCCGTGTATAAATCTCAAAGTGATGCTTTTTATGCATGTGGGGAGAAGAGAACAGCGTGCTCCTAATTTAAAGAGAAAAATCTAGATTCTTAACATAAAATATTAATCAACAATATGCTCATTTCCAGGTGGGTTTGGTACAGTTGGGGTATGATTTTAAAGATTCTTTTAAAAAACAAACAAAACCCCACCTAACTGCACATCTTAAGTCTCTGCTGCATTTTCCTTATCTACTGACTGATACACTAAAAAATAGACCAAAGGATAAAGGATTGTTTGAGAAAAGGCCCTTTTCCGATCCAAAACTACTCTTTCATCAGTTTTGTGTGTTGGCTAGTTTCCTCTGAGCGTATTTTGTATGTGTTTAGAGGAGAGAAGATAGTCTGGCAACTACATATCAAGGCAGGAAACCTATTCCCAGATCTGCACCAGGCTTCCTGTACGGCTGAGGAACTGATCCTGCCAGCTGGAGCTAAAAAGAAAAAAAAAAAAAGAGGCGGGGGAACTTGTTTTCTTGTGTGAGTTTTTAATGCAGTATTTTACTTACTGGTTTTCTTGTTCATAAGATCTAATACTCACCTGCCTGGCAGGATTTTAAGAAGGTGAATTTTCAGATGAGCCTCAAGTGTTTTCCTGTAGGATGCTGTATGTGTGTAGAAAATAACTTTCAACTGTTACTGCACTATTAATCCTTGAGCAAGACTCAAGGAAATTTGTGCAGGGTACCAACCTCTGAAATGGTCTTGCTCCCTGCCCTTGATAATGAAGTAAAGAGATGAAACCCTCTTTAGAAATGAGGCAATTCGTTACCATTTTCAAGCAGCGATGGCAGGAAATGGGAAGAAAACAATTGCTCTGAAAACAATTTGAATGTTGCTCCCGACAAATAAAAGACTGAGGCAGTGGCTGACCTCTCCTGACGAACAGATGGAGCCAAAAATGGCCACAGAGTTGTCGCTTAAGGACTTAATGGAGGAGATCTTTCAAATCAAAGAAACAGTAAACAAGGTAGATGGAGCTTTTACAGAGGTTAAAATTGAGATAGCTCAGATGAAAGCCAGGCAAAATGAAATTAAAGAAAAGGTGAATCAACAGCTCCGTGTGTGTGAAGATGAATTGCTTATGTTAAAAGAGACTTCTAATCAAATCAGGTTTCTGGAATGATCTTTGAAGAATCAGGAAAATAAAAGCAGGAAAATCAAATTTGAGACTGGATACCTAGAAAAGGCTTGAAGGACATCACCCAGGGGGAGGTTTTGAAAATATTACATTGGAGCTGATGAAAGTGAATGCTGACTGAGAAAGGCCTTAGAAGTGGCACGGTTGCACCTGAGCTGCCTCACGGGTGCCCAGAAGACATCAGCCCCTTGTATCGGAGGCGTTGCGCTTGCCTCGTGTCTAGCAGATGACAGCGGAGGAGTTCCCTGCTGTTAGTTTTTTCAGGTCACTCTCGCTAGACCTTAACTGGATGCAGGCTATTTGCTATTGATGGCTTCGCAGCCTCCCTGAATGTGAGGCTTGATTTATGGGGCCCTGGTGAATGGGGTGGGTTATTGCACGACAATAGAGCAGGAAAGGGACGAACCAGTTGGACTGTCCTTGGGCTCAGGAGGGTACCTTTTCCTACCACTAACGAACGCAAAGGCATTGTGCTGTGCAAAACTGCGCTTGCTTCTACAGCATGGCGACCTACCTGTGAATTATTGTGATAGACTAGATTATTTATACATTATTTTAAGAAATACTGGGAAGGAGAATATAGGAGGAGGGTATTTCTCTGGTAGTTCCCCATTTTGGTACTGATTCTGCCAGTGTGGTGAAATACAGAGCAGAGAAGGAAGAATGAGGGTCTACAGTGCCTGACTTTTCACTGACAGAACCTTGCATCAGCAAAAAAAAACAACCTAAGGATTCTTTTCTAGGTTCAGCTTGAACTGGGGTCAGGCAGCTAAAAGCATCGTGCATTTGCCCTAAGTAGGACAAATACAAAATATAACAAGAAAGGAAAAAAATACCTGCTTGCAATTCTGCAGAAGGGAAACCTGTTTGAAACACCTAGGCGAGAAAATCGTGAGATGAAAACCTAAAATTAAGGTGAAATTAAATTGACGCCAGTGGTTTTGCTTGTCTTGAGCTAACCACCAGTTGCCACCCTGTTAAGGATGCGTTAATGAGAAAGAGTAGTTGAGTTGAATAGTAGTGGTTGGTTTGTCCTTGGAGATTTCTGAACGTATGCAAGAATTTTCCTTATTCCTTTTCTGATTTATTTACTCTTTATTTTCTTAATTCATTTTTTCTGGCACTTTTCAGCAAAATTATTTTTTCTTGGTTTTGTGCCAGTTTCAACTAAAGTGGATGAATTGGTTTTGAAAGAAGTATGTAGTGATGCAGATTTTTGAGTCATAGTGATCAAAATGCCTCGTTAACTTGGTTTTCATTTTTGTCTTTGCTTTTCATGGTTCATGCTGAAGTATGTATCGCACACTGTCCTCTATAAAATCTATAACTGTCTAACTATTAAAAGGTTTTTTCCCATTCTTTTTTTTTCAGCTTAGCAATGGCAAACAGATATTGTGGACACAAATCAGAGGTTTGGTTTGACTTCAGATTTTGGGTGCTGAGATAGATCAAGCATTACAGTTTCTTGATGCTGACTAGTTATGTGCAGCTAGGTTAGGTTAGTCAGTAAGGTAACATTTTTACCATTGAGAAGAGAGAGTCCACACGTAGTGGGGAATGCTGAACAGTAGTCAGTGGATACAAAGGAGCAAACTCTGAGGAGCTGTTATTTCCTCTGTTTCTTGGGTTTTTTTGGATCACTATTGTATCTTCCTATGATCTAGTAAGAATAATGAGACCAGTTAGTACCATTGTTGAACATGATCCTAATGAGAAGGATTTTTCCCACTGGATCAAACTGGACGTGTAGCTCGGGGATATATATACAGAACCTCAGTCAGTCAGTTTGGTTAAAATAAAGGTTGTAATTGTCTTCTGGAGATTCTGTACAGTGGACCGATGTGTCGTGTAGCAGTAGTCCCAAAGAAGTTGAGCGAGACATCAGAACTTTCCTTTCAGCGTTGTCTTATAAGAAGGTACTGCTGAAGGTGAACTGTAGTGAATTCAAACTGTGAGAATTAAGAAAATAGTCTTCAAGTATTTGTGTGATTGGTTTGTTTCAGGGAAGAGCTACAAAGCATATTGTGGGTTTGGAAAATGGACCAAAATCCTGTGTTTAAAAGACCAAAGACTTCACAAAAGTCACCCTTCTAGGTCAGTGCATTTCTAGGTCACATTTGTAGGAAGGTCTGCTAATAGAGAATTTTTCTGTTTGTATCTTTCCCTCCGCTCTTACTTGCGAGGGATGCAGTCTCTTGAGTGCCTTGAAAATCAGCTTCAATCAAAATGTTTTTCTTTGCAGTTAATTGGCTTCCAGGTTTGTGTTCCATCTTGCACCAGAAATAGATTTAGGTGCATCTCTCTTAATTTACAGGTTTCTGGATATGTACCCTAGGTGAAGTATTGCAAGAAACTTCCATTGTTCAGAAACTTCTGACAATAAAATACTAGTGCAGGATTTCTTCCCCTGGATCTTGACTGTAACAGGAGAAATAAGATTGTGTGGTAGGCAGAATTTTGCCATTTTGGTTCCACTCTTCAATTTGCAGGCAAGTTACCTTCTATCTATCTGCCTGTCCAGCTATAGATGTATGGGGGAGTGTATATAAATACAGACTAAATATATATTTGTATTACATAGTTTTTAATGACAGTAGATACTAGGGATGTACTTAAATCCTGGGAACTCTTGTAGCTGTGGTAAGCAAGAGTATGAGAGGCTGGGTGATGTCAGACAGCTTCCCCTTCTCTTTTTCCTGGTCGCTGCTGTGAGAACAGCAACTGTAAGGTTCAGATCTTTTCATCAACAAATAAAATGTGTTTTTTAAAACTTCAATAGATTGTATTCAGACTGTATTACTGTACCAGTAGCTGTTTCAATTGCTTATATTCTAGAGCATTTGTGGAAGTTTTTTTGTAGTAGCCTTACCATAGTGTAATGGCTAGATGCGCTTTTGAAACAAGATCTCCAGGCTTCGTTCCATGGCACCATTGTGCCCGTAAGGTAGGCACATTGTTAAACAGGGCTGCCTCTGCATTCATCACCGATGGTGTGAAGAAAACCCTTGACGGCATCCATTGAGCACCTTGACACCAGTAACTCAAATGTCCTTGGTCCAGGAGCCACTGAGAACCCCCTTTGGAACATGTAGGAGGAGTCTGAAAACCACCCAAGAAAAGCGAGCAATTGCTTACTTGACATAACTTAGTTAATTTCCATCTGGCATATGAGCAGAGGTTCTCCAGGTTGGTGGAGGAGCAGAGAGGCTGTCAAAACTGTCATGTCCCATTTGTCCCCACTGCTGTGGTCAGGAGGGCTCCTCGAGTATGGCTGTAGTTCCAGTGAATGCCGTTCTTCCAAAGCAATTAATTCACCTGTATTTACTAAAGAGTGAGCCTGTGTAGACAGCACATCTCTAAGAAACTAAATGCTGGCCTGTTTTTGTGTCCTTTATTGGTACAACTGACTCCTTTTGTGGCCCGACTCATGATGGGCAGGAGGTATATTCTAAATTATATTTAATGTAGTGTTCATGTGCAATGGGTGTGTAATCTTCAACTTGAGTGAATCCTCTGTTTTTTTTCTCCTTCCCTTCAGAGTGCTGCAAAAAGACAGCTTGATAAACAGACTAATTTGTTTGATTTTGGTGTTATGAACTTTCAAGGAAAAGGCAGTATCAGCTTGCACTGGGGGAAATTCCTGCTTTGTATCTTATGCCAAGATACGCAGAATCACTTCTAAGAATGGACGCTGTAGAAACATAGGTAAAAGCACACTGCCACCAGATGATTGCTGTTTATTTTTTTTATTTGAAGTAGATAGCTTATTTTTGTTCACATGCAGATGAATTGCTGATTTTATTCAAGATCAAGGAGGTGGATTGGAAATATGAAACAGCAGTTTTAAGACTTCTACGATATTGTATGGTATCCAACTGAATGGTAGAGACCTGTCAAAGCAGACAGGAATGTGTTTATCTGTATTTTTTTTCAGCAGACTTTTATTTGTGTTCCATTTTCAAAGTGGCACTGTGATTTTTTTGTGTTTTATGGGTCCCGCTTTCCAGTATGGCACCATCACTATGTACTTCACACTGTAGATACAACAGCTGGGTTAATTAAATAGATATGTCACAGCACTGAAGCCAGTGCCTGCTGCCATTGTGCACAGGCAGCCAAGAGCTACAGCAAATAGAGACTTGCAGAAGCATTAACGATGCGATACCAATTGTAAGAAAAAAAAAAAACCCAAACAAAAACCAAACAAGCTATGGTATGAAAAATAGTGGGACAAAAAATGATGCTTTGTGTGCATTAATTACAAGTAAGTAAAAAAGAGGTGAAATGTATATTAATGATATCATAAAACAGTTGTTATTGATTACAATAAATCAATAAGGTGCATTTCGGATAAATGTTAGCAATCTCAGTGTAGAATTTATGGAAGATTTTCATTCTCTGTAGCCCTACATGCTCTCCCCCTTTTTTCTCTTTTTCTTTCATTTTTTTCTTCCTCTCCTTCCAATATTGAGATGTCTGAACATGTGGTCAAAAAGATCCTTTAACATTTTCATAAGGAAGGTTTTTATCTCTGGTGTGTGTAACAAAGTTGGAGACATCATCCTTGTGAGCTTCCTGTCTGTTTACTGTGGACTATGCGAGTTGCATGCCATAGCCCCCGCTTCATCTCTGAAAAGCTGATGAATGATGCTGTGTGCTTAAGGCCTGCCCTGCTCTTCTCAAAAGTGGCTGTATTTCAGTGACTGGCAAAATATTCCTGTTATACCTGTTATTTGTTTTTATGAGGTTCAGGTTAGCTCTAACTACTGAGAACAAAATGTTCTTCTATGATTTCGGCTCATTGCAGACCCAGTGACGTAGATGCGCTGTAACTGAGGAGACGAGGTCATCTAAATGAGTATGATGGAAATTGTTAATAGATTGCAGATTTTTTTCCCCATAAAAGGATCAAAGCTCTATGTACAGCTGCTGGCAGGGCTACTGAGGACAGCAGCAAAAACTGAACCTCCAGAAAGGATGGATGCAGAGTAAATCCCAACACAAGCTCCTCTCTGTGGTTTGCAGGCTGACTGGCAGGCTTCCAAGGAGCAGATGGTGCCAGCAACATTTTGTTGTTTGTTTGCAAACTACTTGCAGCATTGCAGAGCAAAGGCAGTGTGGGGCTGGTCAAAATGGCAGTGCTGCCGTAGCAGAAAATGGGAACAGCCGTGGCTGCTTGAGAGTGGTGACTGCTAAATTACACCTTGAAAGTAATTCTTGGCACTTGATGTACGAACTGGTCTTGACCCTTTTGCCTTAGAAGGTAACGAAAGAGCCATATAAACATCGTTAATTTTGCAATAAATAAATTGTTCAAAATTGTATCATAATAGGAACTATTATTTTTAAATAAAAATAATCCCTATTGTGTGTGATACAGGGATTCTCGAAGCACGTGGAGCTGTCAAACAGTAAATCTCCAGATATTTTTTGAGAATCTCTGTATAAACATGAAAATCCAGAAATCTCATTGCTGAGACTTGTTAGCTGTGGGGCTGCATGGGCTGGCAAAAAGCATGGCATTTTATTTCATGACGTTCTCGAATTCCTGTTTTAATTTCGTAATTTGAAAAGCAAACACTAAAATACAGATGCAGGTCTCAGTTTTGCAAACTCATGGACATATGAGTAGCTGTCTACCCATAATTAGATGTTGTGTTAGTACCTTTGGGAAGATAGGGGTTACCCAGCTAGAAGACGGTGGCGTGCCTGGAAGCAGGGAGGTGGAAGGCAGGCTGTGGCTCTCGCAGCACTCCTTGCTGCCATTCCTGTCCCCTTACCTGTGGTGCTGGGGACAGCCTGTTCTCAGGGCTGTCTTCTCTGCCTTCAGAAACCTGGGGGACAGTGGTTGGGGTGTCTGCGCTGTTTGCCCCGCACTGCCTGCAGCCTGCGGGGTGGGTTGCTTGTCAGGACAAGGGTCTCTTCAACACACAAGCGTCCTCTGCTTGCGCCCTGCTCAGCTTCTCTTTGGAAATATGTGCATTCAAAGTCACTAAGGATATCCAAGGATTTTTGGTAATTGGGCATGAGAGGGTTCATCTAAACGTGTAACATGGGTGAGCAGAGGATGGGGTTTGGGGGGTTTTGGTGTGTGGTGTGGGGTTTTTGGATGGTTTTTTTTGGATGGAATACTGTAAGTCATGGGAGAATTTGGGTCCAGAGACTAAGGGAATGGTAGTAATAATTTTAATTTTGTCAGCCATGGCTGGCTAGTTAATTTTTAACTCTTTAAAAGGTAACTAGGTTTCAGAAATACTGAGTAGGATTTGGAGAGTGTGTGGCGTAACGCGGCTGCACTGCCTTAGCTCACCAGGTTGACAAACCCGTGCCCTAAGCTTACAAGCAAATGCCAGAGCCAGTTAAAATACATGCCCAGAGCAAGTTTTGGGGAATCTTTGGGCAGTGAGTGGGATAGAGCAGTAAAGGGACCTGGCTAGGACAGCAGGCTGGCTGACCCACCGACCCCAGGGGATGAGCAGGCTAAGCCCCAGGCTTGGTCTATAGTGACTCTGGTCATCCCCTCACAGCAGCTCTGCAGTGATTGGTGGTGAGGGACTCGTAGCTGAAAGTCATGGCTTTTTGGGGTGTGTTTCATAAGATACCGATGGGAAGCAGAAGCTGATAAGTAAGCATTCTTTTATCAGGCTTTTGAGTTCAGTGTATTGTTTTTGTGCAAGGTCACTATATCCATGGTAATTAAAATGATAGCTCTCTGCTGACTGACTGTCTTGTTTTCATTTATGTATTACTCCTTTGGTGTTGTATATAGAATCAATTAAATCAGTTTGTTTAAAAAAACCAAACCACCACCTTTAGTTAGCTACAGAAATACACTCATCTCCGTCAATTTTGAGACGCTGTGGAATATTGTTGCTGTGATTTTTGCCTTTCACCCAATGTTCTGCCTCCCTGCCTCTTCTTCCTTCCATTTTTATTTTTCCCCATAGTTGTTGTCATACTTAAAATTAAATTGTAAGCTCTTAAAGGATGACTGTTTTGCAAAGCAACCTTTACAAAATTATTCCAAATTGTAATTAGTAGCTATAAATAACAAGGAGGAGTAAGAATAGCAAACAGAATCATTCATGTAGAGGGATGAACATTTGAAGACTGTGATGTGGGTTGTAGGCGCATGGGTGTTCTCTTTTCCTACCTGTTTTACATTCAATGAAAAATTATGGTGGCTGGGAAAAGCTGAGGCAGATTGTAGTCCCTCTTCTGCGGGAAGAACCAAGTTAGAGAAACCAACTCTAGCTTCCAAGGAGCAGAGAAATCTCGAGACTCCCACTCCTGACTTGTGGTAGCTTCTTCTCATGTCTTATACTAAAAAAAAATAAATATTTATATGCTCTAATTCAATGTAAAAAAATTTAACATTTGCTGATTATGATTAACTTTCCCAAGAAGCTAAGGGGTCTTTGGCTTTCTCCTACCCTCACAACTGTTTTGGTGACAGATGTCCTTGAATTTCTTTGACATTAAACACTGTTTGTGATTGCATGAAGTTAGATAGGGTGAGGAGAGGCAGAAAGAGGAGAGACGGGTGTTTTATATCTTTGAGCAATTTCTATTTCTGGAATTGGACAGTACTTTAAAATATTCTAACATAGGTTTTGCTACTGTTGTAAGTGCTGTAGGTTTCACTAGACTTCAATTTTATCTTTTATATTTTTATTTTTTTTTAACTCACTCTCAGTTCAGATCTGTGGCAACTTTGAGTGCGCTGTCCTACATGTACTGAGTTGTGTCTTTGGAGATGTGATACAGCCTGAGATTATTCAGTGTGGCAACGCTTAACCTAACATAATCCAGTTCAGTGCACTGAGAACTAGAATGATAGAATATTTTTTTCTTTTTCTAGGATGAGTACCCATCCATTGTCACTCTAGTTACTGCCAATTACCTGATAGGAACATAAGAATATCGGAGTTGCCATACCAGATCGAACCAGTGGTCCATCTAAGTCACTGTCCTTTCTATCGAGACAGGCTGGAGCTGGGCATTTCAGACAAAATTGTAGAAAACCCTACAATAAGCTTTGAAACATCTTTCACATTATGGTATTTTCTTTTAATCCTGTCACTTAGACTTTGGTCTGTACTGTATAGCAAAAGGACTTAAATCCCTTGAGTTTCCTAAATCTGCTCTGATGTAACACTTCATTTTCATTTTATCTACCTAAACCTTATCTGAATCCTGCTGCGCTTTTGATGTCAGCGCGGTGTGGTAGCAGTGTATTCCAAAAATTAATTATGTTGTAAATAGGAATGTCTAATGTATCTTGTCTTGTCTCTCAAACCTCAAACATGCCTTCTATTAGCCATCTCATCTGTAAGCTAAAAGGATTCCCATCAGTATTTCCAGTCCCTACCCTGCAGGACCATTCTGGTGCCTGTAATCATTCTAACAATTCTTCATATCTGTACCCTACGCTTGTCACAATAGATCACAGTGTTTCATAGAAAGAGTATACAGTCATTTTATATAGTAGCAACACTGTTTTTCTATAACATTTTAATGTTGGTATGAAGAATTAAGGGGGAAAGAGAGATGCTTACAGTCAGAATTATCTTTTAAATGTTTTATTTCAGGTATGTGATAATGGTACCAGTATCATTACAGCAGTAAGAGAGTGGTCCTAAAATGTGTGTCGAGCACAGGCTGCAGTAGTAAGAGCCGCTTTCACTTTAATGGCCTTTTTTTGCCTTTTAAGCCAGTATTTCTGTAGTTTAATTCGTGCACTGCTTAAGACTTTATTTCTTCTTGTTCTTAATCAACCCAGTTGAGTTTATATGAGCTTTAAAGTTATACTTAACGTAGACCGAACTGAGTAGTTTGCTTCTTCCATTAGCTCAGCAACCATAATTCAAAGTGTTGGGGTTTTTTGAAAGAAAAATCCTTACTTTGATCTTGTTGATGTTGCCTCCATCCAAGTGTTTTCAAGGAATAAAGCTCTCTAACTTCTTGTATTATTCCTCTTTCCTTCCTCTTCCCTCTTTTCTCATGTGTGTCATGAACTTGCACTTTTTAAAAATTAATCAAGAGCTGGTAGTCTTGAAAGCAGTCAGCACAGTCTAACACGGCCGGTATTCATTTGCATGTATACTGAAATGCATGCATGAGCGTCTGGCGATGCAGCAATGCCCTCTGCTCCAGCTTCAATCTGTAGATTGCTGGTAGTGCCCCATGAAGGCACCTGTACCTGTGTGGGAACCTTTAAACTCCTCGCACACACTCAGCATTGCCCGTGGCATAAGGACTAAAGTAATTAGATGAGGCATAGTAACAGTGTGCAGAGTTTTAATAAAAATGTTTTGCTTATGATGAACCGCAGTGATTTTGGCTGTTGGGGGTAAATGGTTTCTTTTGTAGTGTGGTGTTTGACCTATAAACCTGACCTCAACTTTGCTAGGTTCTTTTTCTACAAAACTGGCAGCCTCCACTGTCCGCTTTCTTCAGCTCTAAAATAAATAATGAAAACTACCATAAACACAGGATTCGATATTGATTTTCTGGAGTTTAAGATAATCTGAGGTCTTCAGAGATCAGTATCCTTTACTGTGTCATACACTTATGTATGCTGCTGCTATAAAAATAAATAACTGAAGCTCTTTAAGGTCTAGTTTGTGAAAAAGATGAAACATTTATTGGCCACTATATTTTGAACATTGTATTTTTGAAGCTGAATTTGATGCTTTGCGTCCCATAAAATAAAAATGATGAGATTGAAGGCAGTAATCAAAAGAAAAGGGCTCAGTGTGTCGCTCTGTTGCTAGAATACATGTGGCTGGCTGAACTGAGCTTTGCTTCTAATATACTTTATAAATTTTTAATGATAGCTAATGAATCAAAAGCTGAGAGGCCTTGGAGATGAGTTATTTACCAGATTATTTTTTTTTTCCTTTTGGTGTGCATCTCCTGGATCCCTCTGGTTGCAGGCTGTTTCTAAGATGTGGCTTGCGGTTCAGTCTGTTCCCTGTCCAGTGTTTTGCATCTCTTGAGTGAATACCAGGGTAGGGTTTGGTGGTATTAATTTTGAACTTTTCACATCAACAGGTGTTACAAAACCCTGCAGGAACAAAACAATGCTGATTTTTGTTTCCGTATGAATGCCTAGGCGCTGCCTGAAACGCATCCCTGGGCGGCGGTGCTTTCCAGGCCTGACCCATCCCACCAGGTGCCGCTGTTAATGCAGTGATGCCTGGAGCCGGCGAGGAGACCCACAGGTACGCAGTCCCCAAACTCCTGATTAATACCAATAAAAAGGCAAAGGAAATTGCAGCCTGCACCCTGTGACCTGACCAAGCCATTGTAAGTCATCCAGGAAGCCTTGATGAATCAGGAGCAGTCTCCTAAATATCAGAGGGAGCTATATGATTCTGCAGAATATTGTACCTACTGAGATACAGATTTCTGCAGTGTGACCATATTACAGCATCAATTTGAAAGAAGAGGGAAAGGAAACTTAGGAGTCAAGCTGCAGAAATAAAAATGATTCACGGGAAAATGGCTCAGCAGCTTACAGCCAGCTTTACCTCTCCCAGTGTGTGGTCTGTGCAGATAGGCACGTCTGCACGGTACAGAGACGCGTTCAGTTCTCTGCCTGCCCCAAGCATGGCAGTCTCCATTACTCAACATGCATCGCTGGTGGCACCTCAGAAGTGGCATTTTGGCAAGAAAGAAATTGCGTGAGGCAAAATCATGGTGTAAATTGAAAGCGAGCTCTTTGTCAGCCACCCAAATGGAATCAGTTGCAGTAAGGATTAGGTAATCCAGATTATGCCTGCCTGTGGGTCCTCCAGGTTTCCAGGTGGTGTGGCAGAAGGAGATTGTGTGATGCTACTTAGAAGGGTATGCACGTACTAAGCACGGGAGGGAACCCCCCAGTGCTGGTTTTAAATAGCCAAATACAGGAGAAAAGATGATGACAGTAGGTGTCTTTTAAAAGTTGGCCGTTGTATTGAGCTGATGAATTGCTGGGTCGTTACACTAAGTTTTCAAGGGAGTGATCTCCAATAACATAACAGGAAATAAGGCGATAGCATTGGTCAGTTATTAGTCGATCCCTTTAAATTGCAGGGTTCAATTCCTCATACTTGCTTACATTTACGCTTTTCAGTTTCTTTCTCTTTCTGGAGAATCAGATTCTTGCTAGGTGGGACAACAGGTTTTGGACAAGACCTCCCAACTGTATCCCACCCTGGTAGGTGTCAAGATACAGTATCCTCTTTTTCCTTAATAACTCTTATTTCCTGACCGTGTCAAAAGTAGTATATCCAACACTCTGCTTCATCTTTTCATCAGGGCTCCCAAACCTCACGTGAGGCCCTCCCAGTTTACTATGCACATGGTTAGTAGAAGAACCAGTTTCAGAGGTGACTATGCATGGACTTGGTATGATTCCCCAGCTAGATGCAAGGTATGCTGGCCTGCTGTTGGGGTCTGCGTGTGTGATTCTTTCTGTATCTTTATCACAGGATGCTGCTGCAATCCTTGGTATGATGCACAGTGAATTGCACCCAAATTTCAGAAAGATCAGTTGGTGGTGGCAAGGCTGAACTCATTTTTCATAGATGCAGGCAGAGATCACCTGAAATGTTGCTTCTGTTGAGATGGAGAAATTCGTAGGAAATACACTTTCTAACCTCTGTTTTTCAGGCTGGTGTTCTCTTCCCCAAACTCTCCATAAATAGTCAAGCCATGGTATGGAACTTGGAATCCTATTTCTGGACATCTGTTAGAGTACATATTTCTCAGATGTATTTAGAATGCCTTGCAGGATGTGCTCAGTTTTCTGATCTGAGGAGGAAAGGAAAAGAGCTTATCTTCCAAAATTAATTATACAGATTAACTAACGGTAGCATCTTCAGAAATCTATGCATTTGCTAAATGATGCAAGTCAATTTATACCATGTTAATTTATTCCGGATTATTTTAAGTTTTGGAGATTCCTGTGTATGAGGGCATAACACTCAGTCCCCATATTATTTTCTTGCATCACTTTTAATTGGAATTGTAAATGTTAATGTGTAGCCTGCACTATTGTATGTGCCAGACAATTGCACTTCAGGCTGCAAGCCTACACGTTACGTCTCTTCTGGCAATTACATTTGAAACACTATATTTTGACAAAATTATTCACTATGTACAACCCTATCAATACAACCCTTGCTGCCCGAGTGTAAACAGTTTACATTCATGTAGTTGGAAGGTCTAACGTAGTATAACTAATTGGATTGTTAAATGCTTGAAATAGCTCTGGCTGGGATATTTGGGCCAGACCTTCTTTGGACTGACATAAGACAATATTCAGAACATTGCTTTTAAAGACTTGCATTTCAGTAGGCACACTGTACATGAAAAAGTGTGCAGTATACATTAATGGCTTAACTCTTTAACGGTAAACCTTATTGAACTTTATCCTGGAAACTTGACAGTGGAAGCTGGCTGAAGTTAAAAGTGAGCTTTGAAGCCCAGAGCAAAATTACTTTGAACCTGAACACATGGGATGAATCTCAACTGCTAATCAGAATATATAGAATATTTTCAGCTATTAATTTTAATTAACATTTTAATTAATTTTTTACTTAACAATGGCAACAACTTTAGCCTCTACTGCTTTTCTAGCTGTGTTAAAGTATACTGAAATCAGGAATTCATGACTGCACACAGACATCTGGAGCTGGAGACTCGGCAGACTTTTGAAGTTGTGGAGTTGCTCTGATTAACACCTTCTGAGGATCTGCCTTATGAGATCAGTGCCAGTCCAGGCTTAGGTATTCTGGGTCAAATTTAGTGAATCTGGAAGATTAAGAGGACTTCAGAGTGGGTATTGTTTCTTTTAAAGGTTGATTGGACCTTCCTCTATTTATGTTGAGTACTCCCCGTAGTCTGATTAGTGGGGGGCATACGTTACATATTTTTGGGATTGATTCAATTTCACTTTCAACTCTCATTATTTTCCTTCTGAGAAATCAGATGGCTCTATGGTAATTCGCTGCTGCTCTCTAAATTCTTAAATCTGTTTCCTGTTTCTCACTTCTTTAAGGTATTAAGCGTTACTCAGTAACATAGAAGTGATTGTGTCTGACTGTTTAATTTTACCGTGTTAAGCATAAACAATTTTAGTCTTGTTATTTCAAAGTGGATATGTTTTACACAACACGCCATCAGGCTCAGTGGTAAGGTTAGCTGGTATTTGTTGGCTTCCAGCTATATTAAGTACTTCAAAATAACATAACCCAAATGCAAAATTGCATCTTACTGCAATACTGAAGAAGCTTGGCCATGGAAAATCTCCAGGTTAATGAACTTTCTGACTGAGAGTATTTGCCTTTCCAGCTGCTGAATGGGAAAGTTGGAAGTGTGAGCTCCTAGTATACTGGTCCCCAACCCATAGTAAACCACGCTATAACCCAGGCTGACAGGGGAGAGGACAGTGATGTCTTAGCACACCGCTCGTGCGGTGTGCGCACTGTGCTTTGTGGGACCTCAGGCTTGTGAAGGGGGCTCGCCTGGGGTAACCTCGCAGCGCGGGGGCTTCGCACATCCATTTACACTAGGGCTGATGTAGCTGCGCTCTTACCAAGTACTGGGCAAAAAGTAAAGTTCACGTGCCTGGAATAGTGTCCTGCTTTATAACAGAGGGCCGGTAGCGGACAAAGTCAGGGAATTTGTACATCATTACAGTAAACTTAGTAGAATCTCACTGGCTTTTTTGGGAGAAGTTGAGAAAGTCGTCGCTGGGTCCACTGGTCGCAGATGCACTGCTTGGATTATTCCCTCTAAACAGCATCTCTTTATTTTTCTACCCATTTACTTAGGCTATGTGAAGAAGTGAAAGACCATCAGCTAAAAAAAAGTCACCGAAACAGAGGAGGACTGTGTTTCTCACCCAGGCATATTTTCCTGAGAGCCTCATGAGAGTTTTTCTGCAAGCAGGGCTCTTGAGTACACACACAAAAAAGTTTTTTTTAATACTTACACTATCTGTATCTTCTGAGGTCATGAATCTGAACTGTCTGATACGTTATGGAATATGTCGTGGAGTTTGAACTAAGCAATCTAATAAGGTGGTTACTGGGAAATGTATATTAGTGGGAACATTAATGCGCTCTCTTTATATTGAAACCAGGTTTGACAATGTTTATGTAGCCCATGGGCTGAACGGTGATGTTGGTATGAGAGAGGCAGATTGTTTAGCTGAAAGGAGGGTTGAGACTTGTCATATCTGCATTACTGACTTTAATGTTTTATGCACTCAGTGCTTCTAGGACTGCTTCTCTGTGTGGAATTATGGTAATTCCTGATCAATTGTGTCTTTGTAAGAAAATATAACCACACATAAAATAGCTAAAATGCAAGGTAGCTCTTCATTTCATAAAGACCAATTAGAGGATAGTTTATTACCCACCTGAGGTTTGAAAAGAAAAACGTTCCAATAAAAAGGTTCTTGATCAACAAAATGTGAAAGGACTTAGCAATTTTAGTTCACTAGGATTTGGCTAATGTGATTGTCCTCATTTCAGAGCAGGACGTAAATCCTTTGCATCAAGGACCAGACTTTGGCTTCTGTTGCATGAAGACGTATCTCTTGGAAACACAATTACGTAGTTGTCTGTGACAAGTAGAGGGGCAGAGTGCCAGTCTTGGTGGGCTCAGTCCTCTCTGAGATGTTGGCAAAGGAGGAAGAGCACCCTAAGAAGCCTGGAAGAAGGGTAGCAGAGTGGCTGCTGTGCAGTTGCCTCACCCCTTGATCATAAAGATTTACCCCCTTGATCGTAAAACCTCTGAAATGGAATGAAAAATAGAAGTTAGTGAAAGTTTGGCTAGCATACTTAGCATTGATTTGACCAACTGCCATGGAATTATTCCATTATCAGAATATTGCAGTGTATAGTTTGTTTGTTTCTTTTTCCCCAAGGCAGAGATGCATCTTCTACTAAATTTGTTTGCAATATTTTGTTTTGAAATGGCAAAACTGGTCTCAATTATGATTCTTATCTTGGCCACCAGTCATGTCAGAGCCCAGCCCAGCTCTTCAAAATAAATTGAGCATTGCTTGTTATATTGATTGCTGTAAGGATTCCATCTTGCTCTAGTTCAAACATGTTTATTTTGCAGTATAAGGATAACACTTTGGAGAACTAGGTTTAGTTACTATAAAAAATGAATTTCCTAATATTTTTTATGCTGCAAAGAATCTGAATGAATCTTCCAAAATTAGTAATATGCATAGGAGCAGTAAGGAACAGGAATCCAAAAATCTAGGAGTTCCTTTTGTCCCTGCCCACTCCTCCAGTGCCAGAGTGACACAAATCCATTTATGCACACACACATTTACACACAAATAAATGGATGAATAGATAGTGTAGATAGAACGAAAGAACCCTGGTATTTTAGATTGAAGTGCCTGTCACTGACATTAATTTAGATGTAGTATTAGGGAGCCTCTTAAAGGTCAGGTTTCCCCTGGAGCGTTAGTTTACCCTGGACATTTTTACAGATGATGTGCTAAAGATGTAATGCATCTAATAACTACATCTTGGCTTCATCTACTTGATTCATCAAATACCTTCCTGCTCAATACTGAGTTTTCAGTGACATGTTATATGTGAAATATTAGAAGACAGCATGTTAATACTGTGTTGATTACAACAGGTTTCTTTTATTTGGAGGTACATAAAAAGGTGGGGGGAAGAATAAAGCTCATTTATTGCCTAGTGCTAGTGGCCTCCTGAAAATCGGGACCCCTCATTGTTCGGTTAAGGGAAGATGGGTATGAATGACAGCTGCCCTTTCCTGGGAAGGTGGCAGTCAGATGCCCAGTGCTTTCACTGGGAGAACAGCATCGTGACTACCCATGCACATGGGGTTATCGTGTTGCATGCTAAACGTTATATATATACAACCAAATAATATTTCTTGGATTCGTGTAAAGCCACAGATAGTTAAGTGCATTGTTGTCACAAAGACAGAGCCTAATTCTTGCCATTATCCTGTGACCTCTTGATAATACAGATACTTAATCCATTTTAAGCAGTCTTTTAACTTGATTGTGAAGACTGTAGTTGACCAGAAACCAGAATAGGGCAGCCTTGAGGTTAATAAGGTTGTTTGCTTTATAACAGTCAGTTTGTCTTTTCTACTTGATGTGAATATTTTTGTAGTGTAACATTTGCATTAAGCTGTATGCTTTGCCCTTGTCAATAACTTTTCAAAAGAAATTGGCTTTGAAATTAGAGTGGCATGTGCCATAGAGCTGGCACTGTTGCACTTCAGGAGTTCACCTGAGTTCACCTCTCCATCTCCGACTCGCTGTGCTAAGCTGCCCATCTGAAAAAAGTTGAAAAACAAACAAATGTAAAAAAAACCCCAAGAACTTTAAGATCATCATATGAAGATGAAATACAGGTGTGAAATATTGCGATTTCACCAAGAAAAATTATTTTTTCTGTGTTGCAGAGCTAGAGCTGTGTATTTCTGTAACGCTGGCTGGGGCAAGGGGGCTTTTGAGGCACGGGGGCAAGCACTGCTTTGCTGGGTGGGGAAGGGGACTGAATCATGTGTGGTCAGCAAGCGGGTCTACATTATTCTTCTTCTGAATTGCAGACCTCTTCCCTTGTTTGTAATAGTATTCCTAAAGGAGGGTTGTTTTTTTGTCTACACAAATCCTACTGGTTATCTGGTTTTCCTTTGCAGCCAGGTGAAGGTAAAAGCAGTGGAATAACGGGGAGTTACGGTCTTGCACCCCGAAAAGCACCACACCAAATTAATTTACTGTAGTTTGGGCTGAAGACTAGGCTGTGTGTCCTTTGTCCAAACTTTGCTCCTAAACTCTGAAGCAAAGCACAGCCTCGCCTTTGTGGGTTTTTTCTTTTTCCTAGAATTGCCTTTTGTATGTATTGGCAGGAAAAATAGCATTGCTCTTAAGGATCTCAAAGTCAGTTCTGCTTCTGCAGCCTTGGAGCTGCTGTTGCACTAAAGAGGAAAAAGAGAAAGCCTTTAAATATTGAAGCAGTTTCTAAAGTAAAGAGGCTTGAATTTATGATTGATTTCGAAGTGATCTGTGTTTAAACTATGAATGGGAATAAAATAGTGTCTTGTTCAAATATTGAACTAGTTTTAAAGTTAAATGGCTTGAACATAGAGCTCTCTCATGGGAAATTGTATTCTCATTTCAGCCTCTGACTTGCATATTGTACTATACCTCATTGTACTCACACGCCAGTGTTTGCTTAGGCTGCACTGAGAAGCTTTCAGATAGGATTTTATTAGTTGATTTAAAAAAACCCAACAACAAACCACAAAATACACTGGAAAAAATGAATAGCAGCAGATATTTTTTCAAGGTAATGGAAATTCAGCAGAATGATATAAGCAGAGACTTAGGATAGCTTTTTAAAGCAGAAGATCAGGGGAGATAAAAGAATTAAAAAAAATTGACACAGAGATGTGGTCACTGAAGTATGGCACGATGAACGAGAACTGTGTAATTGGAGGAGATTAATCTCTGGAGCTTGGCTGATAAACAGATGAAGAAACCGTTACCTGTTATTGCTCACCAAGCCCCTCTTAATTTTTTTGGGTGGTGGCTATTCTTTATTGACTAGCATGCTGCAAAAGTTATTATTTTTGAGATTTGCATAAGAGGCCCACAATTTCATTTGATAGTACACGCTGTCAACTTCTTAATGTGGCTGTGGCTTTGAATGCGTTTGGTTTTCTGGCTTGGCTTTCACATTTGGCCATATAATGCCTAACGAACATCTTGCATCAGGAGGAGCGAGAGCTGCATTCAAGGACTAGATAAAATGCAGCATGAGTCCTGTGTGTGCTGTTGTCGTACTGACCGTAACATTAAGATTCCCTGTGTATTTTATAGGCAAAATGATGTTTCAGTTTCCTAACACTTGAGGGCATAATTACTTCAACTGACTAATTGAGCTGATAGACACTTGTGCATATTCTCAGTGCACATTTTTCCTTGGCATCAGGTCATACTACTGTTAGCTTGACCCACTCTGCGTTGAGTTTATCATCGTTGGAGGACAAGGTGAAGCTGCAGATGAGCTGCCCTTGCTGCTGTTCCCATCTCCGTTGCAGCAAGAAACCGATTTTTGAGAGCTGGAGATTTCCTGCAACTAGAAAATTTCAGTGGCAAATCCAGAGTGTTAGAAGTATGCATCTTTATGGCTGCAGACAAGGGGGTTGAGAGTAAACTGTGTTTAGTGTTGGGCAGTAGTGTGAAAAACAATCTCTGCATTGATCAAAGTTTTGTGAACCCACAGTAGAATGTGCGTTTTTTGTTTGTTTAAATTTAAGAGGACCCCTGTTTAAAAATGAGTAAGACATAGGTTTTGGATTGGATTGCGGAGGAGAGCATTACGGCAGGTTTTCAAAATTTGGAAGTTTGAAATATTTCTGTCAATAACATCACTGTATAAATCAATGAAAAAAAATTCTCTGCAACTTAGTGCATGTTTTCAGAACAATGGTGGATTTTTATTATTACTGTGGTACAAAACCAGTAGAGAATCAGTGGAAGGTTTTCTGGAACATAATAAATCCATGCAGATGTAACTGAGAAATTACGGTAAATGCAGAAATCTGGATAACTGGCATATTTTAAAAGCTAAATAAATTACGGTCGGTGGAGACTACCTAATCAAACACTACTGTTAAGCAGCAGGAGCCACCTATTCTACAGTTTTAATAAAAGAACAGACATGGAAGGAAGCTCATAGTCGGAGCCGTGCGCTAGATCATCCACGCAGTCATCTGTCCAGGGAACATCGTCACCCTCCTTGCCCATGGGTAAACAGCCTGTTGAACTGAGCTGGCTGGGGCTTTGGGGGCTCGCTGGGAAGGGAAGGCGTTTTGCCCCATAGAAAGGCTGGTAATTATTGCTAGATGATAAGTAGAAATGTTACTCAGACTCCATTTTCCGCATCAGAGCTACATTTTTCTCATGCTTTTGGCATTTGGTGCCACTTATTTTTCTTCAGACAAATCATTAGAAGCAAAAAAAATAACAAGCCCCAAATAAAACAAATGCTAGGTTGGTTAGCTAAACCTCTTAAATGGTTGAAAACATACCACAAATGACTATAAAGTGTTGGATCGATTGTGAATTTTTAAGTATTTTCCCCTGTATCTGATACGGCCTTTCCTTTTGAGTAAGCAGACTTTTTATAAGAAGTTTTGGTAGGAGCTATGGGAATAGGAAGATTGAACCCTGTATTTTTGCTTAGGGACTGACACAGTCATGTAGCAAAAGAGAGTGATATGATGACTGACGGACGATGTCAGATGCAGAGATTTTGGGCCTGTTGTTCAGTTTTTGAGATGCTGCTTTTCCTAGCATGGAGTGTATCTTCACTGGGTTGTTGGTCATCGGACGGTTGCCCAGCCCTCATCTGGGATGTGACTCTTGTCTTTTATCTGACCTCTGTTATCATGAATCGTGGGGCACTCTAGGGCAGCTGGTTTCTGGTTCCTGAGCTTTCTACAGTTCAAAATTGAGGTTTATGGCTTCTCATCCTGGGGCTATACAGTACGATCAGCAGGCTTTGCTGATAAAGGTTCTCTTGGGCAAGTACCTCCACCCAGCTGTGAGTTACATGGGACACCCTTGGTTGTAGGAGTATGTTGGTGTTTCACCCCTAAACTTGGGAGAACTGACCACATTGCGGTGAAGAAAGAGACCAGCTGGCCTGCAAGGAGCTTGGCATTGACGCTATAGCGTCACGGTTTTTCCAGCAGGTTTGTGTGACAAGTACTTTTTCACTGGGTTGGAGAATGGTATCCACTGGAGCAAAAACCCCACTCTTCCTGTTATTAGTTCATGTGCTGTCTCTTTTTTTTTTTTTCCTTTTAATTTTGAAGGACCTTGGAAATATTCACGTTTATTATGTTCTGTGAACTTTGAAATAGTCAGTAGGTCATTCAGGCGGTATTGCTGTCCTCAGGTTTTCTCGTCTGACATGGCTTCCATTGAATTCAGTGAAGTTAGTGATCTTTATTCATTGCGGTTTTGGCCCCAGACTGTGTGTATGTTTTTGCATGTATACGTGTATGCATGTGTACGTGCATGTGAGCACGCACACAGTGCGAAGACTCGTAAGTACATGAAGCATGATGTGAAACTCCCAGAATACTGTCATCAAGGGCATTCTACAGAAAAGTCAGTGCAGCAGTTTTTGGAAGTGTATCAGGTATGCTGAGCATACTCCAGGGTCCTGAGAGGGCTCCTGAGCCACGCGTGGCATTGCCACATGTTACTGGGCGTTTTTTGGATCCCTTTGCTGGCCAAGACACAAATTTGAAGAAACAAATCCATTTGAGATCAAGACAGTGGAAAGTTGTTCTAAGGAAGTCTCAAAAAGGAAAGCAGAGACTTAGAAATATGATGACAAAAATGATGTATAGTTTATGCAACCTTAATTTCACCTTAGTTAAGCTTTTTTTTTTTTTTTTTTTTTTGTGGGGATGGGATATACAAAATAAAGTATTGTATGGATGAGTGTAATCCAGTGAATGGTTTATGGACACACTCCTCCAGGGAGTGTTATAAGTTCACCACTGAGTGCTAGATTTTGCATTTGGATCTCTGATTTAACTGCAAGAGGTGTAAAAACTGATGCATCGAGCCAACTCCCTACTGGTTACACATCTGAGACTCAAGTGCTTCATTTGTTACTTTTAAAGCTATAGTAAATAATTCTAAACACAAAGTGAGTTTTGTTGTTGTTTTTTATTTTTTATTGGAAGGCTTATTGTTTCCAATAAATGATGATGAATCTACAGCAAACAAAACATTGCATGGTGTTGGTAGGAATTATTTTATCAGCTCCAAACCTGTTCGTTTGAAACAGTAGCTGTAAGGGACTTGCATATTTTGCTAACTTTACTGACTTTTGTTCTCTTTCTATCTCTCTTTGGGGGTCAGCCATCACAAATGCAGAAGCTACGCAGATCTGGAGATATCGTACTTTTTGTTGGATGGGGAGGATGGGTTGAATTAATAATCTAATATGTAGGCTGCTGGCGGCACCCTTGGTGCTTCAGGAGAATCACAGCACAGCTGCAAAAGCAGAACAGATTCTTGGAGTTTAAGGCCAGTGATAGAGATTAGCATTGGTTATTATTATCATCACTATTATTTTAGTTTTACTGTGTCCCAGAGTGGGGCTCGTGCCTCATTACAAGGCTCCTAAGTCCTAGATTCAGAAGGTTTGGGATCTGAGTAGAAAGCTTGCTGCACAGATCAGGGGAGAACACTGTGCCAGACAAAGAGCTTTGGCAGAGAGAAGACAGTAAGGAATATGGACACAGAGTAAATTAGTTACTTCCTTCGGGTGTACATTTGTCTTAAAATCTTAAAAATGTGTGGGCAGGCTTGTGAGAGTGAGTGCATGTTTGAAGGCAGTGCGGTTGGCCTTTACAGTGAGGTGGACTTCATGTATGAATTTTGGTGGTCAACGGATGTGAAATCACATGGATTGAGGTGTAATAAAATCACGGACAAAGGAGGTTTCTGAAGGTTAGAATCAGCTCTTGGCTGGAAGAAAAAGAAGAAATACACAGAGAGAGGTATCACTGAACAGCAGTATTTGTTGCCCTCTATTTACAGCTTTAGCAGCCCCCTAAGCTTTTCCTGCAAGAGTTAGATGCTCTTGCCTGGAGAACCAATGCCATGAAAAAATTTCACTGTCTGATAGGAGGCAGGAATAAAGCCATATGAACGCAGGCTGATAGAAGAGTGGAAGGCAGCTTGTGCATCACCAGGTTTTATCCTCTGCTGTTGCAGGGTACTGAAGTCAGATCAATTTCTCAGCCTCCCCTGTGGAAGGTTCTTCCTCGGTCCCACTCCCGCAGGATGGCGGATGGAGCACCACCTCGCCCTCCTGATGGTTAGACGTGTGCCTGTGAATTCCAGTCTCAGTGCATTCACGGCCAAGTCTTAATCATTTGTTGTTATGCCAAAATTGTCTTCTAACTTGAATAGCTTCTCTGCCTCTCTATGCTTATCTCTTCTCCAACCCCCTGCAATTACACAGAAATTACATTCCTTCAGAACAGGTTATAAAACCTTGCATAACTTTTGGACCAGGCTGATGGCTTGGTAGTTCACTAGGTATGTTCCTCCCCCATTCTTAAATACAGGTTTTATGCTTGCTGCTTCTGTAGTCATTTGTATAACCTCTGACTGAAGAGATTTATTAAAAACTAAGTTTTTCAGTAAGTTGAACTGAGAGCATAAAGCTTGTTTTTAAAGCCTCTCATTTTTTTTTGTATGTATATACAATTTGAACCTTAAAATACCATGTCTTACACAGTTTGCTTGCCTTCTTTGAATGTACAGAAAGGATTTTAGACCATGATCTAACCACTTCAGTGTGCATTTTCTGCCATTTTTTTCTCAACCCGTGTGGTAACAAATGACAGTCAGTGCTACAGCTTAGCCTGAAAGGGAGGAATGTTCTTCAGCTCCATTGTAGGGATGGACTTCTGGACTTGGGAGAAGGTAAGGAACTGAGGGAAGGCAGGGGAAATCTTTGGAGTAGAAGGCAAACATCAAGGGAAATAAAAAGGCAGGGAAGTGAAGAGTAAGGTCGTTACATGTTATGATTTTCTGAAACATTTCTAATTCCCCAAACTGCAAGCAATGATAAGAAAATTCCCTGTTGTCTTTCACTCGCAAAAAGCCAGAATTAAAACTCTGAACATTTATACATAAATTGAACCGCAGGTGCACTTTTGCGGGGAGGGGGGGAGGATCTTAATAAAGTCTGTAAAAAGCAACCAGAAAACTCTGTGGAGACCACAGAAAAATAATATATTTTCCTGAAACAGTGTGGAATAACTGCATGGGTCATCTTTTCATCTAAATGCTGGTTATTCAGTTTTCCCAAGCGAAGACCACTTTGGTTCTGATGGTCGTTGCATGCAAGGCAACTGATGAGGGTACGATTTCCAAACCTCTTTTTTTTTTTTTCTCCTTACAGCAAGAATATTCTGTCCACCCCACCCCAATACCCTAGAAGATTATTGAATAGAGGTATTATTGCAGTCAGTGTGTCATTTGACTGTATTTCAGTTCATTTAGTCCCAGGTGTACTACGTGTGTGTTCGTTCTAGGGGAGGGCATGGGAGCCCTGCCAAGCCCTTCAGTTATTCTTGGCTCAGAGCCTAAGCACTACATTTTTCTAACTTATGAAATGAATTTCAACTTGTAACCTGTGGCACTTTCAAGGTCATGATTGGAAGGTGTCAGGTGTGCTTTAAGAATAGTTCAGCAAGGAAAAGGCCTATTTTAAAAGTTTCTTTTATTTTCTTTTTTTTCCTCCTTTTTTTTTTTTAAAAAAAAAAAATAAAAATAATTGCTGGGTAACAAATAGCCCAGAAAGCAAACTAGCATGAACTCCTCAACACCTCTCCAAATTCAACAAGACTGACATTTATAGCTTTATTGTAGCAGAGACATGGCATTTGGATTCAGATTGTTTGGACTGCAGAGTGTCAGTATAAATAGCTATGATTGACTTTTGTATGGAGCACATCTGGAAGCAATTTATGGCATTCCAGCTAGATTAAAGCATGTTTTAAAGGCATTTCACCAGTCTTTTTTTTTCTTCTTTTTTTTCTGGCTATGGTGAATAAAGTTTCAAAGACAGTTTAGCTGCTGTTTCTGTTAATGTGGACCATAGTGAAGTCAAATTAAGGGCAACTGGGGAAAATGGTGCATTTGTTTGTTTTTGTTTGTTTTGCTTTGTTTCCCAGAATAGAAAAACCCTGAGGTGAGTGTAACTGGAGCTATGTTCTCCTTTGGAAGGTAAGATATGGCATTTGATACCAAGACACTTGCACACGGAAAGCCAGTGGACTAAACAAACATGTGCTGTGCTCAAGAGTACAAATTTGAAAGGCTTAAATACTTGCTAACAGGAACTGAAACAACTGGGCACAAGAACCACCTTGCTGGTTTTGAAGCATATAAAAATGTATAAAAGCAAAAAAGAAGGAAGATAAATCATTTATCATGACCCATCATGGTCTAATTGGGATAATACAAGGAAGTTAAACACATGACATTTCAAGCTGAGTGGAAAAGAGGCTCAGATAAAAGGGCTGTGGCGCTGTGGCATGGAGATGAACGAGGGTTAGTAAACAAACTTGTGCTGCAGAGTTTACTGGTTTATTAGCAAATTTCTAACTCTCTCTCTGCAGTAGACCTGCTGGCTTGCTAAAGCTTTCTTGCATGTGGTTATGGTGAACTGAGTTAAAGGTTTGAGTTGCATGGTTTCTCAAAGTGCTTCTGCTGAAGGGCTGGCTGCTGTTAAGACACGTTGTTGGGAAAAGCCTACTGAGAAGCAGCGAAAAGCTGAAAATTCTGCTACTGATTACTGTCACCACGGCATATTTGGTCTGTTTTAAAGTGACATTAGCTCCTCACGTCTTTCTACTTCAGAGGACTTTTCCCCAGTGCTGTAGGAAACAATTCTATAAATCTATGATTCTGTGATGTGTGCGTGTCGCTGGTTCATTTTCATTTTTATTAACAGGATGGGACTAATTGTTTCAGGGTTTTGTGGTGTCTTTCTGACAGCGCGCTATTCGATGTCAAACGTGCTGTCTAAAGGTGTACCTGTACTGTGGTCAGAGATGTGGCTTCAACACAAATGGACAGAGGGTGAACTTTAGTTTGTCCGTTTTGCCTGAGCTACAGCAAAACCGGATAACCTACAGGATAACCTGTCTCCAAGCCAGCCACTGCCGGTGCTGCTCTGTTGTCATTGCTATCGGCACCTGAACTAGCTCAACTAAACCTGTATTGGAAACATTTCTTATCTCTGGCTGCTTTATCGATATTCCATGGACAGTAACTCTTTAGACTTTATTTCCTTGCTCTTGCAGGTGGAGGAGAAAAGTACACCGTCTGGTTCAGTCCCTCATGTTCTTGACGGGTGGTATAAAAGTACGAGCTTGTTTGGTTCTGCCTTCACAGAAGTTTTTAGGGTGATAACATAAAATGGGGAAGAGAGAAAACAGGGTATGAAACCATTAAGTGTTTTAATTTAGTATAGGGAAGAGTATGAGAGCACATGACTTCTTGGTAGGAGCTGTCTGATGTGATGATAAATCAAGAGAAGAAAAGAATTGTAAAAGTCATGAAGGTGGGATATTACTTTGGCACTCGGCTCGATGGCAAAAGTGCTTGGTAGATAATTTTTTTTTAAACGCTGTAACTTGATTTTTTTTTTACTGCACTTCTGGCCTACCTCATGCCAAATACAAGGTGTTACATATATTATGACAAATTTTATTTTATTTTAATTTATTTTATTCTAGTCTTAATAAATCCTACTTTTAATTAGACCATATGAGGCTCTAACTGCCCTCTAGGAATTTTATGCATACTGCAGGGGAAAGGTTAAACAATATTCAGCCTTCAGAAAGCAGCAATGACAATGAGCTCCTGGAGCTTAACCCACTTGGATCTTTTCCCAGCCAAGGCAGAACACAGACAAAATTCATGAAAAGAATTCCGGTGCTGTATAAGGGTCTGGAGTCTGGCAGGTGCATGATGCTTGTATAATATACCTTTGGAGGACTAAGTTTAAGAGTTCACTGAAATATTGCACATATGTAAAGAATGTGTTTGCATGTGTAAAGTCTTCATTATATACCAACAAAAACAGAAGAAAAGTTTTTATTTGGAAGCACATCTTTGTAGAGCCCAGCCTAGGTGCTTTTGAAGGCATCGAACAGGTGGACTTGCTTTCCTTGTTAAGTGAGGAGTTTCTGTGCCATTTTGTGCATTATCTTTGCTCACTTTATAGGACCAGGAGCCTGTATTGCTTCAGATTTTGAATCTGAATAATTTTCTGTGAAATTCAGTGCCATGACAGCGTGCCTTGGGCTTCAGCGTCTGAGCTTTATTTGTTTAAAAAAAAAGATAAAATCTTTCTAGTTCTCTCACTGGTGCAGACGGGCACAATGCCTTAAACCAGTTCACTGCTTTTCCTGAATTTTCACACAGCCTGGAGCAAGAGGCATCCAGTTTGAATTGTTCTAGTCCCTGTTAGTGTGGGGGCTGTTGACTGGTAATTCAGATGATACTGTTGCTCATTGCGCTCGATCAGAAGAAACATCATCAATATTAAAGCTTTTCCTGGCAGTCAGAGGGAAGAGGGGAATTGTGTTACAGCCAGGCAATACCCAAACAGAGTTGGGGTGCCACCAAACATCCTCCCAGCTCCCTCAGCTCAGCCCCAGCACAATTTGCCTTGGGTACTCCCATATGTAATGCTGTAACTCGTAACAAAAACTTAGTCTTGTAGGCACCTATGTTTGTCACTTGTGACAACTGGAAAGAGACTGAGCTACGCTTCCAAAACTATTTAGGAGCTTGAAGTTTTCATGGTAGGTCTCTTGTGACCCTTTTCAAAGTGCCCGAATGGGTTCAGTTTTGTATATAGATTCGTATATGCATTTAAAAAAAAATACGTTAAGAAATAGCACTGTTTTGGTGCTGGAGCTCCACTGGTGCTAACAGTGCTCATCATGCCTTCCATGGAGCAGAGATGCTTTCACCACTCCTTCCAGCAGCGTTACTGTGCACCCCCTGCACCCTTGTGAGTGGTCTGCAGGAATAACCCATGCAGCCAATACTGCGTTCACGCGTGGGACCTGAAAGAAAACACGCAGAAAATGACTGTAATTGGTTTATGCTGCCTGATTAATTTACTACTTATTTCCTGACAAGTTCATTGAAATGTAATTTTCTGAGTGGTGATAATATCCACAGAGTAAAAGATGGAGGATGGACAAGTTGAGAATACTAAATCACGAGTAGTATTGTTGCAGGGAGACTTTGTTCGGCTTTTCATTAGAGATTGAATTCTGTTATTATATGGCCTCATTAGTTATGCTGATTGAGGCAGGGGAAACTTTAATGACTGATGTGTTAGGCATTGGAAACATATTTTAACTTACTGATGTGGAGTACGGAAAGTAATTGCTGGAGCTGTATTAGCAGGATTGGTAGGGGCACCTTAGACTCTCCATTCCTTTCTGAAATGGAGAGCTGAGAGATTGTTCTGGTTATGGATGATAGCTGACTTTCTCAGTATTTCTGTTGTTAGGGGTTTAGAGCACCCGCTGTTTGTTGTTTCAGATAGCTTTATCCCTTGGATGCTGAACTCACAAGCTGCCTTGCAAGGGTGCTGTGCTGTTGTTAGCTGTCCTGTCCTGTAAAATTCACAAGCTGGCTTTGCGTGATGCAATTATTTAGCAGTCTCATAAAATGTATATCTGGCCATCTCTTATCAGGCTCATTTAAACAAAGATATTTTAAATTGACATTCTTACACAAGTGTCTAATTTACAAATAGCAATAAATAGTCCAGGCAGCATGCCAGAGACACCTTGGAGGCTTGTAACCCGATGCTGGCTGGAGTGGATAAGGACTGTGACAATCCCATGCTTTTTTAATAATTAAAACATTGAACTGTTCTTGTACCTGATCCAAACCAGTGCTGGTAGGGTTGATCCTTAAGTCAGATACTATATGGCTGCTGAGCCAACTTACTGCTAGTGTAAATTCTCCAGCAGTTTCCAAATAATTTTCCGAGTGGATTTTCTTAGTAGTAATTTTCTTTGGGATTGAGGTTAGTCTGCTGAATACGAATTTTTTTATGTGTGCGTAAGTCAATGGAAAGTATTATTTAGTGTGTTTTACTGAGGCAGTAACATTTTATAAACGTAAATGTTGTCTGTTCACCAAAAGAAAGTGTAATGCAGATTAGAAGAAACATTTTATAAGGAAAGAGATGACAAGAGGTATGGGAATTTGCTTAATAAGAGCTAGATTTTTTTTTAATATTTCAAAGAGGCTATTTATAATGTCAGCCAAAAAGCTTTATAAATAAATGAGGCATTAGACTTACAAGAGAAAGCAGTATAAATTATAACAATGATGATGATTACCCATTTCACTGACAGGCATGTGTAATGTTTTATTTGTGTTTGAACTGAAGGAGTCTGATGGTGTATTTTAGAAATAGGTAATGAAGAATTAATTGTTTCTTTATTAATATTAGTGACATTTAATGGTAATATATCCTCTCTCTCTTAGAATGGATGTGTGGGTGACATTGTTCAGAAGTGCTTTCCAATTATTTTAACAGAAACCATATGTACAGAGGGTAGGCGAAGTGCAGGATATCGTCTAGGTAATTGATGCTATGCAGACTTTATAGACTTTCTCATTTCGTTTTTAATTAAAGTTTCAGTGCAATAGAATCCCGTAAAGTAAATTAAAATTAATCATCAGTAGGTAAAGCTGCTCTGCAGAGAACATAAAGCCGCCAAAACTGTTTTTCATATTGTGCATATATTGATCAATCAGTCGATATTAATTGATTTATTTGTAAGTGTACCATGTGAACTATTTGGGAAACTTAAAAAAATGTTGGATGTGAATCCTATTAGGGCAACAGTTATTTTGTCATGGGTGTCGATCAATAAATACTTCAGTAGATTACAGATCCAATATTATTGTACTAGCTCAACTATGTGATTACGTTTCAAAACCTCTGTCTGGTTATTGTTCAAAAGAGAATTTTATGCCATTTCCTTTTTTATCGTGTTTCACTATTCCTTTCTACAGTGATAATCTTTGAAATCATCAGTATTAAACAGGACATGAAAATTAATTTTTAAAATTGCCTTTTGTAGACACGTATGCATTTTGATGAAACTTCTTGTATGCTACATATTTCTCCTTTTGTTAGGAATCTGTATTTTCTACTGAAGGAGATTCCCTTTAAATGCAGTAATGAAACGAGTTAACTTTTCAGTAGTTCAGTGGTATGTGATAAAATACTGTGGGTTGCTGTAAAGGAGAAGTCCCAGATTTTATTTAGATAAAAATCCTACTGACGTTAGAAGATGGAATCCTGACACTGTTGAAATCATTGTAAAATAGCCTATGGAGTTCAATGGCATTAGCAGTTTCACCTTTGGAGTTTGTTGAAAGTAAGGGTAACGTGTTAGGAATTAAGATAAGGCAATCTGGGCGTTAAACTTCCTCAGAACTTTCTGCAAAACCAAACCATATCTCTTTGTGCTCAAGCTCCCTGGATGTAAAATGGTGATAATAATTTCTTACATCATAGAAGTGCTGAGAAGAGAGAGAAACTAAAAGCTGACAGTTTGGGGTTATTCTCAGGTTCTGGTGAGTTAGGAATCATGCAAGTATGTAGATGAGTTCAACAAATACCCAAATGTCTGGATGTTGTATGAACAGCAACCTAGGAATTGTACGTGTCTTCCAGGTAACTAGATAATTCTCAGAAAACACAAAAATACCTTTGTACCTCGGAAGTTGTCACGATATTCAGAGTGGCACAATTTAACTGTGTCGTGAGATACAACAAATACTTGATAGGTGGAAGAACCTTTCCTATGTTTTTCACATTTATTCTCTGTTGACAAGGAGAAAGATGAGCAGATGATGAGCTAATTTAAGCACATGCTGAACTTTAAGCATTTAACTAAGCCATGTGTTTAAATACATGTTTTCCTGATCTGAGGGTCTGCAGCTCTTGCTCAACCAGCAGGATCTAAAGAGATCCAAGCCGTGATAAGACATAAGGACTTAGCAGGCAGCCCTTTTTCATAGAAGATGTAAATTTTAAGGTAAAACAGAATTCCACCGTGCAAGCCTATTGGTTTTCTTTATCATATTTAGAAAGTTCTCCTTGGGAATGGTAAAATACCTTCTTTTTGTTCGTGCACCTGTGAGAGGTTTAGCTCAGGTTAGAGAGCCTGAGCACTGGGTGGGGGTTTCAGGATTGGTGGTAATGAAAAACAGATATTCTGCACGGTTTTGTGAAAACATGAAGGGCATGTAGAGGGCGTGTGAATGAGTGAATTGGGCTGACAGTATTTTTAATGATACAGAAAGAATAAAATAATCCTTTACTTTCTCCCGTCAACCATTTATTGGGCACTAAGAACAATTAAATATGGGAAATAAAATTGAATGGCCTTTTAAGCAATCAATGTAAACTTCTGTACTAAATTACTGAAGAATAAAAATATACTGTGTCATCAGTCTTTAAATACCTCGCTCATTAAAAGGTTGTGCACTGACCTCTGATCCCTAATCCTCTGGATTATTAGTATTAATATCTTTCTTTTTTGTCTTTCCCATTTTTTACAGGACAGTGGGAGTCAGTTTTCACATCTATCAAATTAGAGTATGGTTTTCAGAAAACAAGTTATATGACTTCTTTAGTTTGAAAGGAGAGAGAACGTGGTTCTCTCTCCCTACGTTGTTTTTGCAGCGCGCATGTATGTTCAACGTTTTTGTAAGGTTTGTTTTGAAGAGGAGGAGGAAGATCCTCCACCCTGATTTTTCAGTGTGACAGGTATCCATCTAAACAGGGTTATGAGTCCAGGTTTAAGCCTGTCCCTGCTCCCGGGGCTGCAGGAGCTCAGGGCGGGGGAGATGCTGTGCTTCACTGGTCACAGAGGGGACTCCAGGAGCCGGAGTATCTCCAGCAGCCGCAGGGGTTTCTCTCCCATGTGCATCTGCCCATCGCATGACCCAGCTACTTGGTTCCTCGGTGAACTATGGGATGATGGGTCATAGCACCGCAAGGAAGAAATCTGCAGCCTTAGTGAGATCTCAGTGACTTGTGAGTACGCTGCTGCTGGCGGGTGGAAAGCTTGTTTGTTTTTCAAGCCAATAGCTTGCAGTGTTGATTTTCATCTGGTTTTCTGCAGCCTTTTTTTTTTTTTTTTTTTTTTTTACCCTCTGTTAGCAGCCAAGTATCACTTAGGTATTTTGTGGCTCTCTGTTTCTGCCCAGTTGTCATATTACAGCAGTAGTGTCAGCAGAATGAGCTTATCGGTGCGTGCCCCTCATGTTGTGGCATGGCACAACTGCTCTGCAGTAGAATTTTAGAGGGAATATAATTGCCTAAAAAAACCTTTCTTTACACAGTTGAAAGCAGTCAGCATCTTAAGTGGCAAGAGGGGTCTTTTGGGGTAAAGGAAACCCAGTTTAGCCATACCAAAAAGGTAAAGAAAGGAGCAGGGGTACCCCTTTGGGATGAGAGTGGCATGGGTAACAGCCTCCATGGTTGAACTTCCAGGAAGATGGTGGTAGTGGTTTATGTTCTTTTTAGTGAACATAAATTCTATCCAGGGCTCAGTCCTGCTGTCTGTGAGTTGTGTGTAAGCTGGAGTCGTAGCCATAAGCTCTGTAGGAAATTGTCCTCAAGGTAATTTTTCTGAGGAATCGGGATTCGTGCCCTTTCTGCTGCCTGGATGGCTGAATTTGCTGTGACGCAGCAGTGGCTGTGCATTCATTTACCCTAAGCATTTTTGTGACCATCACTTGTTTCCCTTTCCATGTTTAAGTGATTGGTAAAGCATTCTTCTCTCCAGTCAGAATTGGCACTGCCTGTTTACTACAGCTATAAACCTTGCACCTGCTATGTGGGTATCCTTGTAGTGACTGCAGTGGGCTGGCTTTGAAGAGCTCCACAATAATTCCGTGGTATTCATTGATTCATCTCATATTTATTGTGATGGCTTTAACAAAGCTGATCTCATTTCATACTCATTCCACTGTTCATACACAACTTCTGACTGTAATTCATCGTAGTTTAACAGGAATGTTGCCCTGAAACCGTTCTGCTCAGAGCGAACACTGTTTTACCCATAGCAGGTTTGTTAGTCAGGGAAATTTTTCACTGAAATGCTAACCTTGATGTGAGAAGCAGACCTCATCATGGAAATCAAAATAGAAAGGAAAAGAAGTTTGTTTCTGCATCTAGAAAGAGGAACAGTAGGAGACAAACTATTAAAGAGTTCTTACACATAGGCTTATGAAATAGTTATAAATCTGTATAATTAACTTTTTAAAAGTATATAACATTTCTAATTTAATATTCCAAACTCTGAATTGTAGTTGAACACATTGATTATATTTTTTTTTTTTTTTTTTTTTTACTTTCTTCTGGTATTTTCATAGGTCAGTAACTTGATGGTAAGTAGTATTTCAGAAGTTTCACAGGGTAAAAAGCTAAGCCATTGTAATGCCTGTCACAACTGCCCTTTCTGTCTTATTTTCCAATAGATTTTGGTTTTGATGGATTTACATTAGATTTGCTAAGAATTCTCTAACAATACATAAAGTATTTACACTTTTATTTTCTAGACATTTTCTTAAACGCATATGAAGAACTCCTGGAAATTTGAAAATGAACAGTCTTCTTTTCCTCTTCCTTTGTTTGTATGGAAATTTGTGATTCATCTATTGCATTGCCAAAGTATTTTTCCTGCAAGTCTTCTGGGCTATATATTTACATATTTTAGTTTTTCAATTAACTTTATTTTTGGAACACTTTATCTATGATCTGGATAAAGCTTGGTGTTGCTGTGACAGGGGAGAAAACTCTAGCTGACTTCAGCTGAAGTGGGATAGCAGCATTTTTCCTTGTCCCTCCTACAGTGGAGTCTTAAATAAGGCCTGACACAAAGTCTTTGCCAGTCTGTTTGGAGGTTGACATTGACGTGAGCGTGCTTTTCGTCAGACCGATAAACGGCTGTTTGTTTTAGGCACTTTCTCCCCTTTTGTGCTAGCGTCGCTATAAATGGAGTTTTTCTATAAATAGTACTATTACCTGTCTGATGCACTTTCCCCTCCTGGTTTGACAGTATTTCTTTTCATTGCCTTATGGTCCGGTACAGCAGAGAGCCCAGCAGTTTCTTTCGTGTGATGTCTATTTTTCTTCATTTTCTACTGTCTCAAGTACTCCAATGTCTCTTCTGCTGTGTCGGTTGAGCTTTAATCCCTTTTGAACTTGCTATAGAAAGAGCACGTGACTAAAGGTGTGCTTCAAAGGGAGAGGTCCTTCAGAATTGGGAATTGCTTTCCTAAAATCGTGTGTTAAAATCTTGCCTGAAATTATTTCTGCGTCTTAAGCTTACTGTGGCTAGAGGAGTGTCAGCTCTCTTGGCACGAGTGCCACAGGTCCGTGGGACGCTGGTCCAGCCAGCCAGGAGAGGTAGGACGACAGCAGCTCTCCAGGGATCCTGCTTGTCCCTTCTGGGACAAGGCTGGGCTTAAACAGGGCTGGGCTTACACACCTGTTTACCTTCAACATGATTTTACCATGTGCTTTATTTACCTCTTGGCAACTTCAGCACAGTATTTTTCTGTCACAAGCATGATGGACGTACTTGAATTTTTCTCCTTGAAAGTGATGTAAGATCTGCATTGGAATAGTATTAACGGTGTCTGGATTCCTCAGGGTCCATCTTATGAAGGTGGTTATATAGCAAGGAGTTTTGAGAATACCTTGAGGCACTGGGTCACAGGTCGAGGACCCTGAACACCCTTCAAAGCATGGGCCTAGGTCTGCAAAGGAGTGTGAGCAGCAAGCCCCCAAACGGTCTTGTCGAGGTTTGTCCTTGGAAACATGACTCAAAACATAGTATGTCTGGACATGGCCTGATGATGACTTCTGTCCGTCCTTGGGCAGTATTTTGAAAACAGGTGTAGGAAAGTAGTCAGACTGCTGGGAACAGAAAACCCTGCAATAGTCCCATCTTCCTGCTTTCCTAGCAGCTGAGGAAGCGGGGCTGGCCGGTGCCGCTGGTGTCGATGCCGGTGTTGGGTCTGGGTCTGCGAAGCAGTGGAGGCAGCTGGGAGGAGACGTAGCTCCTGAAATGGCAGCGGTCATTGCCCCTGCTGCTAGTGGGCACTGGAGAAGCAAGCCCAAAACACAGGGGCTTCATCCTGGTTCTCCTCTTCTTCCTTTCTCCATCCCCCCCCCAACATTTAATCTCTTCCTAGGACAGGAGCAGCCCTCATCTTCAGCGTGCAGAAGTGCTAAGGTCCACATGTTATTGCTGTTTTAGAGAAGGAGAGGGGGCAGGGCAAAAAGTGTTTTCCTGTTACTTCTTCGGTGCATCCAAGGGGGGACTAGGGAGTTACTGAAAATTGTATTATAACTTTTGTTACCTAGGCTGGGAGAAGCTATCTTCCAAGAAGGTGTGGTTGGCTTGGGCCACTTGCCTTCTCAGCCAGCTCTAAAAAAAAGTTGTAGTAGGTGGCAAACTTTTTTTAATTTTGTCGTCTTTGTTGGCTTGTTGCGTGCCTCACTTCTGCCTGTTGCCTCTTTGCTCAGGGATGCTGGTTTTCCCCTAGGCTGCTCTGCTTTTTCTCACTAGTCAATAATCCATACAAGTTTCTCCAGTCCATGACTGGTCTCCTGTGCGGTGACCCTGAGGTCTTGACTACTCTTGTGGGCATGTTGTACCACTCCCAAATGAACCTTTTCTTTCTCTGTTTTTTTTTGTGGCAGCAGAGGCGTGGTAGAACTGCAGCTGTATTTTTAATTTGCAAGCTGTGCAGTCTCCTGGCCCGAGGGTGATTGCTTCAACAGCACATGTGAAGATTCGGTGGGCAGCGTATCATCACCTACATAAATCATGTGGACTTCCCTTGATAGTAAATTGCTCTTTTCTTTCTCTTCAGCTTTGAGGTAGAGCATAGAGACACAGGTGCATTTTGGACATACTTAAACATAGTTTAACCCCAGTTGGTGTAACTAAGCTGTTGTGCCAACTCAAAGCATTACCTGCGTCTTCTGTGCTAAGGACTTCCCAGGCCAGGATCCTGGTTCTGGGTCTGTGGAGCTGTGTGGCCCTCTGTGTGTGTGACCAGGGTCGTTGGACAACCTGCAGAGTCTGCACCCAGAAGGTGTTAGGAAATGGTGATGAGCAAATGCCTTTGGTGTATACTTTCATAAAATATAGTTTGGGATGGCTTCTGTTGCAGATTTGCCTGAGCTGTTTGTGGATGATAGTAAGATGACGTGAGCAGCGGGAAAGCAGGTCTCTGTGTTATGTTACGGAGGATATTTCCAGAGTGCATAGAGGGGTGGTAGAGAACGTGCTGATTATGAGTATACAGCGTGCACAGTGCCTGCAGGGTTATATACTATATGTACCTGTGTCCATATATTACACGGGGGTAAGGTACACAGGACACTTACAGTACCTCAGGTATGTATGTACATATGTATCCGTGGATGTACACGTATGTGCTGCCTGGTTTAGGTGAAGTGGGCATCCAAGTATGAGAGTATTTGGCCAAGTAATGTGTAATGTTGGTATTGCTGTTGATGTCCACTATAAATATGTCAGTTTCCCCTATTTCAATCAAACTGCAGAGAAGAGCTGTTACTGAAAAACGTTTGTTTTCTCTTAAGCAAGCTGTTTTACCCACTTGGAATGTACCGTTAAAATCCAGTTATATTTCTATTATAGTGCTTTTATGCTGCTCGTGACTCAACGATGTTAAATGTTTTACAAAATGAAAATTATCCAAAAAATCTTTTTTACAGCTTTAATGTAAGAATTTGTGTTCGTAGTAAAGATAAATAGCCTTACGCTGATCAAAATGCTGAACATACGCTGAAGCAAGGCCTGAGACATCCCAACTCAAACCTCGCGACTGCGTGATCCAGTATGTAATATTCTCCCATGCATGCAGTGGGGTGGTGAAAGGGACTTTTCCCAAAAGCCTGGCGAAGATTTATAGCCACCAGTGGCGTTACTGGAGTCACATGAAGTAGGAACTTCACAGACTAAATAGTTTAGGTGGTTCTAATTTGTCCTATTTTCTTAGACTGGTGAAGCTGACAAGCGATGCAGATGTGTTAAGACCTCGTTCAAAGTCCAGTAAAAACCTGATACAAGCTGTAAACTGTCTTTTGCATATTCGGTTGCAGGGGAGGGCTGTTGCCTGCATTAACGGCCCTGAGCTCAACTCCCCTGGCTCCTTCGGTAGAAGTAAGTCATTGCTGTGATGATATGCCTCAGTGATTTTACTGTCTATGGAATAGAGACCATCTTCATATGAACCTCTGGGGGTTCTTTGTAATAATATTGTATTTTTAAAAAATGGCTGTACTACTCTACATAATCTCCACTAATCGGTACATAAACCCTGTTTGGCAGTTTAAACTGTATGCACAAAACGTGAGATTTGGCTGTGCCTATTCCAATAGTTAAAAGCTTTACTCTGGTGTGAACCACTTATTTAATTGTTTTTAAGTGCAGTACACAGGCTTGGCTTAATGTATGCCAGATACATTTTTGTTGTTGTTGTTATGTTGTTCTGTTCCATTGTATCTCTGAGCAAACAAAATCTTGGCCAAATTAAAGGATTACTTTCTGAAATAAAGCCTTGTTCTGTGGATTTTGCATAAACTAATATCCCATGTCATTTGGAGTTGATAGAATAAAAATTGTGTGTCCATTATTCTGGCATTTTCACCAAGTAATCTTGTGTCTGGAGCCAGTTTTCATCTATTATTAATATATCCTTGATGGATGGGTTTATTTTCTACCTACATATGGCAAAAATGTATCGTTTTAAGCAAGTTACCCTGCTCTGTCTTTCCCCATAAACAAAAGCACTTTCATTAATCTGCTTTCAGAAGCCTGGAACAAGAAGTTTCTCTTCCTGTGCACAAGTAATTATAGGTGGGCCATGGATTAAATAACGTACTGGAAAAATCTTTTTTTCTCTGTAGTGTGGCTGAGAAGGACTTTGAGAATGAGTCTTGTCTATTCAAGTCTCTCTGTACTATGGGAAAAGGCATGAAAACCATTGAGAGGTTGGAAAAAGTTGTTGTTCTTCACTGCTTGATGGTTTTTGCACACACACACGGTGTTGCATCTGGCATTAGTAGTGAAAGGAGGGAAGGAGTCATATGATGCTACTGCTATGTAAAATAGTTTCTTTTAACTTTGGGATTTTCGATCTCAGTTTTAAATAAGTTCAAGTAAAATATAGGAAGAAAAACACCTGTTTCTTTGTCAAGTAGACAAGAAAGACAAATAATTTCCAAGGTTTCTACCATTCCACATTCAGTAATTGTGAAAGAACATACTTGAATTTTCTAGAAACAGATACTACTTCCTTTTTACCATCTCTTTTTCACGGGACTTTTTTAGGACTGGAAGGTATATGGAAGGTGTTGTTTTTGTTGGGTTTTTTCCTCCTCCACTCAGACACAGTTAAGAAAATGCAGCTCCCTCACACTTCATTCCAAGTCATCTCTGCCCCCTCATTTACCAGTGTTGCTGTCCCTTATGAACACATTTTTCTCAGTATGCTCCAATCATACTGCCATTGCTTGCAGATCCAACGCCTCTGAAGGCGTGCTTAGTCTCATGTGTGATGCCGATGGTATCAGACATCAAGTGGCTGAAGAAGCCATGTTCCTCCTTGCTCAAGGAGCAGCCAGCGGTACAGTCAATGTAGATTGTCCATGGCACCCACCTCTGGCCACCCATTAGGTCAAGAGGCCATGTTCCTGAGTTTGGGACAATGAAGTGGATGGGTGTTATGGTCAGTTTTTTACGATTGGAGGATGAAACTCCTCTGCATGGCTAGAGAGTGGCATCCTGTGTTTGAAGTTGGATCATGATGTGGCAAATAGTTCTTTGATATCACTGAGAAAGCGTCTGTTCTTCACTCCTTGGGCATCTCACACAGATTGCTTGTTTCCTGGCATAGCGAGTATTTTGCTCCTTGATTTACAGTTTCCTCTTTGGTGTCCATAGCTGCAGCTTTTCTAGCTGATGCTTTCTGTATCAAATCTTGTAATTTTCTGGAATTAAGATTCTGTTTTTTATTAAAGAAGTGCTGCTTTAACATGTGGTCTGGCTGGCAAATAGCAAATCTTCAGAAAGAAGACCAAAGTATTCTGGTGTTCTCCCAGCTTCCCCCCCTTCCCCAAGCCAAATGTCTTTGGATTAATTCCATAAATATGCTGCACATCTGTGAATTACCAGACTTTTAACAGTTACCTGTCTGGTACTAGACCATGCTGATCCTTCAGATGAGGTTTTGTCTGTGTAAAAATAATTAATTGCTCTGTTGATTCTTTTTCTAAGTGATGACACTATAGCATAGGGCTAGGTAAAATTTGCTTTTTGTCCTGCCTCCTCAGATGATTTACACTAAAAGGCAATTCTCATTAAGGAAGCTGATCAAATAACCCAGTTTATATAAAGCTCCATCACAGCTGGTATGAATTATGTACAGAAGAAAACCCGATGTTTGTTTTCATGTGTTTAGATTTCTAAAAGCCATTAAAGAGACCTAGGCTATGTTCTGGATGCCCTTCCTGTAATTAATACATAATACAGAGAGCAGTGGAATATAGAGGACTGCTCGTCTACCCATGACAAATGTTCAGTGGCAACGTGATGAGCTTGAAACATTCCCAGTCTTCAGTGTGGAAAGTGAGACTGGCCTTGCCGCGTGCTTTGAGTACTCACAAATGGAGAGTTTGGTAGCCATTGCATCCAATGAGTCACAAAGTTGAGACTCTGGATGGTAGCATGCCCTGCCAGCAGCTCCATCTGATTCAGAGCAAGGGCTTTCCAGGTAGGGACTGTTGGTGGAGGGCAGTGAGAATGGTCAGAGGGTAGAGAAGAGAAGGAAAAAAGAGAAGACTAAGTACTACAGATGTTCAGTACCAAGCAAAGTAGACCAATAGCGTGACATCGTGTTTGGAAATCTGCTGGCAGCCAGCACAGCTTGAGCATCAATGCTGCTGGTGTTCCACGTGAGCCATCTAAGCAGCAGCCATCTCTTCCTGGGGCTGTAGGTCCCTTGCAGCAGTCTGGCACCTTGCTGGTGAGGAGCAGCTACAGTGAATAAAGTTTGTGTGGGAAAGAGCATTGCAGAGATGTGCACATGGGGAAAAAAGTGGTGGTAGTGCTTCTTGGACACTCTGGAGAAGTGATATCCCACCTCATGTTATAGCCATGTACAAAAGGGCCACAGAGCAGTAGTGCTGCAGAGATTCTTCTCCCCAGCTAAAATTCTTTGTCTTGTTTGGTCCAAATCTGTTATCTGCCAGTACTTGAGCATATGTAGTGAGTGTCTGTTAGAAGTACTACCATGATGTTTTTTTGCTAGCTGGCTAGCTATAGTACATATATTTTATAAAGATGCAACCATACAACTTCTAATGCCTTTTAAGCCGTATTCAGCCACAGAAGAGAATCCTTTTCTAGTGGGCCTGGATGGTAAGCCTGAGAGGATGGGGTAACACCTGCCTTCTGAATATCTATTTCTCCTTACGTACTATTAAGCAAAGAGAAACAGATTAGTGGTTGTTTCAGGTTCGTAAGGGAGAAAACAAAGGGCTATAGGTGACAATTAATTTAGTAGAGACAGAACTATTTTTAATGCAAATATTTTTAACTGATGAAGTTTCAGGGTCTCAATTTATGGCACTTGGCAACTAAGACAAATGAATACACTTGTTTTTCGTCACTGAAGTATAAAATGTTTTTCTTGCTTGAGAAGCATCCTGTTTTCTTTAGGTTGAAGTATGTTTCGAACTTGTTTTCACCCTGAGGATTCACTTTGCCTTAATAAATTCTGTTCCTCACCAACTGCAGATGTTGAGGCTGGTGTCATAGTGGCCAGGATGTTTTCTTTCCTTCATCTGTCTGCCTGCCATTGCCATTCAGGCTTTTTTTCCTTTTTAAAAAACATTCACTTTACTGTATTTTCTATGAGGGACAAATGACCACCTATCTCGCACAGTTCTGCTTTCATACTGGTTTATGGATCTGTGTTATTATTTTTATTTTCTTATTATTTACTTTGTGACTAGTACAGGCCTTTCCTTATGTAAGAGGACAAATTCCTGTCCCAGATGACCTCACTTTGTGTCAAACGGGAGGTTGCCTTGCCATGTCATTTCATCTGGACAGGGAAGATGAATACAAATGAGAGCTTGCTGGAAAGCAATGCAGGAGGGATGTTTTTGTCTAGCAGTTGTCATTCGCCACAAGCTACTCTGCACAACAATACGCGTGAGTTAAAACTAGGTTGCAGTTTTTAACAGGGTGTGGGCAGGGACAGAAGTGACAAAGACCCTTTGAGGGTCTGCTCTGCACCTTGCTGGGCAGGCAGCATGGGTCCCTGCAGGAGCGTGTTTGTATGCTTGCATGTGTAAATCTGGGTACCTGTGCGCGCCCCTGTCTGGAATGAATTGCACTCACATTTTCATACAATCAGACAAATAAACCTGAGTGGCAGTTAAATGTCTTGGAGATCTGTTATCGAAGGCTGAAAGCACAAGCTGGCTTTCCACTTGACCTCTCTTGGAACGATATTGGTAATGGTACAAGATGTCTGTACTCGACTAGTCTGTCAATACACCAAATGATACTCCTTACATCCAGCAACCTGCTCAGTTGTGACTGTTGTGCCTGCAAACAGTTACTGCAACTTGTTTTATTGTTTAGAAAGCATAAAAAAAAAAGAGGATGTAGGTTTCCCTTGGGTGAGCTGTGTTAAAAATAGCACAGTGTCCTGACACTGGCTCTTTGGACTAAAGAAATTATGGTATTACAGGAGGGCCCTTTTGTGCGAGGCAGTGTGCAAACACCTCATAGCAAATAGTCCCGATGCTCAGAGAGTCTCTGGTGTCAGCAGACAAAGCTTGCATTGGGAGAAGGAGCACAGGCTGAATAAACATGTGATGGCAGCAAGATCCTTCCTAGGGCCAGGGTTATTTTTTGATTTGTTTGGGGTTTTTTTGGTGTTGGTTTGTTTTTGGTTTTTTTGGTCTTTTGTGGCAGAAGGGAGTCAGTTACATGACAAGAGAACTGAAGTGAGCTCAGGGAAGAGGAAAAAAAGAGTAAGTGAGACTTGGAGAAGCAGATGCACGAGCATGGTTTCTTGGCACAAGGAGAAAATCCATGGCAGCATCTTGAGACGTTTGGAGAGGACAGAAGGCAGGAGCAGAGGGAGAGGAAGGTGTTGAGGAGGGCAGCAGGCATGGATGAAGTGACAGCAGTGGCTGTGCTGGGGTGAAGAGAGGGAAGGAGACCTGGGCAGTCTGAACGTGAGGCCGTGAGGGCCTGGGGGTTGCTGGGGTGAGGGAGGAAGAGGGAAAGAGGAGATGGAGCTGAGTCTGGAGTAGAAGTGGAGCGGGGATGGACTGTTCTGTCTCATGCTGTGCCCGTTTCAAGTTCAGCTGGGTACTTTGCTGAAGGCAAGATACAACTTTTTACATTTAAAGATTTACTGATCACTAAGGTTAGTGCTTAAACAAAACTCATCCCAGTAAGTGAAATCCATTATGAGAGTACATCTGCATTGATTGTCATGCTAGATCTTTATCCTCTCCCAAGTGTAGGATGGCACATTATCTCAGCTTTCTTCAGAGGGATGGTTAATCCATAGTCTTTTGCTGCCTCAGCACACTGATTGGTGATGAACTTGAGGCAGATGGAAAGTTGAAGTCAAGTTCTATACATAAAGAAATGTACATTGGTTAACTCTGCAGAGGCTTTTAATTTTCTTAAGTAAAAAAAGCTTGCCAAATGTTCAATAGGAATATTCCTGGCATCTATACTGTAAAAAGAAGCCCAAGCAGAGGAAACTGAAGCACAGTGGTCTGTGTTAAGCAGTAAGACAGGTAGTGTTATCATAGCCATCCCACTGGACATTTAAATGTAGGCACTATATTTCATAATCCATCGTTCACTGTAAATGGATAAAAAAAAAAAAAAAAAATAAAATGCTGACCACAGAGCCTGCAAGCAGGATTCTGCTGAGCTGTGGACAGATGGCTTGCATGTCTTCCGTCAGACACAGCTTTCTGTAATTTGAGTCATCACTAGCTGTTTAAAAGCATATAGGTGCATATTCTTTTCTCATCGTTGGACATCTGAACACTAAATATGATGTTCTGTAGCACCTTGAGTGCAGTGGGGAAAACACTGATGAGGTATTCTCACCACCTTAGATGGCAAGCCAAAAATCATTGTTCCTGCATTTCAGTACCGTGATACAGTCCAGTGCTATTTTTTTATTTTTTTTTTTATGTTTTGTTCCCTTTACAATTGATGATGTTAGCAATGAAATAGAGAAAAGAACCTAACTGCCCCAGGAGAAGGTGTGCTGATGGTTATGACTGTTTGGCATTGTGGTCTTCAGGGTACTGCAGTGTGGGGCAGCTTCTGCTTTTACTTTTCTCCAGAATCTGTCAGTTGCACAGTCACATCTTTCTGAAAAATAGTCTGACAGTAATCTGTGGAGGACTTTGTTCCAGTTTGTTAAAATTTAAGTAAATAGCTACATTTACCTTTGAGCCGGAATGGGATTTCAAGGGACTGTTACTGTAACTAAGAGGAGAAGTTGCCTGGGTACACTCAGGGGATGAGTTTGTTATCAGTATCATTACTATCCTGTAGTGAACTGAGTAGTAGCGTAGAGGTGGTCTGAAGAATCTGCTGAATATTAAAAACATGCAAATGTGAAATGATAGAGGTATGCATGTATGTAGCAGTAAATCTGTTCCATAATTCATGTAGTTTTTATCAAGATCTAGTATAAAACTATGAATATAAGGATGCCAACAGTAGTGTTTTTTTCCAAGCAAATAAAATTAAACTCTGTTATACTGTTAACGTAAACTCTCAGGGATGCTCTTGAGGTTGGTTTTCTGATTGGATCATGTACATTGTACCTTAACAGCGCTGTTCTTTTAAAATACATAAGGTAAATATAACTGTGAAGAGAGTTTATAATAGGAAGTTGGAAGAAATTATTATTATTGTTTGATTTTTGTATATTTTCCATCCTTAGAAAATGAGGTGATGCTTCAGTAAATTAAGTCAAATTATCTAGACATTAGGTGTAAATACTCGCAATATGTTTAAATAGCATTTTAACTTAGCAAGAGATAATATTTTAAAGAAGGGCTGAGTTGCTTTGTCTCTGCCATTATGTGAGTTATCTGTAAGTGCATTTAACACTCATAAGATGTTATACTTGCATATAATTCACCCTCCTGTTTCTCAGATAGATAAGAAATAATGTTTATCTATTTTCAGCATACAAATATAGAGAGAGAACTTGGTGCTGACTGTAGTGGAATGACGGTGTCTGAGAATATTTAGGACTTGTATGTGGGATAGTTTGAGGCCTGCTGTTGCTCTTGCTGTAGATCTGAGAATATAGAATAGAAACAAAACGATGGCCTAGATTTATCAGCATTGTAGATATCCTTGTAAACAAATAACACTAAAAATTGTGCCCCACAAAATAATGTCAGCAGTTTTTTTCTCCATGGCTGGGGATGAGCTTCATTGGGATAGATAGGGATCGGATTCTGATGGACCGTGCTGTTGGTCTTGTCATCAGCGGTTTTGTGGGTTTTATTGGTAAAATACAGATCAGCATTTTATAGACAGAACAGTTACTGTGACAGCTTGACGTGCGCTTATATTTAGTGCTATTAAAATGACATTTCTGCTTATGTAAACTTACATGCTTATTACTTATGTCTCCCAAGATAATTGTTCGCTAAACAAGGCGAATGTAAACAGGAGGCTATTTTTTCAGAAAGTTGCTCCTTCAGCTTCCTGTCCATCCCAAAGGTCAAATCCCTTTTTGTGAGACCAAAAACAGCTGCTGACGCAGTGGCGACAGTGAAGAATGACAATATTATGATCTATGGTACAGTTAAGAACTTGGAGTTAAAGGTTGTAACAGCGAAACATCCTTTCAGCGTGTTTCTGCAAACCTTAATAAGTGGCGGAAGAAAAATGCTTTGGAACGAGCATTTAGAATGCTCATTTAGAATGGTTAGTTCTTCATATTTAGTCTTTAAACACTTTTTTGACTACGGAGGTCTTTACCTGCTAGTGTCCATTGATATCGCTCGCATTTTACAAAGTACCCGAAGTACCGAACAAAGCTGTGCTACCCCTGAATCTGAACCACTCAACAGTGTTATCTCTAGCTCTAGTCGTATACCACCGTGCAGTGGAAAGCATTATTAACGTTCTGCAGCACACGGAGGCTTATAAAAGCTCACATAAAGTGCTGACGATGGAGTAGGGGACTGAGCCCAAGCCATAGCCTCAGATAATCCCCGCCACCTCATCCTTCACTGTTACTGCTCAGGGAGGTTCCCAGCTGTGAAAGGGTTGGGGATGGAGGCCCAGGTGCCTGGAAGTGCCATGGCCAAAGTGCAACTGTACTAGGTAATGTTTTTTTCGGTCTAGTGGTAGAGATGGTCCCAGTGGCACCACTGTGAGGATGGCAGCAGAAGGGAAAATAAAACCACACATCAGGAGCTTTTCTGGGGTGAAGTATTGTGGGTTAAAAAGTTGACTCTGTCATAGAAAATCAACTGTGTTCCACCCAAACCCTGTACACGAGGTCTGGCCAGAGGCTTTTGAAGAGAGTGGAGCAGATATTTGTGCTGCATGAGGTCCAGTGCATGTACTGGGTTCACCTCCAGCACGGAAATCCATTTCGGGTTTGCACAGGAGACCTCTACCAACTTCCCTTCCAAGTAATCCTCTACAAGTTGAGTGGAAGAGGTTGCATTTATTCATAGCTGCCTGTTTGTTTGCTTATTGTGGAGCTGGGAGAAGTTTATTAGACATTATGTTTATTTTTGGGTTTAGCTTTTAATGCTGGGAGTACCGCAGTTCAGGATGCTCTACTGGGCAGTTTTTGTTGTGCTATAAAAAAGCCTTTGAGTACTTCTCTCCAGCTTCCTTTCTGTGAGTTTTTTTGTGGAATTTCAATGATGTTTCTGATTAGGCTATTAATATTTTTTTTTTATTTCCAATTTAGAAAGGCAAATATTTCCAATTTAGAAAGGCAAAAAGTTTCTTTAATGTGTTGGGTTTTGTCTTAAAAAGGTGGTGACATTCCAAGGAAAATCAGTTTTTCTGGAGGAGAATGGAAGCTGGTATCACCTCATAGTACACTGCTGTGTTCCTGCTCTCACTTAGGAGTGGAAAATGTTGAGTACTCCCTGTAGTTGGGGTAGAGAGGGATGGGATGCTTGCTGGAAGGCATGGTAACTGGCCCTTTTGCAATGTTAATGCTCAAGGACAAGAGAGAGTCCTGCAACAGGAATGATTTTCTTTCCAACAGACAAGAGAAATATGCTAGTTTTACATGGGGAAATTTCTCAGAGAGAATGCAGATGAAGGAAACTGGGAACTTAGGGGAGAATTAACTGTGGCTGAAAAAAATTAATTTGGTGAGAGGAAGAGAGCTGCTTGCCTGTTGCAGGGAAAGAAACAGCAATTTCCTTTAGTTTTCCAGACTTCAGTTATTTTTGTGTTCCTTGTGCCAAGCAGTTAGCTGAATTTCATGGTACTAAACTGATACTTAAGAGTTAAATACTGACAACAAGGAAACCTTTTAAAGTAGCAACCCAGCTAGTGGTAGGGCTGCCTCAATGAGATGCACTGCTAAGGCTAGAGCAGCTCAAAAAGAAGAAAAGTCGGGTAATTCTCAGTAGAGGGTAGCAATGGCAGGTAAAAACATTGTCAGTTAAAACATATTTTATCATGATTACCACAGAACTCATTATTATGATTAAAGATGTACTAGCCATGACATGCCAGCTACATGCTGGTAGCAGAAAATACCTGCTGTTTGTAGGTTATTATCAACCTCCTTTGAAGAAAATCAGTCTTTCTTTACATTTGCAATGCAATGAAACCCCAGGCATTTCTTTGCGTCTTTAATTTAAGCATGCTTTTCAAACGCAGATACCCAGCTGCAGTAAGCAACAGAATACCTGCCTCACCATCACAGTGGTTGATGGGTTTGTTGTTTTGTCATGCCACTAAAGAAAAAAAAAAGTTTTTGCAAATATCTGTGTCAATGTTTTGGCTTTGTTATATTATCTGTTGCAATTCTAATATATATAGACCAATAAAGTGGAAGAAAACCTGGTAACAGTGCTTAACAGAATACTGTACCATGTTTTGAACTATAATTGTAAATATCATTGCTAATGTTATATGGTACCATAAATAACATTAGGGGAAATTACTACTATGAACAAAGTCACTAACTGTATTGAAGTAATTGGTTTTAAACTGCAATTTACCTATTACAGAGAGTGATGGAAAAAATGACAAAAATGCAAGTAAAATGCAAGTTCAGGTATAACTAAGCCCTTTCCAGAAATACTTTATTCTAAGTGTTTGAAGCTGTTATTTTCATGGAGAGATACAGTTAAACACCAGCTTCAGTAAGCTCAAGTTACACGGTCAGATAGATACTCTGCGAATATTAAAGTGACTGCTTTGTCAGTGAACTGGCGGATGAGTCGTTCCTCCTATTTTTATTATTTTTTAAATAATTCAACACATGTGCACTATTAGCACTGTAATGTGAACACTCTCATGCTGAGGATTTTATTTTGCCTGAGAAGAAAATGAGCATTGTGATTCAAAAGGGTTTTGATATTTTGCCTTTTATGACCACCTATTGTCTTCCTTTTCTACTGAGCACATCTCAGTAACGAGGTGGTACTGAACCTAAATACTACAGGTAGAGAAAGCTATTCCATTTGCAGTTGTATGTTTGTAAACTTACTGGATTTACTAACTACAGAAACTCTGAGACTGGCTAGTCATGCCTTAAGAGGCCAGTTTACGCCTATTGCTTAACATAACATGAAATCACAATTTATATTCCTCTTTCCAATGTGACCTGATTTTATTTAATTCTTTAAAATTTGATCCTTTTTGTATCCCCAGTTTTTTCCATACCAGCTGATATAAATGCAGCTTTCTGTCTCCATTTCCACCCCCCCCCCCCCACCACCCCCCTACGTCTCTTGCTGTTGCAACTTACCTTGGATGGCAGGTTATTGGTTACTGCCTACGGGAGCCTTTTCCATGAGCTAATTTAGCTGTCAGTCTGAAATTGGTAAAAAGGATGAAAGATGGATCATAGGCCTGGGGCATGCCTAGACCAATATCTAGCATATCCCTATCTGGAAGTACGCTTATTAAAACAGATTTAAAAAATATTTTTCCCAATCGCTCTGCCATCATTTCATCCAGCTAAGAAAAACATTTTTACAGTGATACTACTGATTCCTTGGCAGCTCTCTTTTTTCTGAAAGGTAGAAAACAGTATTTAGATACAAGATCAATAGAAAAACAAATAGACTATTATATTCCCTGGAGAAACCCCTAGAGAGAAGACAGATGCACAGAAATTTAATATTCTTGTAGGCAAAAATTCACGAACATGGGGGTTCTGTTCGGCTGAAATGAACTGTGGTAAATGTGTATGATATAAACATTTTAAAATGAGTAATAATAATAAAAAAAAGCTTTTAGGCTAGGCTTTTTGATTTGCTCTCTTGATGAGGTGCTTATTTGAATTCGTGACCCCTTCAAAAAGTCATTTTTGCAACTTCTAATAATGTTGCTCTTAAAATTATATGGTTCAGGCATAACTTCATATAGTGAGCAAGGAAGGTTTCTCTCCATCTGCTCTTTTGGATGTACTCGTCCATTCACAAAGTTCATAGAGAGAACTGTGTGTTGAATATTGCCTCCATTTTTTAAGAAGATAATTGTGTTCTGCATCACCTTGAGCCTGTTGTTGTTCATTTAGGCATGTGTTTTTGTTTCTTTTCCACAACAATTTCTAAATAAGTGTAATCAAAATAGGACTGTATTTTTCAACGATAAGAGTGCCCACTTTATGTCCTTAAAATTCAAATCTTGTTGTATCTACTCAATGAAAGGGGTGTACGGGTTGAGCTGTCTGTATCTATCGTCTCAGGCTTCTTCCTGAAGCTCCTGCACTAAACATCTGACCAGGAGCATGAGGGGTACCTCCTGCTGGAGGAGCTGCGGGATGAGCCTTAAAGAAATGAGGTAATCGGCTGCTGGCACACTCCAATTGATGCTGTGCTTTTTTGCCATTGCCTTGCACCTAACTGCAAGTCTATCTGCATTACACATTCAGCTTCTTGAAAAACCACAACCTTTTCCCTCCACTCAGTCCTTTTTTCAAATCACGTTTGTGTCAAGGTCACCACTTCTTCCCTGAGAATGCTTTGGCGGCGTTCGCCTGACACTGAAAACTAGCTGTAGTCTGATAGACCTTGCATTTCGTTTTAAACATGCGAATACCATTGAGCTATGGAGCAATGTTAGTTTCTATTTGTAATATTTAACATGTATCAGAAGCAGCTACAAGCTTCCACCAGCTTGGACCTCATTTGGGTTGGACTGGGTTTTCTACAAGCTATATTGTCATTTTCTTTAAGGAACATACTGCCCAACGTACAAGATGTGATAGGTGTGTTGTGTGTCAGATGATACTGGGAAGGACTTGGGTTTGGGAGAAAAGGAGAAATAAAGCAGCAGTACATGTAGTTCTTAAACTACTTTCGAGTATGTTAAATCATACCTGTTACTGATGGCTTCTTCAATATTAACAGTATCTTATCTTTATCAACAGCTTCACGTAATTTAGACCTAAAGTCGATTTAAAGGGAGCTGGATATACATAGTATATCATCTTATAAGTTGGCGCATTAGGATTTTTTGGTCATATTTTTCACTTTGTATCTCACGATCCTTTGGAAGTTTGAAACTGAAATCTACTTACTCATTGGGTATTTTACCTAAATGGAGTATGTACATGTGCCCCTCTTAAATTGTCATTGTAGAGGTCTTGTGTGTGTGGCTGTGATTCCTGATTGTGGAATTCCTTAATGGAAAAATATTTTTGAAGAAGAACAAGACCGTGATTTTGAGAAGTTTTAGGTACGTGAGTAGATTTATTGGGATGTAGTGTCTTTGTATTGAGATGTGCAACAAAATAAAATTAATCTGTTTGGGCAGTGTTCACTGGAATATGTTCCTGAGGAGGGTAAGCACGAATCTGGGTACCACACGTTAGTTTATGTGATAAAAGCCAGTCTGCATGCCCACAAGGGAGCACTGAGAGACAATGGCAGGAGTAGAGCCCAAGTAGTGCCGTGCCCCAGCTGCTCCCAGGCCCATCCTAGGAGCCCTCAGTCCATCAGAGGCCCATCTGTATAAGCCCAGAGGAGCTCAGGGGCACAAAGGGCAAGTGGGAACCCAAATTATGGACTTGGAGAAAGGGGCACCCTGTGTGGGCACCTCCCAGGGCTGGCCGAGGGGAGCCTCAGCCCTGTGGTCCGGGTGTGACACACATCAAAGTAGATCAATGCTAGAGCACCTGTGGGACTGAGGGAGCTCCTGCCTAGGGGTGTGGCATCCTTTAGGACACACGGGAAGAACATTTTGGGATTGTACAGGACTGCTTATGGGATGCTAAGGGAGGCTTTATGAGAGTGACATGGGAAGAACTGGCAAAGTATTGCAGGTGAAGCTTCAGACTCAGTGGTGTCAGTGTAATCCAGTTAAAACTGCCAACATGGTGGTGTTTTCATATGCCATGAAGTGAATGTTTATTCCAGCCAAATTTCACACCAGCTGCAGAGTCCCCTGTCAGCACGGGCTAGTGCGATAGGGCTCGTGGATGTTCTCTGTGTCTGAGGACCATGGGTTAGTAATTCCATCAGTTTGAGGACCGTGTAAGACAAACGTCATTCCCAAAGAATGCCTACTGTACTGGCCACAAGGAAGATGAAAGTGCATTGCACTTACTTGGTGTGAGAGAGTACATATAATTACTTATTTAAAGTATTAAAATTATTCAGGACCGAACTTTTTCTTAAACCTATGTTATTGTTTGGGAAAAAGACAGAATTTAATTTTTAACATCACAAACTGAGAAAGAATAATACCCCTTTCCTTTCTGTTTTACATATTTTGGCAAATTTCTTTTTTATTAACGTGGAAATACATAGAAAGAGTTCCGCTAATGTGAATGTATATAAATGTGTGGATACCAAATTCTGTTATTCTTTTTTGAAGGTAGTCCTGTCAAGAAAGTAATGTAGGTTCCTAGAAGGATAATTTGTATAACTAGGAGAATATCTCTAAAAAACCCTTCTTTCTTTATTTCATTTTCTCCAGTTTGAGGAATCTGGAAAAAACCTAATGATAAAAGGTGATTTGGTTTGGTTTTTTTTCATTTTCTCAAAACGAAAAATTAAGCAATTATTAAGCAATGCATGCTTGCAAGCCCCTGTTATTCTGATAGAAAAATTATGTTAAGAAAATTGAGACTGTTTTCTAGAATGAACACACATAGGAGTCGTAAAAGAAAATTTAAGTATGTACTAAGTGGTCCCATTTTGGGGGGACACTGATGATCTGCAGTTTTATTTGGTTGCTGAAGGATATAGTCTTTCATTGGTAGGTGTTTTGAATTAGGTGGTGTAGAGCCAGCAGCAGAGCTGGGGTTAGAGCTCAAGACATGTCACTTCTGTACGCTGCTTGTCAGTCGTTTATCCCCATGAAGGGGAAAGAAGGGGGGGCGGGGGGGGGAAGGGAAGAAGGAAGCTGGTTTTGTTAATAACCAGTACTGTTGATACGTATGTTAGAAACCTGCAAGACACCAAGCACACTGAACTGTTTTGGATTTTTACTGGGAATTGCTCAGCACCTCTTGAGGTGGTGGTCCATGTTTCTCACCATGATTTGACTTGGGCAGGATGTTTCCATACTGTGTGATATTTACCATTCTGGGCATCATGCCTTTGTGTGTCTTCTGAGAGAGGTACCAGCATTACGGATTCTATGTGGCAGTGCTGCAAAGGCAGGATTAATTTGAAGACAGAAAAAAGTAATGACAGAAAGGTTAGAAAACCTTTATAACCGTATAGGTAATAAAACTTTAGAGGAGGCTGCTGTAGGAGATTATGAACTTCCCATCGCTAGAAGTGTTTAAGGACACATCTATCAGGAATGATGCTGGTGTAGTTCATCCTGCCCTGGCATGAAATGGCCTTTTGCAGGCCAGGCTTGCCCTTCTGCACGGTGTTGTCTGTTAAGCTCCCTGGTATGTCGTGTGTTGCATTAGTAACCTACAACCACCTTGCCTTAGTCATCAGGCCTGCCCATGTCGCAAGATAACACATGGAGTAAGAACCCGACCGCAGTGGTTTCCTGGAATGTTTCCTTGGAAAGCTCTTTTCCTGTGAAGAAGGAGTGGTTTGGCATACAGACTCTGGCACCACTTGCTGTCAATCATGGGGATGGGTGTCCAGGGAGTCTTTGTTTCTGCACGGCCCACGGGAATCCTTCAACCCGTGATGAATAGTGCCTTTACACCACTCTGAATGCATCAGGCCTCTTTCCAGAGAAAACAGGAGCTTGTGTATGCATTAATGAGATCTGGACATATTTCATGTGTGACCAGGCATGGTCAGAGGTGCAGTATCTGGCACAGAAACTGCATCTTCCTCCAAAGTCGGGGTCCTGATGCCTGTAGCAAGCTGGAGGGCTGTAGCACAAGGAAGGGCTGGGGACGGCACGGTGTAGGACAAGGCTTGTCTCATGGGAAGGTGGAATCATCCTGAAGACTCTTGCCTGTGGCTGCCCAGCTTTAGTCAGAGTTGTCAAAAGTTAATTTTTCATAAACATCTGAGGAATTTAAAGTGTTGCTGAAAATTACTGAGCACCTTCCTCAAGCATTTCGTTTTTTCAGAGGGAACCAGAGTATACATGAAATATGTTCTGCAGTGAGGAATGGGAGCAGTAGCAAATATCAGTTAAATTTTTTAGGTGGAGCTTACTTGCATTTTGACTGATGCTATATTCTTTGGTTTCCCCAAAATTGCTGCGTATCGAAAAGTGGAATTTTAAATGTCTGAAAAAAAGGGGGACCCAACCCCTTGCAGAGGATTCACGTTGTCCAGAAGGGCAGAGACACGTGAAGAGAGATGCTGACAGCGTTTTGTCTTCATGTCCCCTAGTGTTTTTTTCTACTATCTTGTTTGAAAGCAGATTGTGTGTGAAGGGTATTTAAAAATATCCAAACCGATCAAAATCATCTATGGCACAGAGGCAGAAATAGCCAAGAAAACAAACAGACCGGAGATGAAATATGGATGAGATAGACATACTAGTGTTTCATGAAAGAGCGAGCTTAAAACCAAAAGCCAAGAAACACAAATATAGGGAGTTAAAGTACAGATACTTTACGATTTGCGTTACTGTCTTCAATTAACTATGATATAGAATTGCGCGATTTCTTCATTTTAAAAGAGAAATCCATCTCCTTGCTTATTTTTCCACTTGCTGCTTTCTGTTTAAGTTAATTCAGCAGTAATTGGATACACTGTGTCTAATTCCTAATAAATCAACAGAACTTTATAGTGATATTGACAGTGGCTTTGCTAGCCCCATTGTTTCTATCAAGAGTTTTATTCTGCTTCAAAACAATTTGCTGTGAACGCCCTTGTTTGTTTGCCACACTAGGCTTTGTTCTGGCTGAAAACTTTGATTTATAACTGTATATAATTGATGGCTGTGGGGTAGGTGGACTATAGCTATTGCTCCTCCTCTTTTAATCTAGCTTTGCGTAGAAATCCATGTAGTGGAGCATTCTCAAGGGAACCAGGCTGGGAAATTTTCTGTATACCCAATGGGAGGCCATTAATCATAGTGAAGAGTCTCTTACTGGCTGCAAGCATGTTTGTGAAAGTCAGGAAAACAAAAGTGGACCACCTCAAAATGACTGATCAAGAGAATAGATGTTAAAGCCAATGTATTCATTGTGATACATCAAAAAAAAAAAAAAAAAAAAAAAAGAAGGAATAGTTTATGCATTGCTAATTACATTGAGGCATATTTATTCAGATAGATTTGGCACATTTCAAGATATTTTGTACACTAATAAATGAGTAGAATTGTAGATGTTAGAAATCAGAATCCTAGGAGAATGAAATAAAAGATTTCATGATCACTACTGTTGATTTGAAAGAGAAACTTCAAAAGAAACAGGTAAGAAATGCCTGGAGTGTTAGCTGAACGTCTGTCAGAGCTGAGCTGGTTAAAGACATGTGCTAAAAATGTGTAAAATGTTTAGTGAGATTTTTGATGAATATTTACCGCAAAAATGCCTCATTCAAAACAAAAAAGTTAAAAAAATTCATTTTTTCGGGGAAGTTAGCAAATAGGGTTTTTTTCCCTGCAGCTTATGTGTTAAGGCTGTGACCCAGCACAAGCAAGGAAGCAGCTGAGAGCACCTGCAAGCTCTCAGAGGTGGCACTCACATGCTGACTGTGAACCCCCAAAAAATGCTTTTAGGACTGGGGTCTCAATGTTTCTGCAGGTCCTACTGTCTTCCCATATTCTTCACAAAAATCTGCTGCTCAGACGCAAACCTAATGGGTTCCAGTTGTTACTGCTCAGAAGGTATTTTTACAAAAAAGTGATTGTGCTAGGATTTGAGTATAACTAGGTTGGCTACAAGATGGACTTACAGGAGGCATTTTTGTGATTAAAAAATTCTACCCAGCAGGGAGGAATAAAGGAAGTAAAGAGGCTCAAATGCAGTATTTAAGCACTGACAGTCTGGACCTTTTCCCATATAAATAGCCATAAAGTATAGAAAGAAAGATATTGTAATATGACATAACAACATTAACTTTATTTACTAGACAAACAGTTGGAGGTTTTTTTTGCTTTACAGGCTAAATTTAATGCAGTCAAAGGTAATGCTACAGTTTGTTTTCTCATGAACCTGTGGTAGAGCAGCATACTTAAATCAGTTATTTTATCTCACAGAAACTCAGCCTATGTGCTTTGAAAGGGTTACTAAAATTCGCAAATAATTTCCATGAATAATGCTTAAATATGAAAATGGAAATAGCGTTTTCTCTAAGTTATTAACTGCTGTTTTGATAATCTGATAAAGTAAGATGGAAACATTTTCTCCAGAAATCGGTGCAGTAAAGACTACAACTCATCCTGACAAGGTAGTTATAAAGTCAAAAATGGCATTGCAAGCAGTAACTGAAATCTTAATACAAAATGCAGAAGAATCAACGTTCATTCTGAAATGTTAAGTATAACTTTTTATTAATTTATACTAAATTTATGGCAATGGGGAATAGGAGTAAGAGACTAACTTACATTTGGTAATTTTTTTAAGGTCAAAGGAAAAAATAAACTTTCCTGTGATTAAAAGAAAAAAACCCTCACCTATTAGCCTGTCTTTTTCACTGTTTATGGAAAGGGATTAATTTCAGCTGTATGCTCTGCAATTTCCAGTATTTTTATCCCATATTTATTTAGTACTGTTAAAAATATTAGCATGACTAATTTTTTTTCCTCATACTAAAATGAAACCAAATTACAGTCTGTGTCCCAAAGATGTATATTCACGCTTGACATAAAGCACGTGTTAAGATCTGTTTATTTCAAGTTAAGCATATGCTTAAGCTGCTCTCAGCAGAGATGGCCTCTCTGAGCTGCAACTTACACCCTTACGTACTTTGTTAAATTACAGCCTTGTCAAACTGAGTGCTGTGCCCTGTTTTAATGGTGTTCCACACAGGGATGTAGCGCAGCCTCTCATCTTAAATCCCTAAAAGCAATTAAAAATTGCTGCCCCTTCACTTGTTGTCTTGTTTCCTGGCATGGTGGAAGTCCAAGCGAAATGAAGTCCAGGCTTAAGTGTTCCTCTCAGCTATTCATCTTAGCTTTACTTATTGTTATGTTTATGCAGAGTTTTATTAGACTCATGGGATCAAAATGTATTCCCTTAGTTTTACAAAAAAATGAATAGCCTTTGTACGTCCTTCGCATTTAAAGTAAACACAGTGAGTTTTTAAAGTGTTTTTTTTAACAACTAAAATACAGTCTTGTATTCTAAGTATAAATCATAATTTCATTATCAACAGTGAGAGGTCTAAAGCAATATATATGTATAGTCGAATGATATAAGTGGCATTTGTGTGTAAAATGTATTCCCTTGCCCAAACAAACACTTCATAACAACATGAGTGAAAAGGTGTATTTAAAAAACGAAGGCTTAAAGCACGTTACTTATAAGTTAAATGGAATGCAGTTTTTGTAAAATATGAAGCTCACTGGATATGATCCAAACCAGCTGAACTATGTTAAAAGGCATAATAAACAGTCATAGCTTTGCATGCAGTTATTTAATTGGCAAATAGATTTTTCTATCACTGTCACTGGCAATAGCAGCCATTTGATACCAGGGCTTGGATTAAATGTTTCATCAGTAGTGCCTATTTAAGGATCTTTATGGAACAACAAGTTAGTCCCCTGGGCAAGCCCATGTCAACTGCAATAAAGAGATCCACACAAGTGAACGAGATGTATTTTTGCAGGATTTACAAGGAGACTAGGATTTGCTTTTCTATCTGGATGCTTTTGAAGGCTGCTTCCCATTTTGTTTAACAGTGTCTGCCGGTGGCAAATATTGAATACTGAGCATTGCACGTCCAAAGGATTTTTTATAATTTTCTTGTGAAAATGGATTTATAAGCGCTTGTCATCTTTCTGGAAATAGGTGAGTCTCTGATAAAAGCAGATGTTGCAGGATTTAGGTAGATTTAATTTTCTGGTAAATATTCTGCATCTAGACTAAACCTACTGATACTCCAAGTAGCTGCCTTGTTTTTTTCTCTCCCATTCAGAAAAAAAAAAAAAATCCCAAATCCCCTTAACACCTCCCTCCCCCTTTTAATACAAGGAAATTGTAATGTCTGTGGATTTCAAGATTGCTTGACTTTTTTTAGTCCACTATCCTGCTCCCAGGGTGCTCGTAAGATCTGTGCATGTAGTTAATCCTTGCTGCAATGTTTTATAATTGGTGTGTTATAATATATACATTTGTCATTTTATAGCATGTTGGTTGAATGTAGAAGCATTTTTAAAGTTACTTTTGAATATGTATCTGTCATGGAACCTGAGTCTGTTCTTCTTGGCAGCTAGATTAATTTTTCCTTGGTTGATTTTAATTTCAAGATTTTATGTGTAATATTTGTCTTCCAGATATTCTGTAAGAACAAGCAAAAATACATAACATAGCTGAAACAGATTACATCTAGTATTCGTTTTCATGTCTGTGTAAGCACGCAGGGCATAAATTTAAGTCTCAGCTGTTCATTGGCATCTTTTTGATCTGAACTGATGATACTGCGCCTAACCTCCTTAGCTAGCTTACTGCTTTCTGAGGTTGAAAAGTGGAGAGCGAATGCCTCTGAGGTTGAGTTAAATGAGCCATTTGCAACAGATGTGAACTCCGGTGAATAAGCATCTTTCAGGCTCACTTGAAACAGCTCAAACTTGTGTTCACTGACTGTTCTCCAGTGCAAAGCAGAACTTGCGCTACCGTTACTTAAAAGAACCGTTTCTGGGGTTCTGGTGAGAGTAAGAGTTGTCCCAGTACTCACGCTTGGCAGTTTGTGTTCTGAAGAGCTGTTTTATGTGTGTGTATATATATATATTGTGTATATATATGTCTGTATATGTATATACACACCCATGTTATGTATGTATCCGTATATATTTATATGTATTTGTGTTTATAAATTTATATAATTTGTATATTTCCATTTAGATCTATCTAAAAATCAGCAGGTTTAAGTAAAACCCCAGGCTTTTCTAACAAGCCTCATCATTGTGTTTTTATCAGACACAGGGAAAAAAAATCCACAGCTAAGTAACTGCTGAAGCTAGACACACGAAGTCAGATTCCTATCTGTATGAGGGCTCTTTTACACCAGCTGGTATATGATAGAAATGCTTCTAAGTATCAGTGTAGTATTTTACATCCACCAGAAGTTTTCTAGAGTCATGTCACTGTAAAAGGGCATGAGATAATCTGCACTTAGGAGACGTAACTGCGCAAATCTGTGCAAAATGTGAAGGGGAGCCAAGGGAGCAGGTGCATCGCTCAGCCAGCCCTTCTTCCCTCTTTCCCTCCTTAGTCCCGGTTAGTTCCTGCAGCCTCCTGGGGAAGTGCCAGCCAGCGTTAACTCAGATCATGTTTGTTGGTGATACAGTCATGCATTCAGATGAATAATGTAGGGCTATTCTGGCTTTCATAACTTGTCTCTCGCGGTTCTTTTCTGGGTGTAAGTAACTGGTGTCTTCATGACACAAACAGTGTCTGAGAAATATGTCTTTCTCTCCCACTTAGGCCTGTCCTGTTTGTGGTTGCTTTAAAGAGAGCATTAGGTTTTATTTAGGGACTGCAAAAGTGAAATTCTTTCATGCCTGCAGTATTACCAGTATTTAAAACAAAAACCCCAATCAACGGTTTCTGGTTTGAGCCCGAAGTAAAGTCTTTTCTCCATTTTACAAGAGCGTCAAAATGGAAAGGTCTCTTAACTCTGTTTACAGTGTTACTAAGGAATAGCATCCTGTATAACTCTGAAAAAACTACTGCTCTGTCCTTGAAATCAAGACCTCAAGAATCTGTCCTCCCAAAAGGCTTGCAGGGAATCATCTAACTAATCAGCTATTGACTGGACAGCAGGTGGAGATTGCTGAGTTTATTGATAAATCATCAAACAAATGGATGGAAAAAAGATGCTTGTTGTTAATCTGTGTGTCTCTGTGTACTTAAAACCTTGAATTGTCTTCTGCCTCTGTGGTTTTTTGCGCTTGTTTCAAGGTGGCAAACATTTTTGTGGCAACAGCCATGTTTCTAGAGGCAAGCTGTTTCAGGATTTGACCATCTCTGAAGACTTTGAATGCTGTTGCAGAAGAAATACTACCTAAAAAATACAACTAAATAAATCTGTCCTATTCCATTGTTCCTCACCAAGAGCACACATCCATAGGTTTCTGTGCTCTCCCCCGTAGACTGCTTGTGCCTTCCTCCATGACTTGAGGAGGCGTGAGATGTGCATCAATTTGCATGATAGCTCAGCCTTGTAACCTGGAGTGCGATGACTGCTAATGTGTTTGTTGGGTGGGTTTTCCTGCTTGTACAGATTAATGACCCAATTCGGAAACCATTCTACATGCTGGACTCCTGCTGATTTCCGTTTGCACAGAGCTGCTAGGGAAGCTAACTTTGAGCATATATCCTGGCATAATTTCTTCAGGGTCCAGTCCTGGTGCCCAGCCAGAGTTCAAATAATAATAAACTTGTCTTCTCACAAAATCCTTCTTTCTCTCATCTTGAGGCAGAATTTTTTCTTGCCTGCCAAAGGAGATGCATCTGCTGAGTACTCTGGGCCTGGGTAGATGTCTCTGTGGACCTCTGGTACTGCTCCAGGCCACTTCTTCAAGCTGCCACGGAGTGCATAGTCTGGAGACAAGTATGCTTCTTTCTAAGCCTTTGTGTTGTGAAATAGAGTAGCTGCAGTAATTAGAGAAAAAATTAGAGAAAAAATTAGCATTTCCTCTATAAATTTATTGCACTGTTAATTTACACCTTTAAAACACACTGGGTTTTCTTGAAATTCAACAACTGAAAGGGTCTGTTCCCCTTGCTGAGGTCTCGATTTTCCATGCAGGTGGTGGTTGGCAAGGTGCCTTGAGCAGACCCCTAGCTGTGGGGCGGGGGGGGGCAGTCATGTTGTGGGTCAGTCCAGCTTCAGACCCTTTGGTGGCCTCCAGACTTAGGGACTGCAAAAGTGAAATCCTTTCATGCCTGCAGTATTACCAGTATTTAAAACAAAACCCCAATCAACGGTTTCTGGTTTGAGCCCAAAGTAAAGTCTTTTCTCCATTTTACAAGAGTGTCAAAATGGAAAGGTCTCTTAACTCTGTTTACAGTGTTATTAAGGAATAGCATCCTGTATAACTCTGAAAAAACTACTGCTCTGTCCTTGAAGTCAAGACCTCAAGAATCTGTCCTCCCAAAAGGCTTGCAGGGAATCATCGAATAATAATTTTACTTGATCCTTTACTGGAATCATCTAATAATAATAAGTCATGGTTAACCAGAGGTAAGCATGCACGTTACCTCTGTCAGCATCTATAGAGCTTTACCACCTGACCCCATCCTCAGCTGCATGTACATGTGTGCGTCTCAGAGTCATTTAGTGACTGAACTATGAGAATTACTGTTAGAAATCGTGGATTTTCATCTCCTAGAAATAGTAATAATCCTGAAAATCCGTAGAAAGATAGGTTTCTGGGAATTTAAAGATCCTATTTCTAATCAGGTTGAACTACAGTATACTTAAATCTTTCCTGGCTTCTCGCCAATACACTTTTGAGGAGAATTTCTTCCTCACAGAAGAAGGTTGTTTGAAGTACCTCAGAGATTTGTAATGCTAGGAGCAGCCAAGGTGAGGATGGATTAGTAGGTAGAGTGCAGGTGCGTGTTAAATGCAATTTATCACATGGATACCACTCCTAGCTATGTGAGTGGGTGGATGGGTTGAGAGATGCCTACCTAAAGCTTTAACTTGCTCAGTCAACACTTTATTCAGAGGATTTTAACTTTTGACTGCTGCTAACAGCGTTACTGAGGTCATGGTTTCACACGGATTAGCTATTCTTGAACAGGTTTCCCGTTGTGTTAGGAGTAGGCACACTTCAGTGCAGAATCACTGAGGTGTGGGTGCCTTTTCTTTCTGTCCAGTTGTTGCAACAAACACACCTATTGTGACTGCTGAGAGGTTATCACTGCCTGGTAGGCAGTGCTGCGACTTCTCGTAGGGGACTTAATCTTTCGGCTTCATGCACGCATTTATGGGAAAAACTCTTATCATGAAAATTTTTGTGTGTCTCCACCATCACTTTTTCTAGCAGCATGGATTCTGATTTCACACGTGTATTAGTGTGACACTGTTGAGTTGTCAGTGGATTTAGTTGTGATGAGATCCTTAAGACTGAGTTATCTGACTTTATAACTTGCATTTGGCTTTGTACCGTCTCCCAAGAATACCTATTTGCATTTTCGTCAGAGACTTCAGAGGCAGTATCTTTTCAGATATGAAAAGTAACAGCAGTAAACTGCATTAGCAAATCCTCCTACAAGCTGCTTCTGTTTCCTTAAGCTTCATCCTTAATAGTTGCTGGTAAATAGTCTCTCTTTTCATCAAAATAACTTGTAAAGAACAGTGATTTTAAGGACTTCATACTAAAACTGCACAGATCTGCTCAGCTAGCTATGTTATAGATGCTAATTGACTCCAATGTGAGAATAGACAGGGGAGGTATAAATACGAAACTAATGCGAAAGTCAAGAGAAAAGTGACTGATTTTGAAATGCGGCTGAGTCTTTTTTGGTCATGGATGGGTGAGACCAGATTCATTTAATGCCCATGGCAAAGTGTCACTGTCTTCAACTGGTCTGAGATTTTACTGTACTGGGTGTGATTAGAAAGGTTTGATATTTTCACTTTGATACGTGAAACCACAAAAAAAAAAAAAATACAATCGTGGTTTCTTTTTCTGTTACCATGTAGACTCTACCTCAGGTTTTTTCCAAAGTTCATTTCATCTCTCACAGCTGAGCTGAAAAATCAAATACCAAATCTGATACGCTTGCATTCCATGTGGAAAAGAAAGCCTGGATTTGGAGTCAGTCCTGCCTCTGAGTAAATAGAGCCTACTTTTCAAACAAATCTATGTTGATTAATAATGCACTCCTGTGTTGTGCCAAAGTAAATTTTGCATAAGGGCTATGAAAAAAAAACCCACATGAAACATGATAATCTGCATTGAGTTTTAATTTTAGTTGATGTGAACTTCAAATTTAGGGAGTCAGGGTAATACTGAAATGGTAAAGAAGCCTTATCTGGTGCTGTGTATGGGAACTGCTGCATTTTGCGCAACTTTTGTCTGTTTTATTTTTTTTCTCTCTTCTAAGAAAAAAAAACAAAGTCCAGAGCTTTGATTCCTCTTTTTCTTTTCTTCCTGAGTAAAATACCTTCAGTATAAAAAGGAAAAAGCGGGGCTGACAGTCACCCGTAAGCCATTATGCACGTTGTTTATGATAGATAGTTAAAGTGCCTTTCTCCTGATATCAGCACTTCTTAAGCCAGATACAAAGCCTGAGCAAGCAAGTGGACACAAGTCAGGGCTTGAGCATTGTGGGGAGACTAACTTGTAATGGTGTCTGTTGAGAATTTATGCTTCTGCTGAAATTTTGAGCTTTGAGCATGGTGTTATCATTGGCTTTGTGCGGTCAGGATTTCATTACTTTGGATTGAGGTATGCATCCATGGTGAGAATGCAGTGGGAAGAAGTGTGAGTTCAGATTAGTAGGATAATGTGGCGATAACATTGTGGTAGTAGTAAGAAAAATGTGTACTTTTAAGTGGACATAAACAGTTAAAAATTAATACGTTTGCAGTTCATGATTTTTCATGGTTGGCCTGAATGTGAGAACACTAATGTGTTGTAAAATGATAATTTCTTTTAACACCATCCTCAGTGGAAGCAAGGAATTGTTTTGCAACTCTTCATAGATCAGTTTGTCAAGCTTGACCATGTTTTGTATTTATTCAGAGATCATTGCAGTGTAGCAAAAGGTGAAATTTTTGCTGTGATGTGTAATCAGTTCATCTGTTGGTTGGTGGATGCAGAGGAGCAGTTAAGACATCACTCTCCTCTTAGCTGTTTGCATTAGTTTTACATCCAGCTGCTTTGCTTCGGCTTGTGCCCGGTTCTGTTGTGCTCGACTCAGTAAATCATGGCTAATAAACAGCAATTTTTTTAATGTGACGACATACAGAAATACAACAGTATATATAGGGCTATGGTTTTTACATGCTAATGAGATCTCCGCTCTGTTCCTTATTGTGTAATTCTTCCCCATTGCCTTTCTGTGATGGAAGTGCTCTGTACACAGCTTCTGCCATGTGCAATGTCCCCATGGAGACACTGTGTGGTGTGCACCTCCTTTTTGGTTTTGGGTTTTGGTTTTTTTTTTTTTTTAGCTAATAAGATCCTAGATGCTTATAGAAGCTTCTCTGAGACATATTGTAAAAGATACTACTGAAATGAATACTTTGCTAGATTACCTAGTATGAAAAAAAAACAACAACCAACCAGTAATAGATGTTTTCTACTTTGTGGAAGAAGGGGGGGAGAGGTGAGGGGCCTGTTTGTGATATTGTGAGCTTTAACAGCATATAATCAAAGATTTTTAAAAATTTATTTATTTATTTTGCCTAGTAAGGATGCTGCCTGTTATATTTACATTCTTTTTCTTCCTGCCTAGAATTGCTTTCTTTTGTTAAAGAAGCCTGCTGTACCTGCGTTATTGACTGGTGAGGTATCCAAGTGCTAAGTTTGCAGTTTCTGTGAAAGCTGTTTGGTTCTGATTATATCCAGTTCAATCTGTTCTGTAACTTGGTCTCCTTTCCTATTTACTGTTGTATGCCTTTATTTATAAATATCTTTTTTGTACTCTTTTTTTGTATGCCTGGCTCATAAAATCACAGCCAGAAGTACAAGCTTTATGACTATAAAACAAGTCATGCCTACCTTGTAGACTGTGTCATCTGCTGTGATGTTGTATTCTATGTATTATCAATTTTACTGTAAGAGGAAAATTAGAGCATGCATTTTCCACATGAAGAAATCAAATGTAATCTAAATGCAAACCACAGGTTTTATTGCACAGTAATATTTGATAGTGCTGCTATTACTAATCCCAGCATGACAAGAAACACAGCATAGTTATGAAGTTCACAGCACTCATTTTTTAATGGTCTTTTTTGGTTCGGAAAGACACAAAGCCAGGACAGATTGTTTGACAGTTGTAGTCTCAGACTTGCAGAAATGTTAGTAGAATACTCTATATTTTACAAATTATTTCAGGTCTGGCAGGAATATGTATCCTTCATAACTTCTGTGAAAACACTATTGAGTAGTAAAAATAAAATGAGATAATTAACCATATCCAATAAATACCTTATTGTCAGTGCTTTTGCTTTTGTAGGATACTGTATGGAGAATTTTATCTTTTTTGGATTTAGGGGTTTAACATCCATAATCAGAGAAATAAAAGGCAAATGATTGTACTGCAGTAGAGTGCGTCCACCTCCCAGGTGGGGAGCACACTGCCACTGCTCTTGTAGGTTATACAGAATTATTAATATGACAGTGAATGAGCTTCTTTCAGTGCTCCCCTAAATACGTTACGATTGTGTTTTCAGTCAGCTTCGGTAAAAGTGCCAGAACTGACTTCGTGATACAAGGATAGCTTAGGAGTATTAGGCAAGCGTACTGTTAGGGAGCGCTGGATATTAACTGACATGGACTAGATGAGAATACATTCTTCCTTCTTGAGATGTGTTGAGTTTTTCCACGACAGTTACTAAACACTGAGTAGCTGTGAGTGCAGTCCGTAAAGGCTGAGGTGGCCTCAGCTGTGATTGAATCAGTCGCAATTGAAAGTGCATTTAGTACGTTTCCCTATGTTTTCCATTTCATGCCCACCTATGCATAGTTCTTATTCTCCTTATCATGTTGGTATATTCTCTGTGTACTTAAAGTTGGCAGAGTAGACCGTGGCCTGGGATCTAAAAAGAGATGCAAGTAGGACATGCAGCTGCAAGTGCAGGGGGAATTTGGAGTATTGCTGGAAGGGAAATTTAGCTGAAGTGTTGGGCATGATACCCATTTTCAGATGATAAATAGTACGAGGTATTAATCTTCAACACTTGTTGCTAACTCATCCTGAAGTCACGACCATCATCCTGTCTGATACCTCTCTGGATCCATACTTACTTAAGAGTGAAGGATGCTACCTACCACATCATGGATATTGCTGTTTCCATTCGATAAAATTTTCTCACAGACCTCTCTTTCTGAAGCAGGAGTCTAAATGAGATGTATCAGACCAGGAGAAAGGCAGTGCTGCTACACAGGCAGGCACTTTTTGGGGCTGGTCTCTGGTCCGTGGGCATCAGGTCTGCCGCTGTTCCTTAATTATGCACACTATAACCATCAACAGGCAAGGAAAAGGGAAGGGAGTTTAATGGGAGAAGTGAGGAACTCACCATCATTTGACGTCTTTTATATATGTGGAGAATTGCGTTAGTCCAGGTTCTGGGGAAAAATGCATGCCCCATGTTTACAGTAGGTCGGACTGTATGACGAAAGTGGCCTCTTGCTTTACTGTATATAGGAAATTTGTTAGCTGTCCTGAGTTTATAGTGCCTTTCTATCTAGTTAGGGTTTTCTTGCCTTTTCATTCAATCTGTTACTGTCTGGGCATTCAGTCCTGTTAAGGGGATATTAGCAAGATATCTGGAAGGAACTGGCTTGCTTAAATGATATACACTGTAACTTAAGATAAAATAAATCAAATTCAGAAGTAATATCGCTGGTGCTTATGTACATGCTACTTTGATCATATCTGTTTCATTCAGTGTTATTTACTATTGGTGGTAATGGTTTGTCTGCTTTATCTCTGCTCTGTCCATAGTTTTGCCTCTGTCCATGTACACTTGTCTCAATTAATAATGCTTTTAGTTCATTGATTTTACTTTCCAGCTGGCTGAACTTGAGCTGCCAGCTTTTCCTTTGTGCAGTTTTCTTAAATCTTCCTTGCAGGTACTCTTGCCTTTCTTCTTCTGAGAGAAAGCTAAGAAATCTTAATTACCTCCGAGGACAGTGTCCAGTTAAAGGACAGAGAGACTTGAGAGATTTATGTTCGATGTGTTGCGCTAAAACTCTCTTTACTAAGGAGATCTTTACTATTAAGTGGGCTATGGTTGTATCTTGCTCTTCTGGATGCAGTTATAGCCAGCCTTTTGGTTGTACTGACAAAGCTAAAATGGTGGACCACACTGAAGTTTGCTTTTTTGTTGGTTTGTAGTATTGGCTTTCCGTATTAAAGCAGAGAAAACTAAAATCTCTTCTGCATGTGTGTGTGCATGTGTCCTTTGTGCTGTCTGTGAGTTAAACCAAGGATTTTAGGTTTTCCCAACATGGCATCATTTTGTTGCTGAAAACCTGGAAATCTCTGAAATACTGTGTATGAGGCTGCTGAAAATGTCACTGTGGATGTTATGAAGTCATACACCCCCATGCAGTGACCCTTTCAGTCACTTTTCAGTTACAGCATCCTCCTGAACCTATCAGTTTCCCTAAATGTAGGTTCAGTTTGAAAAGTCCAGCTGACCGTGCAGCTTGATTTACACACTTCTTATGCACTTGTTTTTGTTGACACATTCTAAAATACATTCCCCTCATGTAGTCCTTCTGCTGGTATATGGTTGTGGGAGCCAGTCCCAAGTTCCCAAAAAGCAACGTGTGATGTACACATCTACCAGTTGTGCTATTTTTTAATATGCTTTATTTTATCCAAAGTTACAGTGAATGTTGTCCAAGTACCTCAAAACATGCTTCCAAAGCCTACATCTCTTTTACAGACACCAGGGAGAACAGCATGTGCTTTGACTTTTTTTTCTCAACTGTCTTCTCTAGCTATCATCTTCAAAGACAGTTTTTGGCTTTTCTTCTTCCCCTTCTCCCTCCTTTTAATTTTCTCTCTTTTTTTCTCTTCCGTGTGCACTCTCTTTCACGCTCTTTCTCTTCCTCCCTCCTTTTCTCTCTTTCTCTCTCTCTTCTGTTTTACAGCTCTTCATAGTCCAGGTCTCCTGGGTTAAGAAGAGAAGAATGAATGAATGGGGCAGTACATAATGTAATAATATCAATTTTTATTTCATTTCATGATTAACATTTTGAAGATAAGTTCAGCAGGCAGTGATTATAATCAGCTGAGGATGTCCAGAATAGAAGAGAAAGCAATGCTTGATTATAGCAGTTTACAGTTTTACAGTTAAAGATATGAAAAAAACACAAATAGTCCCTTTGGGAAATGAAATATAATGGAAGTGTGGTTATTAAAAACTAGATGTAATGTACACTAGTTATTACCTATTACTGTAAATCACCATGAGATGCAGGAAACATATCAGATAGATAAAACAGCCTTCTTGGAATATGTTGCCTTATTTTTCAGTGGATTTTTTTTTTTTTTCTTCTTAGGCATTGAATTGATTTTGGGGTGTGGGATTCATTTAGGAGCATGTACATTGCCCTTTTCTGAATGGCTATTGAAATGAAGTTGTTGTCTGTGCTAAACTGTAAGTTATGTTTCTCCATGCCCCCAGGAAAACCGCTTAAAGGGGCAATCGCATATAGCAAGTACTAATAGATATTAGTTACTTATAGTTAATGATGCCAGCCTTGAGTATTTCGCTTATCTTAAAATGGAAGTTCATGTTGATCTCCATTTCACAAATGGAAAAATTGAGTCAGATGGAGTTCAAGTGATTTTCCTGAAGTCACTAGCAAATCACTGTCAGACCTGAAGATAGAATCCAGCAGCCCTCTCCCTCATGCCCTATGTGGTTATGTACAACTCTGAAGTGCCTAAGTCAGTCATTTTGCTTTATTAATGGATTAATGCTCATTTCACAAAGATGTGAGCAACTTTACGGCTTTCAAGGTCATTTCTCTGGCATCTTCCAGTGTCCTGTCCATTACTGAACAACTTGATTGTGTTGCTGTCACCTGGATCAGTCAGAGGTCTTGCAGTTCTGATATTCTTTCTGTTGTCATGGGTGGAAGTGGAAGTAGGTACAGGTAAGTCTAAGTGGTTATGTGACATCTGCACCATCATTGTCTTCCCTTTTCCTAAGGATTTCCTGAAATTATTCCTATAAATTACAACATTAACTTTATCCTATGGGTTAGAGACAGTAGGTTGGCCTGAGGAGGACATCCAAGTTCAGCCAGTGACTGCATAAATTTGTTGCAATTACAAGCATGCAGTGGCACTGAGTCATCTGCTACGTCACAACTTTCCTTTGATCAGCTAAATTAGTATGGATTCATTACAGCAATTAAACAGAAGATAACTAGAGATGAAGAAGGAGGTCAAGAAGAAAATTACTGGCAGTTGAAGCCTTGTGTTGGGTTAGCCTTGGCTAACAGCCAAATGCCCACCCAGCTGCTCACTCACTCCACTGTCCCATGAGATGGGGAAAAAATAGAAGGAAGGTGAAAAGATTTGTGGATTGAGATAATGGCGTTTTAATCGAGAGAGCAGAAGTTGTACTAGCAAGCAAATAAAAAAGAGGGGTTTGTTTACTACCTCCCATCAGTAGGCAGATATCCAGCTGCTTCCTAGGAAGCAGGGTCTCAGCATGCGTGGTGATTGCTTGGGAAGACAAACATCATAACCATGAATGTCCCCTTGTACTCCTCTGTTCCCTAGGTGATCATTGCTGAGTACGATGTCATATGGTCTGGAATATCCCTTTGGTCAGTGCAGGTTAGCTGTCCCAGCTGTGTCAGCTCCCAGTCTCATGCGCACTCGCAGGCTGTTCAGTGGGGTGGGGTGGACACAAGAGAACGTCTTACTGCTGTGCAGGTCCTGCTTGGCAATAGAGAGAACATCAGTGGGTTATAAACTCTGCGTCAGCCAGAGATCCAAAGCCCAGAACTGTATGGGCTGCTATGGAGAAAACTAAATCCCAGCCAGACCCAGTACTGCAACTAAACATGTGTCTACAGATCTAGAGGACTGAAAAAGTATTTTACTTTCTTAAGAGTATTGGAAAAAAAAGCCACCAAAACCAATCAACCAAAAAAAAACAAACCCTCAAAAAACTTCCCAAGGAGCAAACAGCAGCAGGCAAACAATGGTTCATTCATAACACTAAAATGATGCAGAGAGGATTTGGGTAAATTGGACAATAACAAATTGCCCACAATGAATAGAATTCTGTCTGGGGATCTCTGAGAGTTGGGTGAGAAAATGGGAATATCAACATTGGAGCGTCTCTGAAATGTCATATGCTGTAATGGCAAAAGTGTTGAGGGTGTCTGGAGAGAGACTGGGATTGCAGAATACAGGGGTTTGCATCAAATGAGGCTGTATTCATTTCTAAGAAGAAAAGCAAAGGTGAAAATGGTAGAGACTTTTTAATTAGCTTGTATGCCAGTAGGGTTTTTATTTGTATTTAATGAATATCTTGATCCATGACATGGTTATAGAAAGGCCTGTGTTTGGGCAGCTAGCAAGAGAAGGCAGTGAAAAAAACCCTATTACTTATTTCCAGCCACTTACTTAATTAAAATAAAAAAACAGGCAATATGGTCTCTGGATTTATTTTCCCCATGTAGTCTATAAGCAATAAGTTGAAATTGCAAAACGAAAAAGTATGCTTGCGCCTTCTTGTCTTGACCTTTGAGCTGCTGCTTCTCTAAGATGAATGTAATCCAGGCCCAGCTTTAAGATGTTGGGGGCTTTGTGTCTGCCTAACACCAGCTGCAAATATCTCCCTCAGGTAGCCCTTAAATCCTACTGGGAATAGTAAACCTTGACGTTTGTTAGTTTGCCAGCGTTTTCAAGTCCCACTGAGGTGAGATGCTGCCTTGAGGTTCCCCTCGTGTGGTATAGTCATCTGCTTCCTCGATAACACCTAAAAAAATTAAGAGTTAATTGTTGATCTTTCTGAAATGTTTGTCTATAGAGAAGTCATAGTTTGTAACCCTCTTGCTTCTGGCTCCGTGAGTCAGTTTTCCCAGCTGACTGACCCCATGAGCTGCGGTGGCCTCACCGTGCCCACGTCTCTCGTTCTGGCCTATGCCTTGCTGCCGAGTGAGGCTCACTTCACACCTCCAGCTGTGCCAGACTTGGGGGTCCCTCCCCTCTTTTGTTGGTTCTTTCTGGCTGTGAGGGAGCTGCGTGAAGATTGCGTGTTCCATAGCTGGGATTTCTCACCCTTGAATGTTGGAAGCTCTTAGGTGCAAATAGAATACAGATAGCCCTCTGATAAGAACTGGTCTGCAGGTGTGGAAAACTTAGGGTTGTGAACCTATATATATATATATATACAGGGTTTTTATTTCAATTTTTCCTAAGATTCCTTCCTTGAGCTTTTAGAAGCTGGGGTTGTAGGGATTACTTCACTTGGTGTTTACAACCTTGCCTCACCCGATTCGTACCAGCTGCTGGTACCAGTATGGGTTTGTAGCAGCAGAGGCACGTGCTCATCCCACAGGCCAACGCTGACTGTCCCCTCCTGCCTGGGGCTCCAGACCCTGGCGTTCCCAATGGGCTCACATTTTAAAAGCAGTAAAACCAGTGATAATAGACGAATGATGGTTTTAAATGCTGTGTAATTAATGGATTCAAATGAAGTATTTTGGTTAGTTGGTTTAAAAAGAAATATTATATCGACAGATTTTAAATTAAATACTTTTTTTTTTTCACCCGTAACTATGTTTCTCATAGTGAAACGTAAGTGTTGCCATCCTGTAAATAAATCAGAAAGCTTATGCTTTCTTCAGTTTGTTGTGACCTGTATTTGTAAATAGGGGAAAGCTGGGCTTCTTTTAAAGTCTAAGGGCTGTTCTGGGCGCAAAACTGCTGAAGTGGATTTGTATAAAATCCAGTTCTCATGTGGACAATTAATTAAAATGCAATGCAACTAGAACCCGCCTGTAAAGAAACACATGGGATGCTTGTGAGGAAATAACTATGATTTAAGCTGAGGCTGAAATGATGCATTCTTTGTGTCTGAGGAGTTCCTGCAGAACAGCATGTCTTTGGAGGATGTGCATTCAGATACATCTTGGAAGTTTGGGTGCTGTTTCTTCACTGAGTTAGCTTAATTACTTAACTCCCCACTGCAGCTTAATTACTGCGGCCAGGTGGAGCGGGTTAGCGGGGCTGTGCAGGCAGGTGAGCCTGGTGATGGTTTGGAGGAATCACCTGCCGGGTGGGCAGGGCCTGGGACCCCCACAGCGGGCAGCAGCGGGCCCTGCGGGGAGGGGTGCCTCAGCCTGCAGTCCACAAAACATGCTTCCTTGTATTGGAAGAGACTTGATCCAGGTACGTGTGGGACCAGCAAGCTGTGCTTGCAGCACCGTGGTGTGTCGTAGTTCGCTGTAGACATACACCAGCGGCAAATGACTGGACAGCGGTGGCCCTGTGGCCGAGAAGGCGGGTGGGAGCCTGGGGCGCGTTAGGGGCAGCGTGGCCAGCGGGTGCAGGGAGCTGATCCTGCCCCTCTGCTCGGGCTGGTGAGGCCCATCGGGAGTGCTGGGCCCAGCGCTGGGCTCCCCAGTCACGGGAGACGGGGAGCTGCTGGGGAGGGCCCAGCGGGGGCTGCGGAGCTGGTGAGGGGCCTGGAGCACCTCCCTGGTGAGGAGAGGCTGGCAGAGCTGGGGCTGTGTAGCTGGAGAAGGCCGAGGGGGGTCTCACCCGTGCGTACCAACACCTTAAGGGTGGGTGGCAGGAGGACGGGGCCGGGCTCCTTCCAGTGGTGCCCAGCGACAGGACCAGGGGCAACGGGCACAAACTGCAACACGGGAAGTTCCAGCTGAATATGAGGAAAAAGCTCTTTACCTGGAGGGTGGCGGAGCCCTGGCACAGGCTGCCCAGGGGGGCTGTGGAGTCTCCTTCTCTGGAGACATTCAGAACCCACCTGGACGCGATGCTGTGCAGCCTGCTCTGGGTGAGCCTGCTTCAGCAGGGGCTTGGGCTAGAGCAGGGGTCCTCAAACTACAGCCCATGGGCTGGATGCGGCCCCCCAGGGTCCTCAATCTGGCCCCCGGTATTTACAGACCCCCCCCACCGGGGGTTGGGGGGGGAAACCAAGCAGCCGCAGATGACTGCCTGCCACTGCATCCGCACACCGGCCCCCTGGTTAAAAAGTTTGAGGACCCCTGGGCTAGATGATCTCCAGAGGCTCCTTCCAGCCCCAACCAACCTGTGATTCTGTGAGTGTGGTTCCTAGTGCGCATCAGAGAGATGGCAATCTGCTTCTTGGGAGAATTCCTCTAACTGGTTGAGTGCTTTAGGGAAGGGAGGGTGCAATGTACTGTTGGAATCTCCTGTTCATAGGGAGCCTACTGCTTGAAGGCTACGGCTGGATGGGGGGAGAATCAGCATTGTTCCCAGGAGCAGCCCTGGATCGGGTTGTGAGGTCTTGTTTGCCCCATTTTGCACTGGTTTGGATGGTCAGGAGAACAGGCATGGATGTGGGCACTCTCCGCTAACATTATCTGCTGTTTTAAGTAGGGGTCATGCTGTGGCTTACACCCCTGGGTCAGTCACAAGCCTTGTCTCCAGCATTACTCCAAGGCTTTCCTAACCTGTGCAGCAAATGCTGCCAACAAAAATCTCAAAGTGGCTGAAATTGCAAGCAAAAGTGTGTGCTGAAGTGGTGGGTTTTTATTCAGTTGCTGGCATTGGTTGCTGCTGTGTTTCTGTGATTGCCTGTTCATTTTAATATTTATACAATAATGATTGCAAAAGACGTTGCCATAAATAGAGATCATGTTAAGCAGTCACAGAAGGGTGAGTATTGTGAAAAGCTGTGAGTAAGTGTAAGGGTGCCACTTGGAGAAGTTACTCCTCCTGAACTGTTGCCACAAACGGAGGAGCACACACCAGCGTCCTCTGAAACATTTAAAGTATATTTTTGTTTCCAAAATGTGTTTTCCTTTCCATTAAGGGGCTTTTATATTCTCCCTGCTAATTGGATGTATGTACTTCTCCATCCTTTTGATCCTAAAATTAAGCTAGTAGCGAGGAATATGCTGGTTTTACTGTTCACTTCTGAAAAGATCAAAAAGCCTGAAAAAAGAGTTCAGAAAACCTGCAGAGCTTGTGCGTTAGTTTTTTGGGGTTTGGGTTTTGGTTGTTGGGGTTTTTTTGGTACTCTGTGCTGTATTTTGCTTCTTTATTAGGAAACACATAGAAAAAGCTGTTTTATCGTTCGTTAGAAGTATAAAAGCCTTATGTCTGTCTGTTCATTTTGTAACCTTTGACTTTCAGCACCGTTGCTGGAAGGATGAGGTGGTTAATGTTTAATGAAGAGTTCCTTTATTTAAAATGCTAATTAGCCTTTGAAATGAAATAGGCTTTAACCAAAACAAAAGTCTTTCCAGTTTCAGATGAGCTTACCACTCCCCCAAACCCTCTTCTTCCTCCCCCTGGACTTTCCCTGTTGTCTTTCACCATCTCCTCCTGCTCTGGTCCTCAGAAACCTCCAGCGTGTGCAACACCTCAGAGCTCAGCAGCAACCATGGGGCAAACACCCCATCTCCTTTCTTTCACAGATAAACACAGACAGCCTGAGGTGTGCACTGAAGTGGAGACATACTTTTCCACATACTGGTGTGCCTTTCCCGTTTCCCCCTCGCCCCTTTCTTCTTCGTCTTTTTATTTTTTTATTTTTTCCACGAAGAAAGGAGGTCTATAAGAAGACCTAACAATGCCCCTACTGTTCTGTCAGAAACTGCCTGGCTACATCTTGTTTTATTTGGCCCTCGCTGAATGGCAGTTTCATTTATGTTTTGGGTGTTTGGCAGATATTTTATCTTTGTCAAACTTCACTTTTAACATTTGTTTAGATTACTTGTCACAACACTTTCCACTTTTTTCAGACTCTTAGGATTTCAGTCAGCTTGACATTGCTTAGAAGTGGTTTCTAGTATTTTTGAACTTGCTTCTTAAATGTTGTCCCTTTTTGAGCTATACCAGTTAAGTTGGTTGATTTATAGTTTCTTTTTTGCACTTTCCCTTTGCTGGTAGTGCAGCACTGTTATTTTGAGTCTCAGACTCCATTGATGGTGGGGTAAGCACCTCCTAAATCCTATGGATAAGAAAGAAAAAATTATACTGACATTTGTAAAAACCTGAATGCATCCATTTTACTCCAGCTCACCTAGTACTTAAGACAAGATGATGCTGCCCGCTTCAAAATGCTGTGTTGAGATGAGGAACATTGCTCCCCACTGTTCTGTCTGATAGATGATGGTATTTGCTTTTTGTACCTGTGAGGAGGTCCTGCAGATACTCAGCAGTGCTTACCAGGGCCATCAGTCCCTGACAGCACCAGGGGCCCTGGGCTAAGGGTTCCTTGTGCCTAGTTTTGCCAGATGCTGTTAGCTCTGTGGTATCTCTTTATTTGTGAGGGCAGATGTAAATATGAGCTGGTCCTGAGATACAGACCAGATTCCACTTCTTATCTGCTTATGTGATGTCATCTTTGCATTGAATTTATTTGGAAGGACCTGCAGTAGGAGCCAGGGATACCACTGAGGCTTCCTAGCTCTCCATCAGCATATGTTTCTGTTAATTTAATTCTTCCTCCAGCCTGAATCTCAAGCAATGACCAGACTCCTACCATTTCTTCTATGCCTTTTGACTATATATAGATGGAACTGAATGGGAGAATGTAACTTGAAATGAGATTAGGGAAACTTGAAGTACAGTATTCACACTGCGTTGTTTAAAAATGAAAATAAAAAGAATTATTCCATGTAGCCATTCCTTGCTCAGGTGTTTTGTCATCACAACTGATTTCAAAGGGCTGATTTGCTTATGCTAGTCTTATTTGCAGCAATAATGTTTGAAGATTGCCATAATCCAAATTTATTTGACCTGATACTCCTTTTTCTTAAAAAAAAAAAAAAAAAAAATTGAATTTGGAAGTTATGTTTCAAAGCTGCAGATGCTTTGGTTTGGCAAAAGGCAGTTTACCAAAAGTAATGTGATTGCTGAAATAATTTAGTCTAATACTTGCCCATGCTCTGTTTGTTTCCATGCTTGAGCTGACTTGCAAATGGAGACATATGCACATGGACAGTGTGAATAAATTAAAAAAACCTGCAAATGTTCAGCTTTCTGAAAAAAAACCCTGGAGACAGCCTGCAGACTTCAGCCAGCATGGATGAATCACAAGTGACCCTAAAGCCAACCAGAGGTCAAATGATGGGGCAGACTGCCCAAGAGCTGCTGTCACTGCTTGCTTGGAGCTTCCCCATTAGCTGCTTGCTATGTATCAGTTGAGAGGATGGCAAGCAGACTGGTAATGGCTCGGTATTTGCAGAGCCTGAGTGTTTACTTGCAGATTCAGTTTTTGGGCAGCTTGGGGTCTGTATTATTCCCCTTCTGCCTTCATTTGGAAACTGGCATTGTGTTTGGGAAGCGAATGGAGTCCTCTTGGTAGTGTTTATCTGTCAGCTGCTGTTATTAATTGATGTAATTGTTTCTTTACTAATATTTACCAAGGGTTTTAACATGGAAGTGACTATACAGATAATTCTAGTGCAATCTTAGAAGGAAGTCAATGCCTTAATTAGAGAAATGACTTGCTACTCTTGACTTGTTATTCAAGAATTGATTTTTTTTTTTCTCTGCCCTGAAAAGTGTTTGCCTTGAAATCTAAGGAAGTTAACTAGATGGGTGACATTTGAAGAAGTGTATACTAGCAATTAAGGTGAACAAGTAAATTTGACAAAGAAAATAATACTTGTCCTGAAGGAAACCTGAAACATTTGGAGTGGGGCAGGGAATTTGGAAGCATTTCTGCCTTCCCCAAGCCTCTTTCTTAAGAATCGCTGTAGTATACTATGGTCAGAAAAACAGAGCAGCAGGCATTCTTGAAGAAGATGAGTTACATTCACGTTACTTTTCTTTTACTATGCTACACTAGATCCTATAACTACACAGGATCATCCAGGGAAGATGAGAGAGTTATTTAAAAGTGTAGCAAAATGTTATTTTAAGCAGCGCACTGGTGATGTTGAAATTTGGTGCCTCTCGGTTCTGCTAGGGCCAACAATTTTGAGGATTAAAAACATATGGAATATAGATACAGAAGATAGCCACAATGCTTGGGGTATTATTTAGCATTATTTGTATTATTCAAGCTAGCAAAAACAAACAAAAAGACCAAGCAAAAACCTCCTGTTACAGGGCATAAGACATCCAGTAGACGATGGGAGCTGGAAAGAAATTTTATGGGAAAGTTTTTCTGTAATTGCTCTCCTAGAGATTTCTTCATCCTTTCCCTGAAGCATCTGATGCTGGCTGCTGTCAAATGAGAGGTTACTGAACTAAATGGACTATTTAATCTGACCCAGTACAGCAATTCCTGTGTTCCTATGTTTACAAGCAGGCTTTGTCTGCTGAGGGTTGTCTCTCTGGAATAAACTCTCCATTGGAGGCTAAGGAAAGGAAATTGTCCAGAAGCTTTTACGCTGTTGCTATGTAATTGTGTGTGTTGTTTTGAAAAAGTGTATCCTTCACCCCCGCCCCACCTTTTATGTGTATGCGTGTTTTAAATTATAAAATTTAGCTTCCTGTTCGATGCATTTGCTATTCAGTAATATTCAGGACCATTGAGTAACATAATTATTCAGAATTATGTGCTTTTAAAAAATGAGGGACAAAGTAATTTTGGTTGGCTGTTACGTGGCTAAATGATCAATTCTGTTCAGGAGAGTGTGAACTGGGTGCCATAGTCACCACTTGTCAGACCTGCTAACACGTCTGTTCCTTCTTTAAAAGTCGAGAATTTTTAAAAGGAGAATATATTATTATTGTGGTTGTTACTAATCGGGGTTGGCGGTGTTCTAGTGAACCCAACTTTCGACCGTCACTCATTTTTAATAGTTTTCTATTTTGCTGGACCCGAGGAGCTTTAGCGAGTAACCTGCCTTTGCAGTGAGGCACGTGAAGCAGAGTTGTAATTTCAAGGAATTGTGTGCCCTGGGTTTGTTGTGTAAATCTTAAATTGGGTTTCCTTATTTTTCAAAGGCTTAAGAGTGGATGTGACAGTCAAGCTGTTTCATTCAGATCTTTTTAGCACGTCAGACAATATTGCTTCGTGTAGATGACTTTCATTTCTCCTTACTGCTTTAAAAGGTGCCTTAGAGACATGAGATACAAGTGTGCTTTGTTTCACCCAGAAAAATGTGAACTTCATATAGGGAGAATGTGTTTCATTTCCTTACCATGTGTCAACAACTGGATCCTAAACCTGTGTTTATCAGATGCAGAACTGTTTTTGGAGGATTATCACTAAATCAAATGCTAGACCGGAATTTAAGTTCTCGCTGTAGGATTTCTCAAATTTTCATATTACTCTACTTTTAGGCCATTTGGTCTTTGATGCTTAGATCTGATACGCAGAGGCTACATTTTTGCATTCCTCTTTGTACAAGAGAATAAATACTTCTTTCTGTTTCAAAACCCTTATACTCTGGTAGTGCAGACAATACACCTGATTTCTGGTTTTGTGGGTTTTTTTTATTAAGGTCCATCATTACTGTTCAAACACATGCAGGAAAAATTTGTCTTAGCTCACACATGGTAAAACCATGGTATAGGTGTATTACTGTGGTTATAAAATGTATTAAAAGGGAGGAGATCCTATGGTGTTCTTTAACACATGGGCTCCCATTATTATTTTAGGAGTATATCTCCTAATTTTTAATGTATACTAATTAAAAACACATTTTTGTCTGGCAAAACTAGAGTCAGAGTGGTTGTATGAATATGAGACCTAGTCCATGTCGTAAATGGAGCTTTATGCAAAGGTATCTGGAAGGTGCTTTTTCTCAGTCTTCTTCAGTATCTCTTCCATCTCTTGCTGTGTTAGAGCTCTGCATAATCTCCCTTTGAATGTTCTTCAATGTATTCAGTCAGGTATGTTGCTTGTCATACATCCTTGAATTTCTTAGTATTTCACACAATTTAGTCACTTTTCATTTTAAATAATTATTTTAAGTAGGTTGGGGTGGTTTTTCAAACCGTATTGTGAATCTCTGACAACACACACACAAGCTTTACATTCATGAAAGGGGGATCTTCGCATCTGTCATCAAATGAAGCAGCAGTGACTGAACCCAACATACTAGTCTTTCCTCCCACTTCTGCTCCCTTCCCTTCTCCCTTGTAAAATCGGATATGCAGTGCGGAGCAACCGTGGTTCTCCCCATCTCACAGTCCATACAGTGATGGACTCCATGTTGGGAATTAAAAAATTTTGGTTTAGGGTCTGTATAGGCAGAATATCTTCCAGACCTATGGCTTTTATAAAGAAAGTGACAGCCTTTACAGATTTCACTTATTTTGAGATATTATTTCCATTAGCTGGCATCTTCATTGCATTCTCTTGCTTATTCATCGTTTTGAGGACACAAATTGCCTTTTTTTTCTGCTTACTGCTGATTTACTTTAGCATATGGTACTCTGTGAGATCCCATATAACGGACAACTGTCTGACACTCAGTTGGCACAGACAGCACTAGCTGGGAAGAGGTTGCAGTCAGGGTAACATAGAGGGATTTGCTTGAACTAACATGTACCTTTCAGCCATCTCTGGCTGGACTATTCTGCTTGGTGATTTTTTTTGGCCTGATTATTATCACAGAAATCATGAGTGGATTTTGAATGGCTCTGTCTTACTAGCAAAGATGATTTCTCCTCCCCCCCCTCCTTTTTTTTTTCCTTGGGGCTTAATTCAATTGCTCATCCAACATGTGCACCTGTTGAAGGGACTTCAGGTGCTGTTAGAAGAGTGCTCTCTGTTGTGACATGTCTGTTTTGACATTCCCAGTTCAAAGATATGCTCTGCTTGGCTGCTGGTATTTGCATGGTTAAATCAGATTGTCTTATCAGACTTGGGCACCCAGCTGGGCTTCCCAGTTTCTAGCTTCTCACTCTTCTGCCTCCTTTGCAGTGCATTGTGCTGCCGGATCCAGAGTTAAGTGCTGCTGGCCTGGAAATCGTGCAGGAAGAGCCTTGGTAAGGTCCTGCTGCTGCAGTGGGGAAGGGTGGTTGCCAGGCATATAATGAAGGTGGTATGGAAAACATACCTGCCTAGCTGTCTGGCTATGTTATCATTAGATGATAAAAGTGGAGTACCTGGCAGAAAAGCTCAGACTGCACTGCCTCATAGGCGCAAGGGAAGGATGGGCTATGGTGGCAGAGGTGGTGGTGTCGGTGCCAGGAGATGGGTCTGTGCTGGCATATACTCAGCAGCGTACTGGGCTTGACTCCTGGCATGCAGGGGGAAAGTGCTGCTGGGAGCATTGGGAGCATCACTTCCCTTACCGGCTTACATTTATTGGCATGGGTGGGTTGGATGTTGTAGAAATGGACATCTTGTTGCTGAGACTGAACATCCTTGCTGTTGTTTTGCTCATGTTGCCTCAGAATAGGTTGAGGCTTGTTGGAGAAAGCGCTGCCTGACAACATCATTGTTCAACAGGAGCTTCTTTGGCACTGTTAGCCAAGTGTAGCAGCTTCTATAGGATTCTAGATGCTGTTGAGAGCTTTATACTTTACCCATATCTCATGATGTAATTATGAAAACGCACACTGTTACTTTCTTGAATGCTTTCAAAATTAATAATTTAATACATTACTTTGCCAGTGGAGCTGAAAAATTAGTGAACCCAATTCAGAGGCTAAATGCTGCCCTGTTAACCTGGGTCCAGGTTAAAGTGGTTATAGCTAAAATATTTAAACATGACAATAGGTTTGGGCAGGCCTAAATGCTGCATGGTTGCATATTACCTGTCTCCATCCCTCAGAACCTGCACGCAACTTCTTTCTGCACAGTGAATGTGAAGCACTTCAGGCTAGTTTCCCTATCCAGAGAAGCAGGAAGGTTGTCTTGCAGTTACCAGGAGAAAGATGCTTTCAGAAGTGGACTTGTTGGGAATGATTGCTGTGCAGTTCATTCACATGCTTGCTTATACCACAGGAACACCTTTGTAATGTATCAGAGATCTTACTTTGCAAACCAGTGTGTATGACACAAGTTTTCTTGATTTTTGTCAGTGCTTAGGCTCCTGTTAGGTTGCTTTTGGAAGTGAGATGTAAGGTCGTAGTTCACTTGGGTCTTTCTGATAATGCAATCCATCTGTACAGCACCTCTAGCAGAATAATTCTGGGACGTAGATCTTCTGGATGTGTTAGGTTGTGGAAAAGATATGCTAGTTTTGTGGCTACCATGATTGATTATTGCACCTCTGTCCTTATGACCTGACTGATAAGGTTTTGCAACACTTTCAAATGATTCAGAGGACAGCTCTGAAGGTGCTTACATGTGCAGTGTTATCTCAGCGTATTATTAGCATTTTGCTATTGCTTTATTGGCTCCCTGTTAAGCAAAATATTGACAATAAAAATGCTATTTTTGTTCTGCAATTCACTCTATGGCTTTGTCCCCTCCTAGTTAATGGTTGCGCTTGTTCCTGATTTTGCTACCCTATTGTTCCTGTGACAGGGAGCTACAGAGAACAGAGGTTTTAAAATAAATGTTCATAATCTCCACCAACCCTCTGGCATATTCTGCTGACCCTCAGGGAGTCTTACTGGGAATATATTGGAATTTGTGATATGTAATAAGTGAAGGTTCAGGAGCCTGAAGTAGACAGCAGAAATGTTGTCTTCTGGGTAAAGTTGGGCTGAAGACTCTAATAACTCAGAGGAATTACAGATCCTTTCAACAGACATACTACTAGACTTGCCATATATAACAAAAGATGAAAAATTGTGTGTTAAATTATTTTGTGTTAGCATGGTGTCCACACCTCCATGGTATTAAGATGATAGATGCACCTCCAGTCCAAAAGAGTAGTATTCAGAAACAAAGTTCACAACCAATGCTTGAACCCTATTTTTCCCCTGTTCCACTTGGTTCACCCTCCTCACTTGACAAAGGGGTGCAGCAAGGATTACCAACTCCTCTAGCTCCGAGGAAGTAGAATTTCCAGCCTTGTAGTGCAAAAAATTGAACTAAAAAAAAATTGCCCCCAGCTCTGGGGAATTGAGAAGCCTAGTTCATCATTTCACAATTCAGGTACATCCCCTACACACCAAATCTTCATTCAGGTTTCTCAGACAGCCTCCTGAATAAACATTATTCATGTTTTTGAGTGAATTCACATGCTTATCCTCACAATGAGTTTAGATTACACCAGATAGCAGAATTTTTCTTTGCAGTAAAGTGGACTCTTGTAGGATCTCTGTGTGGCATATAAAGTGAAGTGTGCTGGCTTGAGGCAGAGCCATCCACTGCAGCGCATGTTTTCCAAATGAAACAGGATCTTTTTCTCCTCTTTGTTTATCTTGGTGACTGTTGAAGTCTTTGTTTCTTCGCATCGTGTGTGAAGATCACATACTGCACTGTGACCCTTCTTCAGTGTGTTTCCAGGCAGCACATCACTGCCATAGTGGGGCACAAAAAGACATGTATTTAATGGTTGTCCAGGTGTTGAACAAAGCAGAAATGGAAACTGAAGCTCTAGAGCTTTTTCTTCCTTAAATTGGCAATGAAGGCAAGTTGAATGCTATGATCTTGTGTAGTTGTAGCTAGACATCCAGGCTGTCAAAATTTGACTGCTAGGTTCCATCCTTTGTGCTGCTAAAAATATCCTGCATGGCTCTATGCCGAGGAAGACTACTGACCTCGGGGAGGGAGATCATGTGCTGCTTTGCTTTATTGTGGTGGTTCTGCTAAGACCAAGACTTCTTAGAAAGATACCTCTAAGGCTGAGCTGACGGAGGAGTTTTGCTTCTGTACGGGGACAGTAATCTCTAGCGGTGTCTTACCAATGAAGGCTAACAGCAAATGTTGCAAATTTAAATTGCCCTGATCCTTCCCAGTATTAGCCTACAGTGACTGCATCACCTACATTGGTGTACGGATAAAGCATATCCATCAACACTAATGTTTTTGGCACCTGCCACTCATAGAGCATTTGATGAGCCTCTGTCCTGACTCCTGGCTTCACTGGTTAGGGTTTTGAGACCAGCACCCGCTTTTTGTCAGCACTAAAAGTTACCAGTGGTCTTGCACCTCTTTGTGCATCCTTTAACAAAGTATCTTGTCATCCTGTTTCAGCAGTTCACCTGCGGTGCTTGCTGTGGCCATAGAGTGTTGGCCTCCCAGAGAGTTGTACTTCTCTGTCAAGAAGCTGCCCTCCAAAGCTGCTTCCCTCTTCAGCTTCTGAGCAGATGGAGTACTCCATTCTTTTAATGATTCCCAGGCCACCATCATTTACTAGGGATCTTCTGTCTGTCACCAAAACAATAACATCACTTGACCCCTCTTGCTGATCTCAGAGGCCTCTTAAAGGTTATGAACAGTCAGTATAAGGCCTCTTTAGTAGTTGCGGTGACATGTGCTGTATTTGCCATTGGTCACCATGACATGTTTCCCGTCAGCTAGAAGGGCAAGAATGAGCACTCTGAGAGCGTGCTTGGGAGTCTTCAGATATGGGGAACCTATCCTCCTAGCTATAACATCACTTGGGAAGAGATCGGCGTACTTGTAAACATCTAAACATCTGCACATCCATAATATTGGACGACGTTACTGAACACAGACAGCAGGATGTGGTTTTCCTTGCTTACTCAGACTCCCTTCCGCTGGCTCCCCATCTCTTTCCAAGAGCCCTTCTCACAAAAACTTGCTTTGACTGGGAATCAGTGTGATGCTATCTTGAGGTGCCTTGTAGCCAGAGTTAAAGACTGATTAATTACCAGTTAAGGGGAAAACCTTCAATGGAAGATCTTTTTGTTGGACAGGGAACATGACTCATTCTGAAATTAATCAGAGATCAGTGATGTTACCTTTCCTTTATAGATAGTTAAGTACGCTGTCAGTTAGGGTGCTACCTGTTGGCCTGTGTAAATCTTCCCGAAGTCTTAGAAGCGTGTTGGCACTGGTAGCAGCTCACCGTTGTTATCAATGATTCTTTCTCTCTGCTTTGACTGGATGATGAGAGGGGAGCCCAAGGGGTGGGTTCCTTACTCCCATCAATGATAATTTTCCCTCTTCATTGGTGGCCACCTCACACAGGCAGGTAGGATCAAAACAACCCGGTTGGGCATATAGGACTGTAAAGAACAATTTGGGTCACAAAGTCCAGTCTAGTTTTCCTGAACTGTAGGGAGAAACTGTGCAGGAAGAAAGGAAGCGCGCTGAAAAAACATGGTTGGAGAACAAAGCAGTAGGCATAGCACCTGGGGTGGGAAAAGCTTTGCTGTGCTGGACTGTCTGGCTGTATGCGACTTGAGTGACCAGCCTGCTTTCTAAGAGCTGTTTTTGCTGGCTACCCTCTGCTGTTTAAATTGTGGATCATCTAAATTGTGTTTAAGAGAAGTGATGTATTCTTCCCTTTGAGTTTGGGGATGGGCAGGAATGGGGAAACAGGTTCAATCTGAAAAAAAAAAAACCCTACAGGTTTGATCTGGCAAATCTCTTATCTCCTGAGTTTCTGTAGCCCATGGGATAGTCTCATTTAGGATGGTTTCAATATGGAGTTACTGGTTTACATCCTTAGAAACATTAATAAGGAACAACAGATGACAGTGCAATGCAAGAACAGAAGTTTTGATTCCATTGAAAGAGCAATTTTAAGCATTGAGAAATAGCTTTTAAAGTCAGGGAGGGAAATCAGTGAAAGGTTCACTTAAACTCAGGCAGCAGGAAGCTCAGTTACCCTCCTTTTGGTTTCCATAAATGAAAGAGAACTTCTTTTCTTGACAGTCCATGGGGATTTTTGAATGTGGCAGGGTAAGGAAGGAATGCATTTAGTTACAAAGCAGAGTATCCTATATACCAGCACAAAGTGTATTCAAAGCCCCTTGAATTCTCTGCAGAAAACTGCAAGAGAGTCCCTTACAAAGGTGATGGAAAGCCACCGCACAGGAAATCAACTTCTCATCCTGTAAATAAACATGAGCCAATTCTACTATATCTGGCTGTCAGGGCAGTACACACAGTAAATTGTTAACCCCATCACCTGACCTAACCATTTATCTTTACTTCTCAGTATAGTTTTAGCAACTGCTGAGTAATGAAAGAAACATGGAATGCAGATAGCTGTAAAAAAAAAAAAAAAAAAAAAAAAAACCACCACAAAACCAAGAAAACCCATACAAAAAACAACCACAAAAAAAATACACAACCACCACCCACTCCCCAAAAACCCCTCAAACAAACCACCCCACAGCTCATTTAAAAATACAAACAGCCCTTTAAAACAGCAAACAACAGGAGAAAATGAGAAATTGCCTGATGCAGTGGGAGGATCTTAAATATGGTTAGTATGGAACAGAATTAACATCTCCGTAGAATAACAGACGTGAAGCATGGATTTTCAATCCTTCACGTCTTCGTTATGCTAGCGTTGTACTAGCACAAATAAATTAATAACTCCCCTGAACCTTTGTGCAACAAATAACCATACCACCTTTCAGACTTTGAAGTGTAAGCTGTGTGTGTTTTTAATGTTGTATGTTATACATGAAGGTTGGCTGAAATAGGTTATTCTGCTTATAGAGTATTGTTCCCATATGAGGATTCAGGCTATGTACTCACAGCTGCTGCTCTCCAACATGGACTCTCAGTTCCACTAAAATCAATAGCTGGCACAGCAGGGTACTGTTGTATAGTGTGTAAATAAATGGGTGTCATTGTGTCTCAACTTTTTTTTTTTTTTTCTTTTCCCCTTTCAGATTTAGATTTGCTTTTTTCCAGGCATATATCAGCGTGTGTTTGCAATGCAGGCAATACGAAGCATAGCCGCTTAGGGAAAAGAAGCTCCCCACCCTACCCCCAGCCTTTTTATACTTCCCAATAGTATCTTCAAATAAACAACAACTGCGTTAATTATATTAATTATCTCTTTAACAATTTCAGGAAAAAAACAAACAAAACAGAAAGCCGTTTTGCAAGTGTCAGCTTTATGATAAAAAGGAATTCAGAGTCGCCCAGTAGACAGCTGTCTTACATACAAAGATGTAGGAAAAGTGTCATAGTAAGAGTGTCTTAATTCTGTTAGAACAATTTATCTTTTCTCCTCCCATAAGTCATGCACCTATAGTTGAAAATACATGACAGTTATGGTTATGGGATGTAAGAGCTACAGATCCGCTTTTCAATAAACTGACTCTGAAGTTCTGTTTCATACATTTTCTTTTTTATTCATGCATCTGGTCATATAGAGTGCTTTACTTTTTTTGGCTGCAGACTTGGCAGATACAAAATGCAGATGTTGTTCTTCTGACTTAAGCTGCTATTTTAAGCTTTTTGGCCAGTGGTTTAAAATTTTAGGCTCAGTTGTTTATTTGCTTATCATCAAAGTGGTTTTTGTCATATAATTCATATGCAAGTATTAGCTTTCTATGTTTACTTTCAGAGTTTGAGATTAACAGTATGGTCCCTTTTTTTCCCTTTCATTTTTTTAAACCAGCATGCTCTTTTGATTAATAATACAGTAGAATGTTATGCTTCAGAGAGCTTTTATTTACAAAAAAAAAAAAGAACACCAACCAGCAAACCAGCCCAACCCTCACATTGTGCTCTAGCGCTTTCCCTTTAAGAAAACCATATCTCTCGCCAGATGCCTGCATCTCTTTGATACAGAAGGGTACACTAAGTTCCATCTATAAACAGAATCCACTAATTAAGAGTAATTGCTTCGGAGATTGGTACAGACTATTCAGCATCAGATGCATGTTCCTCTCAGATATCCATTAGCCTCTAATAAGATAATGCAGATGTGCCAGTCTGTTTCCTGTTTCCTTCTATTGTACCTTTATTGCCGTATATGGACCAATGGGATGGGCTGAACAATAAGTGGATGTCCTTTTGCTCCCGGAGCCCTTCTCAAAGGAATGTTTGTTATTAGATTGCTTTTTCTGTTTAGTTTCACATCACTATGCTAATAAAGGAAACATAACACTCCAAAGGCTGCTTTTTTTTGGTTTTGGTTTGGTTTTTTTTTTTTTTTTACTTCTGCCACGGTAACTAGTTTATTGTTTAATTAAATTCGTTGGATAGCCAAGAAAACAAAAATGCAACATCTCTCAGTCAGTGAAGGCCAGTGGAAAACAGAGTATGCCCCTTTATCAAATAAAGTTTCCATGCATTTTTAAGAGTTTCAAGGCAGCGTGGTTATCATGTTATTGTATCTGACTGATTTACACTTGGGTCGTGCTAAATCTGCTGAATTATTCAGTACTACTCAATGCAACACCATCAGCTAGCATAATAGAAAGCATATGCATAATCAGGGATTTCAATACAAACTGTACATTAAATACAGTAAGGGTTCTCAAAACTATTAGATCTTGACTTGTTTTGAAAACAGCATTAGAATATGTTTCAAAGCCCTCTAATAAATAAGGACTCCATCAACTCTGTCTCTTGGGAAAGAGATGTAATATATTGTTGAAACGTTTTGCAAGCAAAATTTCTCTGGAATTGTGTTTGTTGCTGGGAGAGGAGCAACTTGCCTCTCCCGTCTTGCTGCCCAGGCTGCCCTTGCAGTCCAGAGGTTCCTGTTGTAGGAGTTAGCCTAAGATTTAAAAGAGAGAGGATTTTTGGCGTTGGCAGGAAAATGGGAAATGAACTTAGAAGAGACTGCCTCCATGACCCTGGAAACTTTGGGGACAACCATGCTCCAGACCACTGGGCTTGGAGCAGCAAATTCCCCAGCACCCAACTCTGTGCAGAGCATGTCCTCGTGTTGTGTGCCTTTCCTGCATTTGTGGGTTTGTCACCTAGTTGTAAAGGAAGAGCAGCAGTGGTTCATTATAGTAGAAAGGTTTAGGGATAGTGGATTTAGCTTAGAAGTTTGCTGTGTGTCACAGTCGCGGGTATCTTGAAATGACTGCTGAATTTCAAACAGTGCTGCAGGTAGGGCAGAGCTCCCGACTAATCTTTTCAGAAGTGAGGGAAGAAAAAAAAGGCAAAAATCCTGAATTACTTGCAATGCTGACAACTTAATTCCCTGCCATGGACAGTGAGAGGGAGGAAGAGGAATGTGGAGTGGGGGTGATGTTGGCAGAAGGTAGGGCAGAGCATAATCTTTCTACTGGCACAGGACTATAAGCTAAGCCTCCTGCCTTGGCTTCTTGCCTATCCAGATGTTGATGTGTCAAAGTCACTTGTAACAGCAAAAGGGTTTTATAAATTCAAATAAAATCTTATGCAAGTGCAAAATTCAGAAGGATGAATTATGTTACAATAATACCAAATAGTGTTACCAAGTGTAAGCTAACTAATACAACAAATAAGAATCAATTAATTTAATACATTCTAGAAGAACTGATGTATGTGTGGAAAGTAGAACTGTTTTCTATAGGAAATCCTGTGCAAAATGCATGGAAAGCTAAGAGACAGTAAGAAAAGTTGGGTCAGTGTTTATCCAGCAAAATTTGGAGCAGATATTCAAAATTTGTGGTTTTAAACTTCTCTTTAACTACACAAACACCAAGAAGAAATATGGAAAAGACAGGTACACCTGCTGCATTAACTGCAGCTGATAAATATTCTGTCTGTTCTGTGGTAGAGCTACTGTAGCCTCCTTCCCCTGTGGCCATCTGCTTTATCACTGAAGTCAAGTCAATAAAAGGTCTGTAAAAACCAAAAAGGAGGCATATGTTCTGTCAAAGAAGAGTCATTGGCCGCTGTTCAATGTGATGTAGTGCACAATGTGATCATCTCTTGGTGAGCCTTCAAAGAAACTTTTCTGTATGATCCTTTTCCATACTGTTTGTGCTAATGGCCTTGTACCCATGAACAGTCACTAAGGACAAGTCTAATGGAAGAGGATTTTCATCGTATGCTGGGTAGATCCTCTGAACTGCTTTGACGACAGCTACTTTCTGAAAATTTTGCCTCATGCATACAGGGCAGAAATCTATGCTGTTGCCTCACGTGAATGGGTGTTCGACCACCACCAAGGTGACTCTGCGGTCAGTCTGGCTTGCTCCTTCTGGGGTTGCTCCTCAGCTGTGGTAGCTGGCTCCTCCTGTCCCGTTTAGGGTAGGCTCGTTAGCTCCCTTATCAAGGGAATCCAAGTGTAGGCCAGAGGGAGAGTACGTTCAAGGTCCACACAGCATGGAAAGGATGCTTCTGGGAAGTGTCACAGTCCAGAGAGGATGTGCTCCTTTAGCTGTGGGTGTTTACCATAGCACATGACAGCAAAGGGGAATATTCTCAAAGCTGGCACCTGTACAGCGTCTTACAGTGTTTTGCATGGTGGTGAAGGTTTAGTTGAGCAAAACAGATGTTTTCACCTTGGAACAATTTGCCGCGTAGAGGTCTGCAGCTGATGTCCAATGCTGGGATCTTCATCAGTGAGTTGAGGGGCATCAACGTGTCAGTCTGGTGACACAAGTGAAGTCTTGCCTTGCGAGTTTTCTTTGATGCCATGGAACTGGCATGAATGGGGACAACTGATTTTTGAGTTTCCTATGCTGCAATACTTTCTACTTGTGATGTCCTCTGCTGTGCAGTGGTGGGGGTGACGGGTCTGTAATATCTGTTAGCAAAGCTGGTGACTTGAAGTCCCTCAGTAATCACAGAACACAAGTGGTGTTTGCTTCTTTACAAGAAGCTGGAGTTGCTGGAACGTAGGTATCTGCCTACAATTTCCTCCTCAACCATTGTATAGGTGTTCGGCCATGGGAACATTTATAACATCTGCTACTCCTGAGAGACCCTACTTGGAGTCAAATAATATACTGTTTAGAGTATCATGCCTTCTACACTGTCTTCCCTCTCTACCTTTATTTGGAGGGAAGAGCTCTTTGGAGACGAATAACTGCTGAAGGCTTATCTCCAGCACAGCTATCTGCAGGAAATTTCCCACCATGAGGGGTGAAAGGAAGGTGATTTTTGAGTAAGGCAAGAGAAACCTACTTTCTGGTAGTAATTTCAGTGTATAATTACACCTCACATAAAATTATAAGGATACAGAATTACAGGATTATTATTTAGTTTTGGCATTGTTAGTTATTTCCTATGGAGTTGTGTACTGAGGAGCTATAATGCTGCTGCATTTTGTCATGACCAGGTCCATCACAGAACATACTCCTCCAGTGGTGAGGAAGTGACCAAAGTTTCCCTGAGTGCCCTTTTTTCCCCTCTGACCTAAAGGAGTTGCTGCTTTTCTGAAGATTTGTCAAATATAAAAATACATCTGATGTTGTGATTGTGGGATTATATATAATTTATGAGTTCTACATTTTTCTGGGTAATAGAAATATAATTGAAGATATTAGATAGTTTTTTGCAGTTGACGGCTTGATGTCCAAGTGGAGATCAGACCAGGAATGAGTGGCGTTCCTCAGGGGTTGGTACTGGGGCAGACGCTAACACCTTTGTTGGTGACATGGACAGTGGGCTTGACTGCACCCTCAGCAAGTTTGCCAATGACACCGAGCTGTGTGGTGTGGTTAACGTGTTGGAGGTGGAAGGGATGCCATCCAGAGGGACCTTGACAGGCCTGAGAGGTGAACCTCATGACATTCAACAGGGCCAAGGGCAAGGTCCTGCATGTGGGTTGGGGCAATCCCAAGCACAAATACAGGCTGGGCAGAGAATGGACTGAGGGCAGCATTGAGGAGAAAGACCTTGGGGGTACTGGTTGATGAGAGGTTCAACATGACCCAGCAATGTCCACTTGTAGCCCAGAAAGCCAACTGTACCCTGGGCCACATCAGAAGAAGCGTGGCCAGCAGGTTGAGGGAGGTGATCCTCCCCCTGTGCTTCTCTCTCATGAGACCCCACCCAGAGTACTGTATTCAGCTCTGGGGGCCCCAGCAAAAGACGGACATGGACCTGTTGGGAGTGAGTCTAGAGAAGGGCCACCTTCTAGAGAAGGATGATGAGAGGGCTGGAGCACCTCTGCTATGGAGACAGGCCGAGAGAGTTGTGGTTGTTCAGGCTGGAGAAGGGAAGACTCTGGGGACACCTTCTAGCAGCCTTCCCGTATCTACAGGGAACTGTAAGAAAGATGGGGACAGACTTTTTAGTGGGGCCTGTAGCAATAGGACAAGGGGCAGTGACTTTAGACTACAAGAGAGTATGTTTAGATTAGAGATAAGGAAGAAATTCTCTACTGCAAGGGTGATGAGACAGGCTGCCCAGAGAAGGTGTGGATGCCCCATCCCTGGGAGTGTTCAAGGCCAGCCTGGATGGGGCTTTGGGCAAGCTGGTCTGTTGGAAGGTGTCCCTGGCCGTGGAACTAGATGATCTTTAATGTCTCTTCCAACCCAAACCATTCTATGATTCTGTGCTTTTATGAGATGAATTTTATTTCCAAAGCCCTACATAATTTAACAATTGGTGACCTTGTTCTGTGATTAATTTAATGCATAGAATTTTGGGGCTGGTTTTCATCAATGACCTTCCCCTCTTTGCTTTTTTGCACACATTTTGAAGCATGGTATTGTTGTGGCTCTTGTGGAGTTTCTTTAGAAAACATTAGTTCTGTGTGTATTCCTTTGATACTTCACTTTCCCTGTTTCTTAAGCTTCATAAAGCTTTAACAGTCACCTGCAATGGTTCATCTCATTTTGTGTTGTTAATGAGTCGATATATTTTGGCTGTTGAGGCTTCCTTAAAAGATCTGTCTGGTTTCACCAGTCTCTAGGCACGTGGTCCTCGAGCTCGGCATGGCCAACAGCTGTGCTTTAGCTCACTATACCCCCCATTACAGTCTCATCCCTGCATATGTCTGTCTCCATTAGCATTAAAGGTATTTTTTGCATAATTTACACAGTTATCAAATACTTACAAGCTACATTTCTGTTATCCCCAAGCAGGCTGCACTCAGCAGAAATCGCTGTCTGAAAACATGCACAGCTGGTAACCTTTGCTGGTATTCCACACAGAGCAGAAACACTCCTCTGCTCTCTGACAGGCAAACATATGCATTTGGGGTTGGGTTTATTCCTTTTTTTCCTTGCTCATTTGAATTCTTACCGACAACTAGTAGACAGTAGCAGTAGTGATAGTCAACGTTGCATTGTCACAGTTTCCTTCCTCTGCATCAATTTTGCTTTGTGACCTTGACAAGTCATTTCACTGCTGCCTTTATTTTCCCACCCAAAAATCTTCTTGCCTTTGGTTTCAGGCTATAATTTCAAAGAATTATGAATAAAAATGCTATATAGTGGTGGATGTTGTTACTGATCATTGACTGTATCAGATGCAAGGGCACATAGCATGTTGTCTCAGGAAGCAAAGCCTTTAGGCAACCCACCCTGGACTGCCTCGCTTTTGGGTGCTTGAGTTTGCTCTCTGGCTCCTACTGTCTCCCTCCGACAGGGTGTGTTGGAGGGGATGGATGACTCCTCATGCAGGGTGATGCTTAGGAGCCAGTTGCAGTACTTCCCAGCTTTTACCTGGAGCAGTGTGCAAGTAACTATGGGAGTAAAGTTTGCAATATGGAATAATTGCAGCCTTTCTAGTAGCTCACAGGACACTAGTAGCACTTACCTAGTGTTGCACAAGCAGGTTGTTTCCAAGAGCAGCCGTTTGCTGTACATGGGCTTAAACAAGCAGTAGCAAATTTCACTGCTGAGAAGTGCCCTGTTGTCAGTCTGAGATTTTCAGTACAGAGACTGAGAAAAGGAAGACCCCTTGGTAGGCACCAGCCATTTGGGTGAAACACTAAGGAAGGTGTGTAGCTGTAGATGACTTTGAAAATGGTGGTCATGACAGAGCACAGGAGCAGTGTTACTGCCATCATGTCACTTGGCTTATGAAATAACGGGTGCTTGTTTATATGGTGATAGAGGCAGTTCCTCCTCCCCGCCCCCCCCCCCCCCCCCCCCCCCAAGAAAAATAAAAATGAAAAAAGAGAGAATGATCGGTGAGGGCTCTTACATGTCAATAAGATAAACTAACTATCCTTTGTAAGAACAATCATTGGTAAATAAATTAGTATTTAGATTTAGTCCAATACAAAATCACCCTCAGACACCAGTCTCCAGTGCCCTGCCTGAGCCATGGCATTGGAGCAAGCAGAGAGCAAGCAGTGTCGTTCATTCTTCTATGTGGAAACTCAAAGCTTTCATGTACATGGAAATTTTTTAGAGGTTGATTTTTATTTTTTTTTTTTTTTCTCCACTGGTATCAATATTTCAGGTAGTTGTTGATGCATCAGTTTCAAAACTGGCAATTTCCAAACCAAGATTGCCGCTACCAGAAATTGCTTTTGGTGTAACCCATTGGGCAGGGAAATCAAGTTAATGGGTGTTCTGCTGTTAGCTTCAGTAGAGTAAGAATTTTACCCCCAGGTAAGCTCATCTTGTAGGATACTGATAAATAAGTAATCACTTAACAAAAGTAGGAGAGGGATAAAATATTTTTGTATGTGTATATATTAAAAATATGTATATTATAATCAATATATTGTTTTCTTCTTCCCACAGGCTCTGTGAGTATGTGTCTGTAGAGAGCAACTGTCCCCCCAGAAAAACATTTGCATAAGCAACTGAACTGCGCTCTGATACCCAAAGTAAGAAGACTTTCTGCCCACAGTCTGTAAGAGCAAGAATGTCCTGGGAAAGAGAACAGTAAGAAGCAGCGATGAAATATACGACAGACCTGATCAAGTGAATTACCTTCTCACCATCACACAGTCCAGCTCAAGCTGTACCAGTAGGCTTGACAGCCCCCTTCATTCACAAGTTGAAGTATCTGTTTGCTGGCCTGGAGTGATGCAACATAATATTTATACACTGTGAAGTGTTAACATGACAACCAGTAGCCGCACATGTCCAGTACCAACAGTGAATGGACATATGACTCACTATCCAGCAGCACCATATCCATTACTTTTTCCTCCAGTCATCGGTGGACTGTCACTACCTTCCCTCCATGGACTCCAGAGTCACCCACCAACTAGCGGATGCAGCACCCCGTCACCTGCAAGTAAGTGCTTGGTATTAACAGCTTTTATTGACCAGTTTTCCTCTAACAAAGACTGATCGTGTTTGTTCTGAAATTGTTTTAAAGAGTAATTGCAGTTGTTCATCTGTGATGTATTTTACTTGGGCGAAGACCATGCATTTGATTTGAAATACTACTTTCACTTAATCTTGTTTTTATAAAAAATAAACATGCAACTATATGACATACCAAAGCTGTGGAAACCAGGGGTGATAAAATCTGCTATGGATTTTGGCATATTCTGCATTGTTGTGTTAGCTGCAGAATCTGATGTTGTGTTTAAAGAAACATTGACTGTTGTGTATTCATGAGCAGAGGTGATTCCTCAGTACAGAATTCTCTTAAGTTGCAATTAATACTGCTTTTGTATTCTTCCTTAAGTACTGCTTTCTTCCTGGGCAGCTTGTGAAGAGCAGCCCAGTGGACAGCTAGTAGCTATGAGCTGCCAATGGCTGCAGAATGAGCCCTTGAGTCTATGGTTGAGTTCCACATGCAGCACACTCAAATTTTCAGCACCACTGAGTGTATTAGCTGGGCAAGGGGTTTTTTTATCACTTTATGGCGAACACACATTTTCTGCTTGGTCTTAGTTTTATATATGTTTAAGTGGCTCCAAACAAAGCTATCCCAAGTATAAACTCTTTAAGTAGTGTCACGTGGACAAGATAACATCTCTGGAGGTCTTTACAGTGGGTGACTGATGTATTTATCACCCATGTGAAGAAAACTGGAATGCATACAGCTTTGCAGGTCAGTTTGTTGTGAAGGTGCTTGTCTAAATACATTACTGTGATTGTTCAATATGAGAAGGTCTTGACTGAGCAGCACAATTGCAGAAAAACCACACTTTCTATTAAAGGGAAAAGAGACTTGTTATAGCAGTGCCCCCAGTACATCTTTGAACAGAAAGCACGTGAAGTTAGAGCTCCAAACATGAACAGGAAAAAAACAGTGAAGACAAAACTTCTGAAGAGTGGTGTACACTGGTAAATACCAAATGTATATGATCAGGTATGCAGAGTTTTTCCTTCCCATGAATTGTTCCTGTGGAATTAAGACTGCATCGTGGATGCATTGTTAATGATTAATAAACCAGTCAGCATTCAGCCTTTCAAAAAAATAGTGCCAAGTATGAATTTCTGTCAATATGTGAACAAAGTGGCTACTTCTGTGTCTTTGGGTTTGCGTCTTTATGCCCTGGTCCCAGCATTTTTAGGGCAGTACTTTTGTCAAGGTGCTTTGCAGCACTGGCTTGCCTTGCCTGATCATGAAAGCCTGGCAGCTGTTGTGCATACCTCAAGGCAATAGTGTTTGAAAATACCAGCTAAAATTGGCAAGATAGGGAGGAGGGTGACTTGAATGAGAATGTCTTTTCAGACACAATCCCCAGCAGGAGGACCCTTCTGGTTTATACCTCTGTCTTCTTACCTTTGCTGACAACAGTCTGGGTTGTTCTGAAACCTCTAGACTTCTGATTCTGGAGCTTGAGGTTAATGTTGCTAAAGCCATAGAAACAAGTTCTTGGAAACAAGCAGGTTGAGCTTTGGGTTATATTACAGGGTTTTGTTTTTCATTGTGGATTTTTTGTAATTATTTTTTTTTTTTTACAACAAAGCCACACAAATGGGCCAAGGTCAGCATGACTGATGGCCTCTATTAAAGTTAGAATTTATACTGGGTGGTGGAAGGGTATAGATCTCACTTGCAAAGACCTGAAGAAATTAAAATTTGGCCAAACCACTGCTCTCTATGTGTTAGACGCTATTGTACTATTTATTTTCCAGATTCCTTCCATTCACGCAGAATCCAATAGAAATTATTTTACATAACAGGAATGCTATAAAGATCTCTTTAATCTTTTTAAAACAGTGCAATTCAACAGCTTCTATTTGAAGTTACAGTCATTTAAGCCTTCATGTTATTGTCCTGTTTTATTTGTTCTGTCTTGGTTTTAGACTTGCCGTGATGGCAGAAAACCTTATACCAAGTTGCATTGTTATCTTAAGCTACTGTTGGGGTAGGCATCTCCAGTCCTGTTAGACATACAGTGTATTTTAGATGTATGAATTTTGTGAGCACAAGGGGCTTACAATAAACGTTCAGGATGGAGTGATTTAGTTTCATTGATTTTAATAATGGTGTTGCTTCCGTGACCTGTGACTTGGCTTCTGTTTTTATACTGAGATACATAGTGCAAAATACTTAATAATTAGAGGGCTGGTCACAGTGCTGAAGAGGTCAGAAGATGAAAAAAATACCATTTTTATGCATACATGAACTACGCATTAGCACTGAACAAGACCACGGTCAAGAAGATCATTACTTTTATAAGTCCGATTGATTTACCTACCACTGTATTACCCCTTGCTGCACAGAGCAGACGTTTTCACTCCTGAGATCAGATGGCACGCAGGGTTCCCTGCTTGCACTAATAATGAGGAATTGCTTCTATATTTAAAAAAAAAATAAAAAATATATCAAAGATTGTTTCAGGAGGTTACTGCTTAGCTCATTTAGAAATGGTAAGGGAAGGCGAAACTGGAGGCATTCCCGTGCTTTTTGGGTCATGCGCCAGCCCCACAGGATTCGGCGCTCTGCCAGACAGGGAGCAGCTGTGGGAAATGGATGCTTAACAAAAGTCCTGCAGAGCCTGACATGTTTGCAATAGGAAAATCACAAAATGTTAGTGAAATATTTGGAGGAGGCTGAAATAAATATGGGTAAATAATTGTTACATAACATTTTATTGAAGTGAAAGCATCTCAGGTTCAGGCAAGTGGGATCACACAGGCACACACAGGCGATTCTGGTGTCTGGGCAGCATTGCTCTGCTCTTTATTAGTCCTGGAGGAAGGGACCCGTCTTGCCATCATGAGAACTAATGCTGGTAGTGCTGTTGCCAGAGACCAGTAAGGCAACTGTCACAGTGTTAGAAAACCAGCTTAAAAAGAGTTTACCTTCTTTATAAAGCATCTGTTGTGGATCAACTGCAACTTTTAATTTCTAGAAAAAGACTAATTATAAAAAATTATCTTAAAAAAAAAAATCAACCACGAACTACAAAAAAACCCTAACCAAGTGAAGCACCACCTGAAATTTGAGAGGGCAGGCGTGTAAAGGCACATCGCTCAGTGTAGTGTGTCCACCCAGTTGAAAACTGATGAGGTGTCTTTGTATTATGGCTGATGGCAAGGCACACAGCAATGTTGCCGTTTCACAGGTGGATCTCAGCACGGGGAAGATGAAGCCATGCTGCTCGTTGGTGGAGTGTCTTTGTAAGGCTGGTTTCTTTAATGTTACATCACCAGAGCGAGTTTTGCAGCATTAGTTTGACATGGGTAAAGACTACTACATTAACAAAGCCAGTTGGTGTGAGCTGTAAACTGTGTCATGGGGGGAGGAAGAAACTTACCTGAGCTAATGCTGTGATGAAAATAGTCACTGAGTGCATCCTAGATCCAATTAAAGTAGGGTCTAGACAATAACCGCCGTGGGAGTCACTAAATAATAAAACACTTTGGTGGGCAATTGTTCTCTTTGTGCTTGGATTGAGCATCCTGCTTGAACGGGGTGACGTGCATAGCCCGTGACATTTGATGGGCACAACCCCATATTCTGCCTTTAGCCCCCCACCACATTTTGGCCCTTAGGCTGCCGATGTGAGCCTTTGGATCCTCAGTATTTTGCCGTCATTTGTGGCAAGGGAGGAGTAGGAGTAGCTTGGTAAGGGGGCAGGGGAGAGCAGTGAGCCTGATACAAGAATGTCCTGGAATTTATGTAAACTTAGTGAGATTGCTTCATCCAGATAGTTTAAATAAATAAATAAATGTGAATATGTTATTTAGAGGGCTGTTGGGATGTCAGGGAGAAAAATCCAAACTAAGGTCATTCATTGTATTTTGGCCAAGCTTTTCCATACTCTCCTGTCTGGGGTGTTTTTAAAGTGCATTGTAAAGAATAAAGGACTTTATATTCTTTTTTATGTAAATCTTTTTAAGTATGTGAAAATGTATGGAAAGTAAGATCATCTGAGGAACTGCAAGAGGTAAACAAGGAGCTAACTACACCATTACTTCTGGGTAGTGCTATGCAAATACTAATTATTATATTTAGCAGTCAGTGTTCCATCTCAGGCTTTTCAGACATGCCCAGGCAAGGCAGATTGTTGTTTTAAGTGTTGTTTTCTGCTGTTGTTTTAAGTGTTGTTTTCTGCTAGAATTGTTTTTCCTTCTATTACTGCTGGTTATTTACCACTTGAACTCCAACTTAGATTGCTTGCTCACCCCCCACCCCTCCCACCCCCTTCTTCTGGGAAATGGATTTTCCACTGGTATCATTGAAAGAGTACAGTTAAATCCAGTGTTAGTGGTGTAGTACTGCAAGATATTTTTGCCAGCCCCACCCATTGCAGGAATTCATTTACTTTTCCAGTTCTGTTGTTAATCATTATATTGACACAGAAAGTCCTCCCAAAAGCACTCTTTGGCAGATTGCATTAAATATGAATAGCAGATATTCATTACGATGTGTTGCCCCCAAGAGAACTCTAAACTATCTGCACTACTCATGAACAGGCAAATAACACTAATTCTCCAGCTATTCAAATTATTTTCAAATAGTTTAGTGTATCTCTAATAAAAACAAGAATGTCTCTGTTTTCCTTAATTACTTAAAAGGTCAAGGACTCCCACATCTCACTTTACTTCACAAAAAGGGGAATATTTCTGCTGGAGGTTGGAGTATGGTTAATACATGATGGATTTTCTTCCCTCAGCACAGTTACTGAGGCAAGTGCTGTCTGTTGTGGACTAAAAAGAAAAACCCCTCAGCACTCTCTGGCGCTCTGAAATTGTCTGAAATAATATTATAATAGTTGTCTTGAATTAGGAAAGAATACATGAATCAACCTCGCTTGATTATGTTGTTGAGCTTTTTCATGCCTTCTAATTTTAGTGTGGTGTCTCCCTTTTTTCCAGTTCTGTCTCCCTAGGAAGGCTTGCTACATAGTCATTTACATGTGTCTGCAATTAACATATGACTTCTAAGACTTTTTAATGTACCTATTCAGTGCATGTATTGCCTGTCTTTATGGAGAAGATGGAACATGTGTTTGCATTCAGAAAGAGGGGGATAAACAGAATATGGATATCAGATTTCTTAGCTACAGCCAGTGTTGCCTCATGCTGGCAAGTCTGAGGAGCAATGTCCAGATGGTACCTTGCAGACATCATTCGTGACCTCGGAAACTACCATTTCTTTTCAGTTCTTTCTTTTGTTTATATTATGGGGGTTTTCCTGGTTGGGCTCTTTGTGCAGCTTGAAAGCATCCACGTGTCAATTAATAAAACTGTGTTACATTTTCATTTTCTGATTCTAGTTAACCTGAAACTGTCAAAAAATTAAACTTATTTTTTCACGTTAGAGCTTCATTTTTCAGTACTGACCCTTTTTAAAAAAACAGGAGTGAGCACCTCTCAACTCTGTGCCCTTGCCATAGCTGTGCTAGGCCAAGGTGAATCTTCAGTACCCTGCAGATGCAGTCCGCTTCAGATTTTTGTGGGCAGCATGCTCATCTGCAAGAAATTAATTCTGGGTGTGTATAGACAAGAATTTGCTTCCTGGGAGCAAGCCAAATTTGGAAATTTTCTGCTCTGGCAGGGGGAGTGTGTGGCGTAATTCTGGCACGTGCTCTGTATAATGGCTCTCTGCATCCCTCGTAGACCTGCTGTAGCGTGAAGGAGCCCAGTGTCTGGAAGTCTCGTAGAAGCTATCAGAGAATTGCTCCTTCCCTTCTTATGGGCCCTGAAGTAAGGAAATTCCCCAACAAAATGCCTTCTTACCTAAGGTTGGAAATACGTTTCTGTGGACTATTGTGAATGACCTTTTCCTTTGTTCTGGCCCAACAAAAATAACACCCAGTAGCTGCCAGTGTTTGGGATGTCAGGAATGAAGAGAGAAGGGCTGGTTCCAGTCCCCTTCTGCTGGGTCCTGCTGGGTGACTCCTCTGTCGCCTCTCTGCCCCATGATGGTGGGTTTGCTGTCAATTCATCCATTGCAAATGAAACACACAGTATATCATTCAAAAGGAATATAATGCCAGACTTAGGGTTTGGCAGGGTAGTGGCACCAAATTTTTCTCAATGTCTGATGTGTTTCCAATCCAAACTGATAGGTGCAGTCTTTCAAAATTGTTAATCGTGTGATAGATCATGTTATTGAAAGCGAACATAAGCTTTTGTTTAGCCAGGTTTCCATCTGAAGGCATATGTTTAGCAGCTACAGTTTTACGAAAACCTAATCATGTTATTTTAATTACGTGGAGAGTTTCCATTCAGTCATGTTGCTGTGTTCAAAAGGCATGTCACCATGGGGATTTTTGCGAAAAGGTTTTTTTTCTTTCCTTTTTTTTTTTTATTTCAGCTAAAATGTGCTTTTTATTTTGGCTCTGTGCTGGTCTTGGTAAGACTTTCCTCCTTTACTCTTCTTGGGTTGTTGGTTTGTGTTTACTGTGCTTTTAGCAATATGCAGCATTTAATTGGAAAGCCTTATTTAAGATTCAGATAGCACAAATTTTCTTCAGGAGAGATCGATTAATGGTTATCCTTAGGTAGAATATCTTCCCCTTTTGCTGTTTAGGGAATATGGGGAACAAGTTGTGTTATGTGGACTTTTCAGCTGTATCAATGACAGCATGTTTCCCATTTAAAATGATAAATACCCACCCTATCTGATGAGCCCCAAAAGGGCAGGGAATCCTTTTTCCCTTCCTTTGTCCTTCAGCACTCTGTTTCCTTTCTTACTGCCCAGAATAGGCCTACATCAGTAATATTCATAAATGATTTACAAAAGTAATTCCTGTGTAATAGCTTGGGACGTCAAGATTTTATGATGCTGCCAGATGTGCTATCAAACAAAATTATCTGGTTCAAAAAACTTGTGATAAATCTAGTCGGAAAAAATTCCCCAGGGCAAACTCACCCTCTACAAAAGTAACTGTATCTCATAAAATTGTTAGATTCTCCTTTACCACATGTTTGAAATCAGACTTAAAGCAACAGTTTTATTCACATGCAAACTTAGGTTTGGGATAACTAACAAACAGGAAGGACTGGCCTGAAGCAACAGAAGACTCCTTTCCTTTCAAAACACCACGCGCACTCAGAGGAAATGTCAGAGTAAATACAGAAATATTCGGAAAACCAGAACCTGCATCCCTAAGATACTCAACTGTTTTGTCTAGATAATGCATTTTTAGAAAGTAGTTGTACCCTAAATATAGCAGGTCTCATCTGGGTTTGGCTGCTGAGCTCCCAAGTGCTGTATCTGAGCTCCCTGAGGTTGTGCAGTGAACAATGTGCCCAACGTCTGCCATGTGCGTGTGTTCATTCCTTCATAGTCTCCACAGGGAAAAGTGCATGGGCGATAGGGTGTGTGTTTTGGCCAGGAGTTCAGGTTTTGAAGAAGGGGAAGCACTGGAAATGCACTGGAAGTCTCTATATGGCCATGCCTCCATGCTGAAGAAGGCTGGACCAAGGCAGTGCGCCCATGGCTTACACCTGCAGCTTTATGGTGGTCCTTATTTCTCAGGAAAGACCCCAAGGAAGTCCAGCTGCCTGCACAAATGAGCTTCACCAGTATAAGTAGTTTAGGTACACTGGAGGAGCAAGGATTTTGAGCATGATTTTCGTCCCATAGTTCAAGGTATTTGGGAGAGGGGCTGAAAGGCCTGGGTGGGAGCTTTTGGGGGAGAAATGCTGAGTTCAGGCAAAGGAAGTGTGTCTTGGAAGCCCAGAACAGAGCCTGAAAAGTGGGTCTGGAGGGCCTGTGGTGTGCTGTGTCTCTGGGGAATGTGCTTCTGGAGTAGAGATGTTCATGGGCTCAGTGTGCTGCCTGCTGTTGTGCAACATGCTTGCTTATAGCTTAAATTTAGGTGGAAGTCAGCTAATGTGCGCAAGCAATAGGTGTGGACCTCCAGGTGGAGCTTGGCCTTTGCTATTTTTCAGTGCTAAGGGGCAGTCAAATGTAATTTAACCTCAGCATTAGCTTTCCTGAGGTTCATGTGTTTAAATCTAACGCGCTAGGCTCATACTCACTTTTTAAAAGAAATCTGAACTTCAAGAAATAGAAAATTTTTTAAAAAAAGAGTAATGCTGTGGAAAACTCAAAAAAAACCAAAAAAAACTTTCCTCATCCTTTTACCTTCCTAGGGATGGATTCAGACCCTAGCATGGGTGCACAGCTCCTGTAAGGGCTGTGGAAACTCTGCCTGTGGTCACAACTGAAGATCATTCTCCTCTGTGTGTTTGTGCAAAAATTATCTAGTTGCTTCTTAGAAATTGAAGCCTTGATCTTTCAGCTAGCTCAGTTAATGGCATGTAAGAGTGGGTAGTGTTCATTCTGTAGATTCAAGCCTTAGATGATTTTCAAAAGCTGACTTTTACTAAAGATGTATTTTCATATTCACAGTAATGTGGGAATATATTTTCCGAGCTATCATGGGTGGAAAAATGTATGCTTATGCAGTTGTAACTTCTCAAAGTTAAAAGTTTTCAGGTGTGTTTCAAGGCTTTCATAACATAACATACCTAACTAGAACCTTTTACAATCTGTATATTTTTTTCCAGTCAATTTTTAAATGCCTAAACATTAGTTTTTATAAAGGAAATGCCGAAAGTCCTTTAAGTATAGCTAAAATAGCAGCACTTTTCCCTTCTTGTTTTTAAAATCAAAAAGAAAGATGTTCTTTAATAGTACTGAATACTCCAGGACAGAAAGGTGGTGTCCTGCTGCCTGCTCTGTGCAACCCACAGCTGTTATCAGAGGTTCTGGCCAAGGGCTTCGAAAACCTCTGGGCTCTAACAACCTCTGTGACTGTATTTGAGGGAGAAAAAACTTGGCTTCCTTTTAAGATTGAAAGCATCCAAGCCAAAAGCCGGAGCACTGCCCTGTCACGGTCAGGTCACCTTCAGCGGAAAATGCAGTGCAGTTTCCTGTGCATTGTGATTTTATTTGGGTACCATGGAAGCAGTAATGTTACATTGCCGTGGAGCGCAGCATCTGACAGGGGCAATACCTAGGGGCTACAGCAGAGCCAATGGAAATCCCCTTTATTTCTGTCCTTACTCCCTTCTTATCCTCATTCCTTCCAGCCACTGAGAGATACTTGTGTGAGGGTAAAGATCCTGTAGAGAGATGCACAGACATTAAGTCTAGAGCCCTGAAACGAGGCCATGTTGTAAATCTGTAGTCTTTGGAAGAATTAACCTGCATACCAGCATTACCTAAAAGCTATCAGCAAAGGCATTCGCTGGGAAATAGAACTGCATCATGTAAACAAATCGGTTTATTATATATTGCTTTTGCATAGCAATTCCAGGATCAAGAGTTCTGTTATTTGAGAAATTAAATCCTGTGAGAATCATTAAAAGTATAGAAATAGTGATGTCATTACAAAATTAACTAGCTATAAACCCATGGGGTGACATACCAATTCATAAAGGGAATAGCAAAACATAATGCAGGGCACATCTGCTGCTCCGATTCCTGCAAAACCATCAGCCTATTGGTATCTGCAGACCACTTGAAATTGAACATCTGTTAGAAGCACTCAAAAGCAGCAGGAGAAGCCGTACACCTTGCAAAACACTTTGCTGTTGGTAACATCATCATTTCAATAGTGTATTCTTACAAAAATTGTTATAAGTCCCCTTCAAGTCCTAGATCTTCCTGGCATCGTTTCTTAAATAGTGACAGCATGAGTAATTGTAAAAATAACATGGACTTTTCTAAGGACTCTCCTAACATTTTTATTACTTTATATTTATTATACCACTGCAATGTACAAGCTGATCTAGAGTTTCCAAACAAAGAGAGAGATATGATCTCTGTTCCAAGTAGCTCAGAATCAAGAAAAGGAAGATATATGAAAAGAGAAAAGGATGTGACTTCTGGGCCGAGCAATGGAGATGAAGAAAGGCTTGCATCCCAGAAATGCAAAGCTGCATTTGAGGCTTCTAAAAAAAGATGGCTGGATGCATAGGAACAAGACAGCCTGTGGAGACTGACTTTCTTCTTGTGAAGACCAACAGTGGGATGCTGCAGCTTATTTCACAAAACCTGCATGCACAGTTAGTGATCGATTAAGTATTGTAATTGAACTGCAATTGAACTACGTCATCTTAACTTTTAACCGAACCAGTCAGGTTGACAGTATGTTTCCCCTAGCTGTGTGGTCTGGCAGAGTCCAAGTAATTGGCAATTTTCTTCTGTTTAACAAAACCAGAAATATAGTTAAGCCAGAGAGAGAAAGATTTCAGTATTGATTAGCAGTGGTTGATTTTGCAAAGTGACCTGACAGACATTTGGAACACATCAGCTGTCTCATGGTGCTGCAGCCAAACATCTTGGATTTGCTCCCCTCCACTTTTATTACTTACAGAAGAAGCAAACTCTGCCAGGATGTTATTGGAAGGGATGTTTGCCATTTTAATATGCAGTTACTCACACAAACTCGATGAAAACATATTGCAATACTTTGATTTTTAAGAACAGGTAATTGTATTTACGTGTAGTAAAAAATGCTGTAAATGATTCAGGAAGGTGAATTAAAATGTATAGCACAAGTCACGAAAAATGCTCAGTTTTATTCAACTTAACAAGTATCAAAGTATTGTATTGGAAATACTCCCATTTCACTTTTTTCAATAACCAAAGAATTTTTACCTGGTCATCCAAGACAAAGCTGGAGCATTCCATAACCAAGGTAAAGCCTAGCTGAAGCAGCCCATCACTAGTACAAATATGTGGGAAGTCACTGATGGGGGCAGTTTAAACGGGGTTTCTGCCAAACCTTTGTCACTGTTCTGAAGTGCTTTGTGTGTATGCTGGTGGATTTCTAACAGTGGTGAGAATACTATACACTGGTCAACCTAGAATTTAAGAACGTAATGAAGTATACATAGGAAGAGCATTAGCACTAAAAACCGGAGTGAGATATGTGCATTTTTTTTCTCCCTAGATGTTGCTTGGTAATCCATTTTTTAGTCTGTTCTGGGCCCATAAAACTTCTTTGGCTGCCCAGAAAACTCCACAATTATAGTGCCAGTAAGAAAGTAATGAAGTGATAAGAAATGTGTGCCCCTGTTTGGTAAACTTTGCCTTTTCAGGGAAAACCCACCTGTTTCAGAAGGTCTAAACGAAGCTGTTAAAGCTGCTTTCCTGAGGTCCTGCTGCTGCAAGGGCTCTCTGGAGCTGATGCCTCTCCTTTCTCATTGGATGAATTGAGTACATCTTGGGGTCTAACAGGTTTCTTCTCTTTGAGGGAAAAATGTAGTTTTGGTCTGTTGCCTGAGGCTGGCAAAGAGCTATTCAGTAATGTACGATCACAAAAGGAATCCAGCATCAAAAGTCCATTTTCTTACCTGTAGCTTCAAGTTGCAGTCCACCTGCCCCACTCCACCTGCTCATCCCCCAGGAGCTCTCCCTTTAATCTTTTCCTTTACTTTCTTGTCCCTGCAAGTTGTCTGGTTGTGTCTAACTTTATTTAATTGATTTCTGTGGTGGTTGTGTGTTTTGTGCTTTTATCCCATATGTGTAATTACAGAAGATGGGTGTGTTCCCTCTTTCCTTACTGGAAGAATCATTTTGTATTTATCCTCAAAGTGGAAGGGTGGCATGAGATGTTGTCTGTAGGGTGAGGGATACAGGAGTGGTTTTTAGGAAGGTGAGGCTGGTTCTTGGCAGCCAAGAAAAGGGGAGAGTGCAGTCTGGGAGGTGTCTTAGGCCTGGATGATGACACAGGAGGCAGCTGGCTCCTGGGATTTGGTATAAAACAACTTGTAAAAATTTGGGAACCAGTGAACAAATTCAATTTCAAAGTTTATCAGAGATCACTCCAACTGAGGGAGACTCTTCACCTGTGTCTGCTGAGTACTGGTCATTCTGCAAGAGTAATGGAGAAGGCATTAGAGCCATGCTGCTGAGTCACATCACCTTTACTAAGTTTCCAGTCACAAGGTTGATGGTAAGCGTGTGTGATGATTTGAGAAAAATGTTGATCGTTGTCAATTGTCTATTGGTCCGGAAAGTTGGGAACCACTGACCTAACGTATGTCTCTAAGGTCAGGGAGACGTATTTCCAAGGATCTGTGCCCAGGATCAGGTATCAGCCTGCTAGGAGGAGCATGAAGAAAGGTTGCTGTCACAACGAAGTATCACTTTTTCTTAGGATGGACTACTTTTCCCTTATCTTTTTTCCTTAGAATGCTTATCTTGCCTGACCTGATTTCAGAATACCTTGTACTCTACAAGGCACAACAATACTTTGGATCAAAACTATGTGCTAGAATATGTATCGTAGGGTGAAAGGGGCTTCAACAGGTTTCAAGTCCAACAAGGGGCAAATTTCTTTGTGAGCTTGTTAATCACTTTAAACAAAATTGCTCTCCAAATCATTGGGAAACACGTGATCATCTCTGTAGCCTTGTGTGCCTATGCAGGGAGTAAATAAAAGTCCTGCTGGCATGCTGGGTGGCTCTCTACACGGGCATCGCTGACTGAAAAACAGCCAGAATTTGGTCTGCGCATCTTGATGTTCACCATAGGTCTCTGCAGAATGACCTAGGTCTGGCTGCCTGTGCCAATGTTTTTGTGTTCCGAGTGGTGTGCTTCTAATAAATTATTTTCTAAAATGTTAGGATCGGTCAGCCCGTGCAGTTTCTTTCCTCATAGGAGGTCATTATTTTCTGTGCAGTGCTTATGTTGGAGCAGAAGGTCTGAGACGGCTGGGGGAAAGGGGTGAAAGAGGGCAGCCAGGGCTGCTAGAAGGATTGCTGGTATTTCTGAGGGGCAGAGGGAATGGACTTCACCTGTGGCATACATTTGTTACAGATTCCCTCTAAGATCAGGAAATGAGTACGGTCAGCGCTTTGTAATTAACTGTGAGTGGAAAATCTCTGGAGGTGGCTAAACCAGATTTGTCCACTTAGAGAAGAAACACCGTGAATTAACAGGTGTATGGTGCCTGTAATGTGCTACTTAGGAGTTCTCCAAGCTTGGCTGCAAAGAAAATATTATCTGACTATAACAACATTATGAACCCAAAGGCCTTAACTGGTTTCATTATCAAGTGAGCGCCTGAGGGGAAATGCACAGATGGAAAGGCATTCCTTTCCCTTGGTATAATGCTCCCATGCCAGAGAATTTATGGCCAGGATGCAGTTGGCCCTTGCATGGGCGCCTGGTGGAGGAAATGCATAAAGACATTCTGGTTTTTTGGTTTTTGGTGGTTTTTTTTTTCTTTTCCCCTTGCAGCCTGTTTAAGGGATGAGTTTTCATTGCCATGCCCAGGCTTGAGGATGGCATAGCTGTATGCTGCAAGCTACAACGTAGATTTGTGCTGGTCCATTCTTCTCTTTGCTGTGGTCCTTGTTGTCTCCCTGAGCAATGGGAAGAGCCCTGCCTGGAAAACACCCACTAACCTGATGGGTGGATTCAGGCTACTCTATAGTCAACGTGATGCTCAAATGGCATAATCTTCTCGGAAACTAATTTATCCCAGGATATGCTGGAGGGCTGATCAGAAATGGTCTCCTAAAACTGAGTCCTTTCCTCCCCCCCCCCCCCCCCCCCCCCCCATCATCTTCTTTGGTCTGTTTGTTGTTTTTTGGGGGTGGTTTTTTTTTTTTCTTTTTCTGGTGCAGAGGCAGATCTTGGAAAGATCAGCTCTTTCCTCTGTATTTCCAGCCTGTTTGATATACTGGCTGGAGATAGCATCAGCAAGGCAGAGCCTGTGGCTCAGGCAATTGTAAAGGCTACATGAGAAATAAAATTAAAATAAACATTTAAAAAAACCCCCAATGCATCTTTTAGCTAGTTGAGGTAGCTATACTCCTTTTCTGATTCATTGAGAAACCACAGGGTATCTAATTACAGTTGTCAGGAGAAAGGTATGAAAGCCAATCTTTTCTGAATGTGTGACCAGAGAAGCTGCTGTTCCCTGGAGAGGGGTCTGGTCTGTCCGTTGTGGACAGCTCTTATTATGGAGAACCTGGAAGATGAGCATGCAGAACACGTTGGGTAGTAGCCTAAAATACTGTTTTGTTTTCCAGAACTGAATAAATCCACAAAGTTTGAAATTGCACGCAGGATCCATGTTTTATCTGTGTGTGTGTGTGATATTTAGACTTAGTCAAGAACCCTGAAGGTAACGAAATGAAAACTAAGTAAGTAATGAAGTTGTGGTTCAATTGTAAATGTTAACGTTTTTGGGAGAGACTGGACAAGTTCTTTTATTATTCAAGCTGGCTTGTTCCTTCCTTGTTTATATATCAGTTTGCCCTCTTTTTGAACATTGTATATGGTTTCACGGTGAATAGTTCACAAATCCTAAAATGTTGCCTTCTTGTCAGTGACACTGATCATAGTGCAAAGGTCTTTTTAAAATTTCATACAGATCAAATAGCTCTGTTTGTTAAAAAAAAAAGGTCAGAAAAAAGGTCACCAGAATCTTTCATTGTTGGCAAAACTACCAATTTTTTTCTTTAGTCAGGGTCATAGAAGCAACTGAACAGAACCGATTTCATTGAAGATACTGATTAAAAACAATCAGCTACCCCCTTTCCCCAGCCTTCCCCCTTCTCCTAACAGACATCTGGCATGGAAAATTTAAGCTAAGTATTTTGATCAAGGCTATAAGCAACCAGAGTCTGCTATGATGGCTGCTGCTGGCAAGCATAAGAATAAGGAGCTTCTGCAGCCCTGCTTGCAGCAGCTTCTTAGTTTGAAGATGTTTTGCACAGGTGTAAAAGTGTGATGCCAAAGTATGCCTTGATATTAGCATACTGTACATTGTATCCTGTAGTTAACTGCACCCACCTGTATGTTGGTATTTCTCTGACTCTTGCCATCCTTTAAGCGGTGTGTATCTGAGGATCTAATCCATCTAAGCCTTGGACACCCTGAACTGCAAATGAAGTCAGAGCGCTGCAGGCGCACAGCTCCTGGCAGGATTATGCACCCAGTGAGCTATTGCTCTCATTATGTTGCACTGCAATATATCATCAGTGTGAAACATCATCCTAATGATGCATTAGTGTGATACATCATCAGGGGAGTCCCACCAGTAATGTATTACTGCAAGTATGTTGCTACTCAGTAAGAAAATCATCTCGCAGTCCTTGTGTTGTTTCAGAACAGTATCAGTGAAGGCAAAATATGTTGCTAAACATTGATGCAGCTTCCCAATTTCCTAAGTGTGTTAATGTTGGGGGGGGCTTCTGTACACTTGGACTTTGCAACTGTATTTTCAAAGAGGTCTCTTTGGTCTGTCTTTGGTTGCATTTCTGTTTGGAAGGAGCCAGGAATTGATTCTTTAGATTGATGGCTGGGTGGCTTGAATAGGAAGCTGTAAATCTCTTGCCCAAGTGTCTGTTGTGTAATTCTTGGGGGTGGGAAAGGGTTTATGAAAACTTGGTGCCAGAATTCGCAGTTTTAAGGATTTTGCTAGTGTTGCCCTGATACATCTTCCTGTTTCAGTCACAGATACTAAGATAAATGTGTTTAAAAAGCACTGTCTCACAAAAATTAATCCCCTCCATCTCCTGTATCAACCCATTGATTTTCTTTGGTCTGCAAGATCCTATAGCAAAACAATCCTTCCCACAGGAGTTGTCTCGAAGGCAGGATTTACTTCAGGGGGCAAGGCAAATGGATGACTTCGCTTACTCTTGAATCACAGTGGTGGTACTGTGAGGAGCTCACCATGGGATTACATCAGCTCCAGGGACTGCCGGATGGAGAAGTGTAGTTGTTAGCAGTCCACATAATGTAACTCAAGGATTCACTACTCACAGGACACATCCATTGTAGGATTGGAGGGTATATTAGCTATAAAACAGACATTTCTGAAAGATGTTTCCATACGCGGCCAGTGTTTTCTAGAGTGATTTTTTTAAATGCATCCAGTTTACAGATGCAAGACAAGGAAACCTAAAGGGAGTTTGAACTTCGGTATGCTTTTGAATCTGTGTTGCATGTTTTTGATGCTGAAATGCTGCACACAAGTTGTTTTTAAAACAAAAATCTTCCCAGCAAAACCAAGGGATGGTTCTTGAATAGGCTGAACAAAATTTGGTCTCCCTTTGCTTTGCTTCTTGTTCTCTTGTATTACCATGTAACTGGACTGAGCAGCATGATTGTGTCCTCCTTCAGATTCATCAGTCACCCCTCCTTTTCCTGTAAGGCTCGTGCAAGGTGTTCACCAACTGCTTCTGCCTACGTACCTATGTCAGTAAGATGAGGAAGTATGACAACACTGTATTTGCAGGAGCACCTACTGAGCTCTTTGTTATTGCAGCAAAATGGAGATTTATCCATTGTTTACTGCTATAGCTTGTTTCATTCATTCGTGATGTTTTTACTGTCCCGATCCAAAGCATGCACATGTTGGTATAACACGAGGAGCACTTTGCTGGCGTCATTCTTCTTTTACTGGTTGAGTGCTCTGTAGGCTTATTTAGGCAGCAAAAGCAGTACCCCAAGCCAAAAGAACTTTAGTTGTAACTTTCTTGAAGCCTTATTTGGGCAAAGTATGAATGGGCTTAAAAGACAGTAACTAATTTATTCCTTAAAGTGGCCCTGGGTTAAGATCATCATCACAAATCACACAGTTTTTAACATTAGAGTCTCCCATACTGCTGTAAGGAATACAAACCTACTCTTGTGAAGTTCCTTCTCAAGACTGGTCTAGGCTCCCAGAGGTCCCAGGTTACTCTCCAGGAGGATGGGGAGGCTGCTGGTGCAGCACAGCTCCTCTGTGCTAACGCAGAAGAAGCCAAAGGAGCAAGCCTTTGCCTGTGTGTTGGGTAGAAGAGTGAAGCATGGTGAATCTCCTCCCAGTGATGGCACCATGGCTGTCTGATAATTACCTTTGGTTTTAAATTAAAATGAAGATCAGCCTTGTTGTCTGCATTAAATAAGTAAACAAATCCAATAAAACCAAAAACTCTCTATCAAAAAGGTAGGAGTTTAAAGGCAGAGATCATTTAATGGGTTGATCTTTACAGTTTTTAAAGTTTTAAGATTAAGATTGCTACTTCATTTCCCTGCTGTTGTTTGATGCTACTTTGGAATCAGGTTCTCTTTCCCAGCCTGCCTGAACTCAGCCCCAGTAGTAGATAGCTTTCATCAACAACAATTAAAAAGGTGATAGATTTAATTTTCTGATTTTGCTGCTGCTTAGGGTTTTTGTTACCTTAGGACTGTTCAGCTCATGCCTTGGACCCTTCTTGTTAGAGAAACAATGCTCTTCTCTGTGTATACAGAGCATGTAATGAATCGAGTGTTGCTGTAAATATTGTTTGCAAAGTGAAGTGTTTCTGGCAAATTCCCTCAGCTTATTGCATAGTCATATATGGCAGGCTATTGTGTTAATAGATTATTAAACTCTGTATTTTCACTTTAACCTTCTCTGAATTTTATTCTTGTGTTTTAGAAGGAATTAACTAAATCCAAATTAGTGGTGGGCTGTCAATCAACAGTCATATGGGATTTTTGACCTTACTGGTACATCCTGTTGCATTGCGTCGTGCTTTGTTCTTCCATCAGGTTGCACCATGACTCAGGCACAAAGATGACATGTTAGAAATATAACGTGATGTGACACAACCAACAAAAATATCAGTTAAGAATTGTGTGGATAGTTTTGATTCATTCAATTCATGGATTATTCGCTGTCCATTCATGTGTCGATAAATGGTCCAGCAGTTTTAAACTTGCTGGCTGTTAAATGAAGGGAAAATAAAAAAAAAGCACCAAAGCAAAGAAACAATAGCTGAGACCCTCGTCCTTCAGCTGGGTTCCCTTGCATTCAGCACTCGGACCAGTTCCAGCTGGTGGTGTTTGGAACCTGTAAGTTAATTAGGAGGAGAAATTTCTGCAGCTAGCAGTGTAGATATTCTGGGGAAAAAAACATTGCCCCAGGGGAGGAATGATATTTGAGCAGATTTATAGTGCTCTGAGTGTGCATATGAATGAGATGACGGCCGTCAACATGGCCTGCTGCTGTGGGGAACTGTCAGCTTTGCTCAGGTAGAAGGAGATCCATGGAGGGGAGCGATGGAAATGAAGGGAAAACAATGATAAAAATTGCATCGGTTTTAAAATGGGTTTTTAAAATTCTTAAGGCACATAAAAGCAGACTTTTTTTTTTTTTTTTTTTTTTTTCTGGAGGGGAAAGGAAGGGAGGAAACATCCCACATGAGGCAAGCAGCGCAGATAAGTGTCTGCTAAACATTTGGGGGGTTCACCATGCATAGAGGCCATGCTGAATACCTAAGCCCCATGTCCCTTTTGCATTTTGGTAAAAATAACCCTGAACAGAGTTCAAAACATCCTGGATTATTCTGCTCTGGCAAGAGTGTTTTGCTACGGTGTTTGCTACTGTTGGTGCGCATGGCAAGGTCAGCGTGCTAAGGGTAGCGAGATGGAGGGATTTTCTGAGGACCATGGCCAGGCCAAGGCAAGGGATTTGCTTGTCTCACTCTGGACCACATGTTTTAATAAATTGTATCCCCCCTGCCTGTGAGGGTGCCGTACATGATTGCACGGGGCAGTCTGTGGCTTTGTCCAGCACGCGTGTGGGGCAGCGGCACGTTCACCCACCTCGCTGTGCGGGCTGGAGCACGCTGCTGGCCGACCTGAGAGCAGTGATGGATGGGTGGGGCGGAATCATTAATTACCTTTCTTTGACAGAAGGATTGCATTTTTTGCGTAGATGCTGAAAGACTGTTAAGTGGGTTGGCCAGCAGTTTTAAGAATTGCTTTTGAATCTGCTCCTTTCACTTTTATCTTTCGTTCTCAGCTTTAATAAATCTCTAGAGGTTGCTAATTGCAGCATGTTTTCTGTAGTGCTGGAGCGGTGGGCAGTGCGTTTTTAACCTTTCCTTCCACAGTTTTGGCATCGCTTGACATGCGTGTTGAGGAACAGTTGTGTGTTGCTAAACTCTGTCGTTTGGGGGCCCTTCTGTTTTTAAATGTTTGTCAGAGCAGCCTGCTGTCATTTACAGTGAGCCTTTATTGAGATCATTAAATGGAAAGTTTAAGATTAATTCCCTTTCAGGGCAAGAGGAGGAGGATAAATAACTAGTCCTGCTCAGTGTTCATTCTTAATGACTCTAGCACAGTGTGAAAGAGTAAACACTTTTGACAAAAGATGTAATTGATTGTTTGGGTTTGACTGATCACTCAAAAATGTAGCGTATCCTCATTCAGAAGGTGCTCTGTAAGGTAATGAATGTGATACTGTTAGAAAACAGGGTCTTGTGCTAAGCAAGGGTGAGGTTTTGTGCTGTGGCTCTGCTCGTGGCCAGACTGGCAGCTGCTGGGAGCACTGGTGCTGCTCCAGCCCTGTGCACCATGGTGGCTGCTGCCTCCCTTCCTTTGGTGCCTCCCTCATCCTTGGGGAGCCAGTTCAGAGAACCAAACCAGTGGAAAGCTAGACTACCAGATATAAGAAAGATTAAAAGTAAAACGTTTTCTGCCAGTTTAGATCCCTAAATTACCATATCAATGGCCCAGGTCAGATGAACACTAAGGCTGGCATGAAGGGATGGGATCTTGCAGCCATGAGCTCACAGGGGAGGAAGGTGGGACATGTTGCTCAGTGGCAAATGGCCAGTAGATTTGCAAACTGAATACCATTCTATGATGGTGGGACACGCCAGCAGCGAAGTTAACAGTGGTGTGGTTATCTGTAGACTTTCTGCATTCTCCAGCTGCCACCTCTAGTTTGTTGGGAATGAAGATGAGAGCTTTAAAGACCACCTACTGCTTGCATCCTCGGATGCCCTGTGGGTGTATTCATTCGGTTCACATCATGTCTAGATCTAACCTTGTCTTTTTCTGTCCCCTTTTCTTGTGTAAGTTTTTCTAAATGCTTCTCTTTCATCCTTTAATATGTTAGTCTTCATGCTGATTTTCTGTGCCTCTGTGATTTCACTGTCAGAAGCATGGGTGATATGTAGATTAGCAGTATGTTAGAGATGAAGTAACTTGTTTTTCCATATCTGTGGCAGAGTGCAGCATATCCACAAAGGGGATGTGCAGCAATGAAAATTAGAAAACACAGGAGTGCATGAAAGGCCAGTGAATGAAAAGGCCTGAAAATGCAAGTATTTGCTGTCAAATTAATGCTGTAACAAGATATTTTGGGTGCATAAAATGAACAGAAGACTCATATAATGCTAATGTCTTTAGAATGTATTTAGGAATGCCATACTATTTGAAAAGCTGAAAAGTTACGGCTTTGTAATGCCAGTTGTGACTCTCTTGGGCTTAACATCCTTTCCTTCCTTGTCTCACAAAACCAGATGTGGAGCACCTGCAAGGGACCACAAGGAAGGACTGAACAATTATCTGAGCAAGTCAATGGCACCCATTAAATGTTTAGGTGATAGACTGAAAAGGGTATCTGTCCTTTTGAGCTATCGAGTTATTGAGGGAGTAAATAATACTGCGTATTGTTTCTGCTAGGTATTTTGTTTCACAGAATCTTTGTGAAATGACGGGAGAAGTGCTACTGCCATGGTGGTTGAGGGTAGCAGGTGATTAATCATGGGTTTGGAGCAATGTAGTGAAAGGTGGCCAAGATTAAGGTCTTTGTAGTCAAATCGGGTGTGAAGAGCCCACTGCGTGTCCAAAACCTGACTGTATGGCTGTGGCTAGATGATAACTCCTCTGAATCCCTGGACCCTTCCTGCCTAGGTACTGCTGACTTCTCTGGCTTGGAAGGCAAAATAAATTACAGGATTTTCATCAAAAGGATTGTTCAGTGGTACAAATACATTTTCTGGAAAAGAAAGTTGAGGATAGAAACTGCTCTGAGCTTCCTCGCTAGTCAGTGCACGCACGTACATAGTTTTTGTCTTCATTATAGATAGCAATTGAATTCTGTGGCTGAAGAGTATGTTGATGCCTTAGGCAGAGGATTGTTGAATAGCTGAGAAAGAAAGCTTTCCTGCTTATCGGAGGGACACCGTCAACGCCCTGCTTTTTGTAGCATCAGCACTTACGCTTGGTTAACTGCATCATATCTTAGTGCACCTTGCTTTGTACTTCAGTGCCACCGCTGCCTCCTCTTCACTCCTTCTGGTTCTGGGCCATGGAGAGTGGCTGGATGAAAAGACCAATATTAGAGGAGAAGGAGTGAGAAGTACAATTTATATGTGTGTGTGTGTGGGGGGGGGGGGTTCCTTCATTGGTCAGTTCATCCACTTGAGCTTCCACTGCTGTTCATGTTGGATTCTTCCTCCGGATGATGCGAGGTGTTTCCCATTTCTCTTCCTCTTCCACAAACTGAGATCTAGACTCGGATCTCAGGGTTGGTTGGTTGCATTTGTTTGTTTTCTTACTTGCTTTTTGTTTTCAGAATACCACAGAGTGCCCAGGGCATAGATCATTGTGTTTCCTCTTTTCTGCGTCATTTCCAGCTGGTCAACCTCCTTTTGAAAAAGTAGGTGCCAGCAGTTTTGGTGTGCCATAAATGCTTCACTAGTATTATTTACAGTCACAAGTATCAACTTTCTATTCCTGTTTCTGTACGTGAAAGATAGTTTTCTCTGTAACTGGATGGTGTGGTATTTGTGTGTTGAACTGGTCAGTCACAGTGACTATAAATTCCTTTAAGTCACAGCTTTCCAAGGGCAGCCTGTCTCCTTTGTGGGAGACCTGTATTTTTTTTTTTTTTTTTTTGACATGTGTGAACTTGAAATGAGATGATACTGGGAGGCTGGTTATTTGAGGTTGAGCCTACTTTATCAGTTATTGGGGTTTACTGTCTGGCACTGATCTGGTCTGGGGTTTATTCACCTGATACTGTTCTTTCAGAAAGCTTTGTCAGTGACGTTGTTAGTATTACTCACTTTATTCCCTCAGTTACTGAAAGTTTGAGCAAAATCGGATTGAGACCAAATCCATATAAAATTGTCACAGAAATGTCTGTAATTGCTGATAGTTTCTCATCGACAATTACTTTTCGGGATAGTTCAGCCAGCTCTTAATGTATTTTCTTCTCCATTGATTATGCCCACTGATAATTTTTATTTGGAATGTCATGTAAAACTAATTCAAATGCCTGACAGTAGTCTATGTGTGCAATTTCCCCAATAGTGTTGCCAGCCATACTTCTAATGATACCATGCTTATGCGGTAAGACTTCTTTTTCATAATACTGTGTTCATTTCCATTAGTTATGCTACCATCCCTTAATTCTTTACTGATTGCATTTCTAACAGCTTTTAGGTTATTTTGCCTGAAATCAATACCAGGCTAGCTGATCTATAAATACCTAGCTCATCCTGCTGGCCCTCTTAAAATATTGGCAGAAAATCAGCTTTTTCAGCTGGCTGGAACTTCCCCCCGCCACCCCCAAGCCTGGGAAACAGGATGGTATTATGGACAAACTCCTATCGTGTCCTGCCGCACCCTCTCAACAGCACCATCCCCGCAGAGGCAGTTTTAGCACATGTACTGGTTCATGCACACCTTGCAGGCTGGCTATGAGAAGTATATAAACCAGCAGGAAAGAGAAAGTGATCATGTAAAACAAAACAACTTTACTCCGTCTCTGCTAGCATTATGTCTGTGAAGTGGTAGTACCAATACACATGCTGATAATGATCCGTACATCTGTTATTAACATGATGCTCTTAATCGTATAAACCTGATGATGTCTCCAAACACGTGTGCGAAGCACTAACAGGTTGAGGATTGGAGCAGGTATGGAGAACAACGTGTAAAAGCCACGTAGCCGTACCTACTGGCCTCTCAGTTGCTGGGAGCTCTTTCCTCTGAGGAGCAGATAGCCAAAATAGTATGTGTAAGATGATACAATAATAAGCACACTTGGACGTGGATAAACATAGAGTGATTTCCATGGTGGAAGAAGAAAGATCTGGGAATAGAGACGAGAAAAACTGTGGGCTCTGATGCCAGTACATTTCAGTGTTTGGCTTGAGGAAAACTCATGCAGACTTTGACGCATTCTTTTAAGTTGATTGGAAATTTGTCGTCCTCCTTATTTTGAGAGCAGTTCTGAACTGGCCCATAATTGTCAAAGTGAAAAAAAGGAAATCTTGTCATTCTGCTATTATGGCTTAAAGCACTTTTTCAATTAAATTATCATTAGGGTTACATCATGAAAGGTATCAACATAATCTGTTTAAGTATATCTTTTAAAGCTCTTTACTACCAAGAAAAATCTCCTGTCTTTCAGGTACCAAAGTTACAGGAATTAATCAATCATGGACTCCAGGGGAAAATTCAGCCTTGATGTAACTCAGTAGTAGGCACTCATTTTTATCATGCCTTGGCGTGTATCTTTGTCTGTGCTAGGATTTTATATTTGTATTATCACAGGAATTTGGTGCAGGTCTTGAATCAGGCTGTTAACAGCTAGCACAATAACTACTCTGTACACCAGCATTCCCTGCTATTTTGATTTCTATTGATGTCAAGTTTTCACTTTACCTGGGGAGTATTTTTGCCTGGAGGAAACAATCGAGAAAAGAGGCGTACTTTAAAAGCCAGGAGTCAAAGGAGTGATAAAAAATATTTCTGAGCACAGTGAATAATTAGGAGTTAACTCACTGTGTCATAGATGAAGAGTATTTATTGCAAGTTATTGAAAACTTTCTCTGAGATAATACTGATTTTCTTGAGACCTTTGTGGGACAATGAATCCTAGTGTATCTTGTCTGGTAGCCTCAAATACTTACATTTTTATTTTTAGAAGACTTCAATGTGGTGAGGGCTGTAACTGTCTCCATGTTACAGCTGGGGAACTGAGGCATGGAGAAGCTTATATTTAAAAAAACATTGCCATTCATTTTTTGATGATGCCGTTCAGAAGACATTCTTGCTTGTGTGGGGTTTCTCACCAGGAGAGAAGTTGGGAGCTTCATGGGGGTCTGCCAGCAACACTGAGATTTAGTCTCGTGAAGGAATAAATTTCCTATTTATTTATTTATTTATTTATTCCCCCCTTTCTTTTTTCTTTTCTTTCTCCACCCTGAGTAGATAAGGTAGCACTCCCTGCGTGGGTGGAAGCACTGCGTCATTGCCCACTGACACAGAATGGTTCTCCAGCAGCTGACCCAGAATTTCCTAGTGGGGTTGGGGTGGGATCTGTTGCCATTTTCATTCTGTGCTGTTCCAGACAGCATAAACATGACTAAGTTACAGGAATTTGAATACATGAATAGGAGACAGTTTCAGAGTATTGCTATTTATGTATTTGTTCCTGCTGTGTAAGGTTATCCATCACAACTGAAGAGATTTTTGATAGACCTTATCTTCATGTACAGTGTAAGTACGGTACGTTTTGGTTCTTCCTGTATCATTTTTCAGAGGCAAACTGCAAACGAAAGCCAAAACAAATCAAAACCTCTATGACTTCCTGATGCAAAATAATGTTTCCAGTTTTAGAGAACAAATGTTTAATCAGTGTGGATCATGCAATCATGGAAGAGGAAAGCTAGCATTTTTATCTTAACAAATATGTATTACTTGTTGTGACCTAGAGCTAGGACAATGCTGCTAGTCTAACAGGAAAAAAAAAAACCAAACAAAAAAACCCAAAGCCTAACAAATTTTCAGCTGTTGGAGCACAGCACCTCTGCATTGCATGAGAGCAGGTTTTGCCTTAAAACAAGCTATCTTTTGAGTAAGCGTTTAAAACCTCTGAATTGTAACTTTAAAGATTTTAAGTTTAGCATCTGCCAAACAATGGCGTGTAGACTGCCTTTTAGAAGTAGGAGATATCCTTTAATGTTATCAAGAATCTACATCCTCCATGAGGTTGCAGTTGCTGCTATGGCTTGGTCCATGTTCAGAAGAAACTGCTCCCTGTTTTAGCTTTTGTGTGATCTGACATCTCTTCATTTGCTGCCCCAAACTCTGTAGTGCTTTCTGTCCAACGATCCAGGTCTTTCTCAGCAATGTCTTTTGAATTTGTATTTTCCTCATTCTTTACATAAATGACGTCAAACCCTCTTGGTTTGCATATTTACCTGGAAAAATAATAAGCAAGAGTGTTTGTGTAAGGAGGAGTCAGTCAGCTCTGGTGAGTATCCTCAGTGCTGCGTGCATGGAGCTCTGCTGTTGCTCCTGTCGGAGCTGCTGATGGAGGTGAGCAGGATGCCATCACTGTTCGGCGTGCCCGTTGTTCAAAATTCAGCTGTGTATTTATCTCTCAGAAACACCCTGGTCTTTTGTGAAATCATGTAAGCCTAATTTTGAGCCTATCGCTGATCATTCCTTCTGTTTGATGTGAGCTAGTCTCTTGAGATGGCTGGTGTCCTGGAGTGAAGAGATGGAAGTGAGAGATCTGCTAAATCTGCCGTTGCTTAGAGTTGCCTTTGATACTGTCTCCAGAGACTGCACTGATCTCTACTTTTCAGTCAACAGTCTACATCCTTGCTGGGGTTTTGATGGGAGACTCCTTTAAGGCATTTTGTACTGACAAGGTTATTCTTTCTGTGCACGTGTGGCAGAATTTTGCAGAAACCTTCAAAGAAAGGGGTTTTTTTTCCATGTTTGAACTGAGTTCACAGTTGCTTAGGTTCTTTGTAAAATTACCAAGAAATAAATTATGTGAGCAGCTTAATTAACACTGAGTTAGGATGAAAGATGCCTGTTGTTTTTCTCCTACAGTTAGACTATTTTTTTTTTCCATATATATCTATTTATGTTGAAAAGTAACAGCTAGTTGGAGCTGTCTGGTTTTTGCTGAACACAACCCCTAGTGAGCACTGGCATTAGGCATTTGATTCATATATTAAAAAAAGAACCAGTATTTTGCACAGAATTGCTGCCTTTGCAGACTTCTGCCTTTGCTTACGGATGAGGTCATAGGTGTTGAAAACTCCAATAAAGCTTTTCTTTCCCCAACAGTTTTAAAATTCTACTTTGTTGCAAGCCTGGGAAAATGCTGTTGTTGGGCTTTTTTCCTAGTTTTAGCCAGCAAGGTTTTCTTTCTCAAAAAGGACAAGGCTAATCGAAGATGTGAAAAAATTTTATTGACTCTTTTTTTCAGCTAGTATCCCAATGAGAAAGGCTTGCAGCATCTTGGTCAAATGTAGGTAATTTTGCTTGTCTTTTAAGGAAAATATAAGTGGTATTGCCTGAAGTAAAACTAGTTCATGGTTTTGTTGAAAAATTTTTCTCGCATTTGGTTTGAGACCCATTGGAGGTGACTGCTCTGAAGAAAAACTTTATTTTCTCTTGTAAAATATGCTATTAGAGATTTTTTTTTTTATAATAATACTGAGAGATTAGTCTTTTTTGTGCTGAATTTCCTTAATTTGAGAGTTGTTCTCCATGCTGGACATGTATGTACCACATGGCCGAACAGGGCTGCTGGTTCAGCTGTAGGCACAAAGGGGAGGTGCCTCACCCAGGGGTTACGTTTGCTCTGTGCTGATAAATTGCATTTCAGGGTCTGCAGCTATGGATAATTCCATGACAGAGTCAGGTCTATCCACAACAAAGCCAGATCTCCTGACATTTGCACAGGGAAGATGCTGAAAAGTTTGAGTGGGAACATGAACTGGAATAGGCTGCAGTGATACAGACGCTCCATCCTTGTTACAGGCATTATCTCTGAAGTATGGTGCACTGATTTCCAGTTGCTGTACTTATTAACTATTCAAAACAAAGGATTAGGGATATCACAGAAGCGCAGACAGATCCTTCTGATGATAGTATGGCTGTCAGGAGCATGCCAATACATTCCGGAGAGAAATTGCAGTCCAGGCTATTTAGATCTGCGATACAGTCTTATTCTAATGCCGTTATAAAGACTTGTGTTAATTGAGCAAATCTCTTTTGAAGTTGTTTGATTTCCCCTGTTATGTGTAAGACCCAATAATGACTATTTTAATGTGCTAATTAAATTTACTTATTGATCTACCTTTTATTTAGAGAGGACAATTCAAACAAGAAGCTGCAGCATGTGTTGCGGAGGCATGTGGCAAAGCACGCCTGTGGCTTGGTATGTCAGTGGTAGTGGAGAAGGTGCTCTGCCTGGGGTTTCATTTCAGAATAGCTCAAAGTAGTAATGCAGACAAGTACATTAATCTCCTTAACTATTCAGAAATGAAAGATCAGGTACAATAACTTATTATTTATTGCTCTTCCAACATGTCTGTTCCGTAAGATTCACCATTAAAATTAAAATATAGGTGCTGTAACGGCTAGTTTAAGAGAGTCTATGGCTTTGCTGTACAGTACTAGAACATTTTTCACTGCCATTTCCAGAAGATTTCCTGCCATGCTGGTGTCCACCACTGATGGGATGGTGGAGGGTTTACACTGAAACGATGCCCATGGTTATTTTGAAGGACCCGAGGGGTAGGGTTCAGCAGCAGGCAGTCAGGTAAGGTGCATCACACCACTGAGAGCTGAAAAAGGCAGCAGGCACAGCTCATTCTCACTGTACAGCAGGCTCCACTATAGCAAATGGTAGCAGTTGTTTTGGTGCACAAATTCCTGCATTTCTTTTATTATTTTTTTTCTTTCAGTAAACAACTGACGTTTATTTTTGTGGTCTTGCGAGGGATTCCCGAACACACTGCTTTGTGCAGCAGTGGAATCAGAATTCAGTGCATAGACATTTTAATAGCTACCCATGCTTCCAGAAGGCTTTTTGTCTGTAATAAACTTTTGCTAGGAGGGGGACAATAATGACTATTCATTGTGTGGCATAACTTCATTTTCTTGTTTATTACAGATTTAGCCCTAATCTTTCATTATGTACTTAAGCAAAACTATCCTTAAGGCTCTTGGAAACAAATCAAGAAACTAAAGGTAGACCCTCTTGCAGACGTCTCTGCCCACGCTATGCTGTAACATAACTCTTCTGACTATTGATTGATTTATTTCACTGCACATGAATGTGCCAAATCCTATCAAGCCACACTGCTTGAAATACCATATGAACACACAGCCCCTGCTTTTAGAGTTCAGTGTTCAATCAGAGGAGATGGACAGACAGGAAGAGCGGAGGTAATGGAGAAGGGAAGCATGGGGATTAGGTTTCCCTGACCAGGGTAACGTGTGGAATTTGTGGCAGAGCTGGAAACTAAACCCAGGCATCCCGAGCTCTGCTCTGGGGCCTGCAACCCCATGCAGGACATGGCATCACCCTGTATCTTGGGTGGGGTGGGATGGGACCCCAGGAGGGCTCCAGTCCAGTGCCCTGCTGAAAGCAGGGGCGGCTCCAAGACCAGCCCACGATGCTCCCAGATTTTTCCAGTCCGGCCCTGAGCAGGCAGGAGGTTTGCATGACCACTGTTGGGAGACCTGCTGCACTGCCTGCCCGGCCTGCTGCTGAGGGCATCTTCCTCTGCATTCAGCCAGAGCATCTCTCCCTGCCACCTCTCCCTCCTCTAATCCTGCAAAGAAAGGATGATAAAACATATTCCTTCAAAGGCTGCTAACAGTGGGTGGCCAAAATCAGACCTGCAGTCTGTGGATACCAAATCACCAGGTGTATGGAAAACAAAACATAACAGTAGATTTCAAAGAGCTCTCTTGTTTTCCAGGGAAGACTCTTCACAATTTCCTTTTGGAGTTAATGGTTGGAGGATGGATGCTTTTTGCCCCCATCAAGCCATTGTGATCTTACGTTTCCTCTGAAGTACCGTTTCTTTACCAAATTTACAAAAACTTGGTCAGTGTTGTGTAACATGCTTTTCACCTGTTAGAGGTTACGTTATGCTGGCATTAAGCAGACTAGGTATTCATATAACTCATGTTTACATATAGCTGTATAGCTTTGATTGTATGTATAGATCTGTATATTGTTCTGCTTCTTGAGTTGTTCTTTTATTCCAAATGGCTTTGAAATTCAGTTTATCTTTAATTACAACACAAGTATAAATCCAGGATTAAGGGTGAAGAGTTTCACTGTTCTCTTGCCTTTTTTTTTAAATGGAATTTGTGGGTAGTCAGCATTGTTCAGGATTTTGTCTTTGATGTTTGCCTTCTTTTGGTATATAATAACTTGTATATCAGATAAAGAGCTTTAATTCTTTTTATTTTTATTATTTGGGGGTTTTTAGCAGTCTGTTGAAGGTATGTGCCCAGAGGGGTTGGGTTATGTGGAGGTTGCATGTCATCCTTGCTCTCTTGTGCAGTGAAGTTTTTCTTAGCCAGGAGGAAAGCTGGCATTTAACCCTCAGACCGCAAGTCCCCTTGGCATTCAGGAAAGCACATGTCCGACACAAGTACCATGAGTGCTGCTGCCTCCCCGCCAGCTGCATGCTGCCAGGGCTGCACATTTATTGTCAGTCAGCACAGCAGAATTAAAGAAAAATCATTTAGCCAACGCAGCAAAGGTAATGAGGTGGCATGCAGCCTGGCCTCGTATTTGTTTCACCTGTGAAACTGTTCACCATTTAAATTTAGCTGTGAATAATCTGGCAAGGATGTTGGAAAAAAAAGAACAGCTGACAACCTCTCCATTACCTGAAATCAAATATTTCACCTCTCCATCACACTCTTGCTCCGGGAACGGGAGATGGTGATCCCTGAGCCTCTCCAAGAGCTGAGCTGGTGGGAGCGCTGCAGCGGCTGACTCAGCCCACGGGATCAATGGGAGGCTTTCCAGACCCTAGTGGAGTTTGGTCTAGGTCGATACAGCTGGGTTAGGTGTAGCGCATGATGGACTTGACCCAAGTTCTTGTTTTCACATGAATTTGTGTCTCCCAGTGTCTGGCCTGGGAAAAGGTGAGACTAATGCTGGCTCAGGGTGTCTCAGCTGTACAGAAACAGAATGGGGTCTTGTCTTCCCTCACTCCTTTGCCCCAGACTTGAGCACACAGACTCCCACACTCCCTGTCTTTTCCTTCCTCACTTGTCGCTGCTGTATTATCACTGAGAAATGCTGTCCCCTCCCTCCTGCCTTGCCCTACTGCAGCAGAGATCTACTCTGTCCCTCCCTAGACCATCACATGGTCGGGGAGGGCAGAGAAGGATGGTGCATGCTCCTCAGTACCTCAACATGCTCGCTTCTCACTTTGTCCTTCAGCATCGTTGGTGGGATCAGAAAGTCACACAAGCTTGGGCCTTGCTCAGCGGTGCAGCTGCACGTGCTGTGACACAGCATCCCATCAGCACACCCAGGGTGTTTCACTGCGTGAGGCTGGAGTAAGGAGAGGGGTTTGTGAGTGTGAGTTGCATCCACATTTCTGCAGTGTTTTGGTTCATTTTTGCTTGCTCCCTGGGAACTCCAGTGAAAAATCTGTAATCAGAGAGCTGTTGTTAAGCACCTGCTTCCATTGCAAAATAGTAAACAAACTTAATCCAAGAATGGGCATGGGTGGAGTTGCCCAACAAGAAAATCGCCACTGCAGCTAAGGCTGTGCGAGCCAGGTCTTTCTCAAATGGATGAACAGGAGTCTCCTCCAAAACCTGGGTCCCCCGTGTGTGCCAGTGTTTGTTTCCTTTCTGATTAGGTATGCATTGAATAAATCAGATAGCACTATGTTTAATGTTTTCACTGCCAGCCTGCCATTTGTTGACACAGTGTTGGTATGATGAGCAGCTGCAGGTCAAATTTGTTCCCGAGCTCCCCTAAGTCTGCAGCTGCTAAAAATAAACATTTTGTGCAGGTGGAGGCTTTGGCTGGGCTTGTGGTTTGGCTTAACTTGCAAAGTTTGGGATCTTTTCTGAGGTATGTAAATCACATTAAAAATATTTGGCAAGGCAAGTCAGTGCCTGAACGTAAAGGAATTCCACCTGAGGAGCTGGAACAGCTCTGATGGGTCTTTTGGCATGGCATTGGCTGCCTGAACTCATCAGTGTCTTCCATATTGTTGTGTTTTCCAAGGTTTTGTTCTTCCTGAGGAAGCACTGGCTCCTTCTAAGAAATGTTTGTCATGGTTGTACTTGGTTGGTTTCATTGATTGATTGGTTATCCATCTATCTGGATATTTACCCCGTACTCACAGCCCTGCTGTTGGAGCGCCTGGCCATTGCAGTGATATCAATACTAGAAAAACCACTTGACACATCAAATATTTCAGTAAATTTAGCCACTGGAGGCAGAAGTTGGAGGTGAAAGGACCATCCAGGCCATCTCCTGGGAGCAGGAGGTTCAGGGAAAAACAGCACTGCAGATCAGAAGAGAACCCGACTCAAGCCAAGAGGAGAGAACAGATGGGGCCCAGACCACCTAACTTTTACCTACATTTTAATACCAGTGGTACAGCCCTTGTAAAACCCTGTGCTGGAAAGAAAAAGGTGCTTTTGAAAGTTTGTAAATGGAATTGCCATTAGGTAGCTAATGTTTAAGCAAGAGTTAAAGGATAGTACTTCGATGTAATATTCCCATGCAATATTCCATCTAAATTAAGTGGATTGGATCTCACTTGCTGTTATCTGATGGGGAGATGATCCGTGAGCTTGTGGAGACCAGAAACAGAAAGAGGGAAAATGGTTTGTCTTGTTCCCACTGCTCTTCACGGCTGGGCCAACAGCTCCTCATCCAGAGACACCTTTGCATATTGCAGTCCCACGTCCCTCGGGAGTTGGTCTGGGCCTCGGTGCTTATAGTGCACTTTCATATATTTCAGAGATCATCAGAGCAGGTTCGCACCGTTTCAATAAAAGTGTGCTGGGTCAATATCCGAGATAAGCCTCTCGCTTACAGCAATGGCAGCCAGTGTAGATAAGGGGTGAAAAGTTCCTGAGATTTCATATCCTTTTAAATAAATAAAGAGAAGCATACAGAAAATTTAGCACCTTTCCAGCACTGGGCATCCGACATCTTCAATTACAATTAAAAGAAAAGAAAAGAAATCCCATTTTATCTTGTCACTATAAAATGAAATTAAGAAGCCATTCACCTTTAAAGCAGACTTAAAGAAACTGGCTTCTAGGTACGTGGATTTGATTAATTTGTATTTGTGAAATGGGACGTTCAGTGTGAGATTTAATAGCTGGTTAAGAAGAAACAAATTATTGTTATAAATAACTATTATTTTATTTCCTTCTGTTATGGCTTTGTTCAGGGAGCTTTCTCTCCTCACTACCTGACGGCACACTGAATTTCATTGTTCAGTAATCCAGTCCAGCTGTTCCAGCTGTTAAATATTCAAGCAAATACTGGGTGTTTTTCTTAACAATTCATTTGTATTTAGTTACCTTCTTCCAGTGCAGATTAGCTACTGAATAACCAGAAGTTGGAACAAGAGCTTGTAATTTTAGATGCTTCCATATGTACTTGGCTTAACACATTATTTTTCCTCAAGGATTGTACTCATAGGTATTTCATGTGAATATTTTTCTGAAGTCTTAGCTTCTAGGTACCTTTTAGATTTTAATACTCATCTGTACTTTCAGCTAGTATCTAATTGACACCACTCGCTTTCTGTTTTTCTGTTGTTTGAACAGACTTTGCTAGAATAGTATAGTTTATTAATTTAGGGAACTGTTGAAATAGTGGTGGATTTAATTTTTTTATAGGAAATCATGTGAATAGTGTGTTAAAGCCTGAGGATTTAAATTGTTTAGCGCTTTTTAAAGTTGTATTACATGTTCTCCTGAAGCTGTAAAAGATTTAGTGTTTGTTTGTTTTTCTCTGTCATTAGTAGTACAAAATATTCTATTGAGCAATTCTGAATCTTCTTTAACAGTTTCAAAGAGAGCTCCTTTTCTGCAGTACAATTATAAGAGGACTGGGTTGTTGTGTGGTGTCTTCTTTCAGTGGCTGTTACAGTGTCTTTCAGCGATTGTATTTCCTTGGCTAGCACTAAGAGCTGCTTCACTTCGAGCCAAACCAGGCAGCCCAGCGAGCCATATGGGACAGTGTGGTGGGAACGCATTTCTGTAAATCCTGACTCTAAAAATTCTGACCAGGTTTTAACCACATTTTATTTGCTACTGTGTTGTCCAACATATATATCTATATGTGCAGACTGGTGCTTCAGACAGCAAAGTGGCATTAAAATGACTGCAAATTGCAAAGGGCTGATTTGCTGAAAAATTCAGTTTTGATTGAAGTGAAATTACTTGATAATTTGGGTCATATTTAGAGAATTACTTTCACTTGGAGAAAGAAAAAGAGCTTGTTGTTTCTGAGCTAGAAAAATTATTTTCCTTTGCAGATTAAAATTAAAAGTTAGGAGGGAAGGCTACACCCTTCGAGAAAGATATTTTTCACAGATTTATTGGAGGGTTGGTAGGAAAGGCACCAAAGTTTTTTTTTCTCCTATTTTCTCCTGCATTCACCATTACTTTGTGACTGTAGTAGTAACCTGGCATGTCATAGACCTAAGTCTAAAGCGGGGATTGTTAGCAGCTGTTTTCTGGCAGAGTGCTCTAGACATAAAGTATTTGTGTTTGACTCCTACTGTGAAGGAGTTGTATTAAACTTTTGCATATTAATTGGCTAAAAAGCATAGGAATCAGTGTAGAGCCTAAGAAGTCTGTGCTTATTGACAGAGAGATGGGATATTTGACTTGCCCACATAAATTAAAAGGCAATTTATTTTTTTATTATTGTTGGAGGATTTTTTTACTTTTTACAAATTCCTGTTATTTTTACACCTGGCTGCTAAAAGCAGTCCTTCCAGAGGACCTTTCCTACAGTGATCTTTGTGTATGTTCATCTTTGTATGTGAACTACATGGTTTGAGATGGAACTTTAATACCTGGATGTAACTGTGCCTTTTGATGTTCTCTCCAACACTGTGTGTGCAAAGAGATCTGTGCCTGTAGTGACTGCAGAAGACATTTCCCTACTGAGAAAAAGCAACAGAGCTGTAGTCCCTAAGAAAATCTATTTTAATAGTGTATGTGGCAGCAAAGTCCTACAGCGATACGATGGAAATGCCTATCAGCTCCCATGATGTGGTGCGTGACGAGAGTGCATTGACTCCAGCCATGTAAGGACCATTCTCCTTAGGGTCCCTGGGAGCAGATCAGAGTTTGAACCACTGCCTTATATCTCCTTATCTTCACCTGCCTGTCCTTGTTGCCAGCGCCAGCTCTTTTTACACAGCAGATGGGTTACTAGGGGGCATCCTGTGCCTTTTGCCCAGCACACCTTATGGCTGGTGATGTCGGAGGGCAGCTCTTGAGGTTTACCTGTGCTGCTGGGTACAGAAATGGATAGAAAATGTGGCTTGGGGGTTTGTCTGTTAAACTGTCTTATGTCCAGTGCTTAACGTCCAGTGCTGTCTTAGTTTGCTCAACAAAAGAATTGCTTCTCATTTGCTTCCACAGTAGTTGGGGTTTAGGGAAGAAAGGGCTTAAAGAGAGTTGTCTTTTGTCAGGCTGTTTTGTATCAAGATCATGCAAAATACCCATCCGTGAGATTTACATTACTTGTATAGCAAGGCTATAGACTTATCATCAGTCTTGAGCCTTGTCTTGCATCAATAGAGAGAGAAGGAAGACGTTTACTTGGTACAGTTCCTAGTGTAATTACCTAAATAATAGACTTTGTAGAGGCAGAAGAAAGAAACAGCAAATGCTTTCTGCGCTGCCTGTGACAGGGTAGTGTGGGAAACATATTGCAATATGAGAGTGTAAGAAAGGCTGTGTGGGCTCAGACCGAGGGTCCGTCTGGCCCAGCAATCTGTCTTCCACCCTGACCACAAGCAGACACCTAGGAAGGAACAGGAGAAAGGGGAATGGGTTTGTCTGTGATCTGAATTTGTCCTGGAAAATTACCACTGACATTTTTAAACATAGGGTAGGATTTCAGATGTTCCGAGAAGTCCCTCTTGGGACTGGAAGGGACAGGGTGCAGAGCAGGTGTCTTCCCTGTCTTCGCTCTCCCCAGATCTTTCTAAAGTGGTTTGCTCAAATTGTTGCAATAGGAATTTTTAATTTTTTTTAACCAGAAATCCCCATTGATGCTTAGAAAAATGTTTTTGCAGCACTGTTGACAGTCGTGCTGGAAACACTAATGTAAACTGCTCCCTGCTTTCAGAAGCCATTTTGTTCACAGCACTGATTAAATTTGCTTGGAGCAGGTTTAATTAAGGTGGTGTTGAAAACCATCACTCGAGCCAGGGACTCATGTATGCTGGGGTTCCTCCATGCTAATAACATAGTTCTGCTGAATTTGAAGGGGAGGGCTTTGCCTGTTTTCTTATTTGGCTCATTTGTTGGGGGAGGATTACTAGGGCCTCAATATTTATGGGCCAATATGTATTATCGGTGCCGACTCTGGCAGATTTCAAAGTGTTTTGATTTACTTATTAACAGTCATGGCTTGCTCATTTAAGGTAGGTATATAAATGGAGAGGAGGACGGCTGGATAAATAGAACAACAATGAAAAAAGGATTGCTTTGTAGCTTTTGTATCATAATAGAAGAGAAAATATTAGAAAAGTTTCCAGTGCAGATGAGCTGTTTCCAGATGTGAATAAATATTTCTGCATTCCAGAGAAGTAGAGCTGTGGGTTGACCCCTGGCTCTGTGACCGGGCTGAATCAGCACCGCAGGTCCCCAAAGCTTGTGCTTTCTGAATTATGTCCAACCCGACAATACTACTGGGTAAGCTTCCACCTTCCCTTTTGCCCAGTTTAATCTTTATGAATTACCTGAAGAATAGAATAATTTAAAATACCAAAATATTTTCTTTCAGGCTAAAGTCTGGAAGGCCATTTCTGTCCCTGCTGTTAAATCCATTAAGGTTGTTAGAGCTGCGACAGCTGGAAAGCAGAATATAGTCTTATGTGTGCTCTCAAATGGCAAAGGCGTTTGGAAATTTAGACATTTGATTTCCTCCATACTTGAAGGTGTCAGCCAGTCATGTATTTTTAAGTCAGGTGTGCATACGCAGGCACAGTGGATTGCTGTGGGCAGAAAATGCATCTCTGTAAGGGGGCTTGTTGGAGGTAAAAATGGGAACGGGCTGCAGGTCACACTCCACATCTTTTTGATCTGTTTACATGCTGTATGTAAAAGAGGAGGAGAAAGTATAGCCCACTTGACAGGGTGGATGAGGGATCCCTTCCCCCAGCCTGGTTCCCAGTCCCTGCTGGTTGCAGCTGCTGGTGCTGCAAGGGCCCCTCCTGTGAGCCAGTCCAGGTCCCTCACCCCATGAAGAGCAGCCCCTGTTTTCGCTGGCTGGATGAGTGGAGTTAGTCCATGGAGATGTCCCAGCTGCATCAGCCCAGGACATAGTTAGCAGGACCATTAATATATAGTGAGGTGAAAGTCTGGGGAGTAGAAGACCAGAAGAGCATCTCACCCTGTTCCCCAAGCTGCACCCATAAAGTACATTTGTTTTCAAAATGTGTAACATGTTCAGGGAAAGCAATTACCTTGTGCAACTAGTTTGATAGGAAGATTGCATGTACCTCTATGTGACAGTGCATGATAGACCTGGGCTTAGTTGTGATTTTCCTGTGAAACCATACCTGCTGTACAAGTGGTTGTTGGACAGACTTTGCTGAAGGTTATAGTGTGTGTATATATAGTTGCTAATTCAATAGTGCAGAAAGTATGTGTTTGGCTTTAAGCAGTTAGTGATGAACTGGTGTCAAAATGCAGAACGGCAGAAGAATGCCAAGTCACTGGCCGGTTACCATGCAAACAAAAACGTCTTCTGAAATATAAAGCTGACATCTCATTGGAACACAGGCAGGCTGTGTTAGCAGCATTACTGGAAATTTGGAGATGTATATATAAATTCTTTGTTAATGCCTGTATTGCGTGGAAGCAACGTGGAACCACAAGCGTCACAGAAGTGACTGTGAAAAGTTGACAAACCCAGTGCAAAAGCTTTAGTGCCCAAACAAGAGAGGATGAAAAATGCAAGTCAGGAATCAAAACCGTAGCTCTTGATGCTGCAAGACAACTTCGGCTAATGTTAGAAGTAAGTGCTCTCTTGTGGGCTGGGTGTCAGGTCTGGAAAGCAGGAGTCCTGTTCCAATTTTAATGGATTTTTTTTTGAGGATCTAAAGTCATCCAGCCTGGAATATAGATTATTCTTTCTCCATATACCTAGCTTTAAGTTAAAATTTTACTTCTTAGGGGTTCTGCTTGAGGCTAGTGTAATCATTCTGTTTGAAATCAACCAACCAAAGGCAAAAAGGAAGTGCAAAATGATACCATATTCTGTGTTACCAGCCCTGTCATCCGATGCAAGTTGAATTCTGCCAGGAACAATAGATTTATACTTGGTAATCTCTGTTTTGCCACTAATAAAAACGTTTTATTCTGAAAAGGCAGAGGGATTCAATCACTGTTAAGAGGTTCTGCCCCTCCAACAAACTGAGTTCCCTTCTGCATGAAATCCTGTTGTCCCCTCCTACCTTTTTTCTTTCTAATGCCCCACTCTCCCTGTCATTGCAAGGAAATGACCCTCCGTCTCATTCAGCTCACATTCTTGAATTCACTGCCTGACTGATTAGCCAAGGACATGCTCAGCCAAAGTAATGGTTGTGAAGCTCTCTTGCCAGACAGCTTGCTCAAAAACACTTCAAAAGAAAGAGGAGAGGGGGAAGGAACCCACTTGCCAGTTTAAGGACAAAGCTTGTTTACTATTAAAACTTCTACAGTCAGCAAAAGCAATACCGACTGCAAAGCTGAATTTGCATTTATAGTACAAATATGAAAAATGAACTCTACCATGAGCATGTCCTTAAAGAGATTATAAATCCACTCTCTTGACTGGTATTCAGTGCAGTGTTTTGATTGTTGTATCTAGATATGTTGCATTTGAAAGTACGGCGTATGGTGTACTTGGAAAGACACAGATATAAAGATTTTGCAGTCAAAGCAATTTTACAGTGGAAAACTCTGTAATGAGAGCAACCCTGCTAGTACCCGAATGCTGTGTTGTTTTATTGGATATCTGTAAAGTTTGGCATGTGGTGGGTTAATAATTAGATACTCTTTGTGTATAGTTCAAGTGAAGGCCACCAGCTATGACTTCACTTTGGCTGGGGTTTCCCTGTAATCCATTTAGCAAATTAAAGAGATTACTTTGATTGGTGCCATTATCTCCTATTCTCTTGCGGTTGAACCACTTAACCTGTGCTTAATTGAAAGAGATAGAGAGGGTACAGTAACAAATACAATCAAATGAAAGGGGCAATAGGATCTGTAGGCCAAACAAATGATCAGCACTAGGCTAACAATAGCAGATTAGAGGTGAGATCAATTAATTAGAAGCTATTGTAGGCGTTGGGTGGCTGCCAAGCTTTCTAATAGCCTAAGCCATCATGCCCTTCTGTTTAGGAGGATTTTAATGACTGGGAGTTGATATGGTTATTTCAATAATTACCTATTTTAATAATTACTTCATTAGAATATAAAATGTATTATTCTGCAGGGTCTGTGGGAAAGACAGTTTTATTAACCGTGCACCTGGATCCAGGGGAGCATACGTAGCAGCACCGGTCTCGCCCTGCCACCTCCCTGGGCTGGAGCTGCTGGCATAAAGGTCACCGTCCGCCTTGGGGTATCCAACCTCTACCAAGCAGGAGGCATGGGTCCCCTGCCTGGGCGTCGCTTCGGAAGTGCTGCCTGCAGACCTTTGGCTGATGGGGACTTTGAGTAACAGGCTGCAAGTTTTTGTTGCCTGCAGTGCTGTCAGGGTGCCCAGGTGTGTTCCTGGCCTTGCTTAGCACCCAGGGCTCCCGGTCATGGTGCTGGGCAGCCCCGGTCTGCACCCGCTCCTGCGTCAGCCAGAGTAGTCACAGTGACTGGTAGGAGCCAGTGAGCCAGCAGGCAGAAACGTCTGTCTGTTGGGAGACGAGGAGGTGTTTCCTCGGCTGGTGCAGGAAGAGCATTAGATGCATCCAGTTGGAAAACCTGCGGCACTCTGGTCTAACCTGCATCCTGCCTGCTGGGATAACCTAGCTGCACGCATGGTGTATGTGCAAGAGAGCAAAGTTGTCAGAGGATCAACTAGCATTGCTGTCCTTGAATATTATGATTAGTACTTGTCATGCATACTGGCATAGGCCGTTGGTATGTAGCGTGCTTTCCATTTGTAGTAGTAAGTAATTTTTAAAATGAACTTTCTAGGAGTCATTGAATTTTGGTTTAAAGGCACTTACGGCTGTAAGTTCAAACAGTTTTTAAGAGAAAATTAATTTACTGTAAAATTTTCAAGAACAGCTTGACTGCTAAATACTTCTAAATACATATATGTGATAAATATGGTGGCAGATTTACAGGTAGCTGTGTGTTATACTAATTTATTTATTTAGGGGTTTTTTTGCCACATGTAGCAGAATGCAAATGTTGCCTCTGGAGGTGTAGAATTTCCCAAGGTAACATTTGGATGTGCAGAGCAGAATTTGCTTATAAGTTAACATTGAAAGCACATCAGCTTTACACCAGACCTATTTTGTTCCATTTTGGGGGGCAACTGGAAAGGGAGAATGTTTTCCAAGTCATTGAAGTGACTTAGGAGCAAAATTTCAGCAAATTTTTTTGTGGACTTTGTCAGGCTGGAATAAATGGTGATTTTATCTGGATGGGAGTTGTGCTGAAAAACATAAATAAATGTGCAACTTCATTGTAGCTTTAATTCATGTTGTTGATGTTTCTGCAAAATGGCAATTTGGGCCCTCGTTTTGCATGTGTACATGAATAGGGTTTGCTGTGAGCTGGGATGCCAGAGTGATTAGCATGTGAGGGAAACCTGTAATAGAATAATAGCAAGTGCTGCTCTGAATTTGGACAACACCAAGTGGCAGATGTACACAGAGATAACGAAGAGCATGTAGTCTCCAGGAAATATGAGTTCTGGTCGTATCATTACCCTGTGATAATGAAGAAAATTAATGTGTGGTATTTCTGGTAGTGCTTGGCGAGGCTGCGTGATTGCGTTTGTGAGTAAGCACTCAAACGTGTGGGTGTTTTCCAAACTATACAACCCTTTTGGAATGCTGCATCATTAATCTCCAGATGTGCAAGAGGATATCATGGAAATAGCCATCCTGTGCCATTTTCCATCTCTGATCTTGATCAGAAACATGTAAAATGCACATGCTTATGATAAAGCAAAATAGTTATTTAGTATAGCTGAATTTATTATGACCTCAGGACAGATCAGTTTTATCCACAGAGTGGGTAAAGTCACCGTGTTTAATCTGAACTGCTTGCTTCATGCTTTTAAGGGAGGAACCTAGTCTGTAAAGAACTTGATATCACTGGAGGGGCCTTGGTTCGACAGAAGCGCAAGAATGGCTGACTTCATGCACAAAAGGGACATACTGAAGTTAGACTGTTGAAAGTAATAAGCAATCAAACCCATTCTTAAATCTTTGTGGTACTGAAGTTTTCTTCTACATTTGGCATCATCCACGCTAATTTTTGCAGTACAAGACCACGCAGGTTTTAATACAGATATTTTTCATAACTAACATCTATGTTTCTAAACTATTACATCTGAAAAAACACACGCTGTAGGAATGATTAATTTTGGAGAACAAGATCTAAACCCCTTAACTTGGATGAGGCAATTTCTTTTAAATGAATAGTAGGTTGAACTGGCATTGGAACTAAATATCCTCTTACTCCAAGGGATACTAACCCCTCAGGGCAGGACTCAGGTCATTAGCGGGTCAGTTTAGGAAAGCATATACTATTGCTGCCTCCATCCCTCCTGGCCTGAAGATAAACTTAAGACTCCAGTTTCCATTGTTACCAGACCAGGAACCTCCACAGGCCATAACAGCAGCTTAAGAATTGTAAAAATACATTTGTGAGTTTAAAAGCCTAGAGGTTTTATCAGTGATGGAAAACATAGTGTTTTTGTTGGGTTAACAAAGGAATGCATAAATCGAATCCTTTGTGTGCCGTCAGAATTTTATATGCAAATATCTACTTACATACTTTAAGAGAAGTGTATGCATGAACAAATAACGCACAGTGGACTGGTATGTTTAAGATTTATCAGCATGCATTTAAGATGGCTACAGTCTAAGGTTACTCACTAAAAGGACAAGTAATCTGGCCGTACCAACTGTTTGCCAATAAACTCGTTATACAACACTATCCTATATTCATTTATGTGCCATATGGGTTATAGGAAAGCTATTTAAGAATATTTTGGAGGGTTTTAAGTTTTATTGTAACTTTTTTTCAAGATCCTCCTCCTGCAAAGTGAGGAAGAATGCTTATTAAACAGCAAAACACCTTTAGAAATGACCTAAGAACTTTTCTGTTGCAAGGATTGATGTTAAAACTTGAAAGTTTTAACTGGTGGGCGCAATGAGCCCTTGGTGCTCACTTGTGGAGCTGAAGCCAGTCATTAAACTTTCAGGGCAACAAAGAATCTAGATTCCCAAAGTTCACCCTTTCTGCATAGAGCAGGGAGAAGATGGCCTCTTTCCACACCCTCATTGCTTTTTATGGAATCAATGCGCAGCCCTTGAAAGGGTCTTAACTGCATTGAAACTAAAAAGGACCAAAAGTTACCAGGCAAAAGGGAGGGAATGTGTACTGTAAATTCATTTACTGTATGATGCAGCAGCTTTCCACATGGAAATTACCACCCTGTTGTGTTTGCACACATACATACCATGTGTATGTATATTGAAGACCAAAATCTACAATGTTATATCTTGCAGAATGATAGAAGGTAGACAACGTATCTTTTTGTGCTTTTAAGGGATCGGCATTAAGTGTTATTTGTCTACATTGTTTAGGATCTTTCTGTTATTGGACATATCCTCAAGGATTTAGAGACTGCAGGTCTAATATGGGTGTTCTTTTAGCTGGGGTGTCAGACCTCATGTGGCATCACGTGCTCTTAGCAGCTCTTTGAGAAGACGTAGGGGTGCATGCATGTGCACAGAGATGTTGTTTAGATTGTGATTTTAATAGTAGCATATCTTCCTGAATTTTTTTTCCTCCCTACTGATCTTTCTAGTCAAAAGGTGTACATTGGAGAGACAGAAATTGAAGATATTTAAAATATATATATATATATATATCTGTTAGTAATCGGGGTTGAAATCCTACCCCACGGACATCAGTGACAAAAATCCTATTACTTCAGCGGAGACAGAATTTCAGTCTTTGTGCTTTTTATGTTTATAAGATTCATGGAAAAGCCAAGTTCAACACTAAAACACATGCAAGGTATAAAAACAAAATGCCAACATGCAGACTTTCAATAAAACAGGGTTTAATAAGTTACTGTCCAATCTGGATGACAGATATTGTGTAATACTGTTTTAATGGTCAAATCTTCCTTCATCATGATTTGGAGTTAAAGCAGGAGATGGTCAAAACATTGCCAGTGATTTTAATGTAAAAAATAAATAACAGGAAGTAAAAAAATGTGTCAAGAGGAGGCCTGAGACAGGGTTCAACAGCAGAGAGTAATGGATTTGATTGCTCCTGCTTTCCTTAGGAGGAGTCACTGCATGTAAAGTATTTGGAGATAATCTGAGCAGAAGGGCCACAGCCAAAGCCCTGTATTTCTTTTTCCAAGTCTCTGATGCAGAACATTCTTAGTTCTTTCACTGTCCCTTGAATTCAAATCCTGGCTTTGTTAGTCCAAATAAAATATAAATCCAGGATATATTTCAGTCCCATCTGTATGTGCTGGGTGATGTACAACAGGTGGAATCCATTTGCCGATAATTACTAAGATGCAAACAACAGAGCTCTTTACAAGGAAGTCATCTCTCTTCATCACAGCTCGGGTGTTAAGGCCATATTTGTTCCTGATAATCAGTAAAATTCCAAAAGACAAGTAATGAAATAACTTGGAGCACTCTCCTCAAAAGCCCTATGTTCAAACAATGAAAGACTTGCTGGCTTTTCAGCAGAAATTAAAACAAATCCTTTGAAGATTACCACAATTATCATCCTCCTCCCCTTTTTAAGTGTAAGCAAGTTTTTGCAGCTTTCTTCTCTGATGGGGTGTGGGCGTGGGGGCAGAAAGTGAAGATAATTTCTGGAGAGGTGGAATTCTGGGTGCTTGACTTCAGACCTCCTTCTACCCGTGCCTCTGTCCTGTCCTTTCAAACTTGGTGGCAAAGCTCTTCATTAATTTCAGCTGTACAGGGTCAGACCAACCTTGTACCCCAAGCCATCTGCCTCCAGGGAGACATCTGTATTGGCCTTAGCAAGAGATAACCTTTTATTCTTTTACACCTTTTAATGCCATATATGACCCTCACCTCTGTGTGTTGATAAGCATTGGATTAAGCTGCCTTTGCACGTGGAAGTTACTCTACCTATAGCCGTCTCGTGCCATGCTGCTCCAGATGTTTGTCTCCCCCCAACATCCTCTTTGTTCTGCAGACACTAAGTATGTCTCAGGAACTGAAATCAGACCTCCTTGGTAGCAGCTTTTTGCAGTAATGCAAAAAAAATTGTGTTTTTAAATTTTTTCATTGGTGTTGAGTGCAGTTTGATCTTGTGCAGTTGAGCATGGTGAAGTGGATGCGTTTGTGCAGGGCAGAGCAGCCAAGCTGGTCACTTCTCCCAGGAAGCGGTGGCAGTGGCTTGGGAGCACGGGCTGTGCAGAGAGATCCTAGTGAGACGGGTGCGTAGGGTCTACCCCTCAGGGGGCTGTGGGACCAGCCCTTCCTAAGCACCCTCACCCCCTCTTACTACTTCTGTAAAATGGGGGGGGGGGGGGGGCGGGGAGCGGGGAGCTGTAAGGCTTTAATTTCATGTTTAATTTGCCCCCACTGGCTATTTATGTAAAACTTTTAATAGTACGGTGCTAGTAATGCAGAAGATACTGATAACTGAGGCAGCTATAAGGCACTGCCTCCTGTCGCAGGTTGTTACTTCAGTCAAATGACTTCACTGGTTTATGAAATGCAGATTTCCTTTTTGATAAGGTAGGTCACTGGAAATTTCTCGCTGAATCAAGGAATCACATAGGAATAATCTCTTTTTTTCTCATGTTAAATACAGTAAAAATAATATTTCTGGGTTTGATATTTTTTTTTAATCTTTTTCTGTTCTGTATGCTTGATATTGTATCTGCCAATGCCAGAAATGAACTAAGGGAAGGCTGGAATCCTAGATAATGTTTAATATGGTTTGGATTGGTTTGGTTTTGTCTTGAAGCATGTACTGCCCATGCAGATTTGCTATTTTTCCCCTTAGGTTGCTGTTTGAAGCATCACATAGGTTGCTAATTGCCTTGTTTTTTCCTCTTCTAGGACTCTTGTTTCCATATAGCTACCTTTAGTCAGAGTTTAGGCAGAGGACCTGGTCTTATAAAATGGCATTTCTCAGTCTATGTCTTGAATTGCCTGTGACCTACTGGCAAGAAAAGTTTTCCTTCTACTCCAGCATGACATATTGCTTCTCAGTTGCACATTCTCTGGGGTTTTTGTGGTTCATGGCAAGGGAACTTATTTTTTTTTTTTAATTGACACCCCCCTGCACACATTAGCATCAGTGTTGCTGTTGCAGAGCAAAGGGTCTTCCTTGTGAATATGTTGAATGCTTTGCAAAAAAAAAAAAAAACAACAACCAAACACCAAAACCAAATAGACAACGACCCTGCAGTGCTGTGATGTGCTGGAATCCTGCTCGCTGGTAATTACCTGCTGAATAAGAAGTGGATCAGTGACAAAACCTAACAGAGCTGAAGGAGCTTGCTGCAGTAAGGTTTTTCAGGGTGCAAAGTGTCTGGGCAAAAATTGTGTAATAACTCTATCGTATTCCTGATAAATTCTTGGAAAGCCTTAAATCCGATATTTAAGTTTGACAGATGTGGTATGTTTGTGCGGTGGATTTTACCTACTGTAGCTCTGTATCCTCTGAGTACAGCTAAGAAAAACCTGTGAGATTGTTAAATGGGAGCTTCACCTGCCAGTCTGTACTGCAAGATCTCTATAGCAACCAAACATAAATCAAGAAAATGGCCCCTTTTGTAAGTTGGTTAATAGGCACAACATGCTTCTTTAGAAAATCCAACTATTCTTTCAATAGACTTTGATTGAAAGTCAGCCTTTTCTACAGACACATTCACATTCACATCTAGTAGCAGCTTGTATGGCTGTCCAAGGTCTAATTTATTACCCTTTAAAGATTGGGCAAAGAAAAAATGGTTCTCGGAACAATGTTTACATTCAGAGGCATAAGCACAGTGCCACAAAAGAGCATCCTTTTGTTCTGAACCCAGAATATTAATCTTTAACCTACTACTTATTTCAACTCCCCCTGCTTTTATTTGGTTAGCCACATTCTTCTCTTGTAATTGAAATCTTAACGATTTAATACCTTATTTATTAGTGATGGTGGGAGAACAAATCTCTCTGCTGTTGTTTTTTTCTAAACCTTGATGTGTATTGATACATTCTTCAGGCTCTTCGGCCAGGTCTGCAAAGCTAACTCCTCTCCTGAAGAGGTTTCTGATGGCAAGGGCAGGCGTTTTGGCTGCTACCGTTTCTGATGTAAAATTTTGGGGTGTTAACTGGGGCATTCTAGCGTTCTTCCTACTTCATTTAGGGCAGTTATGCGCTGGGAGTATTTGTAACAGACACATCGCATTCAGACCCCTGTAAATGCCGAAGGAAAACATGCAAGTGCTATATAGCAGAGAAGGAATTAGAGACCAAGGTGTTTTTATTTGAGGTCTGGATTTGATTCAATAACCAAAAGGTAGGGTTTTTTTCCTTCAAAGTAGAAGGCAAACTTTGCAATTCCTCCTTTCTTTCTGGCTGTGAAGAGGAAAAAAAAAATAGTGCATCTGGTTCAGATATATTGCAACAGGAATTAACCTGTTTACTTTCAACAGAGACAGCAAGCATGAGAGAATTGGTTTTCAGGGAGCAGATAAATTAAACACGTTCAGCTTGGTGTGGGCAATTGCAGCAGAAGTGCTGCAGCTGGATGCTTCTGCAGAGCAGTGTCCCAGCAGAGTGGTGCGTGTCCCTGAGCCCCTGGGAGATATCATCTTCCCTGATGGAGAGGGAGAGGGGAGCAGAGCACTTCAGGCGCCTCAGCCCTGGCCATAGCGGGAGGGATGAGTGGTGCCTCCTTCTGGAAGCAAACTGAAGGGGTTTTTTTGGGAGGGGGGGCGGGGGGGGAGTACTCTGTTAGAGCAAACTGGGAACTTTCTTCAGCAAAATCCTGAAAGCGCTCGGTATGATTCTCCAGAGAAAAAATATTTTTAAATATTCTTTGCCTCAAAAGTCTGCCAGTGATTCCCTTGTGGATGCCAGGGGATCTGTGTATGTACATATGTATACAGATGCGTGTGCATATGCACAGCACATACACATGCATGTGTGCACTGCTGCCTGCTTGAGATGGAGGCCCAACACAGAACTCGAATCCTCATTTTACTTTCTTCTAAAAAGTTTGCCAAAGTGCGCGTAGTTTTCTGTGAAGCTGTTAGCTTGTGTGTGCTTCGTTCGGTGCCACTTTCCCGTTGGGGGTTAGTGCGGAATGCTACCTGGAGGTTTCTGTGGCAAATGGTGCCAGCAGGCACGTCCTTGTCGTTGTGCCCAGATGTGCCAGAATAGTTCTTGTCCCTCTTTTTAATGTGCAGAAAGATAGTATATGTTTACTTCATTGCATTAAAAGAACGGTATGCAGTATACGCCCTGGATGTCCTTCTGTTATTAACTGCATCAGTAATATCATAGCAAACACTGTTACCCACCCTTTGGACTGCAGTCAGTGAAACACTGCAACTTGCAGTCCCTTCTCCTCCCAAAAGCCTGTAAAAATAGAGGAACACTGCTCCTGTTGTGTCCCCTTTCAAAGTGGGAACATATGTAGTCTGCTTCGGAGTAGCAGGCATATGAAGGATGTTTCTGGGATGTTGAGGGAGCTTTCAGATCAGCTGCACTTTCATTTCAGCTCTAGAAGCCTACCTGGTGCACACTGTGGAGGAGGTATCTCCTGTGTATTTAAAAAAAAAAAATTAACAACCATATACACACATTTTTCAGAAGTGGCCACAATTTTGGGAACCTGGTCGAGTGTGTCTGTCTGCATAGTCAGGATCAGAAATCCCTTTCAAAAGCGGTCGGGTTTACATACTAGACCTGCCACCTCGCTCCACCTACACAGCCTCCTGTGAGAACAGATATTGCAGACCCGCGCACATTAGGGCAACAAGCTCCTGGCATGAAACTCCATTAAATCAGCAGTTGACACATTCTGCATTTGTTTCTCTATTTTGTTTTGCCCTGTGGAGAGTGTGTTGCAGCAGTCTAATTCCAGGTTGACAAAAATACGGATAAACTGTGACAAGGTTTGCGTGGAAGGGAATAGGTCATGCCCTTTTCACCGGTCTTGAGCAGAGGGAAGTGCTCTTGGGCATGACCGCTCCATGGGTGCCCAGGAATAGTCTGCAACCTAATACACAGGGTTTTAATCTATTAGGAACTGACATCTTGTTTTATTAGTGGTAACGACATAATTTTCCCCAGCTTTTCCAACCGCTTTCTTCTGCGCTGCTGACATTATCCTAGTCTCATCTAGGCACAGGGCAGAGCTGCAGATTAAGACGATGATGTGAAAAGGGGGGGTTGAAAGCAAAGCACAACCATAAAGCATTTCTGTTTCTTTTGTACTTCTGAAGCTTCCCAGTGAAAGTAATATTTTTGTACCTAATTTTTTTTTAATGTTCAAGTCCAGTCGCACATGTGGGATTAATTAGACAAGACAAATGGCTACGAGGAAACTCATCTCTTTCTGGGAGGTTGTTTTCTGATGTTGTCATCCCATTATTTCCACTTTTCAGTTGCTTGTTTCAATGACTGATGGACTCAATCGCTTCTTATGTTTGATAGGCAAATACAGCCCTCCACTTTGCTAGTGTGTGTATGTGTGCGCCTACGATAAACATTCATTTTTAATTTACTCTGTTTACCTTGAGAGACTGCCAAGAAGTGATTCAGATATTCCAGTGCAAAGGGTTTTTCTATTGTGATACAGGACAAAAGAATGTTGAGCATATGCTCTTTCTTCAAAGAGAAAAGAATATTATTTATTTGTGCAGCTACAAGAGGGCTGGTTTTCCTATGTAAACACTTGCCTGATTTTGTTTGTCACACAGTCTACTAAACCTTTCATTCCAGTGTTTAAAAAGAAAAGTTTTGCTGCGCAGTGACAAAGGATTTCAGTGTGTGGTTCCAGTGCTGCTGCCCTCCACGTGCTGTTGCATGGTGAATATTACAGGTTTCATCCATCTCATGCTGCCAGCAGTTTGCTTTGGGGTAAAGACTTTCCTAAGGGACTAATTCATAGGGAAAAAAGCCTTGCGCAGCTCTGCTTGGTCCTGCAGACAGCTGCCTGTTGTATGCATTGCCATTGCTTCAAACAGCAACGCTGACCTTGATGGCTGCCTTTTGCGTTTGGCAAAGGGCTATCTGTCTAGCTAGTAATGTGGCTAAATGTTGTGGGACCTGCAGCGGTACTTGAGAAAGAGGAGCAGGCTGAGGAATGTTTACGTAGCAAAATTGGTCTGAATCTGAATGGATGTGGAGAGAGCTTAGAGAGAGCTGTCACCTGCCCAGCTGTCGATTGTAGTCCTGCACTACTTTAACGTGGAGTCTCTCTGGTGGCTTAGACCCAAGTTCTCCTTTCTGTCTGGGCTTGATTTTGAACTTTTGCCTTTGAAAATTGTTTTGGGTTTCTGCAGGCAGTTTGGTTGGTTTGGGGTGGTTTGGTGTTTTTTTTTTAATAATGGGGATTCAAGGGATGTGAGTTTCTGTATCAGAAGAACTTTTGCAGGGTGGTGCATTAGGTCCCTGGACACAGGCAGCTGTTATGCCACCCTCTTTATTTAAGGGAATCTTCCAGGTGTTTTGACTGTGCTGTGATACAGTTTAGTCATCTTTTATTGCTGATGGAGGGAAGCAATCCTCATTTTTGAGAGCACAGTGATTGGCATCGCTACAGTCTGATGCCAGTATTTATTGGAAAGACAGCCGGTTGCCTGGCTGATGTTACATCTGCTGCTTGTATGGGAGAGAGTGACAAAGGCATTGCATTGACTGAAAGGCTGCTCAAGATCTAACAAAGCAACAATACTTCTTAATAAAATCTTATGATTAAAGACTTTCCTGGTGTAAAAACGTATTAGTAAACAGTGGCAATAAAAATAACACATAAATTGGAGAACAAATTCAGCACCACAACCTGTCCCGTTAAGGCTCCTGGGATTGCGGAGTTCATGGACTTTATTCAGAAGTCTGAATATGGGCTGATGATGGTTTATGCTTATGTGGTAGAGGGCTGACTTCACACTCCAGCTTGCTTTTTCTCCTTTCACCCTGGTTTATCATCCCAGGAGGTGATATAACAGATTAGTGGGTTTTAGTCAGGCTGCAGAAAGGATAGCTCAGTGTATAGGATAATAGCTTTTGAAAAAAGATTAATTTCACCTTTATCTGGTTAAGTTCTATAAAACCTTTATTTGAGTGGTGCATAGGGTTTTTATGAACTGTCCCCGAGCGTCTATTAAAAAATGTCATTACGATTTGTTCAGCACAATTAAGGAAGAAGCTTTCTCAGAAAATTAAAAAAAAGTACTGTTCAGTGATTCTAAGGCCAAAGCAGTTACAGCTTAACATGCAACAAACAAAGTGATGGTTGGAGAGGGATGACAACATGGCTTTTCATTTAGATTGATTGAAGAAAATTGCTATATGAAGTTTCCATTCTGGTAGGCATTGGAACATGGGCTGCTGTACAGCTGAAGAATGCAGGTAATTTTGAAGGGGAGATTGTAAAACGTGTATAAGCTGAAGACATCATAGTTATGAGATAGCCTGAGAGAATAAGACTGAACTGCAAAAATCCAGCAGTCCACTTTTGGTCTCTTTTTGTCATGTACTGAGATTTTGTAAAGCTGCAGTTTGCAACTGTGATTTTGTTTGGAGACAGACTGCAATTCATAGTCATGTTTAGTAAATATTCCTTGGAGCATTTGCTCGGTAACAGTTACAGTTAAGCTGGGAGTGTGATACCAGACAAATATGACAAGGTGTGATTTTGATTTTTTTTCTTCATATAAACTAGGAGTAACTAAAATAAAAATCCATGACTAAATTAACAATGAACTGAAGACTTCTGTACTTAACTGCATTTTGTCTTAAGATTCCTATCGGTTATTCATTCAGCCAAGTATCAGCAAATCCATAACACAGAGTGCAAGTCTATTCTGTACTCGACAGGCAAGAAATCCATTGCCATTGCTGTTGTATGGTTTTGAAGATTTTTATTTGAAGGTTTGTGTATGCATCTTGTTTATGCCTCTATCTTAATGTGTGTATAATATCAAGAGTTATTCTTACAATCTGTTACTTGTAATACCGGCTTTAAAAATACTTCAGTATTTCTAGTCATGATATTGTTAGAGTCATGGTCATCTAAGGAAAAAATGAGGTCAGATTTGTACAGGTTTTTTAACTGTTCACGTGTGACACCATTTGCTTGATGGTGGATGCAGTAAAGTTTACAGTAAAGCTTGCTATCATAAATGTGTGAGAAAATCCCCAAAGCAGCCTGTTTTCTACTGAAATGTATCAAGCACGCTTCCCTGGGCAAGAGTAACTCCTATGCTTGGAAGGAAAATGGTCAAGCTTTTGTTTGTACTTGCATAGGAAATCACTTTTTGTTCCAGTTTTAGGAGATACCAAGTAAAAAGCCCTTCATTCACCGCCTTGAAAAGTAAACTGACACAACCACAGATAGCTGAAAATATTTGCCATTTAAAAGGCTTCTGACAATAAATAGACCATAATATGAGCTGAATCTAACAGCCCTGTGGCGAAGGAAAAAGAAGACAAAATAATAAAGCTGAGAGCTAGGCAGGGAGTATTTACAATGTGAAAGTTCCCGGTCTATCAGTGTGTGCATCGGCAGAGTTGCGAGACTTTCTTTCTGCCGCCTGTGGTGCAAGATGGTTGCAGCGTTAGCTGCTTCAGAGACCTGGTATTTGGACACCAATTCCAAATCATGACTTTGGGGACTCCACACACCTGTGCATTTGTTTGTTCAGGGAAACAGTAATATTGAAGCCTTAAAGCAGAATATAATGTGTGCTTGGTTTATGTGGCAGTGGCTTGTCAGAGGTCTTTGCCACGAGCTGGCCTGGCCAAGCCTCACACCTTCAGCAAGGATTTGCTCCCCTGAGCCCATCCTGCAGCTCTCCCTTCCCTCACCCGCTGCTCTGGTATCTCCAGGGCTTGCAGAAGCCATGTTTTCCTTCTTGTCCCTCTGAGGTCTCTGTTGGGAGGAGGGATGGCCTTGGTGCATTGGGCAGAGGTAGGAGGAACACATGTAATCCTTCCGCTGATCCCACAGGACTTGGTCAAAAAAACCTGAGCCCATGCTGGTTTTTTTTTCTGGAGGGGTGCAGACCTGTGCAGGAGATCGCTGTGGTCCTGCAGCTGGTGGGAGGCTGGGGCTGCCTGGAGCCGGAGCTGGGCCGGAGCTTTGTGTGCAGTGCTACAAGTCTTGCCGCGTGTGCAGCAGACACAGGTAAAAGCTGAATTCTGCTTGACTTTAAAATAATAAAAATAATAAGAAAAATGTGCAGATAACACGTGTCATTAGAAGTCAATTAGAGAAATGTGGGTAATAATACACCCACAGCTCTGCATGCTAAGTGATACTAAAGCAGCTGTTTCACTCACGGGACACATAGAAGAGGACTAAGAACTGATTAGTTAAGGAGAAATAACAGTAAGTTTAGTATAAATTGCTACCAAAAATAAATTTATTGCACATGTTTATTTTGCTTGATTGCCTTTGATTCGTGCATACTTGTTAAGGAAGGGAGAAGGGAGTTGTCTGCAAGGAATTAGGCAAGTGACATGGTGAGGGAATTAGCCTCTGTTAGATCTCAGCCCTAATGGCTCCAGCTCCCTTTCGGTGGAAGACCTCACCCCACATCTGGCTGCCAACTCCATCTCCTGGTTTTCATTAGTGCTCCAGCCTAAGTTGCTAGAAAGAGTGAGTGCATAATGCATCCTTCTGCCCTTTCTTGGGCTGGAGCAGGGTTTAATCCAAATGCAAAAAAATGCTTATGGCTGCCTGAAACTGCCTTTTTTTCCTCTTTTTTCCCCCCCCCCCCCGCCCCTTTTTCTCCCTCCTTTGAGCAATTTGTATTTCAAGAGGTGTGCCGTGCAAAGGGAAAACTGAAAGGTGGGCGGCTAACAAGCGTGCAGGGAAAGTCAGAGCAAGTAGAGACGCGACGTACAAGGCGCTGTGTTCATTTTCCCCTGTTTTTGCAATGCCTGGCTGGGCCTGCCCTGGGTAAGAGATGGATTTGTTGACTCTGCAGCATGGGAAAGAGCCGACAACAGATTTACTACGGAGATGACTTAGCAGCCCCCTCTAAGTGTTATGAAAAGAGTTTAAAATGTTTATATTGGCCCCTCGGATGTACAATAAATTGTTATCCGAAACAATTGAGAATAAAGAAGGGAAAAGTCATAATTGCCTCTCAGGAAACGCAGGGGCTGTTTCGGCGCGCAGGAGCAGGAGGGCGTTGGGTTTCATTGACTTGGTCTGGCTGGAAAGCAGCCTGCCCCACAGGAAGGCCGTGCATTCCTGTCCTCTCGGTGAACCTGCCTGAAAGGAATACAGGAGTTATTGGGTAATCAAGGCTTGTCAGCACCTTGGTTATGCAGCGTGGTTCAATCCGATAATGTGAATGGAACCTGTAATAGCACTGATGAAAAGCACGGCAGTTTGAAAGGGGCCTTGAATGATTTTTTTGTTCATTTTCTGTTTACATGTAACGCGTTATTGATGCCGTTGCCTTCTAATGCGCCTGCTTGTTTCATAGAAAAACTGGGAATTATTCATTATTTTTAAAGAAGAGGGGGAGAGAAAGAGAAAGGGAGAGGAAGGAGGAGTGAAAGAAAGAACCCTGTTACGTGAAGAAAATTGCATTCGAATGCTGCGACTGAAACATATTGATTTTCTGGCACAGACTTTTTAGATTAAAAATGCCAATACTAAATCCTTTCATGACCTATAGTTCATATGAAGTTCACGTGTCATTTACTATTATTCTGGAAAAAGCAGAATCTTTAATGAAAACATAGTTTGAAGGAATGTCCTGCCATCCTGGCATTTGCATGCAATTGTAATAAGACTTGATTAAGAGCAAAACATGCTACCGAGGCGGAGGTTTAGGGTGTTTTTTGTAAATTGAAGTCAGTTTGTTATTTTTAATTGCTCACTTGTCTTTACCCTCATCTCGAGCTTTATATCTCCTTTCTTTTCCTTTGTTTTTCTTTATTTTACTCATTCTTTATGTTACGATAGGAGGCCAAAGAATCTCATTTTTCCCACCGCTAAGCACAAGGATCTTGCTTCAGATTTTATGGCATTCAGGGGATCAATGAGTCAAAATGCTATTTTGATCTGCAGTACAGCAGACATTTCTCGTATAAATTCCCAGAGATGACCCTAACTTCTCCAACTGTTTTTTACGCCCGCTTAATAGAGACTTTAAAGGTACTGATGACGTGCTAGTGTCAGATTGGAAAATTTAAGGCCAAATTCCTGGCTCAGGTGATTTCAAACTGCTGGCTATTTCCTGCTGCTAACAGGGCTAAATTTCACTTCGGTTTCTTCCAAGGGGACCTTCATATTTGCAAGGGGGAGACACGGCAATAGCGTATCTGCTGCCTTCAGCAAGGCTGTGTGAGGGACGTGTTCATCTCGCTGTGCTGCCCCGGTACCGTGGCTTGCGCGGGCCAGTCTGCGTTATGCCTAATGTTTGCTTCTGGGTGGGAGCGCTCCCTTCACAGAGGGACTCTTTATTTTTCTTTGCATTTTATCCTGAAACCATGCAACCCTGTATCGCCTGTGGCTGTAGTCACTCAAATGAGCATGGGAGCGCATATTTATCATTGCGGCTTCAGCCCGGTATGGTTCTGACTCAGGAAAGCAATCGAGCCCTTCCTTATTTAAAAAGGGGCAGAGGAAATCTGTGTGATAAATGTATTTACTTTTCCACAGGTTTGTTTGCCAGCCAGGCTGGCAGGAAGCGGCTGTTGGAACCCAAGCGGCAGCCGCCTGGCTGGGGAGGGAGGGTCGCAGCGCCCTGAGCGCTGGTGGGGGGCGTCCCCTGGGAGAGCCACCTCGCCCACCGCCTCGCCTGCCCTCCGCCATGGGCTGGGGGCAGCCCGAGCCCCTGAGGGTCCTGCCAGGGAGGGGAAGGCTGGCGTCTTCGCTGGCGACAGTGCACTGTAGCGGGGAAACTTCCTCCCCGTGCTGGGAAGGGGCAGCACCCACATGTCCTGGGAGTAGGCAGGGCTGCCGAGGCGTCGCAGCTTCCAGGCCTGACCTCTGAGCGAGCTTAACACCTGAAGAGCTTCCATCTCTTTTAAAATATACAACGTCCTATGCATGAAGGTCTCACTAAACTGTTTGATACGTTTTTATGCAGTTGAAACTAGGAGCTCTTCCCTGGTACCACCTGCACCATATTGCCCTAGGGGGAGCACGGCTGCCTTCGCACGTCTCGCTGTGGGTAGGCTCCTCTGCTCTTCCCAATCAACGTTATGCTGGAGATCCATGGCAGCAGTGGGACGGTGCCTGCATGGCACGAGGTACGGCCGGTGGGGCGTGAGGCTGGCCCTTGTGGGTGGCATGCTCTCATGTAGCGTGCCGTGGTGGCTACCAGGTAGCTCTGCCTTCAGCCAAAGCGTGCCATGTGACCTGGTTTTGTCACTGTGGCTTTCATCTCCCTCTTCTACTCGCTGTCTCGGGGAGGACCAAGAAGGAGAGGGTGCCCTGCTTTATTGGTTTGCGCTCTGTGAATGTACCCAGTAACAGAGCGAGGTTTTCCTTGGCAGGACTCTTCAGTGGCTGCCATAATTCCCGAGTGATCAGAGGTCCTCGCTGTGCACCGCTCTCCATCTTGATACTGGACTTCAGAAAAAAGATTCCCCTTTGGAGATGGGAGACACAGGTGGCTTGCTGGCTGTAGTGCTGGCGGAGGGGCGGCACATAGCCCAGGTCATGAAGTAAGGAGGAACTGAGGTTCATCTGCAGCTTGCCTCTAAGGCTCCATCCTGCTTCAGACAAAAATTTACAGTGACTTGGTTAGATACACACCTCTTGTTTCTCCTTTCTGTTCCTATATCACACATGTGGGTGAACGTGAGAGTGTCATAGGGAGCAATGCAAGGCCAAAGCAGGCTGGGAGAGCGGCTGCCTTTCTCAGCTGCTGGTTACAGACAGACATTTGCGTCTGCTGGATGCCCGTGGTGTAAGGTTATTGCAGGGGTTTGAATTCTTCTTGTGGTGTATACAGATTTTCACTGCTTGTTTATCAAAAAGAAAGTTATTTGTTCAACAATAGATGTTGTACAAAATATTTACTTTCTCTTCCAAAACACACAGAACGGGGTGCATTGTTCCATTCTTGGTGGCACCACAGCAGCTCTCCTCGGTCAGACTAACCCGAATAAAAACAAACAGGTCATGTGGAGTATCTCTTGTCTGACAGGAGTTAAAAATAACATTTAAACCAAAGCTGAGGCTTCTTGCATTCAGCACACCCATCACCGTTATGGCCCTTGTGCTATAAAGTAAAATATGGACACATCATTGAAGAAGCAAGCTTCTGCCTTACTTTGGTTCAGATGCCCTTACTTGCCTGAATATATTTAATGATTTTGAGCCAAAGCAAAATTTTATTTTGAGTTTTTAGTGAATAATCTGGACATTTTGTCTTGCTTAGGTAAAGTGCCATGAAAAGTGCTAGGGTGGCAGCTGGAGACAGAAGACTCTAGGCACAGGGCAGGCAGCAGCAGTGCACCTTGGGCAGCATTGGTTTGCCTGTCAGCCTCCAGCTGGACATGCACAATTACTTTTAGAAACTGTTCAAGGACCTACGTTCAATGTCCAGTGTTAATATTTGGCCTCTGGTGGGGGGAAAAATCACTAAGGAAGGAAAGTGATGTAAATAAACCTCTAGGTAAAGCTCATAGAACTACTGGAAAAGGGAACATCCAGTGTATGTATCTGCAGAGCCAGTTAAAAATGCCTCTTTGGAAATTAATTAAGAAATGTAAGTTAATAGTAATTATTTTGGAAACATCACTGAAAAATCAGGAGTAATAGGTCGTTAATGGTAATAGGTAAGAGCAGCTACTCTGGTGACAGTGAGCATTTAGTTCTTATGTGTAATTTCTGCTCCTGGGAAATAAAAAAACAGGCAGTAAACCCAGGAAAATATCTCGGGGATGACGGAATTTATGCAGGAAGCAACGTGGTTTTATAAATACAAAGCAGCATGTGTGAAGTTTGGGCATGGTGTACATCAGTTCTTCATGCAGACGATCCCTGCTGGCCCTTGGTGCCCTTTCTCCTCTGCAGCAGGCTGGTGGCAGGCTTCTTCAGGAATCCCAATGATCTGAACGCAATGATCTGAAGCGCTGGGTCCTCCCTGTTAAAAAAAAAAAAAAAAAAAATCGCTTGCTTTAACATGTGGTTGTTTTTAATACTTGGCAGAGCACTAATTCTGAAAAATGCTAAACTGTGTTCACAAATGTTTGAGATTGCTTCTTGATCTGGTGCCAAAAAGTTACCAATGGCCTTTAAGACTGCTCAGAGACATTGCGTCTGCAGAAGACAAAGAGGCTTTCCCCTTTGCCATTGCTGAGCCTAAAGCTGAAAGAACATGAGAAAGGTCCAGACATGTTACAGAATATTTACCGAAACTGTTAAAAATGCTTGAAGGGAGTCTGAAGAGCATTCAGGGGACCCAAAAAGGTTCACCAGACAGTTAGCAAGGAAGAATGCTATTTGAAAACGTAAGTAGGATATAACACACCAGGAAAATACAGGAACTTTTCATGTGATAGGAAGATAACATAACCAGTAATAATGGAATAATAATGTTTTAGTAGGCACTGGTTTATAAGTATAATATCCCCTGCCCCGTATATAGGGCATGTTAAACTATCTGAAGTATAGGGAGGAGGTTCTGATTTTCCTCTGTTGCTTGTTTATTCCAGGACAGTTATCATCCTCCCTAAGTTTTGTTTAAAGTTCACAGCAGTCTATGCAGCTAGTGCAGTTTTAGGTTAAGCATATTTTATCCATAATTGCTATATTTGGTTCTCAAGTTATTATTGCAGTTCCTTGGGGTACATTTAAATCCACCTTATTGTAATAGATTATGGAATATAGTGGCTAATGTGTCTAATGTAAAATAAATGACTATAATGATTTATGATCCAGCACTTCAGTTTTATTGAACATAAGGATCATTGTACTAAAATGGATGGTGTATTGCTGGTTTAGCATAAAATACTGAATAACATATTCAAGGAAATGAATGGATTGGCCAGTTCATAATATTCTGCCCCTTCAGCTGAGAGGTCTTTAATAAGCAAGAGTGTCATTACACTTGAAAATGTATGTGTAGGTAATCCATTATCTAGAACAATGACAGTGATCGGATGAAGCTCTTACTAAAGAAGGGCCCTCCTTACAGGGAAATACAGAGCAAATCCCCTGCCTCCAGGAGGCTGTGTATGTGTCTGTATTTCTGGTTTTGTTACAGCAGTTAAAGCAGTATTTAGTGTCATTGAATTTAAAAGTATCCATGTATTTGAAGATAATTTTGGAGTGGGAATTACAGGGTGGTTTTAAAGGTGTGAAGCAATGTCACTAGGCTGTGGTTTGCATAGGCTCATACTGAACTGCGTCTTTGCTGGTCCTTATTTTACTGCATGTACTGATAAGATTCATTTTTCAGCTCTTCATTTTTGTCTCATTTGAAGGCCTATATAAATTACACCTTTGCATGCACCTTGCTTCTGTTTACGTCCAGGTTGAATAGTGTTGTCTCTTACTAAATGTCAGGAAGATTGAATGTCGTAAGGGATGATACCACGGGGAGTATTACTGTAAGTGGGTGTTCGGCTTGCCTCGGTGTCATCAGCAACACTCACTTTTGGGCAGTCACAGCCAGCAGTGTCCCGACTTAAACCCTTGACTTCCTGGGGTTTAGCCTCAACTCTTTAACTCTTTGACCTCAAAAAGGAAGAAGGCTTTATTAGTCGAGGGGAGATTAATAGGAGTCATAATGTGGACAGAATACTTGAAATTTTATCTGATTAAAGCATGACTCTAAAAATAAAGGAAGCAAAGCTAAAAACATGAAAAAAATACAAGGAGCAGAGATGCTGTTTTATTAAAGTACATATTTAAAGGAAACTGTTAAAGGAACATAGATGGTTGTATATCTTAAGTGTTTTCACATTTTTCTACAAACATAATAGGACAGCAGGTTATGAAAGACTAGCTTCCAGCAGTTTGCTTATAATAATTTGTAGTAAAAAACACATTTTCTTATGTATTGGAGAGAGGGAAAAAAATAATACATTTTGGGGATGTTATCCTGGAATAACTCTGCATCCATTTTCTTAATAGTGCTTGGATAAAGTTGAAAGACAGAAACTATTACAAAGGCATATTTGCATTCATTATACCCATGGTAAAAGTGAATTAAGAACTCCTTTTGGTATATTTACAGCTTAAAGTATTAAAATAAACATGATGAAAGTACAGTACTTCTGTTACAGCACTGCAGACAAATCATCTCCCCATTTAAACAAGATCTCACCAGCATTTTGTGTGGGAAGGAATTTGATGCTATATTGCCGTCTATTACTAGCTTTTCCTATCAGTGAGCACATCCTTTGGCAGACGTGCAGGGAGACTTTTAAAACAATTCAAAATTACCTTGGCAAAAATTGAAAAACCTTCAGTTGCAAAAACACGTATTCAAAATTCTTATGTATCCAAAAGCGTTCAGGCTGGCTTTGACATGTAATTGGATACTGTTTTATAGCAGAGCCATTTCAGGTTTTTCATTTCTTACATCTCAGTCAGTTTTATAAGTAGCTCAGTCATAGCAGCACACTGAGAAAATCCTAAACTAGCTGCAGTTGTGCTTCGAATGGAAGCAGAAATTGTATTGATAGCTGTGGTGGGCTGCTCTCCTGCCTTGGTGTAGGAGGGTTTGAAGGACCTGTTTCCCTCTAGTCTTTTGTGCTTTTAATTATTCTTACGGTTTTGGTGGTGATAGAGTTAGAAGCGATGCTGCTTTCTACTGAAGCCTGCCATCAAAGTTGCCTTGCTAACTTGAAGATGGTAAGGTGTATGTTTTGAACAAGAAAAGCAGTTGGAGAGCATGTTGACTTCTAGCTGACGCTGAGCTTAAGTTCTTCTCAGTATCTGAGCAGTATGATATCACGTGGGGCTCTATTTTAGTGGTGTAAGTAGACTTGAGTAGAGGTACCTAACAGCTCTTAAGCGTATTGGAGCAGCATCCCACTGCCTGCTCATGTGTAGCTGTGTCGCAGCTTAGGTCCCCAGCAGGGTGACCAGGCGCCCCACTTGCCAGCCTCGCAGTCTGTTACAGCTGCTGTTACTGCACGGTGACATCTGCAACTTGGTGACTGAGGACGTGTCAGCTGGTGCAGGATGCTGCCTAGAGCTGCTGCCATGCTTGCTGTGCCCTTACTCATTCCTAGGATGAGGCTCGTGAGCACAAGCAAGGTGGCAGCGCTGGGATGTGGCTGACTGCAGGGAAAGTGGGCCCCAACCCCAAGTCCTGGCTCGGTCCCTTTCCCCCCCTCAGGTTTGAGCACAGGCCCGTCCTGTGGCGAGAGTACAGATGTGCTTTATCACATACCCTGGTATGCGACCCCACAGCATCCTACCCATCACCAGGACCCATCGTGGAGAGCAATAGCTCAGGCTCTGAAGCCGAATTATGACTGTCCCCGTTCCTGAAAGCCCTTTGAATCTTTCCTCTGCCTTGGACATCTGGTTTTCACATCACAGTTACTTCAGCCCATAAGCTTCCACAAGAATTTTAAATAAAATATCACTACTAACCAGATCTGCAGGGGAAAGCAGTGGCTTTGCTTACAAATGGGCACATTGTTGAGACTGGAGAAAAAGGGGTTTCTTTCATTCGCACTGGGTTACATCACTGAGTGCCAGCCAAACGGCGGAGAATAGTGAGAGCTGTTATAGAACAAGTTTATGCACTGCAAATGCAGGAAATGTCATTGCTAACGGCACACATCTGACGTATATTCAGGACGTGGCTGTAGCATTGCAGGAATAGGAGATGGGCCAAGTGATGCCCTAGGAGCTGTGGGCATCACACCGCAGGGTGGCCCTGAGGCACGGTGTGCAGGTCTTGGTGGGTCAAAAACAGTCTTTCCTGCACTTCTGCAAAGGCATATGTGGATGTCTGTGTTTATCTCACCCAGTTTTAGACATCTCTAAAACTCATACACTAACTCATTACTGTAAGCCCCCTTGACAGGCAGTGAGCAAGCACTTCTAGGGTGCTTGATCTACCTTAGGTGCCTGTAGGCAGGATGATACCGAGGCACCCTTACAAAGACCTACTTGATGTTAAAAGAGCTGTGTTTGACTAGCTCAGAACTAGACATCTAACTTCTAGATGCTGAGGTCAGGCCAGATAACTTACCTCCTTTTAGATTTCTTTGTGCTTCTTTGTGTGTATCTTAGAAAACTTGGTAAATGCATGCAGAATAAATTAAAAGGTCTGTAACTACTTCTGCACATACTTACAATTTTAAGATTGTAACAAGATCCTGTTGTAGGAAAATTGTGTTAAATCTCTGTTTAGTGAAGACTGGTGACAGCCTAAGCATGTATATCTATATACACACAAGTACATATCTATAAAAAATACCATGTCTTTACATCTTTGTAACAAAATTTTCCTGTTAGCGTGATTTGTGGAATGCATTCTACATGTACTGTTCTGGATGAATATAATAACAAAGAATATACATAAAGAAATAAAATAGACCTTTTATGGTGCAAGGGAAATATTGGGGGCCCAAGATTAATCAAAGGATGAGGAACATCCTCCTGTATCTGAATGTGGATACTGTATTTAGATTTAGAATTCCCCGTAAAAAAGAGACTTTTAGACCATATGGAATAAGCATAAATAATGAAAATAAATGTAGTGTCTTATTGTTTGCATTAAATATAAGATAATTTCTTTAAGAAATGATGGATCCTGTGAAACAGCAGTGTGTACAGCCAGACTTTCTGAAACCGAGCAAGATTCATACACAGATTTCCATTATGTTTTACAGAAACTTTTGGTTACAAAACATGCATTTGACTGCCTGCGATGATACAGAATATTCCAGCCAAGCGCTCAGTTTTTCTTAATGTACTTGCATGGTTTATGTGTGTATGTGCAATGACATGTGTGAGTTATACCACTCTTTATTACTTAAAACCACTTGTGTGTGTATATACATACATGCACACCTATCTGTATGAGCACAACACAGATAAATGTGGCTGTTATTGGCTTATTTTCAGGCTTTTTTTGTTCCTCTCGGCCTGTAGAAACCATCTCTTTTTGCCAAATGAACTAGTGTCACTGGATGGGTGCAGGGATGTTCAGTGGGCGCAGCACTGCCTGCGTTACCGGTGCTGAGCAGTGTGTTGCTGTGGAGGATCGGGTGCAGCAGGGCTCCTGCCCGCTCACTCATGTCCTGTTGGGAGAGGGACTCTTGGCACGGGTCGGGTCTGAACAGAGCCCAGGCACCATCCTGTCTTGGCATCTCCATGCTCATGCTTGGGTTTTTCATTTGTGTCCCTTCCCTTGTGCACCCATAACTCAGTTGCCAGCATCTTCCTGCTGACTCTATTACACCTGGAGTGCAGTGCCGCTTGGACACCTCACGGTTTGTCTTTTCTGGCTGCAGCTGGTGCTGCTGGTCCATGGGCTGCTGCCAGAGCCTGCCCCAGCCTCCCCTCTCCCCCAGCACTGGCCATGTGCTGCCAAGAACCACCTTCCCTGTCTAATTTCTATGGAAATGGGTAACACCTGTCCCAGTACCTTGTCCCAGTAACATTCCTGCACCAGCACCCATCAGCCACAGAGGGACCGAGTGGCAGGGAGCCGTACAGCTGCACTGCTGACCCAAGCTCAGCTTGCCAAGGTCACATCCCACCATGCAGTCTACTGTCAGTAGAGGCACTTGCTGACAGTGTCATTTTTTAAGTGACAACTTCACAATATCAACAGGATTTTGTAAAGTTACACACAGCAGCTCCCCAAATCCTCCCACTCAGTTTGCTACGGTTTTTGCTTTCGCATTTGCGGAGGTTTCCTCTCAGACCAGTGCATTTCCCACCATGTTCAGATGAGGCAAGTAAAACCAGTGTAACATCGCACGCATAGTTAAAAATCCCTTGCAGGTCCACAGTGCAAATGAGAGCTTCAGCGCTCCTTATTACTTCCCGTTTCTGTGTGGCCTTATTTGAGGCTGGGGGGAGATTCACCTTGGTTTGCAAATGTAAAACCTGGCCTGATCTTTTCCAGGCTGTGGAGCCAGTGTGTAGATGGAGTTAAACAGTTTCACATTCCTGAAGAGAACAGGAATGTTTTCACAGTGGAATCTGCTCTGTGTGAATTACAGGAGTTTATTTTTTCAGGATTAACTCCTTGGACAGGCTTTTTTTTTTTGTTTGCTTGTTTTTTTAAAGAGGAGATGATATGCCATGAAAATATCTACTGTACTAACTAACGGTGTTGTTATTAAAGCTTGATTGTGAAAATTCAGGTTAAGAAGTCCCATCAGCTGTTGAGGAGGGACAGTAACAAACATCTTGCAGTATTTTCTCCTTCTCATTTCTGTGCGTAGGGTTAGCTATGGTAAGCCCATACAGTTGTGCCATGTGCCAGCTGCTGTCGGTTATTTCCCGGAGAACGCAGAGCACAGGAGCAGGGCGCGATGCTGCTGCGTGGGGTGAGTGGCAGCGGCTGCGCAGCAGTTCAGGCAGACAGGGGAATGTGCTGCTTTTCCTTTCAGGGGTTGCACAGGCACTTCTTACCTTGTGTGCTGCAGCTAGTAGTTGAGATAGAACAATTATGACCGCGGTTCATCAATTTTCTCTGTGTTAGTGTTGCTTTTGGGTTCTCAAGAAAGTGTACGTGTATGGGGGACAAAACCTATTGAGACTGTCTGCCAGAAGAGGAGCCCAGGGCACGTCTCTGGCCAAACACTGCTGTTACTGTGGCTCTGCCAGTGAAGAGATTCTGTGTCACTGAGGTTCCTGAAATGTTTTTTCCAAACAAGGTTTATTTGGGATTTTAAAATAGGACAAAAAGCACTACGTGAATCTAAATATTAATTTTGTTGCTTTTCTGGCAACGAGACCAAGGAAACGGAGCGAGTTGTACTATTCCATCATATATTAGCTGTGTGTCACGTGGCAGTATGTGGAGGGGATTTTTATTATCTTTTCATTTGAGCTGTAGGAGTAGGATTGAGTTTTGTCCTCAGACAAGTTCTCCAGGCTCCCTGTGCGTCCTGGTGGGAGGTCTGGGTGCTCATCCATGGGCAGAAATCACTTACAGCTCCTGAGCTTCCACGTACAGACATGCTCCTGTGAGGTTCTCCCCAGCTGCTGTGCGTAACTCAAGCCAGGGGACCAGTCATATCTCACAGCACCGTTTGAAGTCATTACATCTGGGGAGTTATCAGCCTCATCTCTACCACCAGGTACACACAGATACAAACCAAAGAGCCGCTGGTAGGGGTAACCTTTTGTCCCAGGTAAATGGTTCATGTAGTCATGGTAAAGGTACCATGTTGGTCAATGTGTGTTCAGAGATGGTGTTAATCTGATGCACGCCAGTGATGTCAGCGGGATGGGTGGTCCCTTGGAAAGACCTCAAGTCCCCTTGGTAAAAGAAGCTGGAAGCATGTTAATGGCACCAGTGCCAATTCAGGTGGCTTGGAACACCCACAGGAGGACTTTCTTCTTTTGGACAGGATTGCCAGACAACCAGGAGATGAGAAGATAGGACAGGACAAAACCAGCAGCAATACATGTGAGCCAGAGACTACTCTGAACTTGTGTGAGAAATGGTATGCTGTCCTCTGCCAGGGATGGCAAAAACGACAACGGCTCTGGCCTACAGAGCCAATTTCTGAGCTCATCTAGCCAATACAGGTGCTTTGTAGATGTGTCATCTTCTCTTCTGTTCAGGGAGAAGTATAGGAGAGTTGCCTTGACCTTCTCCTGAAGTAAAATCTTTGAAGTAAATAAGATTAAATAAACTTAAAAAGGAATGCAGGAAGTCTTTCTTTAGGGATTTGTGTATCACATGTGGCATTATCCTGTGTGTTTCACGGCTGTGCTGCAGCTAAGGACTTTCTATGCTGTCTCTTTAACCGGACAATTATGCTGCTTACACTGACAGAAAAAGTGAGTTATATTCTGTATGGTCATCTCTTCCACATTAAACTTAATATGCATTTCAAGGCAATGGCAAAAAAGGGGAGTTGGAAGCTACAACCTCTGTCTTTTTTTAGTTTTGTGTATCCAGGCAGTGACATGAATTATTCTAGATACACAAAAACAAAATAAAATTGCACAGCGTGTGCGAGACAAGCTTTGATGTACAGAGGAAACATAATGTGAACATTTGATTTTGCTGTATTATACAGTACAAAACACTGTCTTAATCAGAAACCTTAATCAAAAAGCTGAATATTAGCTCCTATTCCAGAATAACAAATCCTTTACATCTCACCATAGAAGCAAATGGTCCATAGAAGAAAATTTTTCTCTATATACTTTATCCTCACTGGGTTAGGTTATTTTATATGTTTTTTATATATGTTTTTATATGTAAGTTTGTAGCAGACTGTTATGTAAATGCACTGTCCAGAGGTAGTGATTTATTTTTTTAAAACAAAAATGAGAAGTTATGAGGGCTCAGCACTTTCCACACATTAAAACTGGAACAATTGAAATTTTATGCAGTACAGGACTGGAAGCATGTTGTGCAACAGGAGAACAAGTGTCAGCTAGAAGCTGACGTGGAGAGGGGAGACTGAAAGAGTCTAGCAAGGTGCAGGCTGAGCAGTGATACTGTGAGCACTAAGTACACCAGAGGGGAAGGCTGCTGGACGCGAAAGGAATTGGTTAAACGTAGAGGACAGTGTTTGCACAAGAGCAACTGGGAATGCGCAGGTCAGAAAATGAATGCAGTTTGTGGAGGAAAGGGAGGCTTTCCTGACCAGCGGAGGAAGGAGATTCCAGAGCAGCCTCCCAAAATCAGCTCCGGGAACATAAGGTGTTGTCCCTTGTGTTTTGGGAATAGACTTTAACAACACCGTTTTCTTGCAGAGATGCTGTTTGGAGTCTGTAACCTGGCATGTCCTCTATTGTCCTGCAAATCCATGAGTCCTTTTCAGGTTCACTGGATTACAGCACACACGAAGGTGTAGGTTATCTTCTCTTAAGACTTAAAGGTCAGGGAAAGGAGCCAAGTCATGAGCATGTGCTGTTTTTGAGGAATATGCTAGTCTTTCCTTCACAAGTACTTTTGGCCTTTTGGGAGGAGGAGGCACAGACAGCAGGGCAAGGTGCCTTCTGCTCATTTCCAATAGCAAAGCAGCATAGGTGAGGGAATGCGTGTTACGTGTGTGTTTGTGTGCCAGTGAGGGACGTTTCCTATTGCTACCACATTTCTGCTGAGAGATCGTGCCCCTTCATGACTTTGGGCTGGTTTGTTCTCTGGTGGGTTACACACAGTGCGGAAATGCTCTTAAAGCTGGTGAGAGCAAATGATGCTTCTAACTGTTTGTGTGGCACAAGCACCGTTCATGAAAGTGTGACTGGTCCATTGCAGCATGCCCATGTTTCCCAGTGATGTGTGGGTGCATCCAGGCGTGCTCGTTAGTATCCTCCTCTTCATGTCTCCATGTGATTTATTCTGAACTGAACTAAACTGAATGGCCCGAATTATGGTACTCATTACCTAATGGCTAATGTTAGTACTGTGGTGATGGAAGTATTTGTTTTTTTCTGCTCTCCACTGCAGGCTGTTCAGGGGGGAGAAAAGGACCACTCAGGCCTTACTAAATCACTCATGGACCTAGTGTTAGCATGTCTCGCCAAGAGCCCTCTTGTGTATTGCAGCATTCTTGGGGCCATAGGTAGGAGAAAGCACCATAAAGTACCATCCGAGTGCTTTGAATCAAACTGCAAATGCAGGGATGCATGGAAGGTGAAAGAAGCATTTTGACAGATGTTGTAGCACCAGAGGTTCTCAAGTTTTAGGTATAAAAATCTCACTTTAAAAAATAAAAAGTAGTATGCTCAGTAACACTGGTTATGGAACCGGGTCACTCATAGAAATAGAAATATGGTTGTTGCTTTTACTACAGGAGCCATCAAGGATCCTTCTGTGTTGCACTGTGGTATAATGTTTAGGCTATGCAGTAAGTCCCACTTTTTGTGCATGTTTCTGTCAGCAGAAAGTGCTGCAGGGCATTTGGCTTCATCACTGTGGGCTAAGAAGTGTCTCTTCCCTTGGCCAGATGAATAGTGCTGAGTTTTCAGCGGGAACTGGAGCTATTTCTTTCAGACATAGGTGGACATCTAGAGATGGGCTACAAGAGGGCAGAGACAGGAAGGGAAGGAGGTGTGAAATCCTGCAGATTGAAGGGGATGCAACGTGCCAGGTACCATCGTACTTGCTGTGCCGTGTTTTATTGTGGGGGCTGTGTTTACTGTGTACGTGATGAGAATATGGGAATTAGGGGACATCGTGATTTATTGATTTCCATTGCATATGCCACAAATACCGGATAAAAAATTTAGACTATAGCATTTCCACCCAAATGTTTCATGCGTTCCAGGTATTTGTATCATTTCCTAAAAGGCAGGGGTAATAAATAGCGTCTTAAATGCACAGTAACACTGAGGCAATCTGAATGACATAAAAATAATAAGCAAAAATGTGTAGGGGTAAAACACCAACTGTATCTTTTTCTCAGCCGTATCTGGGGAGAGTGTATGGCAATTTTCAAAGCAAGCAGACAGCTACCAACATTTTTCTTCAAAAGGGCAGAATTTGACTTTTACCCTTTACGAGGGCATTGCATCGCCTGTCTGAGGAATCTTCATTTTGCCTGCAATCAGAAGGGGCACTGTGTGGACTAATGTTGATGTCATTTCTCGGCTGAAGCTTGCTCTGTCTAAAATATCAGGGCCCAGACATCTTTATAGCAGCAGAGCGAGTGAAAATACCTAGTTCCATTTGTAACCTCTCAACTGTATTCACACTTCAGACGCCAGTTTTTACAAATAATTTCTAGATACTACAAGAAAAAACATACTCTGTAAAGGTCAAGCACTGAATGGAGCTTTTTTGGCATCATATGCGTGATTCCATACATTTACATGGACGGTGACCCAAATTTAACCTTGGCCAAAGATAGTGAAGCACTGTCAGAGTCAGTACTTGCACAAGGATTGCCTTTGACATGGTATTTCCTAGATCACTGCAACCTATGGGAGCTGCTGATTGTCTGTGGATAGCCAGAAAGGTAATACCTGTAATTTCCTTATCACTCCTGGCTGTCTAGTCACAGTTGCAATGGGTCAGTATGGGATGCCAGTATTGTGCAACGTGGGTAAACTCTGCAATGACAAATGACTTGGAGCCATTTTCAAGGTGACATTTCGATCAGGGAGCTTGTGCCAAGTTTTTTCTATTAAGCATTTCATTTCACCGCATGGTTAATCAGCAAAAGATTCTTCGAAAAACCCATTATGTCATATGTCATATGTAATATGTCAGGACTGTTTCTCCTTGCTTAAAATGAAGGAGGGGCCATGAATGCTTGAAAAACAGCAAGTCTTATTTCTGCTTAAAAGTAAAAAAAAAAAAGAACAAACCAAACACATAGCTTTGCTTTTGACCTTGTTTAAAAGCTATCTAATTGAGAAACCAAAAATTTACAGGTTTACACAGCTTGATATGTTATTCATTATGCAAACACTTTCAAAAGCAATGCTAGCCTGTGTAGTATTATGATATTCAATAAATTCGGTATTAACTATGTGTGTCTTTTGAAGCTGTAATAAGTCTGAGTCATTTTATATTACTGCAAAGACCTTTTGGAATATAGATCAAATCCCCAGCATGTTTTCCTTTCTTAGCAAACTTTTTTCTACATCTAGAAGGCTCAAGTACTAAACGACCTGCAAGTTTGTGTCAGCATTTGTCTTTCTTTTCCCTTTCTGTAAATGAGAAATTAGCTTTATATATGCTCACCAAAAATACACATCTCTTTCAAGTCAGTGTCAGTATAGATTCGGTTTTAAATATGCTTGAGACTTGTTCTTGACTAGTTGATTCTGACAGGGTTACACATGTATCTTGTTTACTCAAGGCAGGAGGTAGGCTGAAACTTTGGTTTTCTCTCACTGACCGCTGCAGTAAGATGTCTAAATGGCTTCCAACTGGCTAGCTTTTAGCTCAATCTAAATTCCTTTGAAATCTCCAAGAACTGTACAATCCGTAGACTCATTTACAGTCCTGTGTTCTTCTGGTTTGAATGCCATTAACTATTGAAGTAACGACCAGCTGGACGGACTAGCAAAGCGCCCTTGTGAAATGGGGACATAAAATACCTCACCCGTCCTGCTGTGCGGTAATTGTCCTAGAGGGCAAAAGGAGCTTATGTCTCTTCTGCCTCAGAAAATCCCGTATACCAAGCAGATACTCTGCAGTTTTCTGAGACTCTCAATTCACGGTATCAAAATGGGAACAATTTCATAATGTCTTTTGGTGTCCAAATGAAAGAAATAGGCACCTGACTCCTGAAACGACCTTACCAGAAAAGTTGGCACAGAGGATCGACCCAATATCCCCATTGGCGTTGATATCAGCATTATTGGCAGAACCAAAGCAAACATCACCTCCAATGTCAAAGGCAGTGCCAGCGCTTCAAGGCAGGAAAGCTGAACAGAGAAGAAGTGTATTCTCAGTTTCAGGACAGAAGCTCAGGAGGACTGTCATGGTCTTCCCATAAGGGCTGTGGTGAGGCTTAGGCAGACATAAAAAAAAAATAATGGATAGCTCGCATGTGTCAGGGACAAAGACCTGCAAATAGACTGTGACACATTCTGCTGGCTTAAAAACTATCATATCTAAAGACTATTGACATACATTGGTGCTGGCCTTGAGAGAAGACACCTGGACAGAACCAGGTGCTTCCCAACAGTAGTCCAACCTCACTGCTGAAAGCACGTTATGCTTTAAACCCATTGCTGGAAGTTGTCTGCTCTCATTTATATTCTTCAAATCTCACCTTTTCCTCATTGTTTCATGGCAGTTGTTGCTCTGAGGTCTGTGGATGATGCAACCAAAAAACCCTTGAACTTCCAGAGTGCAGCCTTGAGTGCCAAGATTGGTCAGGTCAACTGAGCAACACAGGAGCCACCCACACATAGTGGATATCACTGTGGTCCTAATTCCCGACACGGAAACCGGTGTCTACCTGAACAAATTTCCCTGTCCATCCAGTTCTTTACTTGGACAACTGAAAGCAGAAAATCAAGTAGTATGTGAATCCTTTGTTACAAAGGATATGATCCTAAAGATTTCTTTTGATAGTCTTTGAACTAAGAATTATTTTCTGCATGAGAACCAACCTGAATGTTTCAAAACAGTTTTACAATGTCCTCCTGTGCCACGCAGACTCCGTGAGACTTTGATTTTGTAGGGGGGAACTATTGCTATATGTACGTATTGATATATGTGTAAGAAACTAAGAGCTCCTTACTTTATTCTGTGGGATGGGGTTTACCTTGACGTCGAACAAATGAGTGCTAGGGATGATCATCATGGTCACTCCGTCTATTTACATGATAGCCAGACCTTTTCGCAACCCCTCTCAGAAATTTCTTTCAGTGGAGACTTTAGTGGTCAGAACTCACTTTGTAGCTGCTTCAGAAAGTAAGTCAGAGAAAACTGCTGCTGCTCAGTGTTTCTTCATTATGAAGAGAGACCCAGTGTGAAGAGGATTAACTAGTGCGTGGGATCTCTTTTATATGGAGTGGAAGTGCTTTCCTGTAACATCCTACCTCCCTCTGAAACCACTTTCCGGACTATTCCCTGGAAATAGTCTGTAATACAGTGCCTAAATCTTTGCTTTCTGGGGATATATAGCATGTTGAACGGTATCCTTGGCTAGAAATTCATAGTCAGGTTTTGCTCTCTTTGCAGTTGGAGAGGACAGCGTTGCTGTTTTAGGGTCTCCAGTAATGGAGAATAAAGGCCAGGGCTAGAAGTCTCAGGGCTAGTTGGTCTGGGAGCTTTAGATAAGTAGAAACGGGTAAAAAAAACTTTAAAAAAAAATTACAAAAGTATGTAATTTATTCTTTATCAGTAGGAAAAGGAAGTCCGACCAGGTGTATTTATGCAGGTTATATTGTCCTGACTCTGGCTTTGAGTTCAGAGGATCGTGGGAAAGACTGCACCACAGCAGAGAGAGAGATCTAGAGAAAGGACTGCTCTTGTCATGAAAATCTTTGCTGCAGTTGTGCTTATTTGAGAAGCTTTGTGGGCAGTCTAGGTAGAGCTGGTTTGAAGTAATTCAGAGGACAAGCTGGGAGAACCCAGATTAAGGGTGCAGCTGCTCTAAGGGACCTTATTACAAACCCTAGAGATTCATAGAAATAGTGTCCAGAATTCCATTTTAGAAAAAATACAATAGCGGTTTATCAGTTAAATGTCAAATAAAAAGGGGAAGGAGGACAATGGCCAGGAGGGGAGGAAATCCAGTGGTGCTCCTTTTTTTTTTTTTTCTTGTGACTAACGATTTTTCACCTACGAACAAAAGTGCCTACGGCACATATCCTCTTGTTTTGCAAATGACCCTAAAGGATGTGTTCATATGCTAATAATTTGTTTCCTCCTTATAAATCTGGGCACATTTATGTCTTCATGCTTTGATAAATCCATTACTGTAAATATTTTGCAAATGCTGTTGCTGAGGTACCTTAATTGATGCAGGTGATAATACTGTCTGAGCCTGGCAGGATGAATCAGAAATCTTACTGCAGTCTGCGAAAGTAAGTAGCAATTCACCTTCCTCCCTACTGGGCAGTAAGTAGGAAAACATACACTCACATCCACCAAAATGTTCTTTCCTTAATATCCTTGTCTCTGGTCTCGAGGATAAGATTTGTTTGTTTCCAAATCTGTTCCTGTGCTACTCATAAAAGCACTGTCAGAGTAGTATTTGTATGATACATTTGACAGGAACAAGTATTGGGCATACTTGATCCATCAAATCTGTGCAAGAGGCTGACTTTGGAAGTGCTCTGCCCTCAAAAGCTATGGTCGCTTTAGGGGACGGCAGAAAAACGCTGGCAGTATAGGCAGTTGTGTTTGAAGTTTAGGATGCCATTTCTGTAACAGGTGTGAGAGACGGGTTTCTCTGAGAAGGGAAAGTGAGTGGTTGCCGAGAAGGTAAAATAAAAGAAAACAGGGAATTAAGAAGCTGCTCTGTGTATGTGATGATGGATTATTACTGCTTTTTCTGGCTATGAACAAGACTGTTTTCCTTGGTGTGGGGGAGAGTGGGGAGTGAGCAGTTTGACAGGGCAGTAAGAAAACTCAATAGTAGAGATTCTCAGCTAGCTTTGCCAGACAAGGATGAAATAAGTAGGATGACTAGGTACAGATCTCTTTTTACTAGATCAGATGTCAATAAAGTAATATTTTTGTATTTGTAAGTCAACGTAGAAGTGTAAGGACATTTATTTGCATTGACCAATGCTTCTCGCAAAATGGTATGGGGGGCAGCATACCACAGTGAGGAGTGTGCCACCAGGACAAGACTCTAGGTGTGAAGAGCGCAGATGGATCTATCAATGCTAATGTCCTTCCTTAGGGGAAAATATGATGTCCTCATCGAGTTATTGCTATCTATATTTCTTAATTACAGTGTACTCATTATATAGACTGTTATTACTGACCATTTATACAAGACTATCTCTGAAATAGTGTCAGTCTTGACATGTAAATTTTAAATTCAGTAAACTAGTTTTGGTTTCTCTTAATAATTCTTTTTAAATGGTACTCGGATTGTTGAAAACACTTTTTTATGATTCATGTGATTTATTATTTTTTTTATTCCATTGTGGTTTTTTTCTTTCTCTTGGAAAACTAATGCTGGCATTACTGTTGTTAGCAATTGTCGGTTCTTTCCCACACGTCTGGAACTGATTTTGTTCTCCCTGTTTTTAATGGAGCTGAAGTGAATGTGGCTCTTTGTTTAGCTTTCTTTTGGTGCCACAATATCATTAGGTGTCTGAAAAATGTAGAGCTTCTGTGGCACTTCACAAACATTAACTCACTGACCATGCCCAGCTTTGCAATAATTTTAGTGTTGGGTTTTGCCTTCCCCTGGCACTAAACTCAGGCTTGGTCTAGCTGTGTTTTTGGACCTCTTGGTATCTGACACAACCATGTGGCCCTGCTGCACATGCCTGCATAACCAGCATCCTCTCTAAGATCATCACCCATGATTTTCGTGTCTGCTCTGTATCTGCTGCTTTCCCAATAGCTTCGTCTCAGTGAGCGATGCTCAGGGGGCTTCCATTCGCACTCACTGCCCCTCTACCCTTCCACCCTGCAACGTACCTCTTGGATGACACAGTTTCTAAAAATCACATTTAAAAATAGCATTGTGTTAATAATATGTTTTATTAGGGGAAACACATTCAACCGTGTGGAATTTATAGTGTCAGTGCTTGCCAAACAACTGTTTTGCACTCATCTCCTTGGCATCAAAACGCTAAGATGAAGACTGCCTTCTGCAGGTTGCTAGATGGTGTGCCAAGAGGGAGCTGGTATTGCTGCTCGGGTAGCATTTGCTGTGGCAGTCATTGAGTTCTGGACCTTTCTCGGTGACACATGCTGCTTGCCTCTTCCTGCATCATCCTTTCCTTCCATCTCTTCTATTGTGCTTTCCACTGCCACCCCTTCCCTATGCTTCTCCACTTGGTGGCCCTTTACCCATTCAAGCCTTTCTGTTGCTTGATCTTTCCTACAGCACTGCTGCCAGTAATCTTAGTCTCTTTTTTCAGGATCTCTGCCTTCCAGTGATAGCTTCACTGGCACTGATGATTGTGTCTCTGTTTGCCTTATGTCAGTATAGCCACACAGCTGCTTTTTCAGCAGCTTTTGGCAGTGTTTGGCAAGTGCCACAAAAAACCCTCCTATTTCTGTATTAACAGCTGGAATTACAGAGAACAAGCAGTGTCTGGTAATGCTCTATTTCTTTGTAGTCCTGTTGGGGCTGCAGCTGTGTGAGAGCTTCTGATCTGAATGGTTGTCTCCCTGAAATAAACCCCCTTTTGAAACCTTGCTGGTGGTTGACCCAAAGGCTTTGAACATATGAGTCCTATCACGGGATGGCTGTGAGGGCGCTTTGCTGTCCTTCCAGCCTCAGCTGTTCTGGGCAATTCCTCCGGGATGCTGAAAAGGGCATGGTGTGTGATTGTCTTCTCCACTGGCTGGAGATGGCTGCATTTCTTTGTGTTTCTTCTGCCACCATCTTTTCCTTGGTCATCATTTTCAGCAAATGCTCTCCTGAGCATTTGTAAAGAACATAAAAATTATTCAAATTTTCTTAATTAGTTCATTTGCCCATGGCTGACTGAGTGGCAGATAGTCTACATTCTTGCTGGAATTAATGTTAATATAGTTTGTTACTTGTTCCTAGTGCATTGTGGGGGTCAGAGGTGGGGGTGTGTGGGGGTGTAGTTGTGTTTGGTTTTCTGGCTTCTTTGTGTTAATTTGAATTAGGTAATACGATTGAAAGCTAAATTTTTGCTTCAGATCTGTTGCTTTGACCAGGTGATTCTCCTGGCTGTTTTTTATTTTCTCAAATACGTTACCTACCTGAATCTTCACATTGTAGCGTATTGTTTGAAGACTGTTCTCAGTCATTGCCTCTCCTTGCTATGCTGGCCTTCCTCCATGGTGGCATGCCCAGCCATGGGAGGGTTCCCAGGAAGATCTCACACAGCTCTTGACTCCAACCACCCCAGCCTGGCTGTACCCTGTAGGTATTTGGTGCTTATGGCAAAGCCATGACGATGCTCCTGGGAATGGCCTCAATGCTATCTGTAGGTCCATGGGGAACATTTTCTTTCTCTCCACAATCGTGAACTGCCCTGGATTGTCCTGCTGCTGTGACATACGAGTCTCTGCCACAGCAACCTTGCTGTGGTTGCCTGAGATTAATGTTTGCACTCTGTTGTGCTTCATTTCTTCACTTTCCTCCATGTGTGTATATTCTAGAGTTTTCTTAATGGACCTTTTCCCCACAAACACTTGAGAAGACTGGCGGCTGAAGGGCTGTTTGGACTTTTTGAGTAATGTTGTTATGAGCTTGGCTATACTATCCCGTAGTAAAAACTGCTGTCCACTGTGTTTAAAGGCCTGGGTCTGCTGGGGAACATCTGATTTATTAATGGCCTCTTTTCAGCTTCCTCCTCATCTTAAGAAGATATAAGCAGGTAATTAGCTAGTTGCCAAGAAGATGGTGGAAATAAACTTTAAAAGTCCTCCTTGTAAAATGATTTATTTAACAGTTTTATTTTGACATGTGTGTTTTATGCTTTAATCATCTGTCTGTGGCTGTGAAACAAGCCAGGTCTTCATCTTATGCTGTTAGAATTTAGCGGACTGATCCTACATGGTTTTGTTTTCTCTTTTGTTGCTGCATGTCAGTGTTTATGTTGGCTTTCTGGTAGATGCTTAATTGGATTGTAACTGATTTTACACTAAAGACTGATGTCCGGTTTTCTTTTGGCCCTATCTGGATTGCTCTGGTTTGTGGAAGGAATCAATATTCAGAAATGCATTAAATTATTTTGTTGTGGCTTTCCTTCAGGGACATGACTTATATTTGATCATCAGTGCCAGTTGCCCAGTGTGATGGAGGTGTTCAGGTGCCTTGAGTAACGCCTCCGTTCCTGTTACGGTTACTTTTTGGAACTGGAGTTCTGGTATCTGCAGATATCTCCACCTGAATGCTGATAAAAAAGAAAAAGACTTGCAACTGTTGTCAGGGCTCTTCCAAATTTCTATTCCCTTTCACCCTTCCTGACCATTTCCTTTGATGGTAATTCTATTTTTCCTGTTCCCAAAGCTCATAATCTCAAAGTCCTCTTTGAGCCTGAGCCTTCTTCAGAAGTTCATGTTCATCAGATTATTTGTGAAACAGCCTTAGTTTCACCCCAGTAACCTTTATAGGTATTGAATGACCTATACTCTTTGTCAGAAACTTAGGCTAGGTACACAACTCTCTTTAATCACAGTCTGTTATCTGCAGGCTCGCTCACTTCTGCTTCATTCAAACATTTTCCATTTGTATAAGTCTCATTTGTCTTTCGGATCATCAGTCTCTAAGCATGTTTCTCCTCTGTTGAAACATACACAGTAATGTCTGAAGAAAAAGATTCATGTTTGTAACTCATCACTTGCTACTCTTAGCCACTGTTAGAGCAAGACCATGAATTCACCAAAAAGAAATACCTCATCCTTAAAACCAGAGCCTGGAAAGGCCCTTGTTTGAGGTGCGGAAGACTCATATCTGCAATCACACCCCCCCAGGGAAAGCCAGGGGGATTTACAGTAAATATCATGGTTTGCATCCAGAACTGCTGACAAACCAGCCTCCTTTTGATAGATGGATTCATTATCACTTTCTAATTACAAGCAGATTTCCAGGTGTGTTCACCATGTTATAAATGAAACCTGTCCATTGTTACGCAGTGGTGGCCTCCGGGTCAGCCATAAGGGATCTATAGCTCCTCTTCTGTCATTGGACCAAATTAATCAGATGTATTTTTAACAGATAACCTTTACAAAAGTGACTGATTAATCACTTGGTAATGTGGACTGCGATCAAGTTCATCATCTCCAAATAAAGGAAGGAACTCAGCAAGACTACAATATGTCAAATGCATCAGTCTCAGTGTGCTAAAATACTTTCAGGGCCAGATGCTGCTCTTCTGAAAGGAAAGAAATCTGCTACATCAAACATACATGTTTTTCTGCATCTGTGGGTCAGACTCTGTGCTCAGATGAAGGCTTTCTGGTTATGCAGGCTTGCTGTCAAATGGGAGCCCCATGTGTATACATCTAAGGACAGAATTTGATCACTGCAAAGTAATACAATTTCTACCAGATTCTGTCATTTTTTTAGAACTGTGATTTTTAAGAGAGTATTGGAAGCTGTATGTATCAGTAAAACACAGCCGGTCTTTGTCTAATCCTGTATCCAAGGATAGATTTAAGTGTGATTTGCTATGTTCCAGCCACTTCTTTTGAAGATAAAACAGCCTGTCTTTTAATTTTGTATTGAAGAATATGATTGACATCTTTCGAACTGAGATTAGGTTAGCAGAGGCATACCCTCGCTTATGCTGGAAAATGAAACAAGTTCCTAATTGTCAGAAGATTAATCCTTGGCAGTCATCCAGGGCAGTATTTGCTGTAGCAACTTGGTATCCATCACAGTTAGGGACCAAAGGTCTTGTCATATACATACTCCTTGCAGCAGTGCTGTAGCAGGGCAGCGCAGCCTCCCTACCCTGGGCTGTTAGTCTCGTCTCTGGGAAACTCTATCCATTCCTCAATTAGTGCCCTCACGGGGGTCACAGTCTTTGATGACTGAGCTATTTCTAAAGACTGAAATATAAAGCTCAGTGATACCAAAAATAAAATAGAGCAAACCCCAAACTGATTATTTGTGTGCATTGCGGTGTTTCTTGCTGGAGGTTTTGGCATTTACTGGAAGTTTGCTCCATCAATACTAATAACTGTAATGTGAGTGAAATGTGAGGCTTTGTTTTACTGTGAAAAATCAGCGTTACCTGTAGGTTGATACTGCTTAAATTGGCTTTTTTTATTATTATTTTTTGACTCGCTGGTACTGAAATGCAAAGCTGCTATAGCAGCATCTTTTCATCCACCAGCATGGCCAGTCCTGTCCCTGTCTTTGAATACTGTCTTCTTCCCTCAGAAATTCATGGGAGGAGCAGAAATGGGGACAAACCTTTGTTGTCCTGCACACCTAACGGAAGAGTAGGTCAGTATTAGAAATGCTTTCTGTAAATTACCAAAGCTAGCAGTCCTAAACCTTGTTCTCTTGGTGTAGCTAAAACCCATGCAAAACCTCAAAATGCTCCCCCCATGTCCCTCCTGTGTAAGCCACCTCAGTTGAGTTTTGGGTAATTACTTCAGTGTAGCTTTAGAAAATTCTTCAAAGGGAGTTTTATCTCCCTTATTCATCACAGAAATGATGATTCAGAAAATGGTCTCGTTTGGTTTGATACTCATTGTGACTGATGCTGCATACCCTTTGACTTTCCACACTGCTAGCTGGCAGGAAACTGCCTACAGTTTTCTATTTGCATGGCAGGGGAAAAAAATGGAGAAAAAAATCGGTCTGGTGCAGGCTGATAATGCGGGGGGTGTGTGGGGTGTGTGTGTGTGTAAAAATCTGGGTGCTAATCTGGCTTTGTTTTCTTTGACTCCCATTCTGTAGCGCTGAGGTTGACAGGATTATGGGGTGTGGGTAGGATCAGGACTTGATCCCTCAGTGATGAGTCTCTGCCCATTTAGTGCTTTATAGGCCCAGGGGAAAGGGGCAAATTGACAGAGTGTTCTGGCACGCTGCAGTCTATATTTGGATCTCTGATTTAAAGCTGACAGATGTGTAAAATCATATGTAGCCAGAAAACTCCCTAGCGAGGACACAGCTGCATATATCGATGAGTCAAAGTTACTCCAGTTAAGGCTGGCATTAATTTATATGTGGCAAATTCCCTCCAGATCTCTGTTCCTGGTAGTGTAATATCACTGAGTGTAGTTTTGGGCTCGTTCCACCCGCTCTGGATCAAACCGTGTGCTTTTTGGATATGAATGGAGAAGACCTGTAAATCTGAAGCGCTGCTCTTCTCAGATGCTGGGCGAATGCCATCATATCCTCATTTAGATGTGGCAGCTGTTGTCAGTTACTTAATCTCATAAATAAAATAAAGCCAAATTTCCACAAACTGAATCCCCCCCTATCACACGGCCTCCTGCAATGCCTTAAATGAACTGCATATTTTTGTTTCTCAGGAATCTCCCTTTATAACCCACTATACTGCTTGATTATTTCCTCTGTGTTGTACAGGAAACGGTAAGTGATTAATAACCTGCCTCAGTTTTACTTTCCCCTCTTGCTACAGCCTTGTCATGAAATAATGTGACCCACAGATGTCTGAGCAAAGCAATCCATTGCGTTAATGACAGATGCTGTTGAGGCTTGCTCACTGAAAGTGAGCTATCAGAGGGAGAGAAGCTCAGGTATTCCTGCTACTTTGATCATCTCTTTTTTTAATTTTGCGTAAATTTTGAGCATGCTGAAAACTCCCAACAAAGCACAACATAACCCACTATGGAAAACAGCCTGAGGTGACTACCAGTCCCAGAGGCTCAGGAGGGAGCTAGGAAGCAGGTTTGCTAGAGAAAGGCATATTTAGCACTAAAAATTAGCATTTGCTGGCTGTAGAAATGTCACGAGGTATGCGACGTACACCAAGTACTTGCTTGCATCTCTGCTAAAAAGGAGATAATGGAAAATAAGGTCTCTGCACTTAAACAAGTGAAAACTCTCATAGTTATTTACATCACACAATTCTCAATGTTTAACATTGTCTGGAGTGAGTGAGTGATGGAAATTAAAATCTCAGAGCTAGTTTTACTAGGATTTAGTTAGGAGGCTAGTATATGGGGATAGCTGGCAAGAGAAATTTCCCAGTAGTAATGTCCGCACAGAGTGGGGAAGATTCAGACTGACAGTTGCTTATATAAAGCATCAGGGCACACTGAACCAAATTACAAGCTGATTGAATCTTTTAAGAATTGCTAATCGTTTCTACAGTCAGTCTATAATACACTCTTCAACCATCAGCTAATGCACTGGAGTCAGCTGGGCTCATAGCTGGAGAGCAGGCAGCCCTGGTGTGTGGCACTGAGCACCGGCATGTGTCACGCTGGCTAATTGAGGGTGTCACCCAAGTGTTCTGCCAGATCTGTGTTTTCCTGAGTGGTTTTTATTAAAGGCATGTTGGAGTAGTGGGGAAGAGCAAAGTTGTATTATATTTGGTAGCAGCAGAAGCATGAAATTGTACTACATAAAGAAATATGATTAAGTCGTGATACTGGCCAATTTTTTTTATATAGTAACTCAGGAAAGGAAGCAGAACACACATGCATGCAGATGCCTCATAGTAGATGGTTTGACCCAGGACAGGAAATTCTGCATTTAAATTCACTGGGTGGGGAGAGAGGTGGTCATTGAAAATTTAGGTACCAACTAGAGAAACCTAGAAAATGGTCTAAAGTAAAGGCTCAATAATTTATCTGTTTAGCAAAGAGTTAACCAGGGACCCAAGTGCTGTGAGATCTGCAGGGATTTCTGCTGTTGGGGGCTCTGCGTATGTGTCTCTATACTTTTTTCACCATTACAATTTCTGAAACTTTCCGCTGCCACTCAGAGGATCAATACATATCCATATTCCTAAGCATTTTTTTTTTTCACATCAACAAGGAAAAATTTTAGTCTTGAAGAGGAAAGGAGAAACTGAGTTGTAGTTCTACAATGGATGGAAAGAGTTACAGTGCTTTGCAACCCTACAGTTGTCTGCTACAGTTCATACAAGACAATGCTTAATACAAGTAGCCAAAGTCTTGTTCACTTTCTGTTGCCAAAAGGCTGAGGGTGTTTTTCAAAGTCCTTAGCTCAAGGGAATGGAACATGTCCTGCTTGTGTTCCCTCCTCTCACCCTTACCTTAAGGTACACCATTATCTTGTAGTAATAAAACCTGAAAACAGTGATAAAGATTTAACGTCAAGGACTTCAGCGAAAGCACTGACAAAATACCCTACAATCCTGCCTTAAAGAGGTTTCTATAGAACATCTGAGTTAAGCGTGGCAATTACAAAGAAGCTCAAGTGGTCTTTGCTTGAAATTGCAAATGTACCACATTGCATTATCACAAGAATTCACATGCAAGAACAGTTTGCAGATGGTTTGCATTGGCATACTTTATGTAAACGCTCTAGGGAACAGATGGCATCATGGGTTCTTGTGGCACATGTGAATTTATAGCTCTCACAACATGCTAAAGTCTTTTGCCTGTAGCTGAAAAGCAACAAAAATGAAGTGGAAACTCAGCCCTGTAAATCAGTTTGCCAGTGCCTTTGCCATTGTAGCTATGGATAACATTTAGTTTAGTCTTTATTGTGAAATTCGGGTTCTTTTATTTGCTTCTACTTGCAATTGGGTGCGAGTGCATGCAGCATATGTGTGTGTTTATTTGAGTATGCATATGCAGCTTTTAAATTATTAGACTGACATTGTGTAAAGACCAGGACGTTGAGATCTCAACCGCAATTTAATCCAAAGCTTTTGAATTTTTGATCCTAAATTTTATTCAAATAATTCTCATTTTCCATGCATACATAGATTGCGCTAGGTAAATCAATTGATTTTAAACAAATATTGACAAATATTTTCAGTAGGAGTAAAATAACAACATAGGTTAGAAATGTGAATTACTGACATCTCAGTCATTTTGTATGTACATATGCAATCAGATGAGCATCAGGACAGGTTAGTATAAAACGTAAGAGTTCCTTCTTATTTGGATGCAAGTTGGAATTTGAACATCTTCTGTAAAGAGGAGGTGTTATTTAAGAAGCCAGACCTCTGGGGGAAAAAAAAGAAAATTGTGTAAACAAGCGATTCATTGAATTCCTTTGGAACTATTATATTGGACTCTAGAATATAATTATTATTGTGGTATATTCCCTAATTATTTAGATGCTTGTAAAAATTGATTTTATGTAAACACAGCTTGTTCTGAAACAGCCAGGTCTTTGCAGTGAACATAAGTTGTTTAAAATTTATTGACCTGTCGTTCACATGTGTTACTTTACTAGCACTTAATGGTCTGTTTAGATAGTCTTGGTGTGTATGAACTCCCAGTGCGCTACTCCAAGCACCACACGTTGACAGGTAGCTGCCATGCAGATAAAATAAGGGGCCCTACTCCAAAGCATACAGGGACACACAATCATTATTTATTTTCTAATCTAAAGCAGGGATTCCTTAGCAGCCAGAGGAAAAGAAGCATTCTGGTTTTGCATTATCTTTGCAGCTGAGTTCAGCCCTAAGTCTTGAACCAATATGCAGCAAGGCCAAAAGCAAACAAGCAGGAAATCCAGCCTTGCACCAAATGTAATTCATTTAAGGAGCCTGAACTCTGAGGGTTTCTTTTTGAATGCGTAGTGCGGGCTGTGGCCAAGATTAGAAACTTATTTTGTCCTTCAGACTCTTCCGAAGGATTAAAGACTGATAATGGAAAGGTAAATTACTTCTGTAGTAGATAGAGGTCACCTTAAAAAACCACTTGTGGTAAAACTTGCTGGCGTGGTTTTATCATCCTGTGTATAAATAAAGCTGTCCAAGAAGAAAAACTAAAGCACCAAAAAAAGCATTACTTCTGATGGTCCTTACTCTCCGCTGGCTCAAATGTGATTGCTGTGCTTGTTTTTTCTTCATTTCTAGGGCTCCCATGTATTTTGTGAGTTGAGATTGAGACTTCTTTTAATTGTTTAGGTCTCATGAAAAAAATTATGCCAATGGTACGATCATCATAGTCCAAGTTACTAACCAAACTTTGCTGCTCCGTTTCCACATTTATGAGGCTGAGTATTTCCAGAGACCCTCAGCTTTTCTGTTGTTTGTTGTGATTGTGGATCAGCAGCATAGTTGTCTTAATTTGACACAGGCAGAGGTTGCATCCCTGAAATCCACTGCTGGAGTGTCATCTGTCCTGCTCAACTTAGTGGTTATCAGTGTGTCTATGAACCACGAATACTTGGCACCTAAAAAGGTATTTATCTTAGCTTTAAGTTGGTTTGAAAACACTGGCCTAAATTCATACTAATACTACATCATACCATCTGAAGACCCACTCTCAGAATGCTTGTGGCCCTGGGAATTCAGCAGCAAATTTTTCATAGGAAAGCTATTTTATGTCAGTGTTTAAATATTTCATAGGGTTCTTAAGTAAAGAATATATTATGTTACTGTTTTCTTTCATATATGCAGTTGCATAGTTGTTTTTCTGCCTTCATGTCAGGCCAAATTCTGCCATATTTGACCAGCAGTAATTCAGAGTACTATTATTTCCAGTGGATTTATATCAGCGTAACTGGACATGACATCTATAGTATGGATAAGAAAAACCCATATCAGGTTACATTTGCTGTGGCAATAAAGATGTTTATCCACTTTTCAAACTACACTGACTTCCCTATAGATTGAGCAATCCCAGTATCCCTAACTCTTGCAAACAATAACAGAAACCCCATGACTTAAATTCTTCACTCCCATGGCGTGTACTTGGCTTTGAAAGCACATGAATTTAAAACATAAATAGATGTAGAAATTGCTTTTAAAAATGAAGAAATCTGCCCATATAATTCTGAGCTATTTTACACTAACACAGGAATGAAAATTTTCTTACTAGTCATCTATTAAGATTGAAAATTAGTACTTTAAACAAGCAGGCCATTCTCTTCCTGATATATTTGAACATAATTTATCAGCAGTGGACATGTCATGTAGACCTGACAGATTATATATTTGGAAATCAGAATCAAGTTCACAAAAATGGTTAAAAATCATTATTGGAGTTTATTCCTCTGCAAAATGACATTTTTGTGCTTAACTTTCATATTTCTGTCACAGCTTTTGCACTAGGAGGAGCACGATGAGCTCAGGAGCGTGTTTAAGCCTAGGCTGCAACCTCCAGAGCTGTCTTGTTTTGAATGGTGGTAAATTAGTGATAAAGTATTTGATTTGCCATCAGCTCTGTTCACAAACAGGTGGTCTCATTTTAATGTGCTGAACACGAGCAAGTCCTGCTGAAGATAAGGAAGCTACGATAGCATGGTGCCTCTGACAGGTTTAGGTCTGGAGATTTTACTGTTATACAAGTCCCTTTTACTGAAAGCTACATGGTTGTGCCTCATTTTGCTGGCTTTTCCTCTCTGAATATCATGTATGTTGACTTCCCATGGTTCCTACTTTTGGGTTAGACCACTGGAAGGATTTCTTTCCCTTGGCTGTGGTGCCCAGCTCTACGCCGGTCCGTTGTGCTGCGCTGTACCCTGTGTTGTCCCTGGAGGATAAAGAGTAAGTGTGAGGACTGGCTGGCCTTGCCTCCTTGGCATGCTCTGCCGCTGCTGGGAGGTAGGCCTTCATGGCACCTACTAAGGAGCATATCCCTTCCCTTTCAGCATCTTGGCTAGGTGACCAACATCCCCATCTGGAAGGTGTCCATCTTGACAGAGGACTTCCCTGGGGGGAAAGTAAGGAGGGCGTACTACATACATTAAAAAGGTTGCCTTTTTGGCTAAAGTTATTTTTTTAGTTAGCTAGGGGCAAGGTTAATGGTGACTAGCTAACAATTAAACAGAATTGGGAATGAATTCATGAGAGGAGATAGAGTAGGACCCTTCCAGAAGGGAATTCGTTATTGATGTGATAAGCTTGGGCATCTGCGTTGTCTCAACATCAGCCTTTGCTCTTAGGGGAAACCTAGCAATTTTTACTGACCAGGGTGGTACATTTTTCTTTTCCCTGGTGGGAAATCAGCAAAAGCTTTGCTGTACTTGTGATACTACTGCACCCTTTTTATTAAACCTGGTGAAGTGTAAGTGACCAGCAAGCTCAGCTCCAGTTTAATGTGGCAGTGGGGACGTTAGAAGGAATCCTGTGGTTGTGGCTAGACTCCAAATAAATGACCAGAATTCCCATGTGATAAACTGTCCTCTTGGTATGCTCAAAGGATATTTTCCTAATTTTTGACTCTTTAAGAATGACATCAAAAGAGGCATTGCATCACTGCCACCCAAGCCAAGCCCCTTTGGGAGATGCGTGGAGGCAAGAAAAAATTAAAAAGATCTCTTTCCCTACGTTTGTCAGATACCTTTCCCTATCTCAGCTCAGGAAGAGGATGATGTCACTGAAGGCATTGGCTTCCTGCATATATGTTTAAATATTAGGCAGTAAAAAACAGCACAAAAATTCTATGGTCTTAGTAAGGGATGTTACATAAGATGTGTGAGTACCCAAGGACGGGCAAGCGGGTGAGACAACTGGAAATTTCCAAAATTTTTTGATAGGTCCTGAAGGTAGTAGATCAGAGTCCTTAGGTGTGTCTAACAAGGAGATCAAAATGTTGCGTAACTGTCGCTCACCAAGTGAGGCCAGCTCTTCCCCAAGCTGGGCAGTTCCAGAGGCAACACAGAACACTCATGTGAGGGAGCCAGCACTCTGCTAGCAGTGCTGATTGGAAAGATTGTGCCTGCTGCTGTTCCTGCTTTCAGCACTTCTCATGGACTTGAGGTCTCACACCTAGTCACACAGGCTTTTTCTCCGCTACGGTGTGATGAACGGTCCTGAGAGTCAGCAAAAGCCATAGGAAGCTCTTTTGACTTGCACGGCTCCTACCCATGTTGCTGGTTAGAGCTTGGATGCTGCAGGGGTTCAAAGGCTATCAGAAAAACAAGCAGGGTCAGGACGTGGGCTAAGGTGGTGACCTGTGAGTTGTCCATACTGACAGCACACAGCCTCCTCTCCCCAGCAATGCCAGGGGTGGTTCGGGGGTCAGCTGCACGAGGAACTATCCCCATAGGTGTCCCCAAGCCAATGCTGTAATGTAGTGGGAAATGCTTTGAATGCAAGCTGTGCCTCAGGGTTGGAACTGAGCTGTGGCCCACTGTATTTATGATAGGCACAGTCAAGAGGAATTGCTGTGCCTGTGCGTTGACCCTCTGGAATTTATGGGAGAGTTTGTGCTAAAATGTTGTTTCAATCCAGATTCCCAAAATGGTTGGAGGGTCAGTTGTGATACAGGCTGGTGGCTGCATCTCCAGCTAAGGCCAAGGCTGATAGACAAGGCAGGTGTACTTTGCTAAAATGCAGACATAAATATCCATAGACTTTCTTGTGGCTGTGACAATGTGGAGCATAGTTTTTATTTTTATTTTTTTCATTTCCTGTGTTGAACTGGCTATTGCCTTATGGTTACTCTTAGCTGAGATCTCGGTCTGATATCTTCACATAAACTTTGAACATGCTGTTGCGATTGTCTCCACAGATCTTGAGGTGGGGGGCAGGCAGGATGGACAATGCCACCTTTAATAATATTCATGTTTTCCTATGTCTGTAGAGGTATTTATGTCTGTTGTTAGATTCAGATCCCAAATCTATAAGCTTTTTATTAAAAATTTTCTGGAAAAATTTATTTTCCCACACTGAGAGCCTTTTTTAATGAAGACATGCTTCTGGTCCCATTGGCAGGACCTTATTAGCAGCATTCAGAAAGCCTCCCAACAGGAAAGTCATGAGCCCTGAAGCTGTAGCTTTACATATATAGTCATTCCCTGCTCCCCCTCCACCATTTGAAGGCCTGTAAGATCTTCTTCCCCTGTATTATTTTTAGGATTATGTTTGTTGAGGATAGTAAACTGAGGGATAAATCAAAGGGATTTTGTGATCATCAAGGTTTACAATCATCACTATATTACATACTTGAGTAGGGTTAAAATAACAACTCAATTTTAATTTGAAGGGGAGATGGGGGAGTATACAAAGAATACTATTTTTATGTAGTTTTATAGAGAGCAACAACGTGCAAGATTGCGCAGCTTGGACAACAATTAGTAAGGAATACAAAGCTTGTCTCAGAAAGTTTTCAGTACTGTTCTGTTGCCTTTTTCACAGGTCCTAAATTCACTTCAGTATTTCTGAATTACACAGTGTTACCAGCCCCAAATGTAAAATAAATCATAATACTGACATACAAATTAAAAGGCTTAGTAATAGTAATTTAGAGTATTTCTTCCTCATCCTTTAGTTTCCTAGCCTTTCAACATGCCAGTCTGGTCATGTTTGTAAGCCATTCTTCTAAGTCCTTAAAGCTGAAGACTTCTTAAATGAAAACTGAGTTGCTCACTTGACTGCTGAAACTTAGATGAAGAGAAGAAAAAGGGTTGTTTTTCTTTAGTTCTCACTGTGAAGTTGAGAGATATGGCAAAATTATTTAAGATTCTTCTCATACTTTAATAACTTTCTTTAAGGCTGAGGGATAAGATGCGGAGCCTTAATAAAAACCCTTTTTTTTAGAAAATCATCACAGCATCCACTGTGACTCGGCTTTGCAACAGCCATCACAGATCCTGCTCTTCGCCATACAGTAGCCCGGTGTAGTGTGTGTTACAAAACTTCCCTTTGTACGGGCAGCAACACTAATACGCAGAAGGCATTCAGCCACCAAAAATACCTTCTGTAATGAGGAAAGAGCACGTGAGCTTGTGCTTGGCATTTGTCTACACCCTCACTGTCACTGTGCTGTAAGTGGTCCATGTAGCCAAGAGTAATTATTAGAAACGTGTTTTCCTGAAGCACAGTGCAGACTCCGTACAACTCTGCAAATGGCTGAATATAAACCCAAGCGGCAGGCGAGTGCAAGGTCACGTTGGTATGAGGTGAATGTTCTTGTGTTCAAGGGGAATTTTTTAAAAGAAAATTAAATAAGCTTCCTTTGGATTCATAAAGTGTGATGTTAACTCAAAAGTAGTAATGTTGAACTGGTGGCGAGTGAGAGGCTTTGTGAGGGTTGTTTTGGTCTTGTATAATGGGATTGGTAAGTTTTTGGAAAAAAAGGACAATCCAAGAACAAAGCAATGCGGTTCCATTGAAGAACTGTCTGTATATTGTAGAGGTTCCCAGTGTGAGCTTTATCTCTTCCCAATGAGTGATGCATCCAAACCCCAAGAGTTCATAAAATCTCAGCATGGAACATTTGGATACAGGTTTTTGACAGACTAGCAGAAATCTTACATGCAGGTGCAGGTCACAGTTCTGAACTTAGACTTCATGCTTTCCTGAGCCCAAATCTAGAGCAATAGAGAAAGTGAGGCATGCTCTGAGGATCCTGAAATAGTTTAAAATCACAGGCTGGCTCTGCATTTCTGTGAAGGACGTCACAAAGTATTTTTGTTCTGGAGCTCATATATTCTTTTACTAAAGCCTCTTGCTTCCAGTGTCTAATAGCCTAAAGAGGCCTATTAATTACGCAAAAAGCTCTGCTTTATCAGTTGACTTTCTATGGTTCTTGATGTTACTCTACTGTTTGTTTTCCTACTTGTCATCTTTTCTTCCTCCTTTAGTTGAGTATGTGTTTGAAGTTAGTTTTAAAGGAATAAAATTGCACCCATTTATTTACATAGCAGCAGTCAAAGCACGATATTCTATTCTCCAGAACTCAGTACACACGAAAAAAGTTCATCTGCTGGTTTGCTATCCTGAAATTGCAGGAACTTGGGTTTTCTAAACCCTCCTCCTTTTTATGAGTAATGATTAAAAGGAAAAAAAAATCTGCCAGGAGCACAAAACCTCTAAGTTATTGTCATACTGGTGGCACTTGATAAAGCCATGTAATAGGTTTGTGGGAGAGGCCTTCGAAAGAAAGAACCATCTCTGTGTCTTTCAGTGGGAACTCAGAATAGGAAAGCTGTGGCTTAATTCCTTACGGTGTTTTCTTGGCATCAACTCTATCTCCCCAGCTCTTATTCAGGCTGAAAGAAAGGGCGGTTTTGTTTTGTTGTGTTTTTGCAAGAGAGTAAAATAAAATCTTAACTGTGTTTTTCTTTTTAATATTGGGAGCATAATAAGGTCGCTTAAGAAAAAGAAAGCCAACCAGTAAGCCTGGAACGTCTCTCATTTCTTTAACAGCTACATAGTGTGTGCAGCTGAGAGCTGCCAGTTGGATCCTAGCAGGGGAGAAACCACTTTAGTTTGTTTGGTTTGTATATGGAATAACATTTTTCTTGCCTTGGAATACTTGTTTGTCATCACTCCCCCTTTGTGTTTATGTTCTGCTTGGAAATAGTCTCCGTGCTGTATATGCATTTGCCAGGATGTGCACATAAACAATGTTCCATTATGGCCCACTCTGCATACTCCTTATTTACACCATATACATTCAGCAGTAAACACGTTGGGGAATGACAAGAGCACAAACTCTTCTAGGCCCCTTTTTTCAGTTAGTCCAGACTTTCTGCCATATGCTTGCTGAGGTCCCACTTCTATTCATGTTTTTATTAGGTAGAAAAAAAGTGTCCAGACTTCCAACAAAGCAGCTTTTGTGTTCTCTGTCAAAAAAAATCTTCTCCTATGAAATGTTGATAGAAGTACCCAGAGCCCTTGTGGGGGTGCAGAGTCTGAACAGGCCCATGGTGAAAGCAAGGGAAGGGAGTGCAGGGGGGCTGGGGTACAATTTTTGCTTCTTGTGTGCTGTGAATGAATATCACTTAACTTTCTTTTTCTCCAGTTTTCCATTTCGCAGCCAGGGCCGTATCCCTCATCCTGATGCTTGTTACAAAGGCGCCATTTTTAAAATGCTAAAGGCTTACAGAATTTTAGCTGAAAGAGGCGAGAGAAGAAAATACTGTTTAGTGTAGCATAGAATGGAAGTTTGACTTAGAATATATGCTGTTTAGTAAAACTGTCGAACCATGGTAGAAAAGTTTTACAGTGGCATAAATCATTTTTAGTGACTCTGCACTTGAAAATGGTCAGATTAGATCTTTTTCTCATTGATTTTGTATTTGGTTAATGATTCCAGTCCTGAGATCATAAAGCTATATAAGATGTAAAAGATACGGGAAAATATCTTTAACCTCTACATTTAAACTATGTGTTTCTTTTGACATTGAAATACTGCAATGACCTGGTAATGTTTTCCAATGTTTTAATTTTTGCTGATGTACAAAAATATCACAGAAGAGCTGATTCGTAATTATTACGCATGGTATTGCATAAATTTCTTCCTAATTAAAAAGCTTCTAAATTCTGAATAATCAATTTATGAAGGCATATGGTTTTGACAAATTATACATTTAATTTCTAAAGATTTATTAGAAATTTGACCTGCAGCTAGTTAATTATGGTTATAGTACTGATGCAGTAATACTGGAGATTGATTTAATGATATGGTTGAAAATTTATTTTGATATCACCTACCTTAGCAGGACATGGGAATACACCTACATTTTGTACCATCTTGTTCATTATGCAGGAAGGCATTAGTTTAATGAAGAACACAAATATTTGATAGGTGTGTGTTGGCATTAATATGAAAAGGTACTTTCAACAGAGCATAAGGATATTGAACCTAGTCCTTCAGGTTTTACCCTTTCAGAGGCTACGTTTCCAATGGCATCAGTGATAGTTTTAGATGAATAATAGCAAAATATGAACCTTTTGTAAAAATCCACAGTAAGAAATGAAATTCATTTTTGCTACTTAATTTTTGGACCACAAAATATTTCTGAAGTACCTCTCTTTGGACTAATCTCCCATCCACTATCTTGATACTCTTAGTTTTATAAAGTCAGCAGCTAAGTTATTCAAGAGGAGCTTTCAAGATACCATGCCGGAAGCCAAATTAAATAATAAATACGTTTTACAATGGTATCTTTCTATCCCATCTGGATTTATAAGTGGTTTTGAGAACCACACAAAGAAAATACAGATGAACTTTTAGAGTGTGAAAAGTTTAGAAAAGCAAGGCATATCTTAAACACATAGGTATTCCTTTTAGTAACATACAGAGGTTACCTATTTTTCTAAAGCAATCAAGAAAGAAAGAAACTTTGAAACAATTCTCGGTGTTGTTTGAGCAAATTAATTCTTGTTTCTTCTGACTACTCCCGGCCTAAATGGGGGGCTCAGGAGCTGCTACTGAGTAGTGAATCTCCTTCATGAAGAGATGTTGGTGGGAGGGCTGCATTACAGGACTGGCTGTGTCCATGTGTGAGAATGGTGGGTGAGGCAAGAGGAGCAGAAGACTTGGTTCAAGGTTTTTCTCCTTTGAACCCTCAGCTAAGAGTGTCTCTGAGTCTTACTGAGGACAGGAAAGGTATAGTCTTACTCTACTTGTCCGAGGTGGGACAGTGTCAGTGGTGCCTGCCCTTTCCTAGCCTTGATTAGTGCCTGTGGTACCGTAAGTCCAGTTCTGTGTGTAAAAAGAACAAAAAGAAGAAATGAGGTAGATGGTTCTCGCTTACTATGACCAGAAGATGGTCAGAAAGAAGTGTATATCACATCACTCTGATCTCTTTATTTTCTCCACTGGAAACGTAGTAGCTCCTTTTTCCTAATAGTATGCAGCTGTGGCTCACAGCAGTGAAGTGTGACCGCACGAGGTGCACTCCAAGGGAGGACGTGTGCCCTTCCTGGTCCCTATGGTCTGTCTTGCTCTCTGACAAGGGGGGAAACCAGCGGGGCTGAATTGTAACATTTTAAAAAGAGAGCTTTAGGAGTCTTTGTCCTAGATGTTGACATTTTTAGATTCAAACTTCATTATTCTTGATAACCAAGAAAACAGGAATAATATTATTCTAACTGTATGTAATATCGATGCTTATATTTAATGTATATACACATAAATGTAATGCAATTCTAAAAACAAAATAGGGAAATGGCTGTGATGAAATACATTGAGATTCTCATGTAATTATTTGATGCCATTAATTAGAAGGGGTTATTAGGAAAAACACCAGCTAGTATCATAAGACTTGCAGGAGTTTTTTAAGAGTTTACAGTAGGCGGCTGTACAATTCTGGATGAAAGCAACACATTCACTGATGGTGAAAAAATTCTCTTATAGATTAATTAAGTACTACCTCTGCCAGCTGAGGGCTTTTTAATGCTTCAGTAATCATCTAGACAGAAGTCAATGGGTGGACAGAATTTGGGTGAAAGAGACCATTGATACATCATAAATGCGGTCCAGATAGGATCCCCACAGACTAAGCATGAACCATTTTATGAAAAATACATTGTATGTTTTGTATATGTCACAACACCTGATGATATAAAATATAGCTTAGACTGACCCGAATTCCCTGCATTCTCCGTTCATTGTACCGTCAGTATCCCGTGGTGAGTCAAATAGCTTTGCTTTTACCTTAGTAGCACTTGACTCATTTTTTCCAAACAATTTTTGTAAACCTATGAAATTATTCTGAAGCAGGAGGAGGAAAAGGTCTCTTAAATCATGCCAGATAGTTAACTGGGAAAGGGTTAATCTGCCCGCAGGAGTTGCTATGTAACTGAGTCCTGCTGGGAGAGTCAGGGTTTGCAGCCAATGGGACTCAGCGCCACAATACAATGCATCTATCTTGTATTTCTTATGTGTTGTCACTTATTGGAGTTTTTCTGAACTGGAATTACACTCCTGCTCCTTTCCTACTCTCCTGCCGAGTCTTAAATAATTGTATTTCACACCAAAGTCGGAACGTAACAGTACAATGGTGTGCATTTATCCCTGAAAATGTTACTTTGGACAACTCTGAGTAGCATGTAGAAGGATCTCATGCACCAAAACTAGGAAACTTTTAAAATATGAGATTTCCCAAAGAACTTCAGGGTAGCACATGCCTTGGTTCACTTTCAGTCCTCCAGAAAGCCTCCTGCCTTTCTGTTCTCACCTGTGCACGCAGCCTTCAGTGCATTTGCTTGTGCAGAAAGAGTGGCTAATGTCTCAACCTTAAGCTGTTCCTTCCTGCCTAAGGTATTTCAAGAAGCCAGTATTGATTTTCCCTGCGTCTCGATTAGACTCTCTCTTTAGCTATTCCTCTTCTCTAAGGCCACTCAAGGCTTGAGGACTGATGCATGAATTCTTTAATTTCTCCTTTAGAAGAACCAGGTGTGTTTTCTCAAAGTCTCAGAGCTCAAGCAGAGCCTCTGTGGTTGCGTCAATATATTTGTATGGAAGAGGTGGCACTTCTGAGGGGGGTTTTTGTTGTCTTTTTTTCTTTTTTCCCGGAGAACATCCACCCACAGTCCCTTTGAAGGCTACTGATAAGATGAGGGAGAGACTAAGCTTGTCCTGTAAAAACACTACTTAGGCATCTCTGCTTCGGCTGTTGGGTTCTGATAGGAAGCAAGAGAGTGGAGTGGTATTTGTCAACATGTGGTTCAATTCTCAGTAAGTTTTACACTTCACTCATATCTTTTTGCCTCATTTTTTCCAGTGAGGTTCTGCCTGGTAATTTGTGTTAGCAAAACTCTTAGCCTTTCTTACGTGCTTGTGCAGTCCTGCCTCTGAGTGACATAACGTTCCTGCATTGTTCGTCTAGCAGAATAGGCTTGAGTATCAGTGGTGTGTGCCTGTACGCTCAGTAAGTCGATTAAAAAAAAAAGCTTCAGAGAAATTTAGGAATCCAGCAGGTGGACCTCTAACTTTTAAAGGTCTTTAAATAACATGTGTTCTCTAACCTTTCATTTAGTTTAGTCATTTAGGAACTGGTTGTAGATAACATGATGCTGTACTTTTTGAGGAGAATTCCAACACATTTCTTAGAGTTGGGAATGTGCAAATGCCTCATTCTTGTTACTAAACCTCCTATGGGTTGAGGCTTACTTCCCCCACCCATCAATCTCAAGAATTCCTTGAAGAAGTTGGGCTCTGTCTTCTGGCATATCCTTTGGGATATTTCATGCCAAAGACAGAATGGATGGATGCAGCAAGGGTAAGATCTCGGAGCCTTTCTGCAAAGGAAAGAGTTTTCTCCCACACATTCTTCTTTGTACATATCCATATAAAGATGGGTAAAGTCTGTACTTCTGGTAGCCTCATCAGAATACATGGAAGATCTGTGTCCCATGAATGAGAAAACTGTTCTTGAAGATGTTTGCCCAAAACTGTGTATCGATGAAAAGGAATTTTTTTTTTTTAGTGTGATGGCAAGGTCTATGCAAAATTTTTGGTAGAAGGCTCAAGACACCGAAATGAAGACTTTTAGTTTGGTTTATGCAGAACAAATTTGATAGTTTTATAGACCTGTCAAGCCTGTTATGCTGCATTGCATGCTTAGAGACCACTTTGTGCATCCTTCACTACATGTGGCACAAAGGTCCCTTAAGGGCAAAAAAATCATCCTGCATAATGGCTAGGACAACATGCTGTCGGCCATCACAGTCTCTTAACTGCACCCCAGCTCTGTAAGTGCTCTTTGATTAAAGCATGTGTGTCAGTCATGATTCCCTGAGCATGACCATAATATGCCTGGACATTCAGTCTCTTCTATGGCCCAGTAATGGAAATCTTGTACACCAAGGGTATGGGAATTTGCAGATCTGTGTACTCATATGGGACTACCTTAATGAAGCAGCTTGAAGCCAGGCAGATTTTTCTTTGTGTACTTAAATTGCAGAAGTCAAGTAGAATTTGAGGAATGCACCAAAGAACAATTTGATAGGTGTGTTCTAGTAGAGTTTGAAAACCAGGAAACATCTTGCAAGCGTTTTAGACTGGACATCATTCATGCTGCCACTGCTTGTCCTGAATGCAAGTGAAGTCCAGCCCAGCCTGATTTTTGGTGAGGTCTTGTTTACCTTTTCCTGTTACATTGGCGTAACAGCTTAGGGAAGAAGGTGATCTTTCCTTTTTGAAAGAGTTGTAGCTGCAACAGCCCAATTGTGGATAGCTATTGTAGCATAAAAGGGATGTACAGAATCCCTTACCCACTCAGCAATGGTTAGTTATACTATGGTAACCTGTATGCTTGTAAAACTGACCCTGTTAGCCAAGTTTACTTTTCAGGCTATGTCAGTACAGTTAACAGTGATAACAATGTTCCTGGAAGGACATGTGCCCTCGGTTAATTCACACAGTATCGATGGCACATACTCCACAAAAAAAAAAAGGGACACCAGTTTGCCAAATATGTACCTCAGTTCCTGGGTAATCCTACCTCATTTACAGCAAAAAAACACACAGGCTGTTCCCCAGACTGTACCCAAATAGAAACTACATCTGCACGATAAAACAAAGGTGTAATTTTACAGTGCTTTAGGGCAACAGGTGGAGTAGACGGGTTAGCATAATGACCATCATGACCAGCAGATTTCAGGTGGTGTCACCACATTGTCATTGCTGTCATTACCTTTGCTAGCCGAGTAGCCATACCAGCACATTTTCCAGTCACTCCTTCGTTTTGCTTTTTAAGATGCCCATAGATACAACATTGGACTGTTCTTTCAGTGTTTGATGTAGGTTTGGGAACTAGCTAAGTGGGAAATGGATTATCATGAATAACATGTGTCAAACTGTGGATCTGTGGCCATTTATACTAATGGCGTGATCCAATCCGATCTGCATCAGGCTTTGTGTCCAGAGCTCTGAGCAAGTGTGTTTCAGCTGTTCCTGGCCTCTGGGATCCCTCTATATGGGTTTTCCAAGCAGCAGCCTTAAATGCTGCTTAAGTCTGTCTTAAGTTAAATGAGGCTTAAGTAAGGTTTGGTCTTTGTTAGGATATATGTCTGCACTGAGCTGTAGTTCCAGTAACTCCTTGGTAACTTTGGTCGCTTGTTGGAAAGCCGCTAGAGCAAACTTCACCAACAGTTTAAGCTGCCGTTAGAACCTCTAGAAATACTGTTGCCCCAGTTTAGATTCTGATTACAACTAGGGTGGTAAGCTGTCTATGTTTGGAACTCCATTGATTTTGCATTTTCTAGTGTTAGTTATTTACACGTTGTGAGACACCTTGCAGGATATCAGAACATCAAGAAATACTACCCTTTTGGTTAGGTAACTTTCTTTCCCCTCCCTAAAAAAAAGGCAGAAACGAAACAGTTACTCGAATCGCCTTTTGGAGTCTCTATTTTGTTTTTAATGGAGCTGCATGCTCTTTCTCCTTCAGCCAACCATGAGCGTATTCAGCATATAGGAGACTTTATTGTTAGTAGTAGTATTCTCTGCAGTTTAATATTCAATATTTCTACTTGCTCTTCTGCTCTTTCTTACATCTTGCTTCTACTTACATTTTATAGATCTCCCAGCTTTCATTCTCCCTGGATTATATAATGCAATGTGTCAGTACCATGTGTGGCACTCCAGTTACCTCAGCATTTCCATTATAACTCTATGTTTGAGGGATTTATAGGCTAGCAGTAAAAATCTCTTTCTTGGCTAAACCTTGAAACAGCAGTCTCTGGTCATTTAAAAGGAAAACAAAATGAAACAAACTCTGCCCCCCCCCCCCCCCCCCAATGCTGTTTTCTGACAACCATTTAGTAGTGGTGTTTGCACTGCAGGATCCTCCTAAATAGCAAGTGTAGTTCAGTATGTAGCCAGATTTTAATGTAATAATGTTTTTTCTTTTTATATCCTTCAAAATACATGTCATCCCCTCCTTAGGCACATGATGTCATTGCCTCCTTGCCAACCTTTCTGGAGCCTACAGCAGTCAGCCTTTGGGGCCTCAGAGAAGTGCAGTTTGGTCTGTGCTCTCCTTTATTTGCAACGTGGATGAGTTTTACAGTGTTTTTAAAAAAATATTTTTCCTCCTTTGTCTCAAAGCCCAATAATATACTACCTCCTCCTGTGTCATGGAGCTACAAATTTATCACAATCCAAAAAGACATTGGCTATATATGAATATCTAGAATATCAGGGTTATTACCAAAAACAAATTTGGAAAGGATATTAAATCTCATGCTTTAATGCTTAAGTGATTTCCTGTTAGAGAACAGGCTATTAGAGGACCTATGGGTGAGTTATACTTTGCCAATCACTGGAGATTCCTATATTTTCCTTAGAAAGGTCTAGTAGTGGTCACTCTTGGAAATGGATTGCTGAACTAGATATACTTCCAGTTTTATCATATAGGGCAGTTCTCTTCCCCTGCCTCTAGGCCAGAGGAGTGTACAGCACAGTATGGATTCTAAGAAACGTGGTTGTGTGCTCAGGTTTGTGGAGATGAATTATTTGTGTAGCCTTTAAGTTAAGGAATCAGCTTTAAAGGCATCTTCACAAATACATATCCACTGATTAAAACAGACAAAAAGCCTTTATCATTAAGTGACTTGCAGACTGGTTGCATGCCCGAGTTCTGTGTCTGGAGCTGACTAACTCTGCTTTTCCCATCTAAAATAAAATACTGCTCTGCACTGAATAGCCTTTTGCCAGTTGCTGTGATATATTTCAGGCCTGAAGTAATTCTTCCTGTTACGTGCAAATTCCTGTTTCAGTCATTGCAAGCTGTGCATAGTAGCATATAGCAGTCAGAAGATACCCCCTTTTTCACTTAATTTCACTGTACTTCATGCTTTTCCGTGTCGTTTATGCCATTTTATGCCAGCAATTTTACTGTTTTATTTTCTTCAGGGCAATTCTTGCTCAGGGTTGGTACCTATTTCCTCAGGACTACCTTGGAGTTTTAAATATTCAGCTGTTCTCTTGTGACCCAGTGATTTTCTTCCTCATAATCTTTTGACATCATTCATGTGCTTGAGACATGAGGAAAACATCCTTCAACACTGAAAAATACACGTAGTGAAGGGGGATTCAGGCTTTCAGATTTGAAACCCTGTATCACCGGGGGGGTGGGCTGGGGGGGTGGGGGGACCCTCCAGGGCAGACAAGTACTGTTTCGTATTAACATCTATTCTCAATGAAGAGGTAAAAATCAAAGCCCCTGTGTGTGAGGCAGGCTTAGTGAACTGCCAGTGATTCTCCCAGCAACTGACACAAAGGAATCTGTGAGTATCAAAGCTGAGGCAGCAAGCTTGGTGTCAGCTCTTGCCTAGGGAGTAGAAGAAAACATCACTTTGTCTCTGCTTTCACTGCTTAAACACACACATCATTCACTAGTAACCATTTACTCTGCTGTCAAAACTGTTTCAAGAGAGTGCTACATTTGATTAATACTAAAATGCATGCATGAAAAAAACCCAGTCTGCTTCCCCTGAGGTACTTTGGGAGAATTTTTGCATGTACTTCTTAATTTTTCCATCCTATAAATATGCCTGTAATATTCCAGGAGTACTCTGTTGCTTCTAGTAAAGTAATTTTTATTGGAGAGCCCAGTGCACTCATCCTGATTCTAGTTAATGCTCTCTTTCTGTTGGTGAAGCATATTACGGCACCCTGAGCCTCTTGTACTAACGAAAAAGTGACCAGCGCAAACATGTGTGCAGTACATGATTCATAGTGCTGCTTTTCTGAATTGTCCAGTGGGTAATTGCAGTACAAAAACCAGAGAAACAGATGTAGACCCTAAACCTTGGCTGTAAATTTTTGTTTTATGATTATGGGTTTCAAATGTGCTATGTCACACTGACAAATATACAGTAACACCAAAGGAAATAGATTTCTGACTTGAACTTTTGGTTTTTATTTCACTTGTGGCTAAGAATATGTTTATTGTAAAGTTTCTGCCATCACAGTCTGAGAGAAAACAGATCAAAGCGGTGATGTGAAATCAGTTTCTTTGCACGGATAAAGGGGAAGATACTGGAGAGTTGTTGCCTACTCGCACCTTTATGGGAGCTGTGTAGGCATTTAAAATACGTGGCAATACTTAAAGTTTCATTACATTTGAATTAGAGGGCTATTAGTTATCACAGTGATTAAGGTTAGTCGCGATCTAGATTAGAAAATACACCCCATTTTAAGAATGTAGCTTTTCCTGATACTCTTCTTAAGAAAAACAAGTATGTTATTTCAGAGTGAAATATGAGATACATAAATTACTGTACTGTAGAAATAGTATGCAAGCAAACCATTAGGCTATTAGAAGACTTCGTTAATTACATGTGATTTTAGGAATAAGTATAAGCATTAGCACAATTATTATTCATAATAAAACATGATGAGCTACCTGGCTCATTTAGATACAGTGAGAAAAAGTAATCTTTTTAAATTCATATGTAGTTAAGTGTGACTTACTTACTGACACTTACTTTCAGAAGTGCCCAGTCTAGATTTTAAGGTACAACGGGCAGGTTTTATTTTTAAATATGGTATTATAAGACTGCTAATAGAATAAATATAACTGTATTTCTGTTTGTCTGATTTTGTTTATTTTAACTCACATGGGCAATATGTTTTTCTTGGCATAAGCTTAAACTGTTCCAAGAGCCATGGTCCACACAAAATGCTGTTTTCTCCCTAAATTGGAGACTGACAAAACATACTGTGTTTTGTGTCATTCTTTCCAGTTATTTTTGTGGTGATACATTACATATTCCAAATTTCTTGTGCATCCTGTGTCATCTGGTTAGAAAATACTCTTTTTAGTTTAGCTTTGCTACTCAAAACAAAATTGTAGCAACACAGCCAGCTGAGATGTTAACAAAAATTTAGCTACTTGTCTTTTTAATACCACAAATGCTACTTGCTGTGCTGAAATGGTGTAAACAAACCTTCCCTGAAGGATGGCTTTTTCAATAAATGAGCGCTATGCATAATTTTTGGATTAGTGTCAGGGGCTTCTTCAGCTGAGGAGTACAGGCTGGGGGAGGACACCCCAATGGACTGAGAAAGACCTTAAAAAGTCCTTAAAAAGACGTTGTTAGACTCCAGCATTTGTAACTCTTCTGCCTGGAAGGAAAATGGGAGGGAGAGACTGCCTGCTGCAGGGACAGCCAAAGCTCTCCCACCGGAGGGGAAGGAGGCCTAAGAAAAGCTTTTGTTTTTATCTCTTCAAGCGGATTTGTTTCCAGATTGCAGCAGGACTTTTTGCTGGCTGCTGGTTTTCAACATGGGTATATCAGTTTCAGGGAACAAGTGTGTGTGCTGGGGGGAGGGGGTTGGTTTTGTTTTGTTGGGGGGGGGGGGGGGGTTGTTAGTTTTTGAACCTGTGTGAAAAGTTTTGTTATACAATCTGCAGGCATTGTCAGAGGGCTTTCGGTTCATCAAAGGACTTTTTGTGGAGAGGGGACATGGGATCCATTAAAGTGGCTTGTGCAGCTCCCAGACTGAGTCTCTGCCCAGCGTTTCTTTACAGTCACCAGTTGTGTGCCATGTCTGCACACAACATCCGTCCCTTGCTCTACCCACCTCCTGTCTTAGGCTTTTCAAGAAACGGGTAGTAATCGAGGGTTTCATTTTCCAGTTTCTGAACCTGAGCTAGCTTTGAGGTGGGAAGCGAGGCTTCTCATTGCCCCAGGAAACCTCACTCAGAGCTGGTGCTCAGTCCGCCGGGGCTGAGGAGGCTTGGCTTATTTGCTTAAAATGAAAGCGTGCACTTGGTGGTTGAGCTCATGTGCTTTCCAGTGGGGCAGAGGCTGTTTCCAGGCTGTTGTTTTTCATATCTAAAGTGACCCTAGGAACATGGACTGGCGAAGGCCTCCATGGAGTCTTTCTCTGTAAGCAAGTTTTTGCAGAAGGTGGTTATCTACCTTGAAAGCACAGGGCTCCCTGCTGGCTTAATGCAGGTGGTGGGCCAGCACAGTGCTGGCTGTGGCACGCCAGCCACAGCCCTGTGAAGGCGGCGACACCTACTCCCGCCAGGAGGGAGGGCTGTGGGCAGCGCGGTTGCCGCGGAGACCTTAGCGGGGTGTTTTGGCGGGAGCAGCCCTGTGTCTTCAAAATGGCTGCAAGGGGGTGGCCGGGGCTGCCCCCGTCCCGGGGCGGGGGGGGGATGCAGCCGTGGTCTCCCCTCCTGGCACCCTGTGGTGTGTCCCATTCCCCAGGGACCTGCCTGTGGCCTTTCTCCCCTCCTGGGGGGCCTGGGGCTCATTAGCCCTCTGAAAGCTGATACAGCCCCTCCAGGGCCAGGCAGGCGGCCCCAGCCCCTCTGTGCTAATCAGAGACAGGCAGGAGCTGGCGGCGGCGGGGCTGAGGAGAAGAGGGGTTGTGTGGCTGCTCCTGCCCTGGGCTGAGCGGTGGGGACAGCCCCTCCTGGGCAACCCTGGCGGGGAGGCCTGAGAGTGCTGGGCGATTTAGGAGCCAGGGTGAGGGATGGTGAGGAGAGATGGCACCAGCCTCCCCCCACCTCAGGAGGGGCGGGCTTGTGAGGTCCCCCCCGGGGAGTGGGGCTGGCACCGGCCATCTTCTCTGCTGGTGGCATTGAAGGAGGGGTCCCTGCTGGTGGGCGCAGGGACTGTGCTGCGATGAGGCTGCTCCAAACCCTGTCCCGCCACCCCAGAAGTTGGGGCAAAGCCTGTTGCCCTTAGCTCCGGGACGGCGGCAGACGCCTGCGCCTCGCTCATGGCCTCTGGGGAGGAAAGGAATGGGGGGGGGGGGGGGGGGGGGGGCGCAGAAGTTTTAGCGAACTGAACTGCAATTCCAAAATGCTCTGTTCTCTACCGCCACCGAAAACACTGCCTCAGTTCCCAGCCCCCATGCCTTGGTCCTCATTGTTTCTTTGTAACTTCGCTATTTCGGGTGGGTTTGCAAGTTGGCCTCCCCGTCCCCACCCGCCATTGCCGCCCGCTCGGCGGCAGCGGGGCGACTCGGGCAGGGCCGGTGCTCGCCGCCGCCGCCCGCTCGCCCGCCCGCCCGCCCGCCTGCTTTTTTGCAGGGCTGCTGGGAGTGTGAAGGCGTGTGAGAATCCTGGGAGCTGGTGATGTCAGACCGCTTGGGTCATTTGAAGGTTAGCAGCCTGGGAAGGGTTCACGGAAAGTTCACTCGCATATATTAGGCAATTCAATCTTTCATTCCCTGTGACACAAGTAGTAGGAAGTGAGCTGTTCAGAGGCAGAAGCATCTATTCCCGGCCGAGGGGGATCCCGAGGCCCTACCGGAGCTGTTTTTTCCCGGGGAGGCGGGCGATCGGCGCGGCGCGGGACGCGGCACGCACCCAGCCGGCGCCCGGGCAGCGGGGCTGACTCTAAAGACATTTCGGGGGCAATTGATGGGAGCTAAAACTTGGAATGCAGCTCGCTTCCCCCCATCTTGCTGGATTGGCTGGGCAGCCTGGAAAATGGTAAATGATCATTTGGATCAATTACAGGCTTTTAGCTGTGTTGTCTGTCATAATTCATGATTCTGGTCTGGGAAAAAGACCAACAGCCTACGTGCCAAAAAAAGGGGCAGAGTTTGATGGAGTTGGGTGTACTTTTATGTGCCATTTTCCTCCACACCTAGAGGAAAGCACTTTTGCAGGCATTCTGTGCAGGGGGGAATCATGTTTGACTGTATGGATGTTCTAGCAGTGAGCCCTGCTCAGATGCTGGATTTCTACACTGCGAGTCCGTCTTCCTGCATGCTCCAGGAGAAGGCTCTCAAAGCATGCTTCAGTGGATTGGCACAAACAGAGTGGCAACATCGGCACAGTGCTCAATGTAGGTCCCAACTGTTATTTTTCCACTTTAAAGCTGCTTTATTATTATTTTTATTTATTTATTTATTTATTTATTAATTATTAAAATTCTTGTAATTAAGAGCAGGGGGTAATGAGGGGTGGGGGGGAGTTTTTTGTGCAAAATGTGGTTTTGCAAGCCTTTTTTCTTCTTTTGGTGAGAAAGGAAAAGGGAAAGAAGCATGGGACTGCTTTCTGTTTATCCCTTCTCATTGATTAACAACAGTTGTGGAGCCAAGTAGGAAAACATAAAATTATAATATAGCAAATACTTGCAAAACTCCAATCAGTGAAGGACAAATTTACGTAACATCTCTGTGGTATTTTTTCTTTGCCTTTTTAATCTAATTTTGTAGTGTGTTTGATAACCTGGATGCATGTTGTCTCAAAGTGCATTTTAGCAGAGCAGCCAAGCAATTAAAATGCTGCTCTGTATAGTTCTTGCAAAGACGTGGAATTGGAGTGGGTAGGTGCCATTCCAAAAATCAGACAGTAGTTTTAAGTTTCCTAAGAAAAGGCAATATTTCTTTGTACTGACCTTGCTGCCACCTTTCTTCTTCACTTTGTTGCTCTAAGAAGTTGCTGTTTTTCTAGAAAACTACTTACTGTGAACACCCTTTGAGTTTAACCATCAATTATTTCTATACCTTGAGATTCAGGCAGCGTTTGCATTGGTAACGGAGGAGGGAGAGTTAGTAGCAGGACCTTCTGAAAATGTATTGTTATGTTATAGGGTCTTGATTTGTTGCTGAAATACATAGATGGTAAAAAATAGCAGTATTTTAACACCACGGTTTCAAGTTTGAGAAATGACAAAAAGTGCCAAAAAGTATCACCTTATACTCTGCATAAAAGCTTGCAGGATGCTTCACTGCTCTGAAGGTGATTTAGATAAATGACTTGGCTATGTATCAAAATGTTTTTAGCACACTCTCGGGCACTTCAGTACACCATTAGCCATATAATTCTGTCTGAAATTTTTATTTTGCTGTATGTTAAAAAGTTACCTAGGAATTAGAATAGTTCTTCTTTCGATACAGTTTATCTCGAAGGAGTGGAGGGGGGAATTGAAAAATAAATTAAATATATTTGGTGAAATAGAGGTTTTTTTTCCACTCTGCTCAAAAGTTTTCAGTCACCATATGACGTTTGTGTGGGCTGAGTAATGAAAACAGAATTGTAAAAATTAGTGACTACCAGCCTACAACACCGAAAATGTTTTGCTGTCTTTACAGTTAAAATGAGACTGTGAGGTTCAGCATGAGATGTTTATTTTCTCCGTGCTGTTTTCAAAATGCTTTAAATAAGAGATGAAACAAAGCTTTTACTTCAAAATAATGTTGCTAGCTATGGGAGAACATCAGTTAGGGGGAACAAAAAACCCGAAACAGATGTTTTACTAAAAATGTGTTTTCCTCCTTCCATGGTTTAAACTTTAGTGTAAGTTCAGTGTTGATATTGCGGAAACTTGGAATTAAATAAACTTTCCTGGAGTAGGAGGCATATGCTGTCGTTAAAAGCTTGCATTCACAAAATATTCTTTAAATAACTTCTGGTTTTAAAATGTCCTGCTCATTCTTTTGTACGCTGTTAATACCTAGAAACAGGTTTCTTAAAAACAAAATATATGGTGTTTGTTCTTGGGCAAGTTAAACACAGGATTACCCTTATCAGAATGGAATGAGTGGTAAATATGTCATTTGCCTAGGGCCTGTGATAAGAGGCAAGTGTTGATAACAGCAAAGTTTAGCTAATCAAAGAAACTCATATTAACAAGAGTAAATAAAAAATACAGGAAAATGCATTCAGGAATCCAGTCTCATAACTTTGTAGGCAATAGGATTAATCTTCACTGCATGGGAATTTAAAATCAGGCAGAAACCTGAATCATAATACAGTGGCTGTAATTTGAACTATGAAAGCTAATGGTATAGAAATGTGGAAGAGCAATTTAGTTTGGGTCCAAATGAAGAATTCTCTTTGATTTCTAGAGCAAGTTTTGGTTTTAATTTTGAAGAAAGCATAAGCACTTTATGTGTATAGGTAAATATATGTAAACGGATTATAAAATACTGAAGTTCCCACAGCATGTAAGATTTTACCTTGCATCTCATGACAATAATGACAAAACCAGAAATTTTGTGGTCCAGAAAGCTTTTAATGGTTTAAAGGTTGCTCCAGTACTTATAAATACAAAGACACCAATGTTTAATTCTAACTCAAGTGTCTCCTGATTTTCTAGTTTTATGAAGACCTCTGTGATTTAATGGAAAGTAATTGTAGTGAAATTTGTAAATTATTAGACCTGTAATAGATAGGTTTTTTTGGTCTAGTTTTTGGCTCTGCCATAAAAGCAGTACACCTGCAGCCATCACTTTAGGCCTTAGAAATATTGATAGAGACGTGATTGTAGAGTAAAAGGTAAATGGTTGTTGAGGGAATAATACACGGATTGTGCAGACTCTTGAACAGGCCAGTAACAATCCCAGACAGCATCAGGGCTTCAACTAAAATGCTGGCAAAATTGGCTGTTGCAGGGGTTAGGGCAGAATGCTGTAGGTCTCCAACTTCAGCACATCTTCAGTATGTTAATCCCGTTATGATTCACTAAGCAAGTGTACTCCTGCAGCATCACAAATTTTCTAGTCCATGAGGGTCTGCAAAGTAAAAATAGAGGGTAAGGCGCAACCCAAACATGACCTTAACTTGTGTGGTATTTTTTTGCCTCCCCTCTGTGGGAGGAAAAACCTGCTACGGGTTTGCAACGCAAATGTTAGCCACTGTATACCACAAGATGTGTTACAAGCACACAAGAAAACACCTAGTTTTGCACTGGTATGTGTTTATGTTTTGTGTGATATTAGTTTATATCGTTGTAGGTTTAAAAACGAATTATTTATTTGCAAAGAAAACTATGGACTCAGAAATGAGAGTAGAACCGACTGCACTTTTAATCATGAGTCTATTCTCACTCATTTTCTTGTAAGATAAAAATCAGGTCAGTGCAATCAAATTAGACAAGAACAGTTCTTAAGAGGACAAAAGACTTAAGATTGCAAGAATGAGTACTTTCTATTTTTTTATGTAAAGTAGAATTTTCATCTTTCCTGTAGTGCGGTGACAACAAATACTAAAAGAAAACCAGTAACTTCTGGTGAAGTGTGAGCTAACTAAACATTGTAGAAGTGGGAATGGGACAGACCCTGAGAGAAGAGCTGCAAGGAATGGCAATTTGACCTTGGAAAAACCTATTAAAAAAAGTCTTCATTAGTCTTCATTAATTAAACAGGCAGAAAAACAAATGAGCAGGCCCAAAACACTAGTAAGTTTGTTTGGCAGTATGTAGTGTTTCAGCTAATTTTATCAAGTAGAAGACTACTGCCTACCGCATTTTGTTAGGTTTAGGAGAAAAAGAAATTTGATGAAGGCAAAAGTTAAGGATATGCCAGCGGGACATAATAGGATGTCAAGGCTTGTGGAGTACACGGTTCTTATTTCAGTTTGGTGGGAAGTGTTTGCCTGGAGAGGATCTAGCAGGTATTAATGTTCAGAAAGTTCCTGAAGATGGGACTCCAAAAGGCATGCATTTTCCTTCTGAATTCCGGATTATTGCAATGTTTGGGTCAGGTTCTCGTTCCCTGCAAGCACTGGAAACATCTGCACTCAACAGAAAAAAGCTCAGTACTTTATTTTCTTTCATCTTTCTGAATTTAAAAACAAACATTTTGAAGTGAAGGACTTTTAATCTGCATTCCCAAGTATCAAATTGCTGCAGGTGTGTTTGCTAGTGCCCAGAAGGCAAGATCTGTTTGAACGAGGTTATTTTCTTTAAAGTTCATCTATAAACTTTACAGCCAAATCACTAGGACTGATTTGCTTAGGGATACAGTCTTTGTTTAAATTTTTATACTTGTAGCTTAATGCCCTGAAATATGTGATGAAAAGTGTTTGTTTCAGATCCCCTTCATTCAAAAAAAAAAAAATTGCACAGGGATATTTTTCTTTCAAATTAATTGAAATGAGAACAACTATTCTTTACACAGACTGATACGGTTAGCTTGATTCAGCTGCTGGCACAGGAGAACTCTAATGGACACGCATCACTGTCAAAAACTCCTGCAAACAGAAATTACGAAAGGTGTTCGCTAGTGAAGTCAGGGTGGGATAAGCTTGAAGGAAAAGCAGTGTATCTTTGGGTGACTCCCTTCTTGCCTAATGAGTCTGCAGCAAAGGTGCAACTTGTCAGAACAAAGCCAGGCTGGCTGGGCGCTGCCTCAAAGAGAGGTTACCGCGAAGTTAAGGAGTTGAAAGAGAGAGATAATGTTTCAGACAGTGAAGTTAGTCATCCTCACATCCAGTTAAATCCCCACTTACTGCTGAGCCGCCTTCGTTAACCATGCGTGCATCGTTCCTGCACTGCAGCCCGGCCGAGCTAAGGGGCTTTGCTCAGAGGTGCACAGGGAGCGAGGTGCCCCGGTCAGGGGATTATGCTTCCACCTCCCCTAAACACCCCAAATGACTGTTTTTGCTCAGGCCTAATTTATACACCACTCTTTACGCAGCCGATGAAGTACGGCTGTGTTACACAGCCAGCATTTAGATTTGGGAGCAGGGTTGTGAAAGGGACATTGTGCTCAGAAGGACTGCTGTCTGCTGCGGTCGGCTGTGCCGTGCCCCATCCTATTGAGACCTCAAAAGCAGAGCACAGCTGCGATGAGTCTCCAGATCTATTTGGCCGTGGGGGCCAGTGCCGGTATGCATGCAAGTGGGGGGGAGCACCCTGCTCCCCCTTGTAGTTTCTGCCTAGGAGGCTGGCAGCAGCCTCTGAGCAGCGAGTTTACAGGGGCGGGCGGCCGGGGCCAAATTAGTTGTGGTTTCGGAGGGCTTTCCAGAGCTTTGCTAGGCTGTCGCGCACAACCCCATGAGGAAAGGATATCAGTTGATGTATAAAATGGCCAAGGAGCTTTGGTAAATAGACTTTACCCTTCAAATCCAGAGGTCCTGGCAGCCACTGTGTGGGAGGGTGGGGTTGTACTTTTCCCCTTCCTGTACTTGGACACTTTTGATTATCCAGACTTTCTGGGACTGAGCAGGGCTGCCTAATAACAAAGCCTGCATAATATAATTGCCTAAATAGGCCTATTGTCCTTTTCAAGTCACTGTGCTGTGAAATCTTTCAACTTTTTGCTGAAAATATTGCATCTAACATTTAGATGGTTTAGTGGCTACGACAAGGAGGAGATCCTTTTCCCTCCTTTCTTGTTGCTGCGTGGTCGAGAAGCTGATTATATTATTGCCCCCTGTTGACTTTTACTCCTTTTGGGAAGCAGATATTTTAGCCCCTTCTGGCAGGGTAAACTGCCAAAAGTAATAGGCCTGGAAATACAAAGCTATGATTGATTTTGACCTTTGCTCACGTGCATGAAGTCTGTCCCCATGCACTGTGACCCATGCCACTTCTTGCTGAAATCCAAGCCCTTTCAGACCAAATGGAACCACGAAAATACAAGCCACAAAATGCTCAAAACTATTCTAAAGTAACAATAATTGTTTTCTCTGTACCTCAAGAAAAAGCTGAAGCAGGAGGATAGCAAAACTGGATTTTCTAGACAGGCAAACCAAGAGTAATGTCTTTCGACTGCTGCTGCCTTTTTGAGAACCATATTCTAGGCACAAGATAAACAAACTGGTATCATGTGGAAATGATTCTTCTGTGCAGTTTTTAAGTCACAGTAATCTTAGCTGTTCCTCCTAACTGTGATCAGTAAAGAACTTTCATCCAAAACTGTAGATTTTAAACTGTCTTTTTAAAAATAACCTAAGGTCTGGGATTTTATTAATTCATCGTTGCATGAGCAAAATGTGTTTCGAAAGTCAAGAATGTCAGAAACAGTAGCCTGAAGTTAGCATCCTAAATCCACATTTCATGGCTTCATTTCCAAATATGCTGAGCATCTAGGAGCTCCCTCAGCACTTTTAAAAACAGGCCACATATTTAAATGACCAAATACTATTTAGAACCTGCATTTAATACTAAAAAATTTTAAAGGACTTTCCCACTTCCCCTAAACTATATGAAAAAGTAAATCAGTGACAGAGTTCACAACATTAACAGTAGAAATAGAGACACTTAGAAGACAAAGTAGGACTTGTTCATAAAAACATATTGCTCTCTTTAATATAAATTTACAATTTTTTCTCTTTATTTTGTCTGACAGATTTCTCTGATTCTCTGTTTGCTTCCTTGTGTTAAAGTCTGCTCATCAGATATTAATCTGAGACAGTTTCAAACTTGTAGTATCTATTTTAATAGCTAGATTTTCTTCTTCATACACTCACTCATCATTACCAGCTGCTCAGGATTGTTTTCCCAGTGGCAGCAAATTAGTATGACTGTGGTCACTGTGCATTTTGCTTATTTTGGGGGGGAGGGAGGAGGGGAAAACCTAGCTTCCTTCAGCTCATTTTAGTAATCTGAATAGGAGCGGAGAACTTGCATCATGTGACGGGGCAGCTCACGGCAGCTCACCAGCATGGGGTCCCTGTGTGAGAACCTCCCTTGTACATGACAATCTGATAAGGATATCATGTGGTTTAGAAACACATTCCCACAATGTTCTCTTCTTTGTCCCTTTATTTGGAAGTGGGTTTGAAAAAAACTTAACTAATGCCAGCCCTTATATAACTGACCCCACTTTCTTTTAACGTTCTGTTTGAGCCTTACAGCTTCTTCAAATACTTTTGTTAAGAGAGATGGAAATATAATCCAGCAAGTCTGTGTAAAGAATCCTAGACACAGAGTATATAATATACCTTCTGTTCCCCTTGTACAAGGTGATTTTTCTCTCCCCTGCTTATACCATATATAAACTGAATATTATAAAGCTATGTAAGTTAAATATACACATGCAAGCAACACTTGTGTAGGTTTAATAGGTTAAGGTTTGAATGAGTATTTATAAATTCTCAAGAGTGCTCTGGATCTTCACCACTAAAGATACGATGTTAAAGTCCATCCGTAGTTCGGAGGGATTTCTATTGTATGCACTTTCAGTGACATACATTTTACTCTCTTAGTGGACCCCCTAAGAAGGAGAGCAGAGAAATGTCTTGCAACAAAGAGGTTCTTTTAGCACCGCTTAGTTTCTTTTAATGGTTTGGAGGATCTCTTTCCATTGAACCATAATATTTTTCTCTAGACTCACATTGTGTTTTTAGCAAGGCTCTTTGAGCAATAAAATGACAAATTAAGTTTATTTTTGTCTTTTAGAGTCTTAACTAGTGAAGCACTTAAATACATTCAACCCTCCACCCTAGATTTTAATAAGAGTTTCAGACACAGTGTGGTCGTATGCGTGAGCCCTTAGTGTATTTATGTACCAGTACTTCTATGAAACACCAATAAAAGCTCATGCCGTTGTGCTGGATGTTCAGCACGATGAACATCCAACATTGTATTTGTTCTTAGAAAGAAAGAAGGATCATTCTCCTTTTAAAGATATATAGCAGAGGTGTGGAGCAATTAAACATGCTGTCTGGTGTTGCACCAACCAGAGTCAACTGCCACAGTTTGAGATTTCCTTCAGTGGGTTCTTCAGTTCTAGAAAGCCATTTGTGCCTGTGAGATACAAACAGTGGAAGGAATGGTTTGGTAAAAAAACCCAAACAAACAAACAAAAAAACAACAACCACCAAACAGTCAAATAACACAAAAAATTTCTCGAATCCTGTGATTTTTTTTATCTGAATGCAGCTTGTGGTGAGTTCCTGAAATGGCCTTTACACCATTCCAGTGGTCTTCTCCGCTCAGCTGGCTGGTGGTGCAGCAGCACATCATGTAGAGGTGTGTATCTCTTTTCTTATGAGAATTCCTTGTCGTCTTCCAGTCTTGTACCAGAATCACTCCTCTGCCAGCTGGTGACTGATACCAGGAGGATTCCCAGGTTCCTGCATGATAAGTGGGTGTAACAGCATCTGAGTTGATATAAATATTTCACTTGTTCACAAATACCGATCTGAGATAGAGGTGTTCAGGCATGGCTCTGCCGTACCCTGGCTTTCGGGGGTCTCGGAGCCTCCTGCCTCCAGCACTGTTGCTCGGGGACTGGCCATGGGCAGAGCCCGGGGCAGGGGGCAGGCTCCTCCACTGCTCGCCTCTCTCCATCTCCCGAGTACCTCCTTAATTCGTTATCTTGTACCCAAAACCCCACAATGAAGACCAGCGTTGCTTGTCTTTCCAAGACTGAACATTCACTCGCACACAAAGAAAAAGGAGTTGGAAAACTGTGTCACAGTGCCACCTGGCGATACCTGCAAACCTTCTCTTCCCCTTGGCAGGGGCTGCGGCTGCTGAGGCAGTTGATCCGCACGCAGATGCTTTTTCCAGGTTCCTGATTCAGGCGCAGGGAAATGCCTGTGTCCCCCAAAGCTCGACTGGCTGGGTTTTTTTGCGCAACTCCCTGGGTTGCTTTAATCAGAGATCCTATCTTCTCTACAAACCTTTCCTTCCTAGCAGAGAGCAGTGATCCACCAATCTGCATTTTTGGCTTGGGGCACAAATCAAAGGACTAGCTAAAAAAGGCACGCATATGTGAGCTTTTTTTATTGTTAAGATCAGGCCCTGAGGAGGGGGGTGTGTGTTGCTTGTTTTAAAGCAGTTGTTCATAGTTCTGCCTCTCAACTTCTGGTCTGAAGAGGTTTTCCTTTTTTCCCCCCATCTGTCAGAGTATTCCTTCGCATGGCTTTGTTGTTTGGTTTTCTTCTTTTCATGCATTTGAGGAAGAAATTCTGTTAGCTACTGGATCAGGGTATATATCTTGGTGGCTGGCTGGAAAGTCTCAGATGACCTGTCTTTCTTAAAGATCCCTCACTTTCCACCTCATGCTTTGAACACCAAGATGGAAAATGAAGAACAAATGGCAAATTATCTATGTCTTTCAGATACTTGTGCAATGTGTCTGATGAGGGGGACTAACAGAAGACTATACTTTTCCCAAGTCCTCATTGCCCAGTGAACCTCAGCCTTCCTGTCTCTGTTTAGAGAGCACATTCCAGCTGTGTTTTTCGAATTGCATGTATCGTCACATGCTATGCAGGTTAGGTATGTGAACTGCTCATCTTTCTGCACTTTGCGTGTATTGCCACATTCACTTCTCTGAGACCACACCAAGAAGGTTCCATTATCTCTCAAAGTTTTGAAACAAAGCCTTCGGCTGCCTGTGAGAAGTCAGAGCTGACTCACATCCTTCTGTAGTTTTTGTGGGTTTTTTTTTTTCTTATCCCAGTCCTTTCCTTTCTCTGTGTTTTGGAGAGGTCCTGCAAGACTTCATGGTTGAAGCACGAGCTATGTGTTAGGAAGCACTGCATATCTGAAGGCAGTTTGGAAAAATAGCCGTTCCCCTTTCCCTGAAATGGAGTGCAGTATGAACGCTGCAATTGTTCACAGGGGCTGTTTTCACCCTTATCAAATTGTGAAAGCAGAGCTTAGTTACAGCATGATACACTGACACTGCCCAGTAATACCATATCTGTTATGTTTTCACTAACCTTAATTTCTGCGCAGAACAAGAAAATACTCTGACGAAAAGAGGTGAGGAAGGAATGACGCAATTAAACGAGATTAAATCAGAGTATCAGTTTCTCTGGAACACGTATTTGGCTCTTTACCAACAGTCTTCTCCCCGTTTTTCAAATAAACACATATTTTCACATGATAACTCTATTGGAAATATTAATGCTTCTAAGGCTGCATTACCTTTGTTTTTTCATCAAAGTCCATTACTATGAAAAGGCTGCTGCTCCTTAGGCTGTTTCAGCTTCAAAAGAATTTTAGGGCCTGGTCTATTGGAAAGCTTGGGGGTATAATTAGTGAAAATGGAAATAGATGCAAGAGAAATTTAGTTCCTGATGTTTTAATTTAGTGTAGTACTGCCATGTGTTGTTGAAGAGGATTCTTAAAGGCAAACATAATTATTTCATTATGGTCTTCAGAATGCTTTCATTGGTCTTAATGACAAGAAGCTGCATAAGGAGTCATACATTTTAATTAGACCTTCTTATATTTACATCAGATAAATAACAAATAATTGATGAAAAACAAGTCTTCTGAATGGATGATTTCACACAGAGCTCTGGTTACAGTTTAATGATAAAACATTTCTCTTATTGCTTTGCATTTTAATTATCTAGAATTATTACTCTAGCAGAAATCTCAAAATACTGTTATTTTCATGCATTTCATTAGATTCACAAATGATTTTATGAATCTGAAGCTAAGAGAAAAGGTGGGTTTTGACATACGTTTACAATCAGTTTCCAGCTTTATTAATTCCATTTTGCTTTAATTTCTTACATTTAGATAACTTCTTGTTTTGGTGATAGACTCCGCAGTAAAAGTTAGTGGGAAGAGGATTCAGACCTTTTTCTATGTCTTCAGTTCCCTACATAGGAGCCATTGTTAACAACCCAAAACTCCTGTAGAGGTCAAGGAGTGAGTATGAAATTGTAGGGCTTGTAGTGGAATTTTCTTAGAGAAAAATTGTTGCCTCTTTCTCACCAGCTCAGTTGAAAGTTGTATTCCCAATTTACTTTGAAAATCTTACCGATACCCTTTTGTAATTGTGTGAATGCTTGCAGGTGCATTTAAAATACCTATTTTTTTCTTTTCTTTACCCCCTTTATTGGATGCTTTATAATACCAGGAGAAATTACTTCAAGAGTTTTGCTACTTGCAATAGTCTTCCATGTTTGCAAGCTCTCCAGCCTTTCATTTTTGTAACAAAACATATTTCATATGATTCATTCCTGAGAGTATACAGAACGCTAATTGTTGTTATTGATTTTAAATTTTGCAACCATTACAAGTAACCCAGATGAGTGGCAGATAAAGAGTAATAACCCATGAAGTTCTGGAAGTGTTTCATGTTTGTCTGTAGTACTTTATGTGATCAATAGTAACTGCCCCATTGAAACTAACTGCTGTATCAAATAACAGTAAATCAAATGAATGTGCTTACAGATTATTTATTGAAAGCTTTAATTGTTCACTGGGGCCCTGCTTATCTCAGGAAACAATAGAAGGCAATGATCAGGCAAACTGGTTTGCACATGCAGGGGTGCAGTGAAACAGTGGGATCACCCCTGTGTCTGGATGGTGTGAGAGCTTTCCAAAATTTGCCTCTGTCCCACTAGGATTGCCCACTCACTGGGATTGCCCGTAGGAGTTGATCCCAGAGTAGATTGGTTAGAGGTGAGCTTCTCGAGTTCGCAGTTTACTCTTTTTCTAGTTATTATTTTTATAGATTGTCATCTTTGGATGGCATTTTTTTTGTATCTGGTGGATCAAAGTTTGGGAAAAGAACTAATAAGATTTCCCAAAATTTCCAGGAGGTCCATGTAATGAGAGACAAAACAAGATCAGACCTTAGAAAGGGAAGGGAAGTAAAGAAAAGCATACTAAACTTACTCAGTGGAAAACTTAGCTGGGTGTGTTACAGTTTTGGGTGATTATATGCTGCTGTACAGTTATCAGACTTGCGCAAATACTGAGAAATTAAAAGCAATGATGTGCTGTTGTATTTTACTAATTCCTTAAAATGGCTGCTCTGCCTTGTCACAGTCACTCCTTGAAGTACTAGTGCCACAGGTTGGAGGTTTTCTGGGACTTAAAGTGAAATGGATAGTCTTATAGGCAGTTTCACTACTATCCACAGTTTTTTTAATAGCCTTGGTGTGTTGTCAATAATACTTAGCTGTGGCTTCGGAATCCTTTTGGTATCAGCAGAGGCACTAAAGCTGTCCTTCAGCAAATTCAGGAAGATGGCACTGAATTAGTTTACATTTAGTAACATATCTTTCCAACCATGACAACTTTAAAAGCATTTGTAAAAATGAGATTAATTTCTACAGGAAATGATGGCCCAAATCTCTCAAACATGACAGGAATATCCTTCCCCCGCCCTGGTATGTTTTGTGAAATGTACGTATATGCATATGTGTAATGTTGGATAATCAGAATATAGAAATTTAAAATTATGAAAGCACGGAATAAAGCCAGAAGTTTCCTGGAATGGAATCTCACTTGAAAAAGGTAACATCCCTTTTTCAAAGTGTAAGCTTCAGCTTTAGTTTCTTGGGACATCAGATGTCAGGACTGAATGTTGCATTTCCTTTTCGCCATATTCTATATAGAGTACAGTTGACGTTTTCCCTGTTAGGATATTAGTGTCTTGTTGGGTTATTGCAGTCAATAGTGAGCAGCTTAGCTGGGCAAAAAACCCCAAGTCGTTGTTGAAGGTAGGTATTGAATAAGAAAGACCAGGTGTCTAGGAAATACTGATAGCACATATGTGTTTGCCTGCAGTACAGTGTGCACATATTTTTTCTCTTCCAAGTGAGAATGGTACTGACAGACAACATACAGGTCAAATTATAATCATTCCTCACTCCAAGGGTAATCAGAAATCCACTGCAGGTAGAGAATAGGAGAACAGAGTACTGGAAAATGTTCTCTCCAGTTGCGATACTCATCTTATTTCCAGTCTCTTGTGAATGTCTTACTTTATTGATCTGTGGTCTTAAGGCAGAGAGTGGAGGTGTGCTCTGAGCCACAGTCAACAGTGCTGCTACCGCTTGGCTCTGGGACACCAAACTCCCTCCCAGCTTTCAGCTTCTGCTGCACCTACTGTGAAAGGGGCAGGGAGATGTTTGCCAGGTTAACAGCATCAGTGGAAAGTAAAATGCACCTATAAATTTTTTTTAAATAAAATAACCTGTGTAAACTTGATGACAAGGACTGAGAATTACGAGGAGAGGAAATCTGGTAGTGTCTTAGTTTTTCATGGTACCTTCCAAACTGTGTTATTTTTTGTCTGGCAGGTATTCTATTCAGAAATATTGAAATTCCACTTAGGCAAGCATTATGGCTTGATAAACTGTATATTTTATTTGCCCCCTCAAAAGATATTGGCAATGTTTAGTTCTTAAATATTCCATAAACTTGAATTTCTTATGTTAGCATCAGAAATGTTGAGGTGAGCTGCTCTTAGTAATGCGCTGTCCTGGTCTGGCATGCTGAGGCGATGAAGGAGGACAGAGTTTGTCCCTGTTTTGGTCTCAGATGCTGTAAATGTATGTGTGCTGGAGGATGTCAGAAAGGTTAAGTTTTGGTCTGGCTGCCCTTCTAGTTTGCGGATACACTCAAGTGATGAAAGCCATTTTTTCTGTTATTATGTCATGTCTAAATGGAAATAATTTATTGTTTTAATTATAACCCGGTAGTTGCAGCAGTGCAGCAATGTAGCAGTGTGGGTGCAGTTAGGCAAGTGTAAAGAACAGTCTTAACACTTACTCGAGAAGTAAGCTACACGAGTGTAAAACACCTGTATACAAGCAGAGGTACCCCAGAAGGTTCTCTGCAGTAACATTAGGGGCATGGGAGATGTGTGCTGCTTGGTTTAAGAAGCTACCTTTGCTTCTCGCAGTCTACGCACTGCCCTGTCCTCTGCAGGAGGCTGCTGCTGCCCAGCAGGAAGAGACTCAGGGCTCCATTTCACAGCCCTGAGCCTTGCCAGCTTCAGCAAATGGCCCTGTTGTGCAGCCGCATGGCTGGGAAGCTGGACATGTGCTGTTTCCCCCGCTCCGCCTGAAGGGTTGGTAACCTCTGGGAATGGGCCGGGGGACGGCTGCCTGGGGTTTGCTGGCTCAGCAGGTTTCATCCCAGCTCCACTGTGGGATGAAACCTTACTCAATAAAGAATCATACCTCTGGGTGGCATAATGCCAAAAAAAGGTCTGCAGCAAGGGCCCGAGACTGAGACGCCAAGCAATGAGATATATAAAGCTTCACAGTTGTCCATTGCCTTGTAAAAAAAGCAAGTGGCTGTGTGACAGGGGGTTGTCAAAGAAAATACAGAGTTAGATCTCCTTTTCGAAGGAAATCAAAACTTAGAATTAGCAGAGCAATAAAAGCCTTCTAAAGCGAAAGCTGGAAACAATACATTTTTAATAAAATGGGCAGTTACTCTAATTGCTGAACCCCTACTGTTCAATTTCTTTTAGTGCCCTTATTCATTAAATTCAGCATACTTATACTTATTATTTACAGATGTATGCATTTTAACTTGTTTATAGAAACCATGCCTTGCAGAAAGCTGTGGATGGTATAATACTAATTTGTAAGTGTTTATTGCTGCCTATAATATGCAATTTTCAAAACAATTAAAAATAGCAGTGGAGTTCATCATTGTAGTCAACCCTAAACTGCCCATGAAAAGTAAAACATTAGTACCGTGTACCACCTTAAAGGTTATAGGCCATTTGTAGTGGATTGATAGCATACCCATTAATGAAGAATTTACCTGTTCTTAAAGATTTTAAGCTCTCAGCAGCCTAGTTTCTGGATATTATTCTAATGTAACCCATTTAAACATATGTGATGGAGTTCATAATTGCCCTTGTAAATGGGTATAGAAAGGAGGGTATATAAATCAATTAGTGATATCCAGCAGTGTGGCTGTAATACAAATTAATTGGGATGATAAGCATTTTAACTGCTACTATACTTACTCGAAGCAGTTTTGATCACTGAATTGGCTCTTGTTGAGTCACTCTATTAATTTTAAGATTTGAGAACATCTAAAGATCGAAATGTTCTGAATTAATGGTCCTAAAGTTTGAGAAATAAAATGATAGGTAAAATATCACACAGCAAGTCAGTTTTACTGCATTTGCAAATAGAGCACAACAGTTGTAATTTGTTCATGTGGTACTGAACAACTGTGTAATAGTATTGCGTGATTAAAGATGTTAAAAACACTCATTTTAATGCTGGATTCAAGCCACAGCAAAAAGTCATGATGAATGGTGTCATAAGAACATGTTGAATGTATAGAAAATAAAAAAATTTCTTGGCAGACATACTGAAAACTAATACCAACTTGGATAGAAGGCAAGTTTTGAAGAATAAAATCATTCCTTTAGTATACTCTGAATTATTCTGTTTGGATGCTTGAAAAGGTTTGAAGATAAAAGAAAAGTCTTCAAAACACTATAAAACATTTAATAACTCTAAATGGAGAAGTTATGACTTGGTAAAATATCTGGATGTGTGTAGGGATTATAATAACTATTTCATTTCCCTTGCAATTTTTATTTAATTTTGAAGATACTGGATCTGAGTTTTCTCCCATTTATGTTTACAAGTCAAGAGTCTTCCTTGGAATTGGTGGGGTGACAACACCATAAAAGAGATCTGAAAAAAGAATCAGACCCCTTTTATTTTTAAGTGTTTTATCCCGCACAATGTGCCTTTTTTTCCTTACTTTTCATCCTGCAGGGAAAATATGCTGAATTTGTGACGCCACAGTTGTATCAGTAGGCTACAGAAATAGTCTTCATTTTCATAAATAAGGAGTAAAGAGGCCAGAGTCCTCATTCTCTGTACATTTGTGTCACTTCTTTGCCTATGCCACTATGCTCCAGATGAGAATCTGACTTGGGAATTCACTGGTAAAGCAAACGGGGCCTGAATTGTAAGAAACGTTAATTTTTAAGGAAAAATCTAACTTCGTGCAAATGGTAGCACAATTGTAAACGTTTTTTAAAGAAGATCCTTTTTTTCAGTTTTGCAACAAAGCGGAATTTTCACTTGAGACTGATGCAATTTTGTATGGTAGTGGCCAAGCAGAAAATCACCGACCTGAAAAAACTACAGAGCTAGCATCTTTCGGATGTTTTTCTTCATTTTTCCGTATGATTTATTTTTTTCATTTAACATGTTTTCTTTTTCATTTTGAAGGTAGGCTCCTAATACAAAGTGATGAGCTGTTGCCCTGTAAACTCTGCTGTGCCTGCCAAACCCTCCGGCCATCCTGTCTGTACACTTACTTTCACCCTGGCTCCCTCATGGTGTCTGCCTGGCCATTTATTTAGCGAAAGACACTCCTGTTCTCAGTTACTAGCACATCATTAAGTCTCACTGTCCTGAGAGTAACACAGGTATAACCAGACGCAGTTCTTGTCCCTGATACAATTAATCCTGACAAGCTTTCTGCCTTCCATGTTTGCTCAGGTGTAAATGCTTCTGTCTGGCTACATGGACACATAAACCCAAATGTAGAACTGCTTTACTGCTATAACTGTAAAAAAACCCAAAACCCCAAACCAAAACAAAAAAAACAAACCCCCAAAAAACCCAGCCAGAAAAACAGTGTAATTTTTTTTGAAAAGGTTATGTGAACATGAAATCTCCTATGTTAGCTATACATACTACCCCTGGGTTTAGTGGAGCTGGTGCTTGAGAACCAGGCGTTGCAAACCAGGGTAAACCTTATTCCTGTTTGAAAATATCCTCCTGAGCAAACCTACAGAATATGAATGTGCTTTTACAGAGAGGCTGCAGCCTTCTTGTTGTCCTTTACAGCTAGCTGTAGTAAATATGTGTGTAGAGTATGTAGTTGCCAGAAGTCCTAACTTTACTGGGAGAAGCACCAGAGGTAGTTGCAGTGACGGCTGTCCCACAGAATACCTGTGAGACACAACAAAATGATGCAGCAGCTTCAGAAAAAGGTTTCAGGGTGTTTGCATTCAGGCATACATGGTCAGGACACATTGGTGATTTCCAGGTCATACATGCTCGATATATAAGACTAGCCTTGTAGATTCAGGCTTATGTCTTGGCAGTATATGAGGCTGATGTTGGCTTGGACAGTATAGGCAGGAGTAGAGGGTTTTGTGGCAGTTTCTGGTGCTGCTTACGCCTGTGTGGGACACAGCACCAATGTGCATGGGTGCAGATTCAGGACTTCTCTGAGGTCGGGTTTGTTGTCTGCCGGGGCATTCCTGTGTAATTGTATATATGGTGGAGTAGTCTTACAGGAAGTTAGGTCTTAGCTGGCTGTGGAGATCAGCAAATGAAGACAAGCCTTTTGTCATCTCGAGTTCCCTGCCTGCAGCAACAGTGGCTTCTGGGGGGCAGAAGGCACCCAGCCCTGGCCTGCTTTGCAGTTGGCAGGCAGGCGGTGTGCACACGCAGGCTTGGGGGTGTTTCAGAGTCTGCACATTAGGGGGACTTAGCACAGACTTGAGTTCCCTGCTCTCTCATGTCTCCTGTGTGTAACTTAGACAAGACATGTAAGGCTACGTTTCAAAGGCGCTGCTAGAGCTACAGCTAGGTTCTCAATTGCCGTTGAAAATACCGGCTGGGTACTGCTTGCATTTTTCTAGGAATTTAAGACCCAAGCAAATGAAACTCTTAGGCCGTCAGTGCTTCCATTTCCCATTTGTAAAGTAAGACGAATACCTCACTTAGGTGTTACAAAGGTTAAAATAGGAATGCTTATGGGTTATTCACATACTGGAGTGGCAGGGACCATGCTTGTAGATCAGATAGGTAGAAGAGAGCAGGATCCTTCATGCTGCTGAATATGGCAGGGCCAGAAGTGCTGCCAGCTGTGTTGCATGGTAGGGACAGTGGGCCTGGGGAGTCACTTAGGGTGTCTGTGATCTGTGCAGGAATGTCACTTGGGAAGATGCACTGGCAGGTCGGGCCCCTGGAGTGCCTGAATAAATGGTACTGTGAAGGTAGGTTACTGATGTTGCATTGATTAACAAATGGATTAATTAAGAGGCCAGATTGTGGCATAACGGAAAAGTATGTTACAGAAGAATGACCACCCTTCACCAGGCAACTGATCTTTGTGGGAATAATGAAATCTGTGCTACAAGTGAAGAAGTTAGCTGCTAAGGAACAGAAATTGTATTATGAGACTAGAACAGAAGGATAACTGAAAGATAGATGCTGCTGTCTTCTGATTTACTGCGAACAAATCTGGATAGCTCTGCTGTGCTGGTAGTAAGATGCTGAACTTCATTTCCTGGCCCTAGTCACCTCACAGAAATAGAGGTTTCAGAGGGCTATACTCCTGTTGCATGGCCAAGATTAGTATCCACTGACTCTGCTGACTTAACGTTACATGACTCTGCTAGTTAAGATTACAGAGTGGCAATTGAAACTTGGCAATTTTGTTGATGAAAGGCACGAAGGACTATGATGCAGCTTGCTCTCTCCCAGTTCTAAACTGGGGGAGATGCAGCAGACTAGTGTAAACGCTTCTTTTCTGCCATTTCGGTTGGCAAATACTACTTGGTATACATACAGCAAAGGCATTTGCTGAATATGAAGAAGCCTTTTTGTTGTTGTTGTTTGGCGTTTGTGAGGGTTTTTTGACTCATCCTTTGAAGCTAGTCTGCATTTTAACACTGAAATGCTAAAATAGTTAAAATGAAAGCACTCTAAGGACCTGCTTTGCAAGTAATGGTTCCCCTCAAGGTTTTGGAGGCCTTTCAAGGTTCATTCTTACAAATATCTTTTGACTTGGCAGGATCGCAACCATTACCATTATTTGCATTGGAGTAGCACTTGAAGGTCCTGCAGTGCTGGTTAATGTGCAACATATTCTGAGACCCTGCCCGAAATATTGTATGGTCTAAACAAATGAGATGCAAAGGGTGGGGGAAGAAAATACTGTCCTGATGGTATGTCTGTCTGCAATGGAGCAATGGCCAAATTTGTACTTGGAACTTCATTAGGGTAAGGATATCAGAGCAGACAGTGTGCTTAACTGCTTCTTGTACTCACAAGGCAGAGGGCAGAGTTCAGCAGGACCCCTCTTGTCCCAGATGCGACGGGACAGAAGCCAGCTGTCCGTATCGCTCTTTAACTGACAAGACTCCTAACAGCAAAAGCACTTTGGCTTTGAAGACTTCTGCCAAATCAGCTGCACCTATCGAGTCTTGCACCTTGTCTGAGATAGCTATTGGCAGCAGCAGCCTGTGCTCTAGGTATGGCTTTTAAAATGACCTGGTCTGAGGCATCTTCTCGGTGACCTTGTGTGCAGTTTGTCCATTAGTAAGTCTTTGCAGATTGGGCTTCTGAGCTCCATAACCTCTACTTCTTGCTAGTTTTACTGTTACTTTATTCATACAGTAGGAATCCTGAGTAGCACGTAGTGAAAACCTGTGGGATACTCTTAGCTTTTAAAAGTAACAGAAAAGGATCATTTGGATTGGGCACCCTCAAGCAGAAACCAGGTCGTGAAGCTTGATCTCGTGTCCCTGTTGAAAGTGAAATTCCCCTTTTCAGACTAAAAGCAAACCTGAAGACTTAGAGGTTTTCTTGGCTTTCAGCCCAAATAATACTTTTTTTTTTTTCTTCCCCCAAGGCCTAGACAGTCTTGTAGAGATGAACTATGACTTGATGAAAATCAATGGTAGAAAAATTGTAATCGAGAATTAAAAATAGAGTAACTTACACTTAACATCACGGCTTTAAGGCAGATGTGTGCACCTAGCAAGATGCAAATAATGAAATAGAAGCCCTCAAATATGGAAAACATACTTTCTTAAGTACTTCTGAAAATCCTGATATTTATATCTCAATCTGGAGTTATTGTGGCAGTCTATCTTTTAATCCAGGTATGTTGTGTTCACTCGTAATAAAAAGCATTCCCTCCTGAACTTTGATGCATACCCAGCCCTAGGAGGAAAGGCTTTTTGGTTGTGGTAATTCGTTCTACATTGATTAACATTTGCACATGGCTTCCCCTGAGCCTTTTCCTCTGTCCTCCTGACCTCAGCCCACTCCACCTCCATGCCGTCAACCCCCGGGTAAAACAACAATCCAGCACAGCGAGTGCTGATAGGTGAAATAGTAGTGCGACTTCTTTCCTTTGTGTTGTTTTCTTTGCAAGGAAGAAAATGGGAGTCTTTGCACAAGGGAAGACTTTGTTTTCCTCTTTCTGTTGTCTGTGTTCCCCACCTGTTGTATATATGGTAAAAATATCTGGGACTTATAACCCAGCAACAGTACGCAGCCAGAGTCATGTGTGACCGGGTCAAACACACACTCGCTGGAGGGTCATGGCCAGGTTACTAAGTCAAGGCTGGCAAGTCTCCATGATAATGTTTTCTTTCTCTCTCACTCTTTTTTTTTTTTTTTTTTTTTCTTCTCCCCTTGTCTGTCTTCCAAACAACAGTTTAAAAAAAAATCCTTGTAACAATGCAAACTATTTAAGCATGACAAATTCAAAGAAGTTTTTTATTAAAAAAAAATTGGATGGGGAGGGCTGAGTCAATGATATTTTGGATTTAATTTTATAGTATAGTTTTATGTGGCACATGAAAGAGAGAAATTTGTATTGAAACAATTGAGACCCACTTTCCCAGTTCCTGGCTCTTTCCTGGAAGATGATTAAAAGCAGACTTTTTTTTCCAGACGAGACATAAAAATTAAATGATCTACAGTATATAGTTATTTTTTCAAATGTTTGGAGGCTTATAAATAACTTCTACAATCAAATACACACATACAAGCAGCAGAGAATCTGGTTCTAATTACTTGTACTTTAGTTGAACTTTGGCGTTTCCTTTGACTTTCTGCCTAATGTATGTGAGCTGTGTGCCTTGCACTCCTGCAGTGAATTCACAAAAAAAAAGAAAAAAAAGAGAGAGAGAGGCAAAAAATCCAGACTCTTGTTGGTGCCAACAAAAATGAGGGTTAACAGAGTGTTTTGACCAAATGCAACACTTTGCTATTCACCCTAATTAGCTGAAATTGCTGCTTCCCACCAGGGACCCTGAGTTCAGTATTCAAAATTCCCTTGAGGCTATCCAGGAAATGCCATTTGCTTTACAACTTCTTATTCTTTTAAGACTCAACTGTCCAAAGTGTACATTAACATACAAGTTTAATAATATAAGTTTCTAGCAAAATGCAAGGCATTTCATAGTGCTTGCTGCTTCTAGTTGGTCACAAAGTAAAATACCTCCTCCATCTGTCAACATGGTTTAGCTGGCAGTAAATTAGGTCTCACAAAGCAGGCTGTGCTTTTAAAGATCTTATCTGCTGCTTTATCTAACCTTTAGAAGTATTTCAGACATTTTAGGAATTGTGAAGTGACCGATTGTTTGAGAGTCCCTGTGTGCTTAAGCTGCATTCAGGTGTTGGGTGACAGCACTGAGGCTGTTTTCTCAGGTGAGTGGGGACCCTGAAGTGTCACATCCCACAGGACAAGACATCAGGGCATGGAAACAAGTTGCCCCATTTTTTCCCCCTCTCCTTTGAATTCTTCCTGAAATTGTAAGACTGCTTTAAAAATGCCTCTTCTGGAAATACCATCTTTCTGTCCTCCATCCTTTATTTTTTCCACCTTGCATGTACAGACATGCGTAGAATCATGGAGTCATTTAGATTGGAAAAGACCTTTGAGTCCAACCATTAACCCAGGACCGCCAAGTCCACCACTAAACCACGTCCCTAAACACTGCATCTATGCGTTTTTTAAATACCTCTGGGGATGGCAATTCCACCACGTCCCTGGGCAGCCTCTTCCAATGCTTGACCACCCTTTCCATAACGATATTTTTCCTAATATCCAATTTAAACCTCCCCTGGTGTAGCTTGGGGTCATTTCCTCTTGTCCTGTTGGTTGTTATATGGGAGAAGAGACCGACCCCCACCTGCCTACACCCTCCTTTCAGGTAGTTGTAGAGAGCAGTAAGGTTCCCCCTGAGACAACTCCTCTCTAGGCTAAACAACCGAGTTCCCTCAGCTGCTCCTTGTAAGACTTGTTCTCCAGACCCTTCCCCAGCCTCTGGACACACTCCAGCACCTCTGCATTCCTCTTGAAGTGACAGGCCCAAAACTGAGCACAGGATTTGAGGTGCGGCCTCACCAGCGCTGAGTCCAGGTGGATGATCACTGCCCTAGCCCCGCTGGCCACACTGTTTTGGATGCAAGCCAGGGTGCTGCTGGCCCTCCTGGCCACCTGGGCACACTGCTGGCTCATGTTCAGCTGGCTGTCAGCCAGCACCCCCAGGTCCTTCTCCACCAGCCACTTTCCAGCCACCCTTCCCCAGGCCTGTAGCGCTGCATGGGGTTGGTGTGACCCGAGTGCAGGACCCGGCACTGAGCTGTGTTGGCCTCGGCCCATCAGTCCAGCCTATCCAGATCCCCCTGCAAAGCCTTCCTGCCCTCTGGCAGGTCAACACTCCTGCCCAGCTTGGTCTCATCTGCAGCCTTACTGGGGATGCACTTGATCCCCTCATCCAGATCATTAATAGATACATTAAACAGGACTGGGGCTGATACTGTGCCCTGGGGAACACCACTTGTGACCGGCCACCAACTGGATGTAACTCCATTCACCACCACTCCTTGGGCTCAGCTGTCCCGTTAGCTTTTACCCAGCATATAGAGTGCGCCAGCCCAAGCCATGAATGGCCAGTTTCTCCAGGAGAATGCTGCGGGAGATGGTGTCAAAGGCTTTACGAAGGTCCAGGTAGACAACACCCACAGCCTTTCCCTCATCCATTAGGTGGGTCAGTTTGCTGTAGGAAGAGATCAGGTTAGTCAGGCAGGACCTGCCTTTCATAACCCCGTGCTGGTTGAGCCTGATCCCCCAGTTGTCCTGCACATGCCCCATGATGGTGCTGAGGATGATCTGCTCCACAACCCTCCCTGGCACCGAGGTCAGGCTGACAGGCCCGTAGTTCCCCAGATCCTCCTTCCTGCCCTTCTTGTAGATGGCCATCGCACTGGCTGACCTCCAGTCTTCTGGGACCTCTCCAGTTTGCCAGGACTGTTGACAGATGGCGGAGAGTGGCTTAGCGAGCTCCTCTGGCAGCTCCCTCACTGCCCTCAGGTGGATCCCATCTGTCCTCATAGGTTTGTGCACATCTAAGTGGAGCAGCAGGTCACCAACCATTTCTTCCTGGACTGCGGGGACTTCATTCTGCTCATCCTGATCCCCATCTTCCAGCTCAGGGGGCTGAGTACCCAGAGGGAAGCTGGTCTTGCTATTAAAGACTGAGGCAAAGAAAGCATTAAGTACCTCAGCCGTTTCCTCATCCTTTGTGGCAGTGTTCCCCACTCCATCCAGTAAAGGATGCAAGATTATCTTTGGCCCTCCTTTTATTTCTAATGATTTGTAAAACTAGGTTTTGTTATCTTTTACAGCAGTGGCCAGCCTGAGTTCTAGCTGGAATTTTGCCTCTCTAATCTTCACCCTGCAAAGCCTCGTGACATCCTTATAGTCCTCTAGAGTTGCCTGCCCCTTCTTCCAAAGGTGGTAAACTCCTTTTTACCCTAGTTGCAGCCAAAGCTTTTTTTCCAGAAAGCAGGTTCTGCTGTCATGCATCCACTAGCCACCCACATGACACAGAAATAATGCTTTATACCTGCTGCGCATGAATGCACTGAATTTCTGCACTTCCATGCTGGCAGTACATACGTTTGCAAATAAAGAGCTAAAAAGCCTAAATCCAAGGAAGAATAGTAAGTCAGAAGCCAGAGTGAGAGTCGAGCTTGTGTAACTTGAGTTCAAGCCTTCTCCAGAAAGCTGTGCACCTTGTATGTGATCAAAAGTGGATGTTCCCAAACTGGGTTTTTTACACAGAAAAAAATACCAAACTCTCTGGGTGGTTGTTCAGCAGATGCAAGCATTATATTTAATAGATTAAGATCTTTTAGTGAGAGAGATAAAGAGATATGTATATGCTTATGACTATTTTACGGAGGGTCTTCTGGTTCTTTCCTTGTCGTACACCTTTTCACATTGTCCAGAGAAGAATTCTGTAGCAGCACCTTCAACTCTTCAGTTGCTGTGCTGTGTATTTATGAACTGAGCTGGTTGCTTAATCTCTTCTGGTTATCACAAGTTCCTGGTGCTTGGCCAGTGCCTGACAGACCTCCACTGTACTTACAGTTTGTGGTTTGAACACTACCGTTGGATGCTGGTGCTTGTTTAGGATGAAATCATGAAAAAAGCAGAAGGGTCTCGGTATTATTCGGCAAAGACTGTTTTCCCCAAACTGAAATCGCAGAAGGATTGCAGGAGTGTGGTGGTTTTATTGAATGACACAACCTTGTTTTCCTATGGGAAACCTAAACCCTGCCTTTTAGATGGACTGGGAGAGTTGAATGAGCTAATATGAAACACATTGTCTGCTGGTATTAGAGTTTTAAAACTAAAATTTTATCATTCCATAGACTGATTTGAAGCCACCATAATTCATGTATGAGCATGAAATACGGCAAGGAATGTTTGAGGCCTCTCAAGGGCATTTGATGAATCTAACTTTAATTTAAAAGTACTAATAGATTATTGATTCAAGTAGGATGGCTGTGCGGAGATCAATAACAGAGCACTCTCTGTCTCTCTTAAATACCAAAAAATACTGTTGAAAAGAAATTACCATTCTCATTTGTGTTTTCATTAAGAAAAAGCTTCATTAAAGTTTTCCTGGTGCAGTAGGAACCTGTAGATTTTTGGTTTGCCAAGGTTCAGTGTACTTAGTGCTGAAAAAGGTAAGTACAGTTCTGGACATTGTCTTAACCACAATTTATGGAGCCACATTATTTTACTTCTCTATTTTTTCACAGCCTCCTTACTGTTAGATACATTAAAAAATTCTTCCCATTGGAAAGGTATTTCTTTGCTTAGAATCAGAGCCTTTAGCACTTCACTCTAGCATTTTTTTTCTTCTCAAGAAATGTCTGTCCTTGAAGTTGATACTAGCTTAACTCAAGTAAAAATGGCAGATAGGGACCTTTCTCTCACAAGTTATCAGAAGTTGCATCGTGCTCCATGATGCCCTCTGTGAATTCTGCAGAACATGAGTTGACAATGAATCATGAGTTTAATAGAAATGTATCATTTTTGTAATCTGAAAAAAATCACGTACAGTAAATCTTGTTTAAGACTTTTCCATTGAGTAACATTCTTTAGGGCCTGCTGTTGGTACTCTTGAGATTTAGCTCTACTGATAGTGCCTAATATTTCTGGATAGATCTGAGTTCACAGATCCTGTCATTTCTGTCTATCTGTTGAAAACTTAGAGGGATTTATCTAAGCAGGAGCAGACGGCTACGTGAAACATGAAAATGTATTGCACATCTACAATAAATGTGAGGAATGATGACAGCATATCACAGAAAACTAATGCAGATGTTTTGGAAAGATGTAGTTCGCATGTCTTATCTTGCATCGTAGAGCTTTCATGTCCTTTCCCTAAAAGGGATAACTGGCTTTTCAGCAGGTTCAAAACGAATGACGATCTAGAAATATTAGGGCAATAAAAGGATGTAGGGTCATAATGTGTAAGTAGCTCTTTCTCAAAGAGGTTTCCTGATGCTACAAATGCTAAGGTAGGCAAGGAAGTGTTGCTGGGTTGTGCTAGTTTTACAGATTTAAAAAAAAAAAAAAAAAAAAAAAAAAAAAGATTATTTGTTCAGGTAATTTTCACTTCAGGTCTTACATTTAGTCGTTTGTCTCTGTACATACATCCCATGCATGCTGCTATCCTGCTATTGCAGAATTGGACATTGGAAATCTTATCTTTTGTAGGAAAAGGCAAGAGATACAAGAGCTGTCTCAAGACTAGGTACTGGTTGGAAGGGTACATGCCACAAACAGTGGAAGACTGAAGATTGATACCCAGCACACACGTGTTCCACACAATTCAATAGGCGAAAACCAGAACATGAGCCCAAAGTTGTCCATTTTTTGAGCCTGTTAGGAGATTCAAGCACTATATATCTGAAGTGAGCTGGACCTTTTGTGGTGTTGAGTAGCTAGATCATGAAAAAATTATCAGGTGCTTTAAAATAGGCTTTTGAGGCTATAGGATGTAGTCCTGTCATTACTTGCCTTACTTTAGTTCCCTTTACATTTTGCTAGGAAAGACAAATGTGTATTATACTAAGAAAGATATAGGCCAGTTTGATAGTTACAATACAGTAAATTATCAGATATTTAAAATTCATTCATGAATCATTCAATTATATTTCTTTTTTCTTTTGTAGCAGTTGAAACTCAGAGCACCAGTTCTGAGGAACTTGTTCCGAGTCCTCCTTCACCACTTCCACCCCCTCGTGTTTACAAGCCCTGTTTTGTCTGTCAAGACAAGTCATCGGGATATCACTATGGTGTCAGTGCTTGTGAGGGATGTAAGGTGAGTGCCATCATCTCCCTTTCCTTTTATAGGGCCACATATCATTTTATAGAGGGGCAAAGCAATACAGTTTGGTGTGACTTGATTGTCTCCAAATAAACCTGTATCTTCCTTGTGTGAATTAGCTCTTATTTATGAGTAAAGTCAAGTAAATGACCATCGTGCCTGGAATTATTTCCCTTCATAACTTCTTCGAAAGTAAGTCTTTCAGGGACCTCCCTAAGTATTGATTACCATGAGAATGTGATCATAGATGCAGACATAATCAAATAAAGGGAAAACACTTTGAGACTCTTCACTGTCCATCTGTAGGTCAAGTATGCCCTGAGAACTCACATGGCCATTGACTGCTCTCAGTGTTTTTCTGTGTGCTGCTACCGCTGTGTATCCAGGGGGTGGAATCTGGGAACAGGATCTGATCATCCATGAATTTTTGGCATGGCCTCTAACTATCTAATTAATCTCAAATCAGATTGGGAATTTGAGGATTAGCAGGTTAGTTTTTGCGAAATTTAATCTGGCAGACTACAGTGCTGGCACATCTGCTAGGTGCTTTCCAGTGCTGTGGTTGTCAGAGCATGAATTGACTATCCATAGAATGCGGTAACACAATACACTGTTCTAAAGTAGAGGATGTCTAAAGACAAGATATACTTCAGAGAAGCAATTTCAGCTACACCATGTGTGTATGGCAATAATTAAAGGTGTACACACAGTGAATAGTATGCCTGCAAGGAAGAAGGTAGTGCGAAAAATGCTAAAAAAGAAGTATCATCACATGCTTTCATAGTTAACTTTATTAGCTGTGGTACTGTAGCACAGCTTTCTTTTTTAACAATTAAAGACCTATGATTTTTGTCCTTCAAATTAAAATAGTTGTGTGGTGCTTAGTAAAGTGAAGATACTAATGCGTGCTGAAAATGTGGTATTTGCTATATCCGTATAAATGAAGTTATTAGAATGAATTCATAAAAGATATTTTGCTGGTTTGTTTTTATGAAATGTTGTAATATTTTTCAGATACTGTGCAGTTAGCAATTTTTACTTTATCCTTTGAACTTGCAACTTCTTCTATGCTACTGACGTTTTGTAGTGATGTAAAATATCATAGTCCTGGGTTTGTGTCATTAGGCAAAAAACTATAGTATGGAGTGTGGTTTCCCCCGTTTTATAACTGTAGATACTGAAGTAGTGAAAGTAACTATTTAAGCTCACCTCAGTTTTAGAATCTCCTTCTGGTATTGAGGTTTTCCTTGGATATCATGTCCATTTTTTTCTTTTGGATGCTGCAAAACTATCAATTTAACTGTCTCTTAGGAAGAACTGTGGTAAGAATATGCTGTAGTGATTTTATTGAACAGGAAATCTCATCATACTCAGATGCTAATGTACAAATGGTGGTGTCATTTGCTCACCCCACACGTTCCTTCTTAGCACAGAAGTAATTGCAGACTGTGGCAGAAAGGTCACATGTCCCTAAGACTTCATTATTTTTGAAAGATACGCAAAAAAAAATACAGTTTTTATTGGCATGCTGCAAAGCATTTTCAGAAATAAAGTGAGACCATACTTGTCAAAATACATGAAGAAATCAGTCTTGTAATGTGTTAGCCATTATTCAACAACAACATGTTCACTTATGTGCTAATTTGAAAGATGCGGTAATTCAGCACTTAGCAATAGCTGCTGTTAAAAGGAAAAAAGTTATGTACAAAACCTGTCAGTCTATGAGAAATAATATTCCAGAGCAATAACTTGGCTGCTTGAGACTGGTAATACTTGGGTTAGTTAATGCTAGATCTTCCAACAAATTGGACTGGGATTTTATGAATCTCTTCCACTGTTTGAATCAACTTCCTTAGTGAGTGCCAGAAACTGGCAAAGAACATGATGAGACCACTAAGTTAACCAGTGGTCCCTCTGGTGCACAGTCATGTACTGCATCTCCATGCAATTTCAAAGAGCTTTATTTTCTTTGACATTTGGAATTTCACTGAAGCTCAGCAGTGTGTTCAAAAGCTGTTGGGATGGGGAGAGGCAACCTCGCTTACAGACAGCTGGATTGCACAAAGCTCATTCCATAAGAAGCTAGACTAAAATATCAGCCAAATCAAGCATTAATCCTCCTTTTTTCCCCCTCTTTTCTGACCTTGTTGCCATTTTCTCTTTCTTCACTCCTATTTCCACCATTTCTTTCTTCACCTGATTATCAGTCTCTGTTCTGTGATGTTAAATTCTCTCCTTTTTCCTCCTGCATTGCACCTCCTCTGCTATGAGGTCCTTTTCTCGATCTTTTCCTTTCTGACTCATTTACCTTTCCCTTCAAACTGCTCAAAATCTTGTTCTCAGGGGAAATGAATGGAAAAATCTGCTCATATCATACTTATCTAATTAGGGCCCTGTTCCTTTTGGTTTTCTGTGCTGCCTTTCCCTTGGTTTTCTTTCAGTTCTCTGTTTCCTTCTTTGCCTTTCTCCCTTGAGCTCCAGTGAAGCTGCCATCACAGTGATCATTAGCAGTCTCCATCTAGTGCAAAAGGACAGCTTTGTGTCCTCCATGTTTTGGGTTGCTAACTTGGACACAGGGTTCATGATGACAGAACTTCCCATCCTCTCTCTTCATGACATCACCAACTGTAATCTCATGGTGTGCAGTTTTTTCAGACCTCATGCCATGATGATACCATTTTTGATCTGCAACATTGTAATTCACACAATTATTGTCCTTTTTCCTTCAGCTGCCTTCACCTTCGGAATGTGCCTTTAGCTGCCTTCACTGTTAAACCATCGCTGTGGTCTTCTCGCGTGATGATTAAATTGGTGCCTTCTCCTGTCTTTCCTTCCCCTTTTCCCACTCACTGTCATCCTGGGACCTTATTCTTTTAGGTACCTGGGAACAACCTCCTAACCTTTGCTGAATGCTTTCCCAGTATCCTAAGCACCCTTTTTTAAAGTGATCCTTCTATCTTACTCATTACCAGAATCTTCAGTACTGTGCCCCACTAGAAAGACTGTTCTGTGGCTTGTTTTGATGTACTAGTTTTTTAAGGTTTTTAGGGGCTGGACAGAGTATTTAATAATATGCACTTAGGAACCACAATAAAAGTTTTGGAGCTGTCTAAATAATTCTAAGCTATCTTTGTTTTCTAAGTTTAGTATGTTCATGCTGAAAATGTTATTTGTGATTATAGATTTAGAGTACTTGACTTCTTGCCTTCCAAATTTGAAATCTGGGAACTTTCAGAAGGTTGATGTCCTAAACTTTTTCTCAGTTTCGTCAGTTGAATTCAGCAGTCAGGCTCTCTCTGGTGTTTTAAACTCGGGTTTGGGTTTTTTTAAATCATGGCTTTGTGTTAATTGCTGGCTGTTATGCTGCAAAAGGCTGGTGTGCCTCATAGCCCATCAATGTCTTTGTGTATGTATTAGAATCTCAAAACCAAACTGGTCTACACAGTGCACTTGTATTTTGTAAGCAAAATGCCAGAGGTAGTCCATTTTTCTATGTATATAATACAGTACATTGACAATATTCAGCTTAATTGCAACTTTTCCATTTTGTAAACTGTGTGGCATTTCAGAGGCGGGGTTTGGAATCTACTCACGTGTTTCATGATCTCAGTTAAAGATTTCTGAAAAAGAGATTTTTTTTTTTTTTCTCCCCCTGGTGTCTGGGTGTTGCTACATAGCATGCAAACAAATTCCATACAAAATGAACAACTTGGATTTATGCAGCCTGGTACAAGTGGTTATAGGGCTGGCTGTCACCAAAAACTCAGCTCTTAGGTCCTGACTTGGCTTGCACTGTAGCCGGGTTTGCAAAAATGGAGACTGAGAGTAGCGTGATGGATTCCCCACACAATGTTGCCATTGTGTGGGCAAGGAGGAGAAGCTGGTGTTCTGGCAGCTTCAGCTGTCTCTGAAAGCCCTGTTGCTTGTTCTCGGCATTTAAAAGACAGCATTCCTCTGCTGGCAGTCCTGTCCAGATTCCTGGCTTAAATTCGGTGGGCAGCAAAGTTGCCTAGAGCTGTTTCAGGAGAGAAGACAGCACAGCATGTAAGAGGGTAGGTTTACGGTCCAGCAGTTTTGTCTGAATGATCAAGGTGCTTCTCTGCCTGTTGTTGATGCTAATAGACAAAAATGTAGATAAAGCTACTTCAATACCAGGTGATCCCAGGTTGGCTTTTATCATAAAAGAAGAATAGCTTTCCTCCGATCAGTTTTCATATAAAATCACATCTAATGTGTGATCATTAAATGAAAAGGGTAGCCACATTTACTATATTTTCAAACATCTTCAGCTATGAAAATACATTTCTTTGTTTGACACCTTCCTGACTCAAACATACATATATACACACACACCCCCCTATCTTTTTTTTATTGCAAAGACTTTAAGCAGTATGAAGAAATAGGCATTGATATATACCTTGAAATTTAGGTTTGTAATTCTGTAGGACTGACTCCCACAATAAAGATGAGCTACACATAGGAGAAGAAAAGAAAAAGAGAGAACATTAAACCGTTTTTACTTTTTCTGGTTTTTCTGATCCACGTGGATATTTAGCTTGGGAGAAAAGCTGTCATTTTCTTACAGCCTTATCTTACTTCCAAATGCAGTGGGAGGCAGTCTTACCACTCAACTTCAGGCCCAAAATTTGTTACCTAACTTTGAAGACTGTGCTCTCGCTGTAGTCAGTGGAGAGAAGGAGCTCCTCTTAACGGCTGATTCAGAGCATCTAAACTAGATCTACTCTGGGTCACCCTCCAGAGCAGCCTGTCCTCATGGGCCATTGGGTTAGGTGCTGAAAGCACAGCTGTGTTAACATTCTCCATCGTGTCCCCCATGGTTATGTCCCTCTGGGCACTGAGAGGGTTGGGGTTCCCCCGCTGCAGGCCATGAATCCATGATCAGCATCAGTCAACAACAGATTTACAAAATGCTGCTGACAGAGGGTGGCTTTAGTTTTCTTATTTATTTGAAGTTTGATGGCAAGGATATTATGCTTTGTTCTGCAAGAAAAGTTGATGAGTGGCCTAAAATATTTTAGAGATTGTCGTAGCAAAGTTCCCTTTATGGAACAGTATCCTTTGGGACAGATGCCTTTTTCTTTTAATAATGCCTCTTAGATCATGTGAGGACAGATTTGCATTTTCTTAGGCAGTTCTGGGATTGTAGAGGGATCTTAAGCAGCAGTTCTTTTTGATAACGCCACTCTTGTACATGTTAGCTTCTAGCTATATCATAATTATATTTAAGCCTATACTTATGCCCCTTTACTGGGAATTAAAAATCCAGACATAGAATTTTCTCAATTACCTAATGCTAAAAAAATGAAAGCAAACTTTATAAAATCAGCTAATATTCTGTATATTTGTTTGGCTTTGCTTTCCTGGCATGTTTTAATAATCTATAACTGAAACAAAAAGCAAGAAAAGTAAAGTTGAAAATATATGCACAGTATGATTTGTATCAGGGAAAGAAGTAACATTGTTTGCAGCAATGCAATTGTAAAAGCTTCAATTGGTTCAAAGAAAAATACAGATCAGCTTGAATGATCGAGCTGTATTCGTCTCCATTTAAGCTGTATTAGTAAGTGACAGTGCCAGCAGTGGAGATGCATGCTGTCATTCATGCACAGCTATGAAAAATTCCTCAAATCATAGAAAATTGCTCCTAGTTTCAGCTAAATCAACAATCATTTTTTTAGAAGGTTAAAACATATTCTGAGATGCATTTCTGCATACTGTTAATATCATCTGATCTTAAACTGTAAAGTGTAGCAATGCTTAAAGCCATTTATTTGCAGAAAGCAGTGCCATATGCAGAAAGACACTAAATGAGTTGCAACTGATTTAAATGTAGCTGAAACCCTGGAATTTTTATACATATTTTGTAGTACCAGAAAAGACCTGCTCGCTTTAATGCTGTCTTCAAAATTTTAGTTTTTGAAATAACAAAATGAGGAAAGCCAGATGTCCTGTGAAAAGCTGATATCTGTTTCAGTTAGTTCTGATTTAATGTTTCTCTTTGTTTGGAAGATAAAACTTTTGCCAGATACTGAAGTTATTTCAAATTTTTGAAGGATAGGGAAGCATATATTTATTGGAAGCCCACTGAGAGCAAGTAAACATGATGAAATAGATGGGACCAGGAACAAAAATTCTGTCTTACTGGCTATTTTAAAATATCTTTCTGGGTCGTGTGAATGACATGAATGAAGAAAAAATATTAATTGCTAACCATGACAGATAACAAAAATTAAAATTGTGTTGTGCATTTGAATGCCATATTTGATTTCCAGTGCTGTGGGCCCAAGTTGTGTATTATATCTCTGCTGTTCCCCTGCACTGGGCTTCTGGTGCAGAGACAGATAAAGAGCAGCAGTGTTTGTAGGGATATATAAGCACAGCTCATCCTTCTCTTATCCTGTGCATTGCTCTCAGTCATAGACCAGGAGTTCATCTTAAGGTGTGAGAATAGTTGTTTTTACGAATTAATTTGTTTCTAACAGTGATGCTGGTGCTATAGAAGCACAGACATTATCCCAAATTACTTTCTAACTGTGCTAACCACACTGCTCCAGTTATTTGTGAGCACAAGGGCAAATATCCTATGGAAACCGGAACTGGAAACTGCTCTCTTATTTTGCATAAACTGTCAAATAATGACGTATGATTGTTTGGCTTAAATGTTGCACTTCATTCTCGTGCAAAATTCCTGATACCATTAGTGAAGGTTTTCTCAAAAAATGAACAGCAGCATCAGGCTCTTAAATCATGGTGCAGTGGTGACCAGCCACGTTTTGGGGCACTGCTTTGCCATGCTGTGCACCTGGAATGTTTCTGGCTGTACCGACCTCTGCTCCTCCTGCATGCAGCCATCTCCCATGGGCAGTTTGGATGCAGCTGTCCTGTTTCGAAGGCCAAAACTGACTAACGTAGAGGTGGACTTTCATGGTAAGTCAGCCAGCCCATGTGCCCATGACTGCTCCCAAGAGCATTTCCTAATAGAGATGTAGTCTTCATGCCTGCTGACCATACATATCTTTTCAGGCTCTTTTGCCAATAACTATTCCATAACAGCTACAGTTTTTTCATTAGTAGTAATAGTAAACTCAAATTATTGAGTCTTATGCTTCTGGCAGCGTCTGTTCCTTTCTATAACTGAGAATGCACACCATAAGAAGAAGAAACTTCAAATTTACATGTGTAGGTGCCAGTTGTTGTTGGAGTTGAATCATGGTTTCTCACACCAAGGTCAGTACTGGAGAGTGCTTGTCACATTTCTATCCAACTTTTACCTGTTCATAGTTGTTGTGGCTTGTTAACAGATGGCTGAGGGAGAGCTGAGGCTCACACCGGATCTGTAACATGCTCACAGTTTACAACAGCTTCAACAGAATTAAGTAAATCATACGTATGTGTAAAAGTGCTGTCTATGCAAATCATGTCGCGACACACCAACCAGAGATGCCAGAAGCAGGTGGGCTGCAGTCCAGGCTGGAATGCTTAGCCGCTGAGAAGTCCCCTGTTTTGTATGCAGTGGGTATGGAGCATGTTTTTAATTTCCTGTAAGTAGGTTCTAATGGATTTTACTTTTTCTATTTTCCTCACTAGAGAGGGAGAAAACACTTTTGTTTTGTTCTCATCTTGTCAATCTATTTCATAGCTGTCCATTAGTTTAAGGACCACATGTGGCCTTTAATTATAGATGTGGAGTACAGCATGTAAGGGCACATCCAGAAAGTTGTTCCAGTATAGGCAAAAATGCAGCTTTTCACCATGTTTAATGCAACATTTCATAATATGATCTTTTAAAGTGTTGTTTGTAAAGGTAGTTCAGCAGGTAAGGAAATAAGAATATCTGAGCAAACATCTCAGAAATTACTCTTCATATTTTCTAATAAAACTAATACCATACTTTTTTTAATACTATGCCATATTTATTTATGCTTACTGAACAGCAGTTATAGATGTGTAAAATTACAATGAACTAGCTTTTATTTTCTAACTATGGAACTTTTTTTAAAAAGAAACTGGTTAATGAGACATAGAGAAGGGATACATAAGCAATTGTTCTGTTGAACTGAGATTTAGGATAGCTTGCCTGGACCCCATAAGGAAGTGCAGTGTTTTCTGTGGAAGAAAGGGAGAGAGTAGAATCATTTACAGAGTGTGGTTCTGGCTGAGTGTTGACTTCAGTGCTGGTGAGGTGGTTGTGGTAAGTGTTCTGCTTGCTTTAGGGTTCTTTGGAAATTGTAGTTTGTGTTTTTCTTATTAAGTACATAAAGATTTTCTGATTGTCACTGTTTAGAGAAGTAAATCCAAAGTCAGGGGGGTTCATAAGTGTTCAAAATGAAATTATCCATTATGTAATTCTGTTCCCTTACATATTAGGTAGATATTCAGATGCCTTTTGTTTGCTACTTTTTTTGAATTTATTTTGAAAGATGTACCTATCTGTATTTTCTGGTTATTGTAAACCATCACCCAGTTCATAAGCGGTCAGCTTGCCAATTTGCAGAAATACTTTGATTGCCCTACGAAAGTGACCTTCCATTGCTCTCTGTGATTACTGACTGACCTACTAATGGAAACAGAGGTTCTTTCTAATCCCAAATGAAGTATTCCTTTGAGGAAATTTCCTGAAGGGGTATTTTCTTTAGTTTCCTCTGGCAATGGAGTGCAACTGATTTTGCAACATGGATCCTAAAGCTGTTCAGCCTTGCAGAGCTGCTCTTTGTGAAATTTAAGTCTTCTGCTGTAGCTGGGAAGACAGTTGGATGCGGTTTTCCATGTTTCAGTTTCCAATACTGTCAGCTTTACAGATTCTTTCTTAAATTTGTTTATTGTATACAATCTTCTTTTTCTTCCTCCTGTGAAAGAAAACAAATGCCTTACTAAAAAACCTTCCATTTTTTAGTAGCCATTCAAAAAATCAGAAACTGCCAAAGTTAAGATTATACCTATGTGTCTGTCTTTTGCTCTTTCTATCTGGATTTTGCTATCATCTTTAAGTATGGATACGTTGTTTCTTAAGTTCGGTGCAAAGGACGTATGTGTTGTGCCCTTCCTGTTTTATATTATTCTGATTATTTCAGAGGAACGTCCCACATACAGGAGGCACCTCTAGGCATGACAGCTGTGGAGCTCAGTACTCCACTTACAAAAACTTGTAAAGTTAAAGAAACCTTGCATCCAATTCTGTAATTAGTAGTTTTGGTATATTGGTATAGTAACTGTTTAACTGGTATACTGCTGCAGCTGGTCTGTCAAATATTGTGTCCCTACTCATAAATTGTTTTTCCTTTTGATAATATGCAGGAGTCCCCACAAATTCCACAGCTCAACTCAGGAGACAGCTGTGAAGTAGAAAGACATTTTTGTGTATAAAGTCCCTTATGATTTCACATGGCCACGGTTAAAATTTCTCATTTAATATATTTCAGTGGGAAAAGTTACTACGCAATAAAAGCTGTATCATAATACCTATGTTTAAAGGGGAAAAGGTATATTGTTTCTGGATCCCCCGTCTAGAATAACGGATACATAAATTAGAAGGTGAGACATCAGTTGCAAGTAGTGCCAAAGAAATGTAGATTTGATTGGCTGTAAATGCTGTTGGTGATTTCACTCCAGCTACAGCAAACCTCAGTGACTGCTGGGGACCCTTCCAGCTCTGGAGGGGAGAGCCAGCAGCCCCCAGCCACAGCACGATAGCAGGGTCTGCCATCACCTGGTGGCAGGGAGACTGATCAAATGCTTATGGAGCAAGTTTGTTCCCGTTTCAGAGTCCCTGTAAAAGTGACAATTTAATGGGACCCATTACTATCAGCTGTGTCCGGTTCCCTCTCCCTCCTCCCAGGTGCTCCAGGGAAAGCAGAGATTTATAGCCGTGGTGCAGCCACTCTAGCGGGCTACTGTTCACTCCTCCCGCGAGTGTCCCAGCTGGCAGCTCTCCAGGTGAATATTCCCAACAGGTCTTCCCTGCCTCTGGGGGTGCTTGCCTTGCTTTGGAGAAATGTAAATTATTAGGTCCTTGCTTCAGAGTGTGCTGTGGTCCTCATGTGCTTTCTGCTGGTCCAAAAGAGTGGCAGTGCTCCTGAAGAAGATTTAAGCAGAGTGTTTCAGAGGAAGCTCTGCAGCCCATCATTTTTTAGATGAATGAGCACCAGCACTTTGTTAGCTTTTTTTTTTTTTTTTTTTTAGGGGGTCATGGCATTGCTCAAGTGGTGCTGTAAATGGTCTTAAGCAGTCCACATTTATCCATAGTGATGTACAGTGACTGCTACGTGTATAGAAACAAAAATGAAAACTATGTATTTTTTTGAAAGGAAAGAAGAAAGAGAGCATTAGGTGAATAGGAGAGATGCAAGCATAGCACCCAGGAGCCAAATGGATGAGCTAACTAAAAAGACCTTTTATCTTATCCCAAGTCCATGTGATTTTTGTAAACTGAAAGAATGATCGTCTTGTGACTATATGAGCTCTGTGCTTGAATCTGGCCATTGATTAAAGTCTGGCAGGGGAGGGAAAAAACAGGAAAACATCTTGCTAAGATTTTCCTGTGTTAGATTAATCAGTCCTAGTTCATTCACTCATCTCTGAAAGGTCATGTTTGCTTGTCGTCAAAGTTGCCCAGTCCCAGACTCTCCCTTGCTTCCCTACGGCTTGGCTGAATGAACAGTGGTGCCCAGCACTGGGCAAGGTGGAGGCAGTGCTGTGTTTGTCATGTAAGCTGTGATGCTTTTTCAGCATCTCAGCGTGATTTTGTCGGTGTTGCAATGAGATACATATCTCCAATTAGTGTTACCTTAAGAGTCCTTCCTTACAGCTTGGAATAACTAGTCAGTAGGTTCCTCTGGCTCTGTTTGTGCAGTTGCTAATCCCTTGCACTGGCACAGGCTGCAGTTCATCCACCTTTCACAGCCTGCTTTTGCATGTTGTTGAGACCATTTTGACCGTGTGTACTTTGACTGTGTACAGGAGCCAGGCAGATGGGTATGGCCACCATCTCACTCTTAAAAATGGTGGGTTTGCCAAGCCGGTCCAGCTCCAACTCATCCCTCTGCTGTCGCCTTCAGTAATGAGTTTCAGCTGCAGTGTAGAAAGGTAATTTTCCTTGACTACTGCCAGTACTAGAGAGCCAGACTTGCATGTTTCTGGCATGTTTTTGGGTGTTTACTTGAACTCTGTTTTCTAGTCTCCAGGCATCCAAGTTTCACTAAACTCTATGTTTTACAAGGTTTTAGTGAGTAGTTCTGTATTAGCAGAGTTTCTTTGTCACTGAATGCAGGGGAATGAGAGTGTAGCAGAAAGTAGTAAGTACAAGATACTACTTTTGCCAGATTTCAAGAGATCTGATACAACATATTTGTTTAGACATCAACTGTCAAAACTAAGTGAAAAAAAATTGTGGGGAGATAATAAACATGTGTTGATGAGTCATTCAGATAGATGCCTGAAAAATGTACCAGCAAGGATAATGCTCAAGACATCTGGTTTATTTTGGCACATTTATGTCCATGTTCTTTCTTCTGAATATTTTTAGGTTGCTTTCTGCATTGTTTTCAGAAAATTCTTCTCTGCTGCGGATCAGGCACATTTTAAAACTCCTCCCAGGTTGGACAAAAAGAAAAGAAACATGCTGGGTCTTGAAGACAAGCGGGAGCCGTGCTGCGGCACAGCCAGAGCCAGCTCTTCACCAGCCATCCTGGCAGGTGGGTGCTGGGCCAGCACCCACAGGCACCCACCCAGCTGGCTGGGCTCAGGCTGGGGTGCTGCATTGGCTCAGGGAGGGTGGGGAGAGGGCAGGGAGCAGCAGGCTGTGCACGGAAACTGTGCAATTCCCTCTGCTAGAGCAAGGGGAATTGTGCTTCAGCCAGCTTGCAGGCATATATAAATATTTGTGGCATAGTTTGCATTATGATTTCAGCTGAGCTGTAAACATTTAGTTGCTGATAGTGGGTTAGAAACTAGCACCTCTATAAATTTCAGACGGTGCAGAAATGCAGGGATTTTTATATTGGCTGACGATTAATGAAAGTCCCTGTGCCTCTTCTGATAAATAACTGTGGTGCCAAATATGTGGGGGAAGTCTGCAAGCCTTTGTGGTGAAGGCTGAGAGGGGAGGAGGAGGAGGAGGAGAATGATGCCTGCCCGTGTGGGGAATTTCCTTGGAGCATGCACATACCTTCTTTCTCACATACAGGTTTGTGTTTGAGCTTGTCCTTTCCTTTAAATATGTTTTCATCCCTGCCAGCAGCTAAGTGGAGAGGCTAATTTGAAAGACCTCTACAAGTAATTGCCGCGTAGTAATTGCATAGCTAACATGAGTCTTTTCCTTGTCCTGCCTGCTGCAGGAATCTGCGTGTCACTGCATGGGTATAGCTTGGTGGGGATTTTTTGTTGTTTTCCTTTAGGAGGACTACTACTTTGTTAGAGTCGCTGTTGCTTAGCTGTCTTTCCTTTGTCACTCTGAAAAAAAAATCCCATGTATGTGTAGTAAAATTGTAGCATTGTCCTTGGAAATGGTCCCCCTGCTCCAACCACCTGAAAAACCAATAGATAAAAACAGAGACCCAAATTATGAGCATAAACCAAAATCAATCATACATTTTGGGGATAACAATTTGGAAAGTCTTTCCTGAGACTGTGCTTCTATGCAAGAGAGCAGCTACAGAAATGGTTTGGAAAAGTGTCATTCTTTACAAAGAAATACTGCACTTAATTAATTCTTGCTCCTGGGAGGTCAACCTGGGGCACTCATTATTGTCTTAATTGGTGATATAAATCCTGAGGCACTGGAGGGGAAGGAAGTGAAAAAACGATGAGCAGTTAACAACGTAGAGCCTTTTGGATGAGCACTAGCCAATTGTACGACCATCCTAGTGACATTTTATGGTTTTATTGGGTTATAGGTCTGGTCCTCCACAAATTAGGTTAAAGAGAACTGATTTGCATAAACAAAAATATAAGAAAATAGCAAAATGCAATAATTCATTCCTGAGTTCTCCATTAAACTGTGTGAAATAACTCAGTGCACTACAACTCAGAAAAGCATTTCTTTGATCTCCTGTTATTCGTATTCAATTATATTCATTACTCTTCCCATCTGGAGTTTCCTAGCAGGCCAAAAACCATCCTACAGACATTACTGAAAGGAAGTTAACTGTAACTTTTTAATTATATACATTTCATCTCCTCTTTTTTTTTTTTTTTTTAATTTGAAGAAAGCAGATGGAAGTGCATACCAGCGCTTTCCTCTCTGTTTAAATTACTGAAGTGGAGAAGCAGAAAATCTCAGCCGATCGTTCCCCTCACATATTGTTTCAAGGTGATGACTGTTCTGTCTGGAGACTTTGACATGTTTGCTAGAAAGGTCAGGAGTTCAGTGAAAATTGAAATTGTGAAGAAATCTGTGTGTAGTCTTAGGGATGTTGTGGTACCCTTGCTAGGGAGATCTGGTTGCTGCACATTTGTAGAAAATTGAACACATCTCCCCTGTTTCATCAGTAAGCTGCCTCTCTGCCAGTTGGCCAGCAGAAGTGTTTCAAACTCCCTCCCCAGAAAAAAAAAAAAAATCAACGTTTTTATGGTTTGGGGCATGTTTTTAACATTAGACCAAGGTTTGTGGAATGAAAAGATGTGTTTTTGTGAGGCACCATGAAAAATGGGGTTTGTTTCCAACCTCACCAGTGGCTAATGGCTAAATCAGCATTAGTAGCCCCATGAATAATTTTGTTCAAGTTCAGTCACCAAAATTGGGTTTCTTTTCCTTGCCCCCTAAGCCCCACAATAATTTTGTCACCTTAGAAACTATTAGGATTTATCAAGTATGACCTGCTTTGTCTTTGTTGGAGAATTTTTTGCAGTTGCAGACGAGTATCCCTATTTAAGTAGCTTAGCTTATCTGCCTGTCCCTGGCTTCTGGGCCTTTTTCTTTTTCTAAGGAATGAGAAAACCCTGAAAGCTTTCAAACTTTTCCATTTGTGTTAAAATAATGAAAAGAGAATAGACCTTTTTTCCCCTTAGTGGGTTGCTCTTAGGTCCACAGGTCTGTATTCCTGTATGCGAGGTGTGAGATAACACCTGCTTATTTTTATGAAGTGTTTTGAGCTCTATTGATTTTTAAAAAAAACAAAAACAAACAAACAACAAAACCAAAACAAAATCCCCTGCTGTCAATAGCAAATTTGGGTTTCTTCAGCCATGGAAGATTACGGCTGCTCTTCACCTGCAGAATAAATGGTTAGACGTGATGAAATGTGGATGGCAAGCAGAGAGTTTCTGTTAGAAATAACAGCAACAACAGACAAACAGACAAACCCAGAGCACTTCCCAGGGCAGGCTGGTGCCCAGCCCCTCTGCTGCCATGTGCCTGGCATCTTTAGGTGCTCTCTACAAGCTATTGACATTTAATGGCATTTATTGGTTTGTTTTTGCAAAGATCTGCCTGTCCTGCCCTGACATACATCATCAGAACAATTTCCCTGCTTCCTGGCAGTGAGCCTTCCTCTACTTATTGTTGTAGCTGCTTCCATTTTGTGCCAGCGGTGGTTTCCAGCCACGATGTCAGACAATTAATTTGTTTATTCTGTAAGCCGTGACTTCCAAAGTGTGATAGACAGTGCAGACATCCTGGAAAAGTGCTGTGCAACTGGGAATATGCTCATTTTAGCTTTCTTTTAGATAGCTGCTTTGGCAGCTTTCATTACTTGTGGGGGTCTTGTGTTCTGGCTGCAGCCATTTTGCAGTGTCTTTTGTACTATATGGAGTCACTTAACGGAATATGCTGGGGCTTTTAGGTCTTTTGTAAGCCTGTCTGTGCAATTCCAGTTGTGGGAGTGCATGTTATCGAGGCCTTTCAGGGCAAATATTCCTAGTTAACAACTAAAAATTGTGTGTCTCTGCCCTAACCTGACCACTGATCATACCAGGATTTTGAAAGGAAGGGGTTTTTTGTTCCTTGATTGCTACCACCTGTAATAAAAATATTGCAAACCGCATTTATTCCATGAATGTACCTGGGCAATTCCCCATACACAGAGCAAAGTGGTTTTGTACAGATCTCATCACTAAGAGAGACCTTAAATGTTTCTGTTGATGCTCCAGAGATAGCAGGAATTAAGTCCTTACCTTGCCTAAGTGGATTTTATGGGGTTAGCAGGGATAGAGGGTAATGTGAATGATTAAAATAAATAAACTGAAAAGAGGCTATGCATCACAAACAGATACATTTTGTAAAAAAGGTACATATTTACACAGCCCCTATTTCAGAATAAAGCTAATGGCAGAGGTTTCAGGTATGTTGTGGGATGGATTATTCTTTTCGGTTGTTACTGGTTTTTATCTTTGCCTTTCAGAGCTCAGTCAGTCGGAGTTTATAAAGGACTGATAAACTGTACCATAGAAAAGTCCTTCCTACTCCTTTGTTTCTCTTATGATAAAGTGTCAGTATACTTCACTCAGAAGCTTATTTTGCAAATTTACCAAAGAATGGCCTTTAAATCTTTCGGGAGTCATAGCTAGCTGCCTGTATTTGGGGGTAATCAAAGCTGAACCAGATAAACCTAGCAGGCTGTTCAAACAGATTGGGCTTGCAATAGCCCTTCTCTGCTGATGACCCTGTCCAGGGCTTGCAGTGCAAGTTTTCATCTTGCAAGCCCAGTACGTCTGCAAATAAGATTTGGCATGCCCTATGCTGGCAAAATATTTTTAAGATGCTGTTGTGATCAAATGACCCATGTCTTCATGCATTGTGCATAAATTGAGCTCTAAATGATCCAACTTGCCAAAATCAACAGGACTGTGAAGGAGGAGTTGTATAGGTTCCCCATCAAATATGTAAGGGTAGCAGTTCATGCTCACAATTCTGTAAGACTTCATAAGCTTAAACGTTTGACATTATCTAGAAGGCTCATCCTTAATGAGTTCCTTTGTGTTCAGGTAGCCAGTGGCATAATGGCATTCAAAATATTACTGAAATAGTTAATATTCGCTGTGGGCACTGCTGCTCAGTACTGAACTCTTTAATTTGACACAATCAGCGGCAAACACTACAAAGTTAAGTGGTGCGAGGGATGAGGTAGGGTTTTTTGGTATTGTGTTCAAGTTAGATTGACTAAATAGGTTATTTAGTTCTAAGCAATAGACCTAGTAAACTGGGTTTATTTGCTGCTTGATACATATGGTTTCACATATCACTCTCTGCTTTCAGTGCAGCAGATAAGATATCAACACAATTAAAAGTGAAAAATAATCTGTCTGCTCTGCCAGTGGTGGATGCTCAGAGAACACACGCTGATACAATAGATTTCTGAATAATTTATACTCAGCATTTTTTCCTTGCACTCGGTAAATGAGGACACCTAATGTGGCATGGTCAGAGTGATATTCTATCTGTCATCCATTAAGATAACAAGATTGGTGGGCCTGGGCGGAGTGTGGTGTGGTGCACAGAAAAGATGAGATTAAAAATTGAAATGTTTGTCCAAAATGCTCGGTGTAAAGGATGCTGATAAAACCAGCTCAGAAGAATGGAATTAATTCAGAAGTGTGATTTCTGCAAAGCTTTGTTTGTCTTCACTAAAATAAAACCACAAGATCTATGTTCCTTTCAAAAGTTGTGGATAAAAGGAACGTTAGAGCAAATCACTGTTTCTGATAGGACTTCAGTAGCTTCCTCTACTTTAAATTCAAGTACTTTGTAGGTGCTATCGAAAACAATTATGTATGACAGTAATGCTTTATGAAGGTTTTTTTATATATATTCATAAGGCATTTTAAATTACAAAGAAAGAACCATTTGTGCTTGTTTTTTGCACAGAAGCATCTCATCTCCTGTCACAGGTTGTTAATTTGGACAGGATGCTAAAAAATTTGCATAAAAAATTGGTCATGTAAATATTCAGCCAAACAGATTCCTTTTGAGGTGAATATATTATATGTAGTAGCTTGTTTTCCAAGAGCCAGGAGGCACTGGAAATTGATTCATTTGTAAGCAGTGGTGGTTTGCTGTCTCTGAAGTTTCTGACAACTTTTTAAGGTTAGGTCACATTTGGATTTTCTTGGTTTTGAAGAAACTGTTGGGGTTGTGAGATCAGATGGAAGTCATTTGGCAAAAAGCACTTGGAGGAAAACTTAGGCTTGCTTCTAACTTTGTTATTCTAACAGGCCAGTGTATTATACCTGTTCTATCTGGAGCCCAGCCTCGAAATGGTTTAAATGTGCTTTTCCGTTTTAACTGGGCAGCAAGTACCTGTTCTGCCCATCCCTGTGTCCTGCAGGGTTTTCTCTTGCTGCAGAGCTGCAGGTAACCAAAGCAGGTGAGGTCCAAACCCCCACAGAGGGACAGACAGGAGACTGCCTGGTTTTTTAGCCCAGATTCAGGAAATGTTTCTGAGTATGACTCTGCTTGCAGTGCCACCCAAAACTCGTGGCCGCACGGCACCAGGCTTACAGAGGTGGAATGGGAAATCAAGCCCCAGCGTCCAGCAAATGCTCCTCGCCCACTGCTGCTCGAGCTCCTGTCACTCCCCCTATGATGGCTTTGGTTTGGGGTTTGTATGCAAAGACAGGACATGATATTTATAATGTGGGTGTTTTTCTTACTGCCTGTCTGGAGGAAAATTTAAAGATCAAATCTGACGTACTGCTGAGGTTTTAAAATGAGCTTGCCACAAACCTTGCTAGAAATAGTATCCCAGTGTTGTCTTATGGAAGAGTACTTGGGCACTAGGCAGTAACATACTGTTGAGAAATGTGTTCTGAGTTTTGAGCAGGGCCACGTTATGCCTTTTTTCACCTGAACATTTTATGTAAACAAGTTCATTTTTATTTCTATTCTGTGAGTAACTCCAGGAAGAAAATCAAATACAGGTGTTAAAAAGTAATTTGTAAAACAACAGTCTGAGCTTCCACAATTAATATCCTCATCTATTTCTTTCACTCTGTGCCTGTGGAGGTTAGGCTGTTGAAGAAAATAGTCTCCATTTCCACCTGCAGATTTGTTTTTTCCGAGTTTGTTCTTCCTGAGCCTTTTATATTAGTGATGACTTCATGAATGCTTTATACTTGCTGTCTGCAGAAGTTGGATCACCTTTTTTCTGTTGGGCTGTGTGGTTAACTTCGTATGGTAAGGACTGAGACAGCCTCCTCTGCTTTCCTTCCTGATGCGCTGTAATTAAACACTAGGCTAAAATGATGCAGAACCTGAATACCTAAATATCAGAACAACTGATCAAACAGTGGGTGCCATTAGCTACTGCTCATATTTTGGTGAAGTACAGGTGTATTTGGAGGAGGCCTTTTCCTCTTTTCCCTGTATTGAGTGACACTTTTGAAGCTCATATTTCATTTCAAATAGTGCCTGTGTCTGTAAACTGGAAGGCTTTTGAGCATGGATGCACAGCAGCCTCTGCCCCAAAGCATATGCGCATAAAAAGCAGGCTTTGGGGGCTGGTTTTTTTTTTTTAATTACTCCAGTTGTTCAGCTTGGTGAGACAGCTGCTGCACGAGAGGGTCATTTTTATTCATTTGGGCCATTTTGTTTCCTGCTCTGTCAGGCTGGTGGTAGGACAGTTATTCCATCAGTGACTGCGGGTGTTAATTTACGTGCAGCTCCTGATTAAGCTGGGGTGACTGCAGGGGAAGCTACCAGTCTTGACATCCCTTACCTCTTTCCAACTAAAAAGCAGTGACCGAATAAGCCATATAGAGACCCTTGAACCAGCACAGCTCACACTTCCTGGCTGTTGAATTAAACCAAAATAGATGCTATCAACCCCTCGCTGTCCTAGTTAGCATCATCAGCAATTATTACAGAGCCAGGCGTCACAATGGGAAATACCAAAGCAAGAAAGCAGCAAGTGAAGTATTACCATACATTTTCTTCTCAGCAAGTAAACAAAAGTACGCACACTTGCCATACTTTCCATTCCAAAGATACAAGGAGTGTTAATGATCAAAAGTGTGGAATATAAAATAGCAGTGTTATTGATAACTTAAAAGGTTTTAATTGTCTAAACAAATAGCTTTAAATTTTCCTTCTGTGCCCAGTAGCTTAAGGAAAAGAAAGAAGCGAAGAGATTTTATTTACCTCTTTGATGGTAGTGTTAAGGATCTTCTAAATCAGAAGAGCTAACCTCAGGATGAGGCTTGCCTGTGCAAGAGCTGCAGAAAACTATTGCCAGGGGTTACGTGATTAAGGAGGCATTTTTCAGTTCTGAGTGAATTTGTGGTATTTTCATAACATTAGCATCTGCAGCATGTTGGGTGTGCAAGGAATTTACGACCAGCCCTTACTGTGCCTGCCCTGCCACTCCCTGATCATATGGCCAGAAACTCTCCCAGTTAACTCTGAATGATAGGGGTTTTGGCTTTTGAACTACTCGCATATCTCAGTGAGTCCTTCTAGGAGAGCCAATTTTATAGCTTACTGTGATTGCATCTTTAGCCAAATGCATTGTGGGCAACAGAGCTATCGTCTGCGGCATCAAGTTTACCACTTCCCTGTAGGGTGTAAACATGGCCGGTTGAAGAGTTTTAACCTCTCAAGCCCTCCAACAAATATTAAATTGCCAACTATTCCTCAATAATGCTATGATGTTGACTGAAATCTGACCCTGGTCCTTGCTGAAATGATTTTAAAAATCTGAGTGAGAGGGTTAAATAGTGCTGTCAAATTTCCAAATGTCTATTGCAGAAATACTTTCGCTGAATATCTGTGAGTTGAGCTCTGAAATGCTTAAAGTATTGCTCGGTTTTTTCCTTCATTATTATATGATATTATCTAAAGCTTGGGTTTTAGTGCAGATAAAGAAATTAACTAGTTTTTTGCCCTTTGTCTGTGCCAGCTAACCTTGTAATTTATGGCTGGTTTTCTCTCTTCTACTTGCTGAAGGAGGAATCCAGTCAAATGGTGTTCCTTAAGTACAAACCAGACTCTAGTTCTCTTTAGTTTTTGTTCAAGATCATTGCAATTACTTGATTATTTTCACAGCTGTATCTGAATATGAAAAAAATGCTGTAATTGGCAACTTTTACAAGTTCACAACTCAGTAACTTGATGCTGGAACTCTTCCACCTGCAGAAGCCTCATTAATTGCTGTAGGAGTTCCAGCAACTAAGAGACCTGGGTTTCAAATTATTTCGCTTTTTACGTGCAGCCTTCGAACTAGAGAATCTCTGCAGTAACAAAAATAGGCAGGACCTTTAGGCTGAGAGCGGCTGTCAGTTGTTGGATGAGTGTTTGAGTTTCAAGTGTATCTGTTAGGAAAGCTGTTTACCCAAGTCATTACTACATCTATAAGCCCAAATCATTTTTATTTGAGCTTTTTTGTAAAATCTAGGACCTCATTTCCTGAATGCTTTTACTAGTTCTAGTTTTGTTTATTTTGGCCTTAGTTTGTGTTATTTAATTAGTTTTTATTAAAGAGATGAGTCTTATGTTGCACGGAAGAGTACTAAATTATAATAGGACTGAGTCTTTAAAGACGCCATATTCCAGCCATAACTTTGAATTTATTTTGTAATTTTAAAGGAATGTTAGTTCTCTAAGGGTTATGGGAAGCTCAAAAGTTTATTTGTTTTCTTTTTTTCTATATTTCAGGGCTTTTTCCGCAGGAGTATCCAGAAGAACATGGTTTACACATGTCACAGAGATAAAAACTGTGTTATCAATAAAGTTACCAGAAATCGCTGCCAGTACTGCAGACTACAGAAGTGCTTTGAAGTGGGAATGTCCAAAGAATGTAAGTTGTTCTCAGAAGCAATTTATTGTTTGTCACATCCTATGTATGTGTGGCAATCCCAAGGGAGAAAAATATTATGCAATTATGTGACTGAAGCCAGTGTCTGCATTCATATGCAGGGAAAGGAATAGGAATTTTGTACACAACTTCAGACCTGTACTTTACAATCTTCTGAGTCCTTAACTTCACAGCCTAAATGCCATCAGCTAAGAGATTTTAGTGCAACAGGCTGCCTGTGCAGCATGGCCACCCTGTGTGGGTGTTTTCACCAGGTGTTCTAAAAGAACAAACCAACAAGATAAGTGCTTTACGATTGGGTTGTTTCCCATCTGCTCTAGAAATGGCTTCTTGGGACACGGGTGTAAGAGGAACAGCGCTGGCTTCTTAAGCGTGGTTTCTGTCCTCCCTCTGCCCTGTAGACTGGCGTATGGCTTGGCTGGGCTTGGTGTCAGCCCAGGATGTCATTTCACAAGGGCTTCCCACAGGCTCTTGTGCAGCAGGCAGCAGCCTTCTTCAGCCTTACACCGTCTCCCTCACACCAATGCAGGTGCTTGTGCCAGAGGTCCTTCTTTTGGCAGCAGTGCCAGTTTGTGCCATTTTACAAAACTGGTGGTGTAACAGCCTTGAGTCTTCTGTTCATACTGGTTGGAGCCTCTCTGAAAGGTGACACAAGCTGGCAAATCTAAACCTGCACGGGCAGTATACCTGACTATGTAAAAGTGCTGCCAAGTGCACAAAAATCCCAAAGGATTTTTCTCTCCTTTTCTACAAATCTCTGGTTTGCCCTGTGAATCAACATTTTAAAATATTTAGGTAGAAATCTGTGATTTTTCTCTTTTTCCAGTTCATTGATATCCCTGTCAAGCATGGAAATTTAGCTAAAAAAGCCATTCTCAAATCCCTATGGGATTTCTCAGTTTTGATTGGAGTGATTGCAGTAGCAAAAAAGTCTTTGGTGTAGTGATTTGTCTGATTGTTGAGGGTTTTTACCTCTTGCCAGTGATGTTCCTGATTTCAGTAGGTCAGTGCCAGTAATAAACATTACAGAAATCTGCAGTGTGTGCATAAGAGAGAGGGAAAAATTGCCCAGCACCACATCTTTAATTCACACACGGGAGTTCCTTGGAGAGTCTTTAAGACCAGAGGAAAAAAATTCTATGCTGATGAGAGATTTGTGACTGAACTGTGACTTAAACCAGTTCTCATCCTCAGCATTTCTCCTTCCTGAATTGCATGGGACTTCCCAGTAGTTCCCTTCTCTGCACTTGGGTAGGAGCCAAAGAGGTCCCAAAGCCACACTGGTCCCTTCTGGTTGCATCCTATTTCTCTCTCCCTCCTTCTCCTTCCTCTCCTCTCAGAGGAACAGTGTTGAGGAGCAGAGAATGAGCCAGATACATCTTTAGGACACTTTGTAGTGTTTCCAACTCCTTTTCATGGAAATCTGAAATTGTGATTATTGTAAAAGGATACCACCAAGTTTCCAGCAACTGGGGAAAGAGGTCTTAGGAATACTATAGTTTCACTATCCTTGTTGGATTTTCTAGTTTTCTCGTGTGCCTGAAGTGCGCTTACCTATTCTTATGTATAGATTTACTGGAGCAGAGACCGTGATAGGAGTAAAGGAGAAGGTAGGCTAAATACAAAGATGTAGGATTGAATGAGGAGGATTTTATTGATAGGTGTTTGACTGCATATATATCTGTGCATGTGAAGCTTTTTTCCTTGATGAAAACAGTATAATGCAGTTTGGAAGAGAAGAAAAAACATTTTTCTCACCCGAGGGCTCGATGGTGTTGAATTCTTAAGGATTTTATTGCTGACGTAAAGTAGTAATCCTATTAAACACTGCAACGTCATATCAGAGTAGGTTTTGGAAATACCAGCAGTATTTCTAACATGTTAACCAAAGTTACTTAGGGCAAAGTATAAAGACTTACTGCCTTTTAGGTGACGGATTGTTTTCTCCCATAGGGTAGCTGGAGCTTTGCCAGTAAGAATTAAGGTTTTGCTCTGCCTATTTCCGTGGGTGAACTGAGTGAAATTGCCCTTTGGCAGTTGCCTTTATCTCAAACCACTACAGGCACTGAAAGGGGGATAGCAGGTTGGAGGGGGATCAGAGGATACTGGGGAAAAGTTAGGGATGTCCTCTGGCTGCATTTCTGTAGAAGGCATTTGCAAAGGAATAGAGAAATTAATTTAAATGTCATCAGTTTGAATGCAGTGTGTCTTGTCTTCTGGGTTTAAGAACTAAGTCTGAAATTATACCGTGTTATCCCTTCATAAACAGGAGCTTTTCATCTCTTAAGAGATTTAAAAAACTATTTTCTTATCTGACCTTCTTTCATACATGTCTCCAGGTTTCAACTCCATTATGTAAACAAAAGCACATTTGTCAGTGGGCTTTTTCTTACCAGATAGAGGTTTTTCTTTTCCCCCCGTACTTTATTCACATTTTGTTTTCCTGTCTTCTTACAGTTCTCTTACCTTGTAACATGAAAACCATGAACAAGGACAGAAAAAATACCAGGGAAATCTCACAGAGAAACAAGCATACAATGCTCAAACGAGTCCCAAACAGGGAGAGTAATCATGGTGGGCAGCTGCAAATAGGAACCCCAAGGTCTGTGGGGAGGAGCTAAGGAGGAGTAAATGCAGAATTTCAGTATACAGAATAATCTGGGCTTAAAAGCTACAGTCAGTCCTGTGTTTATTTGTTCTGCCTTTAAAGGGCATGCAAAAGTGCTTGCATATGTGACTCCTTTTGAGCTTAATGAGCCTTACAGGCAAACATCAGAGATGAGATGAGATGAACTGGCTGCCTAGCCAGTGTGATAAGTAAGGTTTTAAGAATGGAGGCACAGTGTTTTGGAAGAGAAGAGATACTGAGCATTTCTTGTATGCTTTTATCTTCTTTTAAAGAATAAAGTGAGATGATGAAGGAATGCACCAAATTTGCATTTCTCTATGGGTTGTTTTGTTCATGTAGGGGAAAGAAAGTTATCTTTGACTATGTTACTACCTAGATCTGATCGAGAGAGGTCAATAGCAAGGCTGCCTCCAGGGCAGCAGTGGAGCTATTTGCCTTGTGATAATATCTGCAAGACCCACTGAAACTGGATCCCACTAGTATAGGGACTGTCCTTCATTGTGCAGTCATTGTTGCAAAAAGTTTGTGCTCCAATAGACAAGACAAAGGGTGTGAGGGGAAACGACTTAGTGCTGACTGTCTTATCATCCTACAACAGGGCAAAACTTGCAATAAAGCCCTGCTGTCTTTCATCAAATCCCCCTCCTTCAGAGACTCCTGAGCTTGTGTCCCTGCAGCCTGAGCTGCAGCTCTCAGTGCCACAGCCTGGAGCCAACCCCTCCACCAGCACTGCATCAGGTTTGGGGTTTGTTGTCCCACATCAGTTCATGCCTGGGTGCTCAGGAGTGTGTAGGTGCAGCCGGGGCTCTGATCCTCGCCCCAAACCTTTTTATCCTACTTACCCTTACAGCCTCTTAGTTTTTTTAATTAACATGTAGAGAGGACTGGTGATCACACAGGATTTTTTTTTTTTTTTTTTTTGTCCTGCTGCTGAAGTGAGAAGGCTGACAGTGGCTCATTATGTGATGGAGAGCCTTAGGAAACTAACCTTTGCCCTTCTATTACGTGATCTCTAAGCTGATGTTGAAGCACCGTCCTTGGCCTGACCCCAGGTGTCAGCAAGAAGCACACTGTTGCCTCCATGCAGGGACCTCAGTCCTCGGTAGCTGGTGAGGGGTCACACGTACAGTGTTGCCTCCTGCAATTAAGGGAGCATGCAGGAAGCTGGGCAAAACTCTTGAACAATAATGGACTCTTTCAATCAGGGTGCTGGAACATACGCTTTGTAAGGTGAAGCCTGCCCTTAAAGGAAACCTAAACTGGATTTATTGCAGGGTACAATGGCGGAGAAAATGGAGCTTCCCTCTGCCAGAATTGCTCAGCTTAGCCCAGCAGCTCTTCCACTTCCATCCTCTTTTATAAAATTTGCAGGATGCAAGGACTGTTACTGTGCTTGATGGTCTTTGGGATCCCCCTCAGACACACACCCGGCACACGTACCAGTGTGTGCTACAAGGAAACTGGTGTAAACCTCATCTGCAGTGAGCTCTAATAGAGCAAAATACCGTGTATAAAGGCACAGAATTACTGTTCCAAGTTGCTTCAGTGCACCGAAGCAATGTTCAGATTTGTAAATCTGCTTACAATTAACCTCTCTGGAGGGAGGGAAGGGAGAAGGGAAGGAATGCAGGGGAATTACCATGAAGTGGAGAGAATCCAGTTTTTGTGCTCCATATTTGTATTTTTTTAAACTTGCACAGAAATGTATGTTACTCTTTGTCACAGCCTTCGAAGTCTTATAATATTTAAATGTTCATGCTTCCTGGAACGTGATTACATTATGCTGCTGAAGAATAGAATGAATTGATTTACTTTATTTTAAATCCGGTTTAAATTGGCAACCAGGAAACATCGACTTGAAGAACTGTCATGTTTGTGTTTTATTTTATATTTCTGTTTCATTTTCTTTCAGACTCCTTAGTGAAGTGCAGTTCCATCTCCAATGAGTGGCTAAGTGGAGAGCCAGTCTGCATAGTTGCCTTTGAGAAGTTCATGCAGATTTCACTGATGTAATTTTAAAGTGGATTAACTAGAATGCGTGAAATCTTTGTTTAGATGCTTTTACTCAGAACTGAACTGGATTTTTATTCTTTTTAGCCAGGAGAAAGCATTGGATTTAAGAAGTGTTTCTGCTTTGCTACAAGCTAGATTTTTAGCTAGATGCCTAAATACCACACAGTGGCTGGGGGCTTTTTCAAAAATTCCAGCACAGTTGTCTTGCCTGCTGACTCGCCTTGCTTTCTCAAGGGGCAGGAGCTAAATATTAGAGTGGAAATCACAAACCCTGAATTCTGTTCTGGGACTGATTCCTCTCTCTAAACACTACAAGCTGATTAGACTACGTTTCCTATCTTGAGAGGTGAAAATGATGAGTTTTTTACAAGGGCTGGGAGACCTTGTATTGTAAGTGCTTTGAAGGTGAAAGATGTAAACTGTGAAAATACTGATGAATTAGGAATTCGAGTATATGGATAGTGGGGAAACCGTGCCCAAGCTGTACAGATCACAGGTTTTTTCATTTTGTTCACTGAGGTTGGATTCGGGATTTTTCTCAGTTGCTGATCAGATAGGAAGGTTTGTATTTATTTTTTCAGGCTGAGAAATTGGGAACTTCTAAAAGTTAATGCCAAAAGCCCAGTATTGCTGATGGGTAGATTTTTTTAAGATGAGAGCAAAGCCAACGTGAAGGGTCTTCCTGCTACAAAAACCACAGTGCTCTAGTGTCAGTCTGTCCTCTGCCAGAGATAATGCTGAGTGACTGAAAATGGTTTATATACAACTTAAATTCTCTTGTAGAGAGCTGGGTTCTACTTGTTGCACATTGTTTCCCATCATCTCTGGCTTTTCGCACCGGTTTTGTGTCTTCAAAGAAGCAGATCTGCTTTTCTTTTCAGCTTTTGCAGTCTGTGTGTTTTGTGTTTTAGCCTTTCCCCCTGATTTTGCCTAGCTTTCATTTGCCAGCTTTAATGTTTAAAGGAGCAACTTAGATTGAATGTTATTATCCATTATTTACTCTATGTTCTGTGAAGATGGTTATGTAATAGCAGTAATTGCATCAACTCACCTAATGAGCTTTCCCTCCAGTGCCATGTACAGCAGATTAATAGCCCATGAATTCATTTGCAGCTCGTTGTGTTTCAGAAAAGTATTTCAGGCAGCAATTAATAAACTGCTAAAGAAAATAACATAAAAAATGATTTTTTTTATTATGTTAACTCTCCAGCTGAACAATTTATTGGCACCTTTCATGATGCGGCTAAGTAAATTCTCTCCTAATTCCTCAAGCAGAGTGTGATTAGTGAACCCTGCTCAACTCCAGACTGTTTGGTAATTAGTCTGATCTTTATATCCTAAAATGTTAGGGAAAAGTATGAATAGTGTCCTAAAGTTCTCTTTTTCTTCATTTCATTGCTTTTCAGGCATTGCGCAAATGGCTGTAACTTTAAACCTTAACACGCTAGTGCTGCAAAATTTTTTTCCCCGCTTTCTTGCATTGAAAACCCATAATTGTGTAAGCTAAGAATTAAAGACCTCGGCCAATAAACAAGGCCTGGCACCATTTCTGCACTGCTTGTTATCAGCTCCAGTGTCCTGTACCTCCCAAGTGGTGGGACGGAGCCCAGAGCAGGGACCCGGGGAGGGTCAGGGGTGCTGCTGCCCTGCGGTAAGATAAACCAGGGGTCGGATGCCACTGGGGAGGGAAACGCTGGGAGAAAGGCATGGAGAGCGGAGAGCAGGGAAAGTCCTGTGTTCTGTAGCGTAAAGGGGAATGAGGTGACTGAACCTGATGGGAAAAGAGCAGCAGTGAGATGCCAGGGCTGCGGCCACTTCTGTGGGGGAAGTGTCTGGGGAAAGGGGGAAAACACCGTTGCATGTGGCCGGTCTTGCCAGGCTGCTCTAGATTACTCTTTCCATGCTTTTTTTGGTTTGGATTGGTTTGGGTGGGTTTTTTTGACTTGAATGTCTTTATCAAGTTTTTAATTTTTAACATAATTTCTTTTTCAAAAGAAACGGTTATCCTCCCCCCCCCACCTCCATCCAAAAGAAGCACTAGGTCTTGGCTTGTCTTTAGAAGTAGTAAAATATATATTTTAAAACCTTTTCCCTCATTTTGGGCTCTTGAGGACTGAGTAAGCATAAAGGGAATTCCTTCAATAAGCCTATACAGAGATTGATTACACGTCCTCAGCTGGAAGTTACATTAAGACTTATTCACTAAGGTATAGCTACCGTGGTGAACTTTTCATCGCGCTCTGCTGTCTCTATGACAACACGGATCCTGGCAGAAGTTACCAGGGCTTGTGTGCTCTCTGCAGCCTTTGTCTGCATCCATCAATCCTAGTCCTTGGCGACTCTAAATGTGTGCCTTTCTTATGTTCTTGCTTAACAAGGTGTTTTATTAAAGTTGTGACACTTCTACAGTTATTATACTAATCATTTGTACTGCAGTACCTGACCATGCTCTGAATGAGATGTGCTGCAAGAAAGGAGAAAGTGTCAATTAGATACTAGTGGACTTCCTGAACACCTCGTGATCTTCTCCTGTGGAAGAAATTCAGCTGAATGAGCTGTACAGAGTACTTGCACAAGTAACTTGTCTTTCACTATAGGTGAAGCTCAGAGATAACTAGAGCCAGTAAAAAGCGTAATGCACATACAGTCTACTTTCTACTTACACCTGCAGCACACTCCAGGGAAGTGTGTGTTACTGTTCTGTGGCTCTAGCAAAGTCCTCAGACTTGATTGAACTCTTTCTTATTTAAGGGAGCACATTTTGTCAGAGCCCATGAGTGCTAATGCCATAATGAGGCTAGCACCTCAGGTTTCTGTGCCAGTCCTGCCAAGTGCCACCTTCTCCAGAGGTCTGGCTCTTCTGTGAAGACAGTTAGTGGCACTGACACAGGTGGAACTTCCCATTGTTATTTTACACCTTTGGGGGTTTTTAGGGATCATCACATGCTTTCTTCAGTCAGTTTCCCAGTAAAAGCATTTTGGATGGGTGCCTCTTACAAAGCCACTTAACATGGATCTGGTTGTTTCCATGACCTTCTTCTGTTACTCCTAGTCCCCCACTCTGGTTTTGGGGCAGCCATGGCGGGGGTTACAGCATGATTCCCGATCATACATATAAAGGCGCTGGCTCTGTACCTTCACATTGCCATTGCAGGTAGCCTTTGCCTCTTCTTGAGTTTAGTATCCCAGCTGCTTTCACAGCAGGCAGAACCCTGGGTTGTCCTTTCTGCCTTGTGCTGTGCTGGGCAATGCTGCTGTAGGAGCAGATGTGAAATCTAGAGGTAGCCTGTGCCTGCCCAGTCCATGTGCTCCAAAGCACGGGGCTGAGGCCACGCTTGTTTGGTCATGCAGACATAACTGCTGAGACCCCAATCCCATGACCTCAAAAGCTTTGTTTGAGAGCTTCCATTCTTCCTTTATGCACTCAGTTCACTGCTTCATATTCCTCATTCAGATCATTTTCTTGTTCGGGGGCACGGGACATCTTTGATGCATCTCTTTCTCCTAATTACCATTGTGCCATGCAGGTCATGCTTTCTATACTGGCACCTTGTGGTTTCTCTTCTATCTTTCCTCCTCCCTTTGAACGTTGAATCTGAAGGATGGAAAAATATCAATGAGATAAGTATCAGTCTGGGAATGAGCAAATTGCCAGTGTCTTGGGCCTTGAAGCTAAACATGGCTTATTTGGTTGTCAGGCCAACCTGAAAATGTTATCTACAGTAGCCAAGGTTCATGAGAAACGCAGTAAATTGTTCCCAAGAGTTCTGGGAAGTCTGAACTGCAGCAACCCGAATGTGCCTGAAGGACTCAGTATCAGAGGAGACACGTATTTGGTCCTTCCTCTTAGAAGAAACATGTAAGGATATGTACATCTTCCTGATGGTTTGCATGTGAAAACTTCTTTGCTTGCCTGGTGATCGCTTTAGTAGAGATGGTCTTGCATAGAATAGGTGCCTCTGCAGAAGGGAAGGAAACAAAGCTCCTGCTGGCCGCTCTGTGGAGAGAACTCCTGTGCTGATGGTGTGGAAGATGGAAAGCAGGCGCTCGAAAACCAGTAGGCTCTCAAAGACAGTTTAGGAAGATCTCTACATAAGTAGGTGAGGCCATGGATTTCCCTCTGCTGCTGTCAGGCTCTTACAGCTTGCTTTCATCCGCTGTATGAATTGTTATTGCAGAGGGAGTTTTCCATTGCTGTGCCTACAATAAGCCGGCTGACACGTTGTAGCTCCTCCTGCTGGGATGCTGGCCCTAGAACTGCTCTAAAAATAGCCTTGATTTGTTTTTAGTTTGACTTGGTATCACATGCTCAATTTAAAATACATCAGAACAGTTAATCTCCAGCTCTTCAGCACTCGCATGGAAAGTGTGGAGGTTTTTTTTAAAGTTAGATGGCATAAAACCAGTAGAAATAACACCCTTTCTATCCTAACTTGAATAACACTCAGCTGCTAATACTATGAAAGGAAAAAAAGAAAGATGATAAGGCATTGGGATTTTCAATTTCCTTCGACCCAAAGTGAGCAGAAATGGGTTTGCTCCATCTCACCTTACTCCAGTACTTACTCACATGCTTGCATGTTTCTGAAAGCTCTTAAATTTTTAAATCTAGGTCTTATGAAAAGTCTGTCAATCAGGCGACAGCTCTGAAAACTGACTTTAACGTAGCTTAAAGCCCTACAGGCAGTGCCTGGGGCTGATGGGCATTTAATCAGCTGAGGGATCATTTCTCGGTGCTGTGCACCTATAACCAGTTGCTTATTGTCAATATAAACAGATTTGGTAAGTAAATGTGAGGAAATTATCTGACTTTGGGAGACATTTACCTGAATTTCAGAGTTAAAGCTAAGTGGAATTCTTCCTTTCCTCTGGCAAAAAGTGCAACAGAAAGCAAACATGCTTTTAGTTGGATTACAGGCATGGTTAGTCATCTGACAGACAGTTTTAATGGAGTCAGTAAGACATGCTGGGGAAACATGCTGACCTACTTTTCTTTATTTCTTTCTTATTTAAAACTTCTAAGCAAGTGAAATGTTAATTTTAAAACTCCTCATAAAGTTGGATTTTGCTGAAGGAGCTCATTTTGTAATTTATTTACACTTCTGCTTGGGGTACACTAGATGGTTTTGGTAACTGAATTTCATCAGGTTGCTTTTGTTTCTTGATAGGAAATTGGGTTACATCTGAGAAATCCATGTTCTTCCCCCTTTCCAGGACAAAGCAATCAGCTTCAAGTTAATGAATGATTTAAGTCCAATCCTCTGAGGGAGGACTTTACAAACCATTTGAAATTACAGATTACAAAGCGTATTACATTTGTATCATTTTCAATACACTGTATTTTTAAACATTTTTTGTCTTTAAACTTGTGGGAAGAAGGATTACTGGCAGATAGTGTTGCACACTTTGCGTTTGGGATTGTTTTTTCCCATGTTAAGTAGGTCAGTGCTCCACCGTCAGTGTCTTCTTGGAGACAGAACTTGGTGTGCTTAAACCTGGGAAACTGTTAACCGTAAAACTTGAGAGCCTGGAAAGAAAGCATTAAATTAAATGGGAAGACTTAGCAGTGAGGGTGGATTAAAACAGCATAAACAGAAATACTGAATTGAATGATACTGGAATATAAGGGAAGGCTTTATAAAAATGCTGCAGGCATCACTGCACTGTCTCCTTCAGCAGAAGGCACATGTGCAATTCATGAAATGGCTCAGGGGTGCCAGGTTACTGCCTCTCTGGCAGAGAGGTGTTCTTTGCTCCCTTGGCAGCAACATGTAGTTTTGGTGAAGACATCACCACACAGTTGAAGGAGCAGGAGAGGTCATAATTCCTTGACTCATCAGTCAATCCAGAGACAATGTTTTCACCTGCTCTGTCTCCTGTTTGGATCGTTAGCAGGCTTCCCCCTGTCAGTCAGCCCTGGTCCAACGGGCGCTGCTGCAAATCCTTTGCTTCTTCCTGTGTCTCCTGAAAAAAGGTTCTGGTTTCCTTGCTTTTATTTTAACTCCCAACCAGCTGATTATAGTTTGCATTATGGAATTAGTAACACAGTGTAGGAGAAAGAGAAAAAAATAGAAATTGCCAGAAACTGCAGGAGTTTATGGTGAATAGTATTGCATTTCAAAGAATCCACAAGTTATGTGTGCTCTTACAAAGCATAGCACTTTTACTTGCTCTCATATGGTGGGTACTTTTAGAGGATGTCCATGGCAGACTAAAGATGAAACTGTATTTTTTGTCATTTTAAAAATTAAATATAAAATGTTTATTTTAGCTAATGCATGAGAGTTTTTTTCTGTACCTCAAGAAGATTGAAATTGGCATTGCACAGATTTTAGCCATTTTGTAACCTAGAGGCATCAACCTGGGAAGACAAATCAGCTGTGAATGAATGTCCTTATGTGATGAGCTGCTGCACCTTGCATGTTCATCATCCCTGGCTGTACTGTAGCTGTGTGAGCTGCTCCTTACATACAAGGACCGTCTCCCCCCTGATTTTCTTGCCATAATGCTTCTTCTAGGTGATCCGTGACGCAGTTTGTTTTGATTCTAGTGGAGAGGCAACAGGGAAGAGCCACTAAAAAAAGTGTAGCTTCTGAAATGTCATCAGGGTAGGTTTTTTTCTGGTACAGAAGAATTGTTGATGCTAAAAGATGGAGCATTAGATGTAGTGAAGCTTGAGTTGCTCTTCGACAGTTTTGGTGTGCCTCTGTTGGACAGGGAGCAAGCTGGGGCTCTTGTGTTTCAAATTAGATGTCTCATGAAGATGGGTGTGGAATTCCCAAAGCTCAGTGTGTGTTTGGTTGTACAGTGCCACGCCACCTGGTTATCCCATTGAGGAGCTCAGGGATCAGATTTGTACAGTCCAGATCCCTGTAACAAGTGACATGGAGAAGTGTTAGTTCAAGAGTCTTTTGACAGCATTTTTCTAAAAGAAGGATGCTCAGTTTACCCCTTTCTATAATTTGGAAGAGAACCTCAATGCATACTTTTTTTTTCCCTCTTTGGATGCCTCTTTAGGTGAATGCTGCTACTAGATCAGAACATCCAGAAAATAATTTTAATTTGAAAAGGAGTGCAAATAATAAAAAAAGAGAACAAATAAAACCAAGAGGATAGTTGTTTATAACAAAAAGAAACCCCATTATGTTCAACCCTCTGCCATAACAAAGTGAAAAGTACACAGGGAAGGAAGAGAATAAGCAGAAATATTTGACTTCTTTAATTCTGCTGAGGGCTTAAATCCTGCTTGTCCTAAAGAGAGAGTCAAAGCCTTTTCTTGGCAACTTTTCCTGTTGTTTTCTAGGTCAGTTACAGCTATTTCACGTGGGTTTTTAGGAACATTATTCCTACTAGAATTTATGCGTGGCAAGGCATGAACATATACATCAGCTGCCTCCCACAGGGTATGCAGTATTAAGCCCCATGCATTTGGGGGTCTTCTTTCTTGGCTGGGGGAACGAGGTGGAGAGAGAACCCTATGGTAAACGGGTCTTGCAGATTGGAGGAGGAACATTTTTAAAATATTCCCTAGAAACCAGGGTGTGGGAAGAGCAAGGCAATTAAGAGGAATCACTAGATGTCCTGTTTTAACAGTTTATTATATATATTTTTAATGAGTATTTAATCTCTAATGCTATGTGATGGATTAGAAGAGAGAGGGAGTCAGGCCTCTTTCTATGCATACTTTTATGTTTCCCCTTCATTGAACATTTTTTCTGGGCAAATTGTTGAACTTGAGCTGGCTGGAGGTGTTCCAGCACAACAGAGCTTTGCTGAAAAATAACGCTGGGTTGAATCCCAAAATGAGCAGTTGTCAGCATCGCATTGTGTTCAGGTTTGCATAAACTCAGGATGAGTTATTACGAGGGGGGCCGGGAAGAATTCTTGTTGGTTCCTGTCCTCCATGCTGTGCGTCCCAGCCCTGGCAGACTTGCCTGTGCTGTGTCTGCCACGCAGCCTGGGGCTCGGGGGCAGTTCCGCAGCTGGCTGGGGAGCTGGATGTTCATGGGCTCTTTCAGGAATTGAACAAAGCTCAGATTTGGAAATCCAAGTTTTCAGCCAGTGCTTCCCATGGAGGTTGTAGCCCAGGAACAATATCCTGAGGACCTCATAAAAATGTCTTTTGTAAGTGCATCTTGCATCAGGCGCTTGCTATAGTCTTGGAGAAGACGATCCTAGCTGGAAGGAGGTACCGAACCCATGTATGATGCGTTCAGGGCCCAATCCCACACTGCTGAAGGACATGAAAGATTTGCTGTTGGCATCAATGAGATAAGATGGGGGTAGAAACCACTAGCAATGCCCGTTAATCTTATGCTGGATTGTCATTTGTAATGTCAGCTGGGGACCACCACTGTCATTTAGTTGAGGACCAGCTGTGTGTGGAATTCAGACTCTTTGCCCAGCCCTTGGCTTCCCTCTCAGACGTCATCTCACATCCAAGTTGCATCCTTTGTTTTCATAGAGAAGTCTGGGAAAACTAGGTCAGTTTATCCAAGTAGAAATTATTATTTTATTGAGTTAACTCTGTGATGACCTGCTGCCTCTTCGCCTTCTCAAAATGAACTCCCTTGTGTGCAGTAAGTCTTTTGCTGGAAGTTGCAGAGGCCTCAGTAATCGCTTTGATTTCAAATCAACAATAAAAATGGCTGCTTTTTTTAGTGTCTTGCTGTTTTCTTGAAACAAGTATCTGCTTTGCTCCTTGTATGATCACTATATCAGGCTGGTCTGGTGTACTGTGAAAGCGCTTAATGTAAAAAGGTTATGTGCTGGCTTTACTGGGGATATTTAAAAGATCTTACGGAGAAATCAGGATTTGATGCTACTTGACCCTGTCTGGCAGAATTAAGCTCTTTAAGCCAGTCCTGTAGTTAATAGCATGCCTTCTTTTTTAACTAATCTGGTCCACTTACTCCGGCTATTTCAGAACTTAAGTCCCAGACAAGAAAGCAGGTTGGATTTTTATATGAAAGAGTAGCTGGAACATATTTTAAAGAACGTCTTTGGCATTGTACATAACGGATAAAATATATCAAAATAGACAGTCTGATAATTAGGTGCAGGCTTGTGGAGTGATTCATGTCATAACGTGAGTGCTAAAACAGCTGAGGTTGCTGCAGGTGTGTAAAGGGAATTCGACCCCGTAATACCATGATGCTTCTGCCGCTACATAAAGCAGGAGTACAGATGTCTGGAGAGCCTGCATTAATAGATGAAAAGCAGTATTTCTGCATGTGAATTATGGATGGAGCAGTATTTATTAAACACACAAGCAACAGCCTTTGTCTCCCAGGCACGTTTGCTTTGAAGAATTGCGTTCAAGCCTGCTGCTACCCCAGGCGTGGAGATCCGGGGCGCGAGTGGGGGCTTCGGCTGCTGTGGGTTAATCCCTGCTGGGCCTCAGCGCAGAGTCCTGCCATGCACGGGTGGAAAGGGATGTCCTGCCTGGAGAAAAACCTGGGAGGCAGAGACATTTCAAGTGCCTCAGCTTACCAGTGTAGCGAGTCAGGATGGGCAGTGAGGCGCTAAAGCTGAAAGTGAATAAACTTCTTTACCTGTGTCAGCAGCCAGCTTCAGCAAGGCTTTTACGGGAATCTGGTGACGTTGCCAGCCCGGCACTCCCAGAGCTGGCTGGCCAGCTGGCTGGCTTGGCTTGGCTTGACCTTCCCAAAATCCTGCGGATGGAAAGAAAAAGAAGTCCCCTGACCTCATTCCTTTCTTTCTCCTTAGGTTACAGTTTGTGAAGAAAGGACGATGTAATCTTAAAAGAATAAAGAAGTTCCCCACCCCAACAACAAATTTGCAGATTTTTTTATTCCAATTGCTCAGCTTTTGGGAAGAGAGAGGAAGTAAACAACATGCTAAAATGCAGTAAGATGCAATAGTATTGTTTGAGCATGTTATTTAACTGTTTGGTGAAACCTTTCTTTTAGTAATGTGGCAAAACAGTTTAATGACAGGCACTGTTAATTAAATAATCTAACACAGCTGCAGATCAAGCCCACCAGCAGGTGCAGATGCATGCCCACCAGCTGCGTTGGACTGCACAGCGATGTGAGACTTAACGGTACATTTTTTGGCTGATCTTCTGGTGCTTTTAGGTCCACCTGGCTGAGTAATACGGTTGTTTCCTTTTCTTGCACCTGGGCTGCCTCTGCTGGTGGAGCAGGTCCTTCGGTGTCAGCTCCAGCTGGCCAGCAGGGGAGCTTGGGCAGGGAGGCTGAGCATGGCTGTGGAGCTGCACACCCTGTGTGTCCCCTGCCCACCACTTCGGAGGTCAGCCCTGGTGCTTTGAGAGCTGGAAATAACCTCCTGATCCTAATATTTTTTTTATTTCTTTTTTTTTTTCAGTAGGAGTATCAACAAGCCTTTGCCCTTAGGAAGGAATTTGTGTTAAGTTCATAATGGCGTGTTTTCCGTGTTAGCTTCAGAGGAATAGGTAAATACTAGCTGAGCTATTTCTTTGCTTTTATTATCCCTGGCCTAGTGGGAGGCCAGGGCTGCAAGCTGCTGAGGCTGTAACGCAGGCTAATGCTGCGATTCAAGACTATGACTTCCTTTCTTAAAACGTGCCTGAAACAACTGTTCCTCTGCCTTCATGAGCTCAATTTACGGTTGCAGGAGGCAATGTGTTCTTTGTGCTTGATGAAGTACACTGCGCACGCAAGCCTCTTCAGATGTGTTGTCAGTTGGCAGCTCTCTCGCTAGATGCACCTTCACACAATTGCACAAGGCACTAGGAGGTACAAATGTGAAATTTAGCCTTGGGGGCAAAACAAAGAAATGAAACTTAGGTATGAATGCGGTGTTATCCATCTGCAGATATAGATATTAGACCTGATCTCCCACTACGCTACTGTAGTTTTACACTAATAGGACTCTGCTGCAATCAGTGGAGTAGCAACACTGCAAGACAAAAACAGCAGTGGTGATAAGTTGGGGCTGGTTTGTTTTTTTTAATTCTGGTAAATAACACAGGGTTGAATCCTGTTTGGGGAAAGCCTAACTGTATTCACCGCATGAAACCAGCCATAATAAAAGGGAGAAATGCAGGTGGCACGCAGTCTTGACGTTGCTCCTGAACTTCTGCTTTTCCTTCTGGGGAGCCATTGCCCTGGGTACTGAGCAACTGCACGTGGGCAAAGCAAAGGGGTCCTCTAGCTCACTTTCTTTTTTTCATAGCCTTCCCATTTGCTGTCCTGTAAAGTCAGTCTTATCATACGTAATCAGAATTTATCCTGTAGCTGAGACTCATTCATTACATTGAAAGAATGTGCGTATTATGGAAAGTTGTTTTGTTAAGGGAGTCTGTTAACAGCATTGTCAGGAAAGGCTGCAATTTGTCATGGTAGGTAGCTTTCCAGTTAAGTAAAAAGCAAGTCGTGTTCTTTTCTTCTGCGCAGGAAATAAAATAGCCACAGCAGGTTGAAGTGTATGAAGTGCTACAGTCAGGCCAGGCAGTGGGCAGGAATAGAGTGCAGTGTCTGCTCTTAGTTTACAGCCATGCACTTCCCTGGCCATCAGCGGTCCTGGCTAATACCCAACAAATTGAATTGATGACTTTGGATAACTGCAGTTTCTCCCAGTTGCGAGGCATCGTACTACCATGACTGTCTCCTAAGAGAAATTAATGTAATATCTGTAGATGAGTACACTGATTTACCTCTTGATGACCTTGGAGAGAAAGGTCAGGTTCAGGATATTTTTACCTGTAATTGGCTATCCATAAAGTTAGTGTACCAGGCTTCAAGATTGTAGCTCAAAAGGGCAGTTGCTTTGAGAAGGTAGCTGGAAAGGGCACTTGAACAGTTAAAATCAGATGAGACAGATTTAATGGTATCTCAGTGATTTCTGACTGAAGTTCAGTTTGAAAATTAGGGATTTTTTTTCTTTACCCAGCCTATGGTAAAAAACAAATGCACTATAGCTTAATAGAAATTTAATTTCATGCTGAGTATTTAGAAGTGTTTTTCAACTGCTGTATATGCACTTGGTCACTTAAACTGTAAGGATGAGAAAGAATAATCACATTGTGTTTTTGGTCATGTGTATTTTTAGCTAATATGTTACGACACTGCAATTCCAGAAAAGCCAGCCTCCTGTTCCCCAGAGTATTTCAGTTTAACCAGCTGTATGCAGAATTTTAGCTAGACTGGCACAGTAGTTAGCAGTAAATCCAATGGGATTTGGGCAGCCAAAACAGTAGATAGTAAGTACAATACTTTTGTTTCCCTGAGAGTTTTAATTTCTTGGGGATTCGTCCGTAGGCTGGCACTTCACAGCGGGTTACCCACAGAAGCCCTCTGAGTTTGGGAAACCTCCCCAGGTGGAGCGATTGATTCCCACAGCTCCTTCCCATTCCTGCACTTGAACAGGGAAAGGGGTAACTGGCAATATCCACCGGGTGATGCTGTTACTCTGCAAACCTGTTGCAGGTGGTATGGTAGGTCTTATAAATTGTGGGGTTTACATTTAGAGTAAGGAAGTGACTGATTTCATGCAGAATACTAAGAGAGCTTGGATAAGGCATGAACGAGGAGGGAAGGGCAGATGTGTAGAATAATTCAACAGCACCACAAGATGCACAGGGATGTTGTGGGACATGCCTATGGAGATGCTCTGTCTTGCAGATGGGAATTTCTGGCTACATTAAGTAACTTGAGGTGATGCCTATGTGAAATACAGATGGAAACATATCAATGAGTAAATTTTGTTTTAGTCAATGTGTATGGCTATATCCATTGCAGATATATTGGTGGGCCTTCATGGGAAATGTTAGTGATTTATTCTGCCTGCAGTTGTTAGTACTAACAACCTTCACTAGCTTTTTAAGCCTCAGCTGCTAAGCCTATGTGGATTGTCCTATTTCACACTGGCAATTAGTTGATGATATTAAAGCACTTTGAAAATGGAATCACAGGACAAATGCTATTTAAACAGTTTATCATTAAATGTATAATCACGTCTCTCCACCCACTTCGATTGCAATACGTAGGGAGATGGTAAAGGAAACCAAGGAGTTGCTTTTGTTTCAGTCCCTGGTATAGATCCTGTACCCTGTACACCTTGGCTCTGACTCAGCTGCTCCCCTTGCTGTCCTTTCTGCCTGCCCACACCCACATGCTGCAAACCACATTTTGTTCCAGTTTCGTTCCACTTGTTTGCTGTCTGTCTGTTTTTGCAACTTCTGAGGTTTTGATTTGTTCTTAGGAACTGTTTTGAGGGGGGAGGGGTGTTTTCATTTGTATTTCTGGAGTTGTGATTTTTATTCTCTCGGCAGTTACTGTGTTTGGCACATTCTGCAGAACTTGAACTAGTCCTGAAATACTACACTCAATATAAACATGGGCATTAGCGGTATTTTCATATACCTGCAAACAGGGTATGGGCTTTTGGGGTTTTCTTTCCTGCTGAAGCACTTCATAGAGCCTTCTGCAACATTCAGTCTGCCTTTAGAACTATTTTTTTTTTATTTCAGCAGCAGTTTGGGGTCTTGGATTGGTGGTTCTAGATACCCAAAGTATGATAGCTGCTGGTTTTGCTTCCAGATGTCTTAAAATGAAAAAGAAAGTAAAAAAAAAAAAAAGATCTTTCCTCTTAAATGATACTAAAGTGAAACAATACAAATAATAATTTAAAATAATATTTTTTAAAAAGAATACCAAAGCTATACTTTTCAGCTATCTTGAAGAGGTATTTTTCTCAGCCTGTTATTCTGCATTAGCTTTCCAGTTTCGGTCCTACGTCTGAGTTCAGTTAGTATTGTTTTTCTTTAAGGGACTAGAAACTCCTTTTTTGCTCATTACATCTACTAATATTTCAGGGATGTGACAATAGCAGGTGCCAAGTTTCATGTAAAAAATAAAATTTTCAGGCTGATGGAATCCTTGAAACCACAGATCAAGTTTCAGACCAGTTAAAAAAAGCTGTAGAGCATCCATTTGTATCATTCATTCATATAATGAAACCTGTTCTTATAACTCAGTTCTTGATATATTAACCCCACAGTTATCCTCATACATAAATGGGAGATGTGTTGCTTTCCTCGGTTATAATAGGATATAACCATATAAATCCCCTGTGCATGAATGGAAAAATAGAGGCCCTTAGGCTATAGGTATCAAAGGTCTCCCCTATACTTACAATAGCCTAATAAGGTTATTTTGGAGGCATAAGTAATTACTCACGGACTCCCTATAGCTAGTGATTCATTGTTCACTGCTGAAACATTTCTAAATGAATTATGTTTTAAACAAGCAAATCCTTGCCCTTCTATTTTAGGGGTGGGGGAGAAGAAGAGAGCTGGAGAGACACAAAATTCCACCATTTTCTGTGTTAAAATACACTGCTTGCTAGTTAAAAGGTCCCTGATATTTGAACTGATTTAAATGTACTGTTGTGCTTCTTGCTGTTTTGATTCCATGAATGTGTATTTCCGAATTTCACATTTTGATGAAAATATTATTGTTGTCATTAATTTGATATTTAGAAAAGACTGTGGATACAAGAGCTCAGTGCAATGAATAAAACAGTTGGAGTTAACTGTCCCTGGGGATAGAATCAATCACTGTTGTAGAAGAGGGTGACATTTAAAAAAGAAACTCAGAAGAAAATGTCATGCTTAAAAAATTAGATTTAAACGCACTAGCTCCTGATTGATTTTTATTGCACTCAGATGGATACACTGATTGATTATCAGCCTTACAAATGTTTAGTACCTTTCTCACTTCTCTAATAATCAGAATAATCAAATTTTCAATGTCATTTAAGTTACCATATTCAAGGTTATAATAGATCATATTTCTAATAAAACATAGCAATTATATAATGAATAATACAAAGCTGTAAGGCTGAGTTCAGATTCACTTTCGTCAAAAAGAAAAAAATACCACTAGTGGCTAGAAGAGCCAGCGTACGTGAAGGCAGCTGGCAGGACGATGTCCTCCCAGCTTGTGGTGCTTTCTCCCGTTGTTGAACTGGGGGTCCTGGCGCACTGGCCAGGGCACGTTTGCCGTAGCTGAACATTATTTCTTAACAGGAAACCGGGGACGGGCTTGAATTCTGTAATACATGTGCTCGCTCTGTGCCTGGGGAAAAATGATAAGTGTGCCAGGTGCTTATGAAATTTCTTCCATGATTGTTTCTCTGTGCTCCCTTTTAATTTTGATACGAGTCTGTAGAGAGATACTATCTCACTGAAATCGAGATGTTTTCTTGTGGCAGTTGTACCCGACAGCTGACATGGTTGATTTCTCTGAATCACCAACAAAATATGCAGGTTTCAATGTGTTTTGGTTTTGTACTTGAAGCCCCTTACATGACTCTGTACTTGTTATTGGCTTTGTCCAGTAGAAGGGAGAGTTTTGTGTTTGAAACGTGCTTAGCTTCCCATCGTTCTCCATATGTCAAAGCTCAGTTTTGGCATGGGAATTTGTTTTAAGATTGTTTCCTGTTCTTTTAAAAAGACTGAGCAGTTTTGCCTAAAAGAAAACATTATTTCATCTGGAAGTCACGACCTACAAAAACCTATCTATTTATAACTACCTGGTGTTCTGTGTATTTTAATGCTGTTTGGCTTGCAATTGCATTGCTGTTAAAATGTGGACAGGAGCCTTACCGTTCGGAATTGCTGGTGCGTCAGTTTGTCAAGCGTGATTGTGTTGCTTTCAAGGTGGTGGTTTTGTTGCTTTTCTTACGTTGGAGCTGGGAAAATAGATCTCCTTGAAGTACCTCGCCTCTGTGTCTGCTTCCTCCAGCTCCCAGGCACTGAGCCACATGTGATGTGCAGCTGGGTGCTGGCTTTGTCCATGGGGTCAGAAAGCCCAGTGCAGCAGCAGCGGCACTGAAGGTGCTAAGTTTCCCTTGGTTCGAGGTTTTCCAAGGTGACTGTTGTGAAAGATGTCCTTATGGACTGCCATTCGTTACCATGAGCACAGTCTGTTGAAGAGTTATGGGGACAAGGGTGACGTGTGGTGGGGGGGGAGGGGACACATGTATCCCGATGGATCAAACTTGGTAATGGCAATAAGTAAGCATTTTGCGTATTTGACTGAAATTTTCCACAGCTGCTAACTTCTGCCAGAATTAGAAATTTTTAGCAGCTGCTGCTGGAATTGGAGAAGTCAGAGCATAAAGGAGCTGTGCGAGACTTGCGAGTTTCCACCCTAGCAAGCAGCTTGGTGCTCTTGGGAGCCCTGGGTGCAGTGGCCCCACCGCCCACGTCTGGCACCATTTGCCTGTAATGTCGAGCAGCCCAGGCTGCCTGGTGTTTGGCAAGAGGTGGATGGCTTCCCATGGCACAGGAGAGCAAGCCTCAGCCTGAAGGGGAGAGCTGGCAGGTCTGCGGCGGTCCTGCCTCAGCTCACCTCCTATTTTTCTTCTCATCAACGTTCACAAACAAAAGGAGTCTTTTTGAAAACCCATGTTGTGCCCAGTGCTGTGCAATTACTGACTTGCTCTTTGTGCTTTATGGTGCTTTTGAGATTTGTTAGCTTAACAAGTAACTTCCAAAATATTTAGGGACAAGAGAAGTGTGGTTTTACAGGAATGCAAACTAACTGGAAACACAAGTAGTTGTCCTTACAGGAACAAAACCAGCTAACTAGTACACAGAGCTCTTCAAAGGTCACGAGGATCTTCAAGAGGCAAAACTGCAGTGATAGCACTTCAAGTCGTGAATTTATAGCTGATTAATCATTATAATATATGAAAGGTGCTGTCTAACTATCTTCTGGGCATCTGAAGAAGCAGAGGTTATGCAAGTAGTTGGAAAAACTGCATTGTGAGCTACAGGTTCTTCTCCCCTGGACATGTTTGTACCACCTGTGACAGAGGGGAGTACGAACACTAGCTATTCCATAATTTTACCTGATTATCTAGAAACTGCCTAAATCTCTTGGGCTGGATCCCAGACTCTTCACAGGCCAAGCAGTGACTAAGTTTGGTGGACCTGAGGGGCTTGAATTTAAGACTGGATGATTCCCAGCACTGTGACACGCTTGAAATGATCCCGCTCAAGCAGGAGAATTGCTGCGTGGTTGCTAAATGAGAGTGTTGGGGTCCTCCGAGAGAAGCTGTTTGTGTCTTTCCTATACATAGTTTCATCTACAGCAGGCCCTGCTTTTCTTGAAAAATGCATCCTTCCCTCCTGCAGCTTTTGTGCCCTGCCCATCGCTTCAAGCAGAAGAGGCACAATGTGTCTGAGGCCAAGGAAAGCAGTGGCAAACCTGGGGTGAGGAGAACAGGCAGGATGGGACACGAGATGGTGTTCGGCCCCTCTGCCGTCAGGTTAGAGGGGTGAATGTTTGAGGCTAGGGGCTGATCCTTAAACCTAAAGCAACAGAAAGTACCTTTGCCAGCTCACGAACCCTGCCGCGGCTGCCTGGAGGTTTCTGGGTGGGGAAGTGCAAGTCCTGGCATATGTGTTGAGGGGACAGGGAAACTGTCATGGGAAGATGGATCGAAGCAGACGTGCTCAGGCATGGGCGTGCGTCGCTCAGCCATCTGAGCAGCACTGAGATGTGGCTTCCTCACATATCAAGATACGCCTTTTTTCATTCTCTTTCCCAAAGCCACCACCTTACTTGTTTTCTTAGTTTTTTTAACTTCCAGTATTTCACGCAGGGCAAGAGAGCTTCCATACTGTCCCCTGTCGGGAGCTCCTAAATAATGCAGCCATTGAGTCAGAATTTAGTGCACAAGTAATGAAATTCATAACCTGAGTTTTCTACCGCAGCATTAACTGTGACACAGATTCATCACTGGCGTATCATCATTAAAAGGCAGTGAAATTGCATCGGGGATTGATGTGATCATATGCATGTAAAGATCGAGATACAAAAAGGTGTGATTTATGTAATGTAAGCATAAGCTGTAATCCAAAACCCTTCCCACATGCGGTGTGACAGTTCCTGTTCCCAGGGCAGTGATGGCTTTTAAATTTACTGGGTAAATGTGTGTTTATATGTTTTTATTTAACTCTTTTAAACGTATTGTTGTCTTAATCTGTTTCTCTCTTTTTTTTTGTACTGAATTATAGTTGTAGTTGAATGTGCATAATAGTTCAACGTTATTGAAATTCTTTATATTTTTGGAGCCTGGGTGTTATATGTCGGCACTTTATTGTGTTATCTTACAGGGAATATAGAAACATTGCCGTGTCTTACGCAGACTTAGCAAAGACAAATGTAGGAAATGTAAAAGGTATACATAAACCAAGAAGATAAATGTTATTCAGGTTTTAGCATTATTATAAAGGCTGTCGGAACTGTAGAAAAAAGGTAACAATGAACAAAAACTGCTCCTAGTCTTCAGGATGTGTTAATTCTCCTCTTCCTACCCTTTAGTGATTTGCACCCAAAAAGAAAGAGGACAGAGCTGGGCCAGTTTGATGATGTGGATTGACCAGCAGCTGTTCCTCTAGTGGCCTTTGGGGAGGGGAAGGGACTTGAGGTACAGCTGCAGAGGGAGCTGTGCCGGGGTGGCACGGGAGTGTGGCGTGGTTCCTGCTGGGGTTACCTTCTGGTCTCTGGGAGCTCCTGGCAGCTGCTTCGAAGCCTGGCCTAACGTGTTTGTCTTCCACAAGGAGTTCAAAGCTATTGAGATAAGTAGTTGCTGAGGCCTCCTGTTTGGCAAATTTGTCAATCAGCTCGTAGAGCTATAAGTAAATGGAGCTTTATTACAAAAGCTTATTGCTCTTTGCGGTTGTGTAGGAGTTTACATAATACTCTAAGGAGCTCTTTTATCTCTCAAGTACAGCAGTGATTAGGCTTTACTTCTGAGGTGGCAGTTTGGAGCAGTTCAGAGGTACGTGTGGGTCCTGGATGTTTTTTCAGTGCAAGAGACTGTACTTGCACTCTGCCCTGGGGTCCAGCGAACAAATCAGAGCATTGGCTTCAGGGGAATATTTGTAAAAGGAAGCGGAGGGGGGACCCAACCCGCCCCATCCTAAACCTGACTACGCTGGTAGCATTGAACCTTCACAAGAAGGTACCTTTTTAGTCCACCCTTCCTGGCCTCCTTTGTGTTACTCCAGACACCAGAATTGATGGTGTTTGAGATTAGGCTTTAATCCGGTGGGGAGCTCAGCATCCCAGCCCTGACCCAGCAGAGGCGTAACTGACTTCAGTGCGGGTCTGTTCACACAGTTAAAGTCAAGTTCATCCTTAAAATATCTGCTGGATAGGGGTCAGAGTTCTCTCAGCTGCAAAGTCAAACCTTTAGTGAGAAAACCAGAGCCATTCATCACATCGTGTACATGCCTAATGGCCTCGTGAAAGAGCAACGATATTCACTGCATCTGTCCCTTGTTTTCTGTTACACATATTATTTCTGTAGATGCCCCTGATTCTGCTGCTTTCCCTGCCCACAGTTTTCCCATGTCACTCTTAATTTTCTCTCAGAAAGGATGCCCATAGGAAAATGAATCCAACTGTGTGTCATTCATTCTTGAACAGATACTGTAGGTGAGACTGGCTCAACACCTCTTCTTTCTCCTGAAATATTCACCATTTGGCTGCTCTTTGTGTTCATTTGTGGTTCACAGGTGTGTAGGAAGCACCCACAGAAGATGTGGAAATGGGTCTAGGGAATCCATAGGGGAAAAGAGCTGACAAGGAGTGGCTCTGGGCATCGCCCATTCTGCTGTGCATCTAAATATCATGAGGTTTTGGACACAAGTGAACGTTAGGATGGGGTTTATTTGTCCAATAACATTTTGTCTTCAGGGTGTTTAATATTGACACGGAGTCTTTGGGGAGAGGAATTGATTTTGCTTGGCTTTGTTGTAAAGCCTTATGCATCTGGTTATGCTTAAGATGTTAGCTTTAGCTAACAACAAGCCTCTTGATAAAGTTCACAAGTACTGGCAATACTGCGGACGTAGACTTATCTCCTGGGCACGTTTTGTAAAATTAAGCTATTTTCATTAAAAGAACAAAGAGTAGCATGGTGATGGAGCAGCTGTCATATTTTATTACAAAACACAAATATGTGGGAAATCAATTACAGCACGAGTGCTGCACAATGCACATTTCCAGTAATCCCCCATGGCCAGGGGAAGGTAGACGGCTGATCTGAGTGCAGGAGCAGATGGCAAGCAACTCTAGATAGCTTTGCTGCCATTTTTACTCTTTCAAGTGTTTATGCTTCTCCTTTGATCTTCAGATCTTGAGTTTAACGTGTTTCATCTTCTTTCATTTACTCTTTTCACATTTAACTCTCCCTTTGAATAACTTCTGCTTGGTGCATTTTGTATTAGTATGAGTTTTGTTCCCTTCCGTACTGAGAGATTTAAGAGGACAGACAGTTGCTGTCTTTTTTTAGTGTTGTTCACATCCAATGAAATACCAGCTGCATCGCTGCAGAGGACTTAGCCATTCACTGTGCACAGCTGTAATGGTACAGCGGAAAAATCCCACCTCACAAAGTTACTGAGACATTTAGAGTGCATGTGAAGTTGCAGTAGACTTTCTCGGAAGGTAGATACTATAAGAGTGTGATGGCACGTCGACTACAAGCATCTATGAAACTTTGGTTTCCTCATTACCCGTTAAATTTAATTCTTACAATTAAGTAATTAAGCTTGCATTAGTATTCTCTGTGTGTATAACATTTTTATCTTCACTTAAAATAATTTATGTTTAAAATAAAAGCATTTTGCAGTGTTTTGAAGTAGAGCGACAAAAGCAACATGGGGTGATGTGAATAACCACATGAGATCTGTGTCTCTGCTTTTTCTGTAGCTGTCAGAAATGATAGGAACAAAAAGAAGAAGGAACCTTCAAAGCAGGAGTCCACAGAAAACTATGAAATGACAGCAGAGTTGGATGATCTCACTGAGAAGATCCGAAAAGCTCACCAGGAAACCTTCCCGTCGCTCTGTCAGCTGGGAAAATACACTACAGTAAGTATAGTTTGTGACATTTACATTCTGGATATGCCTGCATGATGTGAGTTTTGCATTGGAGGCTTCAGATGTTTTAAATAGATGCACTCCTTGCACCTCCTTAGCCAAGGAACACAGGTATGCACGCAAATGCATGCTGGAGAAGAGAAATTGCACTTAACTATAATAATTTGTTAGTGGTGTTGTGAAAGACTGAAGGATTAATCCAGCCAAGAGACAAGCCTGGAGTCCATGAGTCAATTACATGCCATCATTCATTAGAAATTTGTTGGCTTCCAAAGACATGCTCTCTGCTTGTGCGTCAGCAAATTACAGCTTCGTAGGTGTAGAGTTCTTAAATGCTGCTGGATTACTGGTGACAGTCCCAAAGCTACCAAGGTCAAGGAAAATATGAAATGTCTAAATAAGCCAGTTTCCAAAATGCTCATTTGCAGTTTATTCCTCTTCCAGTGTACTGAAATACCACAAAGCAGCAAAAATGTCTTCTGCTTTTAGAAATGAAAAATCAGCCTCCCATCAAGAAGTTCAGCGTTGTGGGAGTTTCTCTGGAGGGTGATTTGGGAAAATAATTTTTATATATATATATATATGTTGCTAAACAAAGGGAAGGTTAGTGATATGTATTGATTTCAGAGAGAAAAATCAATGTCAAATTTGCAAATGCAGTAATAAAAGGCATGCTAAAATATAACTGTTAGGTAGTGTTTAGTGTCTTGTTGGTAGAGGAATGACTGTGCTGGGCCTGCTCTTGCTGTTGGTTGTAGCAGCACCGGCTGTTTCAGAGGGATGTGCACTAGGTCCTGAAGTAGTCGAGCATGTGCTTTCGCTGCTGAGACCAGTTCAGGAGTGGCGTGGCTGGAGGAGTCTGCCTCCATGGTCCTTGTCCTCCAGCCCCAGAGATCTGGGACCAAGCCCCACAGGCCAGGTGAAATACCTCTGTCACTGGATTGCTCTCTGTTTTGAGTAAATGCTCTGCTGCTGAAACAAGTGTTTCAGAGAGTGGTCTAGGCAAATCCTTGTGTGGCATCAATATTCACTGTTTTAGCAAGCAGGTTGCTGTTTTAAGGCATACTCATCTATTTACGAAGTGCAAGGTTCAAAAGTCTGAGGTCTAGGTGTAAGTCTTTGTATTTAAGTGCAAGTGTGATGTTAGAAAAAAGCATGTTTTTCATGTTGCTGGAAGTATTTTCACAAATGTTTATTCACGTTTGATTTTGAGAGCCACATTAAATGGTTAGTACTGGGGAAGGTGCCTGTCCTCTGCCTGGTTCTCTGGTGCTAGCCCTGCTCGGGTGAGATGTAGTCAGTACAGTCAGGTAGGCATGCTGGTAAATATTGTACAGGCAGACCCCCAGGGACTAGTGCAGCATGCAAGGCTGGAAGCTTAAAAGCAGCCAGCTGGTGACATAACCAAAGGCAAAAAGCTGGAGACAGTGGAATCCATAGTGTGTTTTTTCAAGGAAATTCCTGGGTTAATGCCCTCCACCCCTCCTCTCAGTATGTGCAGTTGCATCCTCATCTTGGAGGGAATAAAATCTTCCAAACAGGCTCTCACACTCCTGCAAATGCAAGAGTGCTTCCTGAACAAGCGTGAAAAAATATGCCCAGTTCAAAGACAGTGAGTTTATGCCTTGCAGAAGAGGTGATCGGATGTCCGCAGCTGGGATGCGTAGCCAGGCTGGTATGCGTGCCAGAGTTTATTGCTTGCAGGCCACGTTGCAAACGGCCTAGCTATCCCAGAATGATCTGTTGGTACACCTCCCAGCGTCGGCGTGCTGGCACATACTTTTGTGTTACCTCTGATTTAGAGGAGTGCACTCAGGTGGTGTGATGGTACTTTGTACTGGTAATGGCCAAAGATCCTGAAGGGCTGAAAGATAAACCTGGGCACCTATACTCTTGCATTATGTATTGGATGCTTAAATATCATTAATATTTTAGCTCTTGAAATGATAGAAGTGGATGAAATTGGAGAGGGTCGTCTTGCGTATCACACCCACCGCTGACGCCTTTGTCCTTGGGTTCCTCCTGACCCCCATGGTGAGTTTATGTCCCTGTTGGAATTTCAGAGCCCTTACTCCTAAGTAATAAATGGATAAATCTAGTCTGTCTATGGGTCCTGACTAACCGTGACGTGACCACGCTGTCTGAGGCTAGATATTGGTCATTCGTATCTCAGGCCAGATCGGACAGCTTGGGGAAAGAGATTTCTTTTTTAGATCGTCGGTCTGTTGGAAGTCCACAGCAGTTCGCTGCACGTGGCTGAAGTCCCTGCTGCTTTGTCATGGCTTGGTACTATGCAAGTTGCTACAACAAAATAGCACTGAGAGAGTTATTTCTGGCTTACTATGAATCCTTGAGAGTGATACAACTTCCTTCAACAGCTGTGTCAAAACTAATAGTGGTGGTGCTAAATACTGCCTTCTTACTGCATTCCCATAGTCTCCGTGTGAAACGTGGAGTATTTAAATCTCTCATCTAGCTGAGGTCTGGTGACCGCTCCAGCTTTTTAGGCAGGAATTCAGTGTTAAGAGCTCGTTTTTATGAACACTGTCCCTGCCCAGCTGTGGAAAGGACAGAGTACCACTAGGGCTGGAGTAAGGGGGGTCATCATCTCCAGCTGCCAGTCAGCCCAGAAGTAGGGGAGAAGCCTTTCTGCAGTGGCAGAGGATCCAGGAGGCGGGAGGTGTGTGCACTGGTCAGGGGAGCACAACTTGGACAACCACCACCAGCTGCTGATGATGGAATGACAGGGCTCAGGCAATCTTTCCTTTTGAGACACTTGAAACAGAGACCAGAAGTCAAAAAAGAGAGCACACAACTCTTTCTAAATGCTGAGTCCAAGGGGAGCTAGAAGCCTGTGCCACTCTACTTTTCTTGAGAGTAACAAGCCAGTACAGGTAGAAGAGTGCCACCAGTCCTGCTTTTATGCATGGTTTTGCAGGCTGGCAGTCATGAAGCATGGTGCACTCACGCTGTGGAGCATACAGATTGCTTTTGGAACCTTAGAGGGTTTTATTTAATTCTTTAAGCGAGAGGTGAGAAGTGACCGTATTGAATCGATGTGGATTCACTTGAATTTCATGAGCTTTTGCACTTGTGTACTGATAGAGATGGCAGGGGAAAGAAGCTGCTCTGCAAGTGTGGCCCCTGTATGCCTTCAGTTACGTAAGCATTCAGACTGATTTAAAACATTATTTTGTTTGTTGCTGAAAAGAGCAAAGAATTCTAAGAGAGTGGAGTAAAAAAGACCTCGCAGAGATACAGTCATAAAAAAAATCTGTTCAAACATTTGGTTTGTGTATCTGGCTCCTCTCACTCTTGAGCACTCCAGCTTGCATTTCCCAGAGGGAAAGGTTACATGGTGGTATTTTTCCTCCATTGTGTATTTTTACCTGCTCAAAAACTATTTTGGAGAAGCGTTTTCAATGATGGGGTTTTATATCCATCTGCTCTTTAAAAAGAAAAAGTGTCCCGATCTGTAATAATTACCATACTTTGCATAGTTAATAAAAGTCTACTTAAAATAATGGGAGAATAGCACTGGTATTAAATTCCCTGGGTCGTTTGATTTAACAGTTGCATTTGGTGGGCAGTGGCAAGTATAGTTCTGCCGATGATGAGAATCAGCAAGCTGTTTAAACGTAATGGATTTCAAAAGTCCATCATAAATAGATCTGTTTTATTACTGTCATCCAGGTAAGAGAGAGTGCCTTAGTAATTTCTCTGGAGATGTCATACTTTATAGTATAATTGAGTGTAACTATACTGCTTGTCCCTCGAGACTGGTAGTATTTGTAAGTCTACAGCTCTGTTACATTCAGCCCCATGATAAAAGGGGAGGATAAAACGGAAAATAATTTTGACGCTGTGGACCCTTGCTGCGGATTCTCCCAGGCAGGCTGGCTGGACGTGAAGAGGTTTTGCATCTGGGCAGCATTTTGTCCTTTGTAAGTACTGGGCTTAGAAGTTACATGCCTGTTGTTCTGTGCCATCGCCGAGGGGTGTCCGTGTATCTGTCTGTCTGTATAACTCTCGATGCTGGGACTGAGCAGAGGCGTGTGCTGTGGTCCTCGGTGAACTCGCCAGAGCTGGAGTACATTGCTGCTTTTACTAAAGAGGCATAGCAAGTGTTCCTGATTAGGGCAGAGTGCCCCTGTGAGCCTTGTTTCCTTTGTAAAGTGGATTTTAAAGACGGTAGGGATTCTGCTACTGTGTATGTTTCTGCGAGTACCTCATCCCGTATCGTTAATGTGGAGATAGAGCAGCCTGCGATGTAAAAACAAAAATGATGGAAAAAATGGGATCAATTTATGTGGCAAAAATGGCTGTTTAATTGGATTTCATAGCAAGGTTGGGCTTTTCCACTGATAAAGATGCCACTGGGGTGTATTACAGTATTGTTCCACCATATGTGCGCTGGTGCATAGGCCTGAAAAACATGCAAGACTGCTCCTGGAAAAGACACCCAAAAAAATGCTTCTGTAAAATATTCAGGAAAAGTCATAGCGTCTGCATCTTTTTCACAGCATGGTTAGAGAAGATCCCCAGGCAAATTTAATCAGAGTTTCCATTTCTGACGTGCATTTTATTAACCCCGTGTTTTATTGTTCAACCTATACATTGATATTGAGTCAGTTTTGGTTTTACATATTCAGAAACGCTGCTAAATATCTAGCTATTTTCCATAACACTTAGACCACATTAATTACCAAATAAAATGTTAAAACTCTTCCATTTGTAGCGTCTCAAAGGCGATGTGTAAACCACATTAGCTCCAACGCTGAGGAATCTGGCATCCAGTGTAATAAAACACCTGGTTATTTTGTATTTTATTAACTGCCCCTTCTCTTCAGTTTGCATAATAGTGAGTTAGATTTACATTTGTTAAGACGGCCGTGCATTACTCTTAATAGAAGACATGTCAAACTTCCCGTCGTCGGTGCTGCAGCATGATAAAGTAACCTCATATGATACTGATGAAGATTTTGTTCACACTTGCTGGTTTCATGCAACGTCTTTTTTTCCAGATGGATACCCTATTGTAAAATGATTTCCTGCTTTAGGCTCTGCTTTGTGTAGCTCTCCGCTATGCCATCTTTCTATGAACTGGATAAACTGCCTATTAAATTTAATTACAGCCTGAATGACTGCACATCTTGATCTTATTTTTCCTCCAATGTACTGTATTTCACCAAGGTCCTTGAGGATGAAATAAAATAAATCTGAAGGATGCATACTCCAGTAGCTGAAAAAAATGTTTCAAAGGGCATTACAATGACTGTTAACCCATTAGTTTTTTACCATTTTGAAGACAATTCTTTAGGTTTAGGATTATAAAGACATTTTCTCCTATCTTTTCTTCTGTTATTTAAAAATAACCAAAACAAACCAGAGGAAGTTCCCAGAATAAAAATTCAAATAGAAATGCTGACGTTAACGTCTTACCCCTTCAAAAGAGGGAGAGTGGGGAAGAGCACGTGTGCACCTTCGAACTGTTCAGCGTGGTTAGCATTTATTTTTTGTAATAAGGACCTATTGAATCTGCACCCTGTTGCAGTGAGGGTGAATGTCAGGCTGGCAGTGCCCTTGGGCCCATCAGGACTTTCTCCTTCACAGCTGATGGTAGTCGTGGCATCTGTGAAGGCAGTCCTGGGAGGGCTGCCAGAGCATCGCGGCCGCGTCCCCTCATTGGCCTCTTCAGGCTCTATGGCCTTCCTGTGAGCCAGAGCAAGCTGATGGCTTCAAAAGTTTCCAAGGAGGTGGACATCTGCACCATTAGTAGTGATGATGGCAGCATCACTACAGCTGTTTCCCTCTAAGAAAGTGTGATCTGTGAATGCTTTTTGATGGCTGTCTATCTGCCATGTCTGTTAGACTTTTGGGTTGAGAGTCCTCTCATTTACCTTTAATTTTAAAGTTAATTTAATGTTTTAACTTCAACCAGCTAAGACTAAGGCAGCTAATCTCATCGGCTTCCTCTGCAGCTGGGGAGAAAGCCACCATCTGAGGGGTTCTTCCCTTCCCTGCCTTAAGTACCTATCTGGAGTGGGTGAGCCTGTTTTATGGAGATGCCTCTCTTTTTCTTGGTTAGTCGACAAGCTCAGATGAGATGTGGAAGAGAGAAAATTTGCTTTGGGTTTTCCATGGCTGCAGCTCAGCACCTTTTGCAAATTCATTACAGCTTCATTACAGCCTATTTTTATAGGTAAAATTCCTCTTGCAGTGCAGAGGAGACTGCTCGGACAGCGCAGGCAGCTGCAATGCACACTAAACTTGGCGGCTCGTGAAATAGTGGGGGGGACCGTCCTGCTGGCCACGTCCTAAACTGCATTGGATCAGATGCTGGTTAAATGGGAACACACTGCATGCTAGGGCAGGAGGAGAGGAGCCTTGGGTGTTTTGGAGCTCTGTCACTACTTGTTTCTTGCCACCCCATGGGAATCACGGGTGGATTGGAAATGACTCACGAGGTTTCCCCATGACACCATCTTTTGTTGGGCCAGCATCAAATAGATCACAGCAACTTCTGAGTCAGCTGGTTCTTGGCTGAAATGTTCAACTTTTTCAAGGGTTAACGGGTTATTCTGAAGGTATGAAAACATTAAATTTAATCACAAACTTAACATGAATTTTGCTACGCGTCCTAGCAAACTACGGACTTTTCAATTAAGGTACATGAATGTATGGAAACAGTCTCTGAAAAGATGCAGCTGGAATGTCCTTCTAACACTTCAGACAGTAGGGTATATGTGAGATGCACCATCGAATGAGCATATAGCATTCATCAGTGCACATGGTGTTTTTCTTAATGTCATATAAAGAAGTGCTTTTTAAGTCATGGGAGACTGTAGCTTGAGAAAGCTGTAAAACTCTTGCAGAGCCACAGAGCAGATAAATTAAGTAGAACCAATTTGCTAAGACCTTAAGTATGTGAAACTACGTTCCAAATACTGTGCTACTTTTTCCAGATGAGGACCCGATATTCTTGTTCCGCTGTTCATTTATATTTTCTGGAGTACAACTGAAAATTGTCTCTCTCAATGCACTTATTATATAATGGCGAGGAAGAATAATGATAGTGGCATTTGGAAATGTTTAAGTTCATTTGTGTTCCTTGTACAGATGGCCTCTGCCATCATAAGTAACAGAGAAATATCCAAGGAATTTTCAGGCGATTAATCCAAGTTTAAAACCAGCATCGTCCCAACAGCAAGCTGGAGAAAATGCCTGGAATGTTAATAGAAAGTACTTCTGGAAGGAATACTTGGTTGTTGTTTCTTTCCCTTGAAAACCATTTACTGAAAGGGATGTTGTTGGTTTATGGTGCCTTCTGTCTGTCTTTCCAGAACTCCAGTGCAGATCATCGGGTTCGACTGGACCTCGGGCTCTGGGACAAATTCAGTGAACTTGCAACAAAGTGCATTATTAAAATAGTGGAATTTGCAAAGCGATTGCCAGGCTTCACAAGTTTGACCATTGCAGACCAGATAACTCTACTTAAAGCAGCCTGCCTGGATATACTGGTATGTATTTTTAGCACCATTATTATACTACTACTGTGTTTTCTATTCTTCTTTTTGCTGTAATCGACAGGGAGAGGGTGTCAAATACTGCCCCGGCCTTACGGTTGCAAAATTGAACTTAGCAGGTAGCCTGGTACAGTCACGAGCAGCACACCTACAGGCATCTCTTATTTTTGATGAGCATCCATTTCAAAATAAGTTATTGTAGTTTGTGGATTTCAGTGTAGTTGCAAGAAGGGCACGTTTTGGTATTGTGGCGCTAACATGAAATATGTGCAACTTTGGAAAAATTTCCTGATTGTTAACACCGAAGAGAGATCTGATTCTCTTTCTGTTCTCCTTCCTCCTCCCTCCAAAATGTAATGCTCTCTCTCTGTAAAGGATACTTAGAAAGACAATCTGCTGTATGACATTTTGGGAACTTGCTGTACCTGTGGTCATGAGGTGGTTTGAGGAACGAAATGCAGATCCTCAGAGTGAGGTTTCTGTAGGTTGTAGAGGGGAAACTGGTGCACCTGGAGCCCGACAGGCGCAAGCATCCAGCACACAGATCCCCCTCCTCCTTTCGCTAGTAGTGCTGCAGGCACCTGTGGAAATGGACGCTGTAATGGACTCGGTACAGGTTTTAGCTAAATGTAATTACTTTTTAAATAGGCAGGCATACAACCTGCAGCAGGGAACTATGCAGGTAGGCTTGGTGTTTTTCCCCAGACCTCGCCTTGTCACTGTGTCAAGGCAAGCTCTCTTCCCTCCCTTTGTCTCGCTCTGTTTCTGTCATGCTGACCTTCAGAGGAGCCCTCTGGGATCTCAGCATTTCTTTATTAAGACCTTAGAGGTCTTTAGGCTTTTAGTGGCAAATATGCTTTTTGTTGTTGGTTGTAGCAGTAACTTTCAGTAAAACAGGTTTTTTTCAATATTTTTTAAGTATTTTCTTCAGAGCACAAACCTTCAGGTCTTCATTCAGACAAGCATGGCCAAGAAACCCATTGTAGGGTGCTTACTTTTGGCATGATACAGGAGTTTAAACCAGGGAATTGGAAGTTGAAGTAATTAATCTTGGAATTTCTGCAAGTGCATTGCTTCAAACAGGGTCATGTTGAGGAGGACGTTAACTGCTGTGACCTTTTCCTCTTGTTTTGTCAAAAGCTGTTTTGAAGAATTGCATCTAGAGGACACTGATGAAGGAGGAAGAGGGGTGGGAGAGGGGAAGGGATATTGTTCTGTGGCCTATAAAAAAGAGAAGGTTGAGGTTGCCCTGCTAAGCTCAAGAGTCGCCTATCGTTGTCGCCTATCGTTGTCCCCTTCGTCCAGGCGCTCATTCAGACTTGGCCATCTCGTCCTTCCTGTGTGTGGTCCCTCCGTGGGGCAGGGCCGTTCATTACCAATTGCGTGCCTGTCATCACCAGCTCTGTCCTAATAAGACAGTTACGTTCCCCTTACACTAACAGGCATACAGTAATTGATAAACACGCATACAGTAATCGAGTGCATTCTGCCAGAGGTACAGGACGGGAACTGCTTTGTGCTTTGCTGTTGTAAACAGTAACGAATGGTTAGTTAATACAGAAACTACCCAAAAACGGTGGGGAGGAGTCAGGATATAGCAAGAATCTGCACTTCCGAACTCTAATCCCAAAACTTCAGCCCTGAAGCTTCCGCCCCTGTTTGTTGCTGCCATGCTGGAAAAAAACATACCCTGACTCTGTAATTGCTCGGGATCCTGCGGGCTCCTGGTGCTCTTTGCTGGGGTGGGTAGTGGGAGCTTACCCCGTGAGCATGCACAGCCCCTGTTGCACGGGGTCCTGCTGGCGGCTGGCGTTGCCAGCATTGGCTGGACAACATCAAGAATTTAGGGGTAGCCTTTCTGTTAGCAGTTTTATCTGAAGTGCCTAGATAAAGGCACTTCGCAGCCTTTGATCCAAGTGACTAAATAAAAGCTTAGTTGCTAGGTTAGAAAAAGAATAATGAAGCAGGTGGTAAATGGTGACTTCATTTCAACTGATTAATGGATAGAAAGGGTCGATTCTTTAATACAATTCACCACTTTTACTTTGTGGCCATGTGGCAGCCTTCAAGCTCTAGTCAGAAACGTTACTGAGACCTGTCATTCCCAATCACCTGCTCATTCTCTTTTTCATTTTTCATGAAGCTGGAGAAGGTGACATATCTGAGCGAGCACAGTGTAGCAAGTGCCATGACTACCCATAGCAGGCATGAGCTGAGGCTTTTCCAAAAACAGGAGCAGATAGGACTCTTTGCGGCAACCACGTCTTAACTTTCTTCCGCGACATTTAGACAAGCTTTATGTGACTATTTTATGTGCTGCTTAAAAAGAAAAAGGGATAATTACCACAAGCACAGTAATGCGCAGTGCGTGCGCTGTCTGTGAAATGCCCATATCCATTAAACCCACATCACCTGCATATAATCAGAATTGCAATGCAGCTCTGTATCTTTATTTAAGTTAAACTTCAGTACTTGGAGCAGTGTTTTAATAGCACATATTTCCCCCTCAGCAAGCTAGTTCTCCTAATTATGAGTGTTTCGAACGTTTTATTTTGTTGTGCATTGAGACGGGGAGTGAACACTGTTCCCCCTCCTGCTGTGCGAGCACCCGCTGCTGGTGTCAGCCTGCAGTCTGCTCTGCAAGCACTGCCGAGCATCGTGTGAGCCTCGCCGGCGTGCACTCACAGTCCCGCTGCTGTGCAGTCCCCTGGACATGTCCCCAGAGCTGCCGCACATGGGAGGATCAGCATGGGGCTCCCAGCCCAGCCAGGTAGCGTGGCCAGGCTCCCCCCACCACAGGACTCTGGCTTCGCTGTCCACCTGCCCATCAGCACCAGCTATGGGGAGTCTTAAGCATTTGTAGAACCTGCCAAGGGCTTTGCTTGGTTGGTTCCTGTGGCCGTGGGTGCTTAAACCCTCCCTTAAACAGGCTGACAAAGGAAACGGTGCCAGGAGCTTGGTAAACTCTGCTAGGTGTGTGCCAAAGGATTGTTTTATATACAAACAAGCAAAATCTCTGGAAGGGAAATAGCATCAAGCCTCGCAAGACAGCTGAAGGTGCCAGCTGAGGAGGGTGGACTTTGTGTCTGCTCTGGTGCCAAAGGTTTCGGGGATAAATATGACTAAAATTCAGTCAGTAGCCCTCGTAAAAGTGAGTGCTTCTGTCTGCTGGTACACTGGCTTGGCAGCAGTCGAGCATCCCCAGCCTTGCCAAGCTCTGAATGTGAAGAGTCCAAAGCCCAGCCTGTCTTAAATCCAGTGGATAAAAACCTGAGAGATCTCTGAATGCTAATCTTTAATAATGTCATTTTTGCTCTCTGTTGTAAAACCCTGCATGTTAATGCTAGGAAGGTATTTGTGTGTGCGGAACAACCCATGCTTATGGGGTATGGCAGCGCTGTGAAGGTTTGTTCGTTGTTTAAGGGTTACCTGCTTGGGTTTTTCCTATCAGGAAACTGGCCCAGCCAGCTAAGGCAGCTCGCGTCTAGCAAGAGGGTTTCTTAAAAAAAAAGCCCAGCTTGCCCTAACTAATCAGTTTAAAACGAGTAAGCGTTCTATGGTAGCAACAATTTTGTAAATGCAGCTTTCTGGATGGTTTTGGTTTGTTGCAACCTGTAGGGTTTTTGCTTTGTGCTTTGCAACTGGCTCATAGGAACCCCAGATGCTTTAAGATACAACTATTCCTTAAAACAAAGAATCCTTTAATTGTGGGCAAGATCTTTATTTATGGCTGCAAGTGGCATTTAAGAGCGGAGTGACAACTAAAATACTTGGCTTGGTTACAAAATCTAAACAATGTTGAGGACATTAGGAGTTCAGTTTAAAATGGAGAAAGATACCGTGATTTCTTATTTTGAAGTGCTGACATTTCCCATATGTTCTTCAGTGAATATGAGCTTGAAATCCGCTTTACTTTGATACTGGAAGTTTGCCCAAGAATGGTTTAGCAGCGAATCAGCAATATCCATGGCGTTTTGCAGATCTTGATGAAGGACCCAAATTAGAAAAAAAAAAAAGAAAAAAAACAAAAAAAAAAACCCCAACACACCAAAAACATTTCAAATTATCTGTCTCAGAGTTTAATAACAGCGTGTTGTGGGATAATGTCAAAGGAATGCAGGAGAAACCTGAGACCCGATTGCTGCAGTCAAGCTCAGTGCATCGCGGAGAACGCACGGTTGAGCTGCATCTGCGGCAGTGCCCAGCGGAGCCGCTGCAGGCTCGGCCAGTTGGTGGCTGGCGCAGCATGTGGGTATGAAAACCTGAAGTCTGCCTTTTGCAGAAAGCCGTCCTACCTGCTGCCCAAGCCTACCAGGAGCTAAATTCCACGGGCCCTTTCAGTTTTAGTGATAAATTTTGCAGGGCCTGTAGAGCTTTCCTGTGTGTGCCCGCAGGGGCTCTAGCCCACGCAGCCTAACCCCAAATTCATTCCCAATGAGGATCCAGCCTGGAGGCCTTCCTCTGCGCTAGCCCTGGCGGCGGTGAGCTGGGAGGTCTTTGCTGAGCACCCCTAGCATGCGCCTCCAAACAGAGCGGGTCTTACGGCACCAGGGGGTGAGCACGGAGAACGTCGCAGCACGGAAGCCAGCAGCCCCTGTTGTGGCAGGAGGCATGCATTCCACCTCTGGGCTCTTCGGGGTGACCACCCCGGGGCACCACAGTCCCTCGGGACCAGGAGTCTCTGGGCAGTGCGGCGCTGGCAGCCAGTATCCAGACTTGTCCTTGGATGGAGGGATACGTATGTGCCAGCCCTGCTTGGGCAGCTGCTGGGGAGGCTGCGGGCAGCCTTCAGAAAACACCACAGCATTGCCCAATTTAGCTCCTAGTCCTGTCAGCTAGTTTGTCGGACTGGGAGTCCTGAGGGTGTGGAGGGAGGAATTGTCATTGCTAAGGCTTTTCAGTTAAAACAGCACTGGAATAAAAGGGGCTGCCTTTCTCCCCAGCTGAGCGAAGGGAAAAATCAGTGCCACTTAAGAAGAGCCTTGTTCCTCCAAAAACTGGAGACCTGACCACGCCACGCACCCTCACTGGAAGGCAGCTACAATATGTGCAGGCTTGGAATAGGAAGAGCTGCATTCCAGTTTCTCTTGCGTGCCATTAGAGAAGTAAACCGAGCACCTCTTGGGCTTCTCCATGAACACGCAAAGCTTTCACGCTATGCTTTTCTTGAAAACAACAAACTCTGTGTGTCTCTTCTGCTTTCTATACAATCCTTTTAATGACTTAAAAACATGACCAACAGAGAACTTCAGGGGAGAGCACTGCTGGTAGTTACTGCCAGCACAGAATATGGTAAATATACTGTCTCTTATTAACGGGGTGCCAGGCCTCATAATGTTAATTTCTGCTAATAATCCTGAAATACACTTTGGTTATTACATAAAACCTTTAGAGTTACCAGCAGCCTTTTAAGATCACTTACATTAGTGAGGAATTTGTGGTCAGCGAAGAATTTGAGTGCCGTGCGTTTGGTTGGTCATTGAGGCAAGTAATTTCAAGAGCTTATTCTAATTCAGGGATAGGGGAACGATGTGAAACATGCCTGTCCAGCCACATAGGGTCTCTGTGCTTCAGCATATACCCACAATGTGAGATAAGATTATATTGCTGAGACAGAAAACAGTTGAAGAGTCTTCTGCAGAAATAGACCCTGTTAAGTCTCTTAACCAAGGAATTTAAGAAGAGAAAGAAAAGCTTCCCTGTAGGTCTCTAACATGTCATGTCCTCCTGATTCTCCTCCCTGCTTATTTGGAGCAGTGTTGCCAGGCAAAGATGAAAGTGGGAGAACCAAGCCCAGACTGGTCAGCTGCCAAGTGCTGGGGCCTCTGACTCAGAGCTTCGGCAGCTATAGGAATAATTAAAATTCTCCCTGTGCTCACTTATAATCATGTAAATCTTTTTTGTTGAATCTTTAAAACAAAGTAGGATGGCTGTATGGGAAATAAATACAGTCAAGCCCTGAAAAAACGCAGCTGTAGTCTTAGCTCAGCTAATCAGCTAGACTTCTGCAAGGTTTCCTTTTATTTTAGTTTAGGGATAAGCCTTCTCCCACCTCTGATTATTTTAAACATTAAGCATTGAGATATAGATATAGATATATGTAACAGAAATATGTCAACGTGATGGACATCTCTTTGATTTGATCCTTAGGGCAGTGTTGATTAATAGCAGCTGTACAAATGAGCTCGTGCCGTACAGGGTCTATCATGGGACACATCCCGGGTTTGCTCCGAGAGGCGAAAGCATTCCTGCGCTCACTCTCCCTGGTCCTGCTGCCACACTGTGACAGCACTCTTGACACCGCGGTTACCCCAGAGGCATTTACTAACAAAATGCAGAGCGTCGTCGGTGTTTTATTCATGTGTTTTGCATTCCTCTGTGTCCAGTTAGAGGTGTGAATCCCATCCTCCTCTCGAACGCTCTTTCATCCAGGGTCAGTGCGGGGTGGCTGCTGGCGAGCAAGCGAACTTGCCAAAAGCAACACCGCCTGGGCTTGTGCGGCGCGGTGGGAAGATGCGCTTTGCACAGGCGGGCAGGGTGCGCACCCTCACCAGCACGGCCCAGGGCTCCCATGGGGGAAGCACCAGAGCCTCCAGGAGGGCTGGTGAGGAGGTGCACAGGAATAACAACAGCTGTAAAAGAAGAAAAGCTGGGCCAGCTCCTCAGGCTGCTGGCCAGGGTGCCAGCCGCCCCGTGCGCGGCTGTGTGGAGGTTCCAAGTTTGATAATCCATTCAGGTGCAGGCTCCCAGGCTGGCAAGACAGGCAGTGCTCCGTGGAGACTGTAACTGCAGCTGTGCTGGTGGAGGGCTGCGCTCGCGCAGGGGTTGCGCTCACGGGGTGGTGTTTCCCTACCTGCTGTCACAGCAGAAAGGCAGGCACCCGCAGGCACAAGTAACTCACGCTTTATGTTCTGCCTCCTTCACCAACGCACGGCTGTTTGCACTCGCTCCCACAAGGTACCACAGAGACACTTGGTCATTACCAAAGACACAACCCAGAAAAGCACTGTCTGCAAAACTGATCCCCAGAGTCAATGAAATACATGCGTGGGCGAGGAGGTGAGATATTTTTATGATCTTGCCTTATGGTAATCTTGGTGACCTAAGTGGTGAGAATTGCATAGAAATTTTGATTACTTCATAACTAGGGGGAAAATTTCTGTTCTTAAATTTCTGTTGTAAAAAATATCCGTAGTCAGTGGAGTATATTTATGATGTACCAGAGAAATTTTGTGCTACTAGAACCAAACAACCTGGGGTTTCATTTGAGATTGTTTTGAAGTGACCATGTGCTGCAGTTCCAGACATCATTTGCTGCATCGAGAAAATGCAACAAACCTCTCATGAGTTGAATTCTTCAGATTTGGGTGGGTTTTTTTTTTTGTCCTTCCACAGATCCTTAGAATTTGCACAAGATACACACCAGAACAAGACACCATGACCTTTTCAGATGGCCTTACCCTAAACCGAACTCAGATGCACAACGCCGGATTTGGCCCCCTGACTGATCTCGTGTTCACATTTGCCAACCAGCTCCTGCCTTTGGAAATGGATGATACAGAAACGGGTCTCCTTAGTGCCATCTGCTTAATCTGTGGAGGTACCGTACAGCGTGAACTCAGATGCGTTTGAAAAGGATGCTGAGAACTTCGTTTATGTTCTGTTTTGCTTTCCTGTACTAAAACATCTATCTATATATAATAGATATAAATATTATTATGTATGTTATATAAACCACTTAACACTAAAGGTTTATTTTCCACTGGTGATAGCTATTGGTTTTATTATGGATACGTTTTTAAATGAATCAAATCATTCTGTCAAGCAACCGATGCTCTTTGCCGTACAGGATACTTGCTGCATTTTTTATGAGTGGTATATGGGTGGTTACCTGTACGAATGACCTTTGTTACAGCAAGATGCCCATTACACAGCTTTTACTCAAAATTGCCATGCATATACATGTAGTTACGTTCACACAGAAGTCACTGGTGATAACTTTCTTTGGAAAAAGAATAGATTACATTTTGAAATCGGCATAGTGGCACTAATGACATGATTTGGAGGGGGGGGCGCGGATTACAACTTGAAAGGGGCATTGTCAGGTAAAATCATGGTTTTCAAACACAAAAAGTGAAGTGTCAAGTAATTTCCAAAATCCTCTGTAAATGTATTTTGTTTCAATCACCTAGTCTCTCTCCTCCTCTGCAGAATCTGGACTAGCAACGGCAACACACCTTGTTTAGTTGGGCCCTTTTGTTGAAACACAAACCGGGTGCTACTAACAGAATGTTTAAGAACAAGAGTTAGTCTTTGTTGACAATGGCCCTTTAGTACAAAATCTTTCGAATTTTGTGTGTGTCTAACCATAACCCATCAAAAGCACTGGTGGTTTCTGAGGTGTCACTGGTATGTGACTGGTGCATCCTGGTTTATGGGTGATGTTTGTTGTCACTCAAGCTCGCACTGCCATCTGCTGATACCTGATGGTAACTCAGTTTATTTTAGTATGGATACAAAAAATAAACTAGCGGTAATCTCTTTGTATACCTAGGTAGCTTATCAATGACACATACAAAATCCATTCTGAAATACTGTTTGCAGCAAGGTGTTTTCCCCTTGGAGAGGGAGGTACAAGAGCAGACTTGTAGTTCTGGACCACTCAAATGACAAACCTTTCCAGCCACCAAGGAGAGACGAGTCTAAGTTTCAGAAAGCCATGGTTTAGCCGCTTCCTGTGGAATACCCACTCCAGAGTGTGGGTCATAAGTGAAAAGATGAAATTCATGGAGTTCTAATCAAGAACATGGAGGAGCTTCTGTGATTTGGAGTTTGTAAAAAGAAATACTTACTTAAAACCATGAGTGATATGATACTTTTCTACAGATCGCCAGGACCTTGAAGAACCAATGAAAGTGGATAAGCTTCAGGAACCACTGCTTGAAGCACTGAAAATTTACATCCGAAAGAGACGACCCAACAAGCCTCATATGTTCCCAAAGATCTTAATGAAAATCACAGATCTTCGTAGCATCAGTGCGAAAGGTACGGTGTCTCCCCCTAATTCAGCAAGAGTGTCAGTGTTCGGTTTCAGAGGAAACCGGCCTAGAGACCGGCGTTGTTATTTTTTTAATGTGTCTAAGAAACATCCTTGTGACCTTCCTCTTCCCTTCTTTATGTGTTTAAATCGGTTCTATTTTAAACATACGTGGCGCTACATTCTTCATGCAACTTACAGTGAAAATGACGTCTTAGGTATAAGTGCGGTAGCAAATCATTAGCGTGAACTCTGTCAGTGATTTTAAAACAAGATAAAACCTTGAATTAAACCTTTGTTGAAGTTTACAAGGGGGTGCAAGTCAACGTCTATTTTGTATCCCTAATGGCTTCCAAAACCAGTCTGTTTACAGACAGCGGGAAAGGCTGGCACATCCCAAATTCCCCTAAACTGTGGTCTGGTGTACTTTAGAACGGATTAGATCCAGGATTTTGGAGATTCGGCACCTCTAATCCAAACTAACCATGCTTATAGGTGGATCAGTTTTAACATTTTATGTGGGCTTGTATGTGACCGATCACGTGAAACACACAGTCTAAGTGCTGTCACATAAATTCTCTGAAGCAGGGGGGTGGCTGGAGGCTTTCATTTAATCAGGCTCCCCCCAGGGCGGGCTGGGTGGCTGTTCTGGACATAGAGCGGACAGTCCGTGGTGTGGCAGGGCGCTGGCATCGCCACACACCCTGTGCTGTGGCTTCGAAGGTGGCTGTGCTCCTTTTGTTTGTGTACCCCTCTCTCCCCAAGACACAATTTCAGACGCGTCCAGCAGTTTCATGTACGTCCACCTCCAGACTGCTGAGGAGCTGTCCTGGAGATGTACCAGCCTGACTACAGGGAGTCTAAAGAATTGCAGCCGGTTCTTATTTTTCACAGTGGTTGATGCAGTTCCACTTTCTTACTGTGCTTACTCAGCCACAGGTTTGCTACCCCTGCTAGACAAGCAAGCACATGAGCTTGTACGTACAGGTGCCTATGTAGGTATAGATTGGATTTCTGCTTTTAAAAAAATTACTGATTTCATATGACGTGGTTTTTGACAAGACTTCAGGGGGGCAGCAGTCAGATCACTCAAATAGATACGCTTGCTTTACATTAAAACCTGAACTGTTACACTTTAAATAATATATAAGTTAAAAGATCAAGCTATAGCTATGTTTATATAAAGAAGTGAGCTATTTAATTGGATTGATTAGTACCAAAAGAATAACTTAGAAAGCGCCAGAGCGGGAAGCAAAGGTATCCTAAAAGGACCCACTTAGCAGGTTATCTAAAGCTTGCATTTACCCTCAAGTAAAGCAGGCTCCATCCAACTGAAACCGCCAAATAAACTTAGAGCAGTACTGAGCTATAAAAATATTTAGGGGAGCTTTTTCGTTCTACTGTTCTTGCTTGTGGGAAATCCATTGCACTTTCCTGCTGCTTTGCCAGAGCCCTCCAGCTCCTCAGGAACACGGCTCTGTCTTTATGTTCAGTCACAAGAAAGGATTCTCCTCTCCATTCTGACATAAGTATTTAACTTTAATTATATCATTAATGTTTTATGGTAGAACTAAATCATACAAAGGACTGGTGATGTCCTGGAGGAGGGTGTGTGTGTCTTGAGTTTCATTTGAAAGACGTACATTAGAAGATAATGACTTTTGATGGTACATGATCGCTGAAAGCAATTACCAAAGCAAGCATGACCCGAAACGGCCGAGTCTAGTGTCTCCTCGCACTAGAGTTCCTTATACACCGATGTTCCTCTGTGACATCAGAAGTATCGTAATGAAGAATTAAGCATGCGTGGGACTAAAGCAAGAGACTGTCTTCTGAGTTCTCTCGTCCCACCATTAAATTGGAAGTTTGCAAGACCTGAAAAATTACTGTGGCTTTACAGCGGTTACTACGTAACCAACAAAACCACCTGGCAGTCCGACCGAGTACTCCGCAACAGCAGAAGGCAGGTGTGGAACACGGCCAGATTCAGTTCGTCAGCTCTGGCTGCAGATGGTTTTCAGAGAAGCTCTCAGCATAATTCTGCATTAATTTCTTTCCGATTAGGAAGCTTGCCCCTTTGCTCCTCACAGTTACTTAAGAGAGTTTTTAATCAACATTCACTTGGAAAAAGTTGGTCATTGCCTTTGTAGATGATTTTTTGAAGCTCCACAGCTAAGGCATGAACATAAGTGCTCCCTTACAGTCTGGGGTTACCGCTGCGGCTGACAACGAGCTCTCTCCAGCACGTACGTTGCAGCAGCACAGATAAGTGGAATATATCCAGAGGTTCTCTCTGGAATAGTTAATCAGTAACCAGACTATTTTCCCTTTAATTTTGTTGGCTCCTCTTGCCTCCCTTCATGTTTAAAAAGCACAGGCTCCTGTTATGCTATGCAACGTGTTAGACCAGGTATTTGAATGCTGATGTTTACGGCTATAAATTGCCTGATGTCCTGAAAAGAAAAATCTTTTTCCCCCATCAGCAGCAAAACGTGTAAAGCACATTCATGCCTCAGTGTGGAACAGAACCTTTACTGTATATCCTCACTTTACTCGAGACGTAATTCCAAGATGCTGCTGTCGAGGCCTTTCTGAACGTGGCTTGTCTGTCACTGCGAGCAGCAGCAGTGTAGAGCGACAGCAGCAGCTGAACCCTCCTGCTTTACAGACCAGGCTGTTCCCAATTAACAGCCCTTTTTTTTTCACTGAGAGTTTTGTCCATCCAGCATTCAAGAATTCCTGTCTGTAGTAACTTACTAATCCCTCAGCAGTTCCCTCAGCATTAACTGCCCGGCGTCAGGCAGGGTCTTGGCTGATTTTTAAACGCAGGCTTCTGCGCCGCTGCGGCCCGGCGTCTTAAGGACAGAGCTTCCTGGGAGCACCGAGCCGATGGCGCACACAAGTTACAGGTGAACTGTGCGGTGGCTGCCTCTTCAGGCAGCTGTCCCCGTAAGCCTGTCCTGTCCAGGAAACCTTAACACGCCTTAGGAGCAACAGGCGCTGTTGTCTGCTTTGTGATTTATGTTCTTTCTTTTAAACTAATATTAGTTGTTGGTTCACAGTCTGAGTAACCAGGATTTATGTAGTACTTTTGTTTAATCCTATGCATACTAGCCTGCAAAACCACGTCTGCGTAAAAATAACTGAACTGTTCGGTGTTCGTCTTTGGCAAATGTAACAACAGGTAAGTCACCTGTAAACACTGTCAGTGCTTCTGTGTACTTTTGTGGTTAATTAGCACAAGCAAAGAAGCCTGAACGCTACAGGACACTTTACAAAAAAAGTATCTTTTTGCCTGAATTTTTTTTATAAAACAATGGTTTGTTAAATTCCGAATCTTATTTCACAGTTTTCTATACGGGAAAGAATGTTCTGACTTAAATCGCTGCAGTTCTCTTCCAGGATTCACCTCACCTATTTAACAGAAATTGGCCAGAATTTTTGTCATTCTAGTCTTTGCAGATACCGCGTACAGATTAAAAACTGTAAAGTATATTCCAATTTATAAGCACATCTATGTGGGAACAGTTTAGTTTAACTTTTCAGTATAATTTAAAGCTGTTTTGGTTCCTTCCCTGAAAAGCAGCAGTTCATCCCATTTACCTGTGCTGTAATATCAGTCGCTATGTCATGATTTTAAATCAGTTAAGGAGTACCCATCTAACTCCCCCTTCTTGTATGACCGAAGTCGTTCCCTTCTTCCACACAAAACCACGTACAGAAGGAGCCGTCACATCTGTTACAATAACATACCCTGAAATTGCTACTGATGATGCTAAAAAAAAAAAGGAAATTTTACAAACGGTACTAATAGAAAGGCCCTCTTGTTTTCTTTTTAAAGGTGCAGAACGTGTCATTACATTGAAAATGGAAATTCCTGGATCCATGCCACCTCTTATCCAGGAAATGTTGGAGAACTCTGAAGGACATGAACCACTGACACCAACCTCAAATGGAAATACTGCAGAACACAGTCCTAGTATCTCACCTAGTTCAGTGGATAACAGCAGTGTCAGTCAATCCCCTATGGTGGAGTAAGACATTTTCCAGCTACTTCAGACATTCCTAATACCTTATGTACAGGAATGAAAAGCAAGAAAAACATTTTTACTGCTGCTTAGTTTCTGGACTTAATATATATCTATATATGTGTATATATATAGATAAAAACTCAACAAGGACCAAGAAATTTTCATATGTATCGATATATACTCCTTGCTGTTTAAACTCTTAAAACTAGAAAATGCAAACTTTTGAAACTCTAAATCAGCCATTTCATGCAAAAAATAGTTAAGCTTCTGTTTTCTCCTCTGAACATTCAAGATTGCATGGTGACGAGACAGATCTCAAACTTTTAAATTCTGGTTGCATTTCTGATGACTTTGTACATACAAATGTATGGCTGTGCTTTCCATACTGGATGTTTGGTGCTTTCCTTTTGTCTCTCATACCTAAAGCGATCAAGACACCAACCATTCGAAACGGACTACCGTACACGTCCAGAAAAGGAAGTTTAAAGGACCGTCTGGTTTAGTTTAATATGAAAACTTGTCTCGGATGCCCTCAGTTCGCATCTCCTTCCTTGTAAAAAGTATACAAAAGTTCACTGCGCTGGCAGAAAAGACATCAGCATTAACTGCCAGATCAGTTATTCAGATGTCAGTTGTTCCACTGTTAATGTCACTTTAAAATTTAAAGAAGTGGTTTCTTACCGGGCTGGTGACCTAGCTACACAATTAACTACCCATTTCTCCAGCAACGCTAGCCTCCAAGGCAGAAACACTTTTCAGTGTTACCATGTTTTTGTTTACTTGTTCACAAGCCATTAGGCAAACTTCATGGGACGATAACCAGCAGACTCATTTACAGCATTCCAGTCGGTGAGTCTAGGGTATTTCCTTAAGAAGCAACTGCCAGGAGTTAGCTGGGTTATCTGGCCTTCCAGGTGCTAGGGAAGTACAGCTAGGACTTCCAGAAACACAAGGAGAGAATCTGCCGCCTTGGCCTTGTTAAATCACCATGAAGCAGAGTGAAAACTGTGGTAGAATGGTTAACAGATTTAAAGTGTCAGTTTCTTAGGTTTCATTTAAAGCACTAGTGGATTTTTTTTTATATATTCTAGCAAGTCTGTGATGTACTTTCACTGGCTCTGTTTGTACATTGAGATTGTTTAACAATGCTTTCTATGTTCATATACTGTTTACCTTTTTCCATGGAGTCTCCTGGCAAAGAATAAAATATATTTATTTTAAAAAAAAAAAACCAACAGCTCGTGTAGTAGTAGTCCCTCCAGTCCACATTTTACACACACACGATAATTTTCCATTTTTTAATGTTTAAACTTCATTTCAAAAGGCAGGTTTGCTGTTTGCAACCATGACAATTAAAATGTGCTTTAGCACAGCTGTCTAGAACATCTCTACAAGCCAGTCAGACAAATACATGACATTTCAATGAGTAAAAAAGAGCATAAAACTGTAGGTGTAAGAACCAAATGTTAAAATGCCTACACACAATAATAAAAACCATCAATTACATTATCACATAAAATAAGTCAAATGTACAAAAGTTTGCGACAGAAGGGACAAAAGGACAACACAAGATATTTGTTGGAAAAGATTTGCGTGCTCTTTGGGCACTTAATTAAACATATCAAAATCATCATCTTCATCAGACTCTGCAAAATATTTAACTTCTTTTCTAGCCCGGCCTGTCCGTGGCTTTGGGGCAGTTTCGGAGGCAAAGCCTGACTGAAAGATTTCCACATCAGAATCCTGGTCAAAAGCAGCCTTCTTGGACTTCTTTAGAAAAGAAAAGACAAATCAGTTGTAACGCTTTGTACGTTTTTCCCTTTCAATACTCAGAATTGAAAGAAGCCTCCTCTAACATCTAATTTCTAAATGCACCTAAACCCCAAATACCGTATTAGCAACCTGTAATAAGAACGTGTACCTTTACGTGGGGTAATCCATTAGGGTCTTTTTTACAAAGAGAAAGGAGCAGAGATGGAACTGACCTTGCTCGGTGTCGATTTAGGCGTTTTCTTCCCAGGGTTGTATTCACCTTCGTTTTCTGAACTGGATGCTTTCCTTTTCTTTGCCCCTCTACCCTTTCCTAGGTGAGAGATTATGATTTAACTTTGTTTTCCTTTTTTTTTTTTTAAAAAAAAATAAATAATTAAACTCCAGACTTCAGCAAACTGAAAAAAAGCCCTAGCAAAATTACTTCAGTACATCTACGTATGAAACTTCAAATTTAGTTCCCAACCCAAGCTTCTTCACAACAGCAGTAAAATAGGAAGTTGCCGTCGGCCCCAGCAAGTCAAGCTGTCCGTTCAAGATGGGGACAGACTCGGTTAGATCAGTGACTGCCAGACTCCTGAGGTACCGCAAGTCCCTGGTCGCCCTCCGTACTGATTACACACCGTTACTCCACCTTTACTGCTTAGTAAGTTTAGCGTTGACCCGAGCTATCGACGCTGGCACATCCCTTACAGACTGCTCAGATTACACCGCTTGGTGGGCCGTGTGTTGGGAGGGCTGAGAACTTGGATACCAAAGAATTGGATTAAAAAGCCAGAAATAACTACTTACTGGAATGACTAACATAGTTTTACTGTCTTGCAAAAAGCTGAGATCAAACAAACTGATGAACAAAAGAAGGGGGTGGGGGTGGGGGGCAGAGCTATTAAATACATTTCCAACAGTGAAGGTCGGATAAAAAGTTCACGCACTGATTGTCAAGAAAAGTAAGTACACTCTATTTGTCACGGAAGAGGCTCACGGCTGAGTAATCTGCTAGTGATTAATCTACTAATAAATCAATGTGGTTCTAATTTTAGAGACCCTAGTTCCCATTCCTTATACAAACGATTGTGAAGCTGCGTTACGCAGAGCAGGTGTGGACACTGAAACGCTTACCTTTGGGTGCTGCCGTCTTCTTTGGAATGCCGAATTCTGAATCTGAGTCAGAGTTTATAATTTCCACCTTCTTGGCCTTGGAAGCTCTTTTAGGTTTAGGGGGCACATCTAGTTTTGCTGTTAGGATTAGAGATATTAAATATGTTAAATTCTTATATTGGTTAGAAGTATTAAATTTTATGAGATTCTCCAATTACAGCACAAATGACAGATTTTAAACCAAGATCAGCCGTTTCAGCACTTGGGGAAAATATACTTCAGCTTTTACGCTAAAACTGCGTGGAATACACGGGAGGTTTCCTTTGCCATACTTTTGAGATACATCAGTGCATTCGGTAAGTTCCAGTGGTTTTGATTAAATGCGTTTTCATCTTTTTGAGCACAAAACCGGTTACTGGTAACTTACAAGCAGCAACTTACTATAAACACGTTTGGATACACCACAGTGTTTACAGACAGAGCTTGCCGCTTGTGACATTTCTGCCTTCAGTGGTACAACTGCAGGACCACCTTCCCTATGATTACGACAGGCGTTTGAGAGACTGTGCACCTGAGTCTGTGACATTTTCTGTCAATCTCAGTGAAAAGGAACTTCAGAAAAAGCAGAAAGGACAGGAAGGGGACATACCTGTGGATTTCATACAGAATGTCAATTATTGCTACGCAGCTAGGCTTGCCACCTTTAAAGAGACAAATCACTGGTATGTTCTCATAATAGGTGACCAGGGATAGAATCACAGAATCATTTAGGTTGGAAAAGATCCTTAAGGTCATCGGATAATGTGTTCTGTATGTTGACAGACAAGTGAGTCCTCTGCAGAAACCTTGAGATACGCTACTGACCTACACTCCATCAGGTACACATACCTCAAAGATGACGAGATACAGGTAAGAAAGCTCCAGATACCAGGAATGTGGACATTTGTGAGAACTCAAGCTTTCATTTATGGTATTACTAGGCAAACGTGTTCAGACAACAAGAGAGTGTCTCCGCAAACTTTTTGGCTATGATGCTTTCAACTGCTACCCACTGGTGAGTCGCTGCACAAAGACAGTTACGTCTTTCCTGCTTTTCCGCTTTCCAGTTTTTCTGCTAGGTAATCCGGGTATCAGGTCCTGACAGTACAAGAACTAAAGCATCGTGGATAGGGAAAAAAATGGCGTTGGCTGTGGCAGCATTTCAGATAAGGCTTGGGGAGGGAAGCAACGATGCTTAGGATGGAAGTCAGGAACCATATTTGAAAGCAACTTGAAACGGGTCTCTCTAGGTATCTCAGCTAGGAAAAACCAGCTGTATTGGCGTAAAGTAAAACTAAGTAAGCCACAAAGACTACCAGTAAGCCTGGAAAAAAGTACATCACAACTGAAAGCAGATGGAATACTTTCTAGAAGCATCGCCAACAGTCAGTAGCTAGTTATCAGTAAAGGCAGTAGTACCTGAAGGCACATTTTAGGTCCCATAAAGTCCTTCATACAGGAAAAAGCTTTGCCAGCGTAAGAAACTTAGACTAGGGGGCAGGGAAGGGAAAGATTCAGAAGTTTCATCAACTTGAAGATGACAAGCAGAAATTGCGACCAAGAGAATCTTAGTAGAAGAGATCCGCTTTAGATGTAGGCGACATTCAGCACCAGGAGCTGAGGTTTTAGACAATCCTCTTACAGAACCGTACAGTTCCTGATGCTGTTAACGGAAAAGTGGCACACCAGGCAGAAGCCAAGTATGCTCCATTGACAAGTACTACCCAGCACATACATCATGAGATGGAACTATCTTCGTCTGGCCCCAAGTCCTTGAATTTGTCAACTGATGTTAGAAAAGGGGCAGACTTCTCACTGACAAACAAGGAACGGACACAACGTAACTGGGGAATGAAAGGGAAGGATGACACGCCACCACAAACACTACACTTGTTCTCCCCTTGAAACAGAGCCTGTCAACACAGGTCAGCTCCTGTGAAGCCTGCCTGTAGAACACCAAGTCCAAGGGTCAGCAAACCTCTTGTTACTAAAGCAAGTGTCCGTGGCTTCCAGAACGTGCAATTCCCTCTGCACTAACTCTAGCGAGATTCTCAGCTGCTACCTTAGATTACAGACCCAATGACTGCACAAGTGGGAAGGATCTCTGACAGCAACTAGACTGCCATCGGCTCAGCCAAGCTCTCCACTAGGTACCATGGCGTGAAATGGAAGTCTGCAGTGGGGTCAATGTGCACAGGCTCTCAACAAGTTCAAGTTTTTGGTCGAAAGTCCAGAAATGGTATCAGTCCTACAGCTGATGCGAAGGGTATGCCCCACTGCTAGAATCTCAACATCTGGGCTGTTCGAGGTGAGCAGCTGCTTATAACCGAAGAGCAAGACTGCTTTTCAGATTTCCCTTAGGCTTAGTATAAAGCACTGGAACCACAGACCTCTCAAATAGTGCATGGAAAGCAAGCTGAGCAGTCTCTTGATCCTCTGTAGTGAACACCAGAAGTCAAGAGATTTCATCTCAAATTGGTCTTAGTCTGAAAAGAAGCTGAACTTGTACCTATTCCTTTATTTCTCACTGGAGAAGTGGATGTGGCTGTACAGACAGCAAGGCTAGAGAACAAATCGTTCTTCAGTTTCAGCTTTCTGTCCTTACAAATCCGAGCTCTGGAGTCCCAGAAAAATCAAACAACAATTGTTTCAGCCACACAATAGTCAGTCCCAGTGTGAGGATGAGCGGCCGGAACCAGAAAACGGGTTCTGAAGGGGCTGCTGATACAGGGCATGCAGCTGGACTTAGAATCAAGGAGACTACTCAAAGGATACCAGATGAGCAATGAACTAAGCATGCTAAGTTATCACTGCACTGTCAAAAACCATGTCATGATGCTGTGGTCATGTCTAATCTGGGCAAAGAAGAGATGAAAACTGGCGAAAGCAACCTGTCCTATTGGCATGCACTGAGAGGGAGACTGTCCCTAAGGCTACTCTGAAGGCAAAAATTTAACTTTTACTTGAAAGAGAGCCTGTTTATACCTATTTTGTGAGTGTAAAGGTTAATGACATACTGAGAAACAGATCACAGCTGTATTGCAAGGTTTCAAGTTAGGTTAACAACAACTCATCGCATCCAGGCCTTCAAAAAACAGAGAGGGAGAAAGAGATCGAACGTTAAATTGCATCCATGCCTAGCTACTGCATACCCAGTTCTCTCTTGTATTACTGCAGTACAGAAGTTTAACATAAAAGACTATTCTATTAGAGATCAGCTATTCCTGTAAACAATCTTCATTTATTGTATTATAGAAAATTACTAGCTGAAAGTGTTTGAGAAGCATTCAGACGTTCGCTGATTCAAACAGTTTACAAATTAGATCAGACACAATGCAGCAAGAAAGAGATTAGAAACAGGGAAGCAGTGGGGGAGAGGATGAAAAGATGCTACAGGTCACTGGTACCTAATATATAACACAAGATTTTTTTCTTCTCATTTTTAAAAGAGTAAGTTAACTACTGTAACTGGCTGCTTTCTTGCAGATTTCCTTGAGATATCTTTTTTGAGGAAGAATTAATACATTAAGCTCAGCTGCAAATTGGTCAAAAGATGGTTTAAAAAGCAAAGGCCACAGTACCACAGGAAAAAAAATGCTTTTGGAGGAGAGAAGATCGAGCAGCAAGAAAAAAGGAAATTATCTGAAAGACATACAGGAAGAAAGGCAAAGATCCGAAAGCAACAAAATCCCCTGTCTATCATAAGTTAAGAACTGTATTTTATAACCTATTTTAACTACTATTAGGTAAGAAAAAACATAATTTTCACCATTAATTATGGCAAGTGTCTAGCATAGTTTTTAACACACATTTAGAAAAAAGTGCAAGTCTTTCTCTTAAAAGTAGCACTAACAACAGATGAACCAGTATTCCCCAAAGTACACAGAGGGGAAAAAAACCCCACCTTCTTCCTACAAATACCCAAGCTCAACCATAGAAGCAAATCCAAATAATAAACACGCTCTTCTCAGAATTGTCCATAATTCCACAATATAAGAATCTGCAAGATATCAGTTCTAAAAGCCTGACTAATAACTGAAAGTATTTACACCTCTGAAGTTTGAGGAGAGCCTTTTCATCCTCCGTTTCAAGAAGAAAAACAACTGTGCCAAGTGGAACTTACTGTGACAGTTTACTGTGCTGGTTTTGGCTGGGATAGAGTTAATTTTCTTCTTAGCAGCTAGCGTGGGGCTATGTTTTAGATTTGTGCTGGAAACTGTTGGTAATACAGGGATGTTCTCCTGATTGCCGAGCAGTGCTCACACAGAGCCAAGGGCTTTTCTGCTCCTCACCCCACCCCACCAGTGAGTAGGTTGAGGGTGCACAAGAAATTGGGAGGGGACACAGCCAGGACAGCTGACCCACGGGATATTCCATACCATATGACATCATGCTCAGCAATACAAAGCTGAGGGAAGAAGGAAGGGGGACATTTGGAGTGTTGGTGTTTGTCTTCCCACGTAACCGTTAACTGCGATGGGGCGCCACTCTCCTGGCTATGGCCGAACACCTGCCTGCCCATGGGAAGCGGTGAATGAATTCCTCGTTTTGCTTTGCTTGTGTGTGCGGCTTTTGCTTTGCCTACTGAGCTGTCTTTACCTCAGCCCATGGGTTTTCTCACTTTTATTCTTCCGATTCTCTCCCCCATCCCACTGCAGGGGAGTGAGCGAGCAGCTGCACGGCGCTTAGTTGCTGGCTGGGGTTAAACCACAACATCTACTTAGGAGGTAAATATTTCCCAGGGATTCCTCCGTTGCACTTTCTCTCCTTCTTTCTAAAGTAAGTTAGATCTTCAACCCCAAGGTCATCTTGTTTCACTTGTTCACCAAGGGTAAAAACCTCCCATTAGTTAAACTAATCCAAGGCTGAACACCAGCTGCATATGTGGAAAGTATTAAGTTTTGACACTACAGTAACCAGTGGAATGAAAGACATTAAGGAGCTGGAAGAAGTTCACACGCTATGCTGAATTCCACTAAGTTCAAAATAAACAAATTCAGTTTCCACTCTGAAGATGTGAAGAGCAAAGGTGGAGAAGACAAGTTTTAAATAAATGGATTGGCTTACAGAACAATCCCATACATACCCTTTTTAGCAGCCACTGTTTTACTTGGAATTTTCTCTGTTTGTTTTGGGGCAAAAGATGATGAAAAAACAGGAGCAGAATCCTCTTCATCACTGTCCAATTTTGTTGTATCTACAATCACAGAGTATGTTTAGAATAAGATTCATTCACCACTGCATATTTTACATCAATATTAATAACAGTCAAAATTAATCTCAAAAAAGTGCTTCCGATACTATAGCTAGGCTACAGACATTTATCTATGATACAACAAGCTTTGTTCCACTACAGACCAGAACCTCCTTCCCCTTTCCCCTTTAGGGATCTGGACATCATTCGTCTATAACATCACTGTGTGAAATTTGTGTATACCACATAAGCTCTCCAATATATTCCATGACAGTTGCTGTAAGATTAAATAGCTCAGTGAAAACAAGCTCACCATCATCTGTCTTCTGAGAGTAAGATGGAAAAGAGAAGATGTTCCCAAAATCTTGATTTTTCTTGTCTTGAGATGTTTTCCTACTTCCAAACAGGAAACAGACATTATGAGTTGCATAAACTACATACTGAAATATGCAGACGTTACAATATCCATATGAGATTAAATTCCTGGTTTAGCACTACCGAGTATTTCTAGCATTTTTGTATAATGCTTGCAGCAGTCAAACCCCTAACATCACAAATCAGTTGTGAACTTCAGGCATTTACAATTAACAGAATTACACTTTTTCCAATAGTTCTGTAAACCAGACTGGCACAACATGGAAAATGGAGAATCTTAAAAAAACATGCAGTGAACAGACGATATTACTGACAGTGCACCATAATTTGGCAAATCAAGTTTACCTCCGCATAGGTCAATTGCAAGGCTGAGGTAATATGCTTTAATTCCTCCCCAGGAATTTATTTTGCATGTAGGGTAATAACGAGTTGATATTTCTCAGTTTTGTTCAGAGACATCTGCACTCAAAAATTTACTAGTAATGAAATACTGCTGAGTTATAGTACTTACTCTGGAGACTGCTTTGATTTGGTTGGGGAGAAGTCATATTCATCTTTTTCTAAACTGTCTGAGGGAACAAACTCATCCTCTCTGTCATTTGTAACTGGAGAGGCTTTTACTTTGAGCTCATCCAAATCATTATTGTTGTTGGCATCATCATCATCATCGGCATCATCTTCTTCTTCTGAGAAGTCAAAAGTATACTTGGGCCTCTCAGCTAAAAAAAAACAAACACAACACAACAACAACAACAAAAAAATCACGTAACTATACATTTCAAGATAGTTGCTTATGTTAACACATAAATAAAATGGAAGTCACCAAACAATCCCTGTCTCAGAGTATACAAGACTAAAGACTGGGGGAAAAGAAACTTGTTTGAGCCCGGAAGAATAAAGGGACATCATTAAAAGTCTTACCAAACATCTCACACCACTTGTGGTTTGCTCAGATACCTTCAGCTAATGACATTATGGAGACATCACTGGGTAAGTACTTTCAAGGAATGAGAATCCTTCACTTACAATTGGAAGTTTTTTTGAGTCTATCATTTGAATATTCTTCCTCATCAACTGCTTGAAAAATTAATCAACAGTTTTTCAGACAAAACTGTGTTTTTCTTAAACTATCAATTATTTATGTATTTTCCAAACTTTCAGTCTCCTATATTTTTGCTTTTCATGGGCTGTTCAGACTTTTTTTGAGAAATTTTTACTAGCTATTTGGACTTTTGGGTCTTATTTGACAGTATAATTGCATTACAGTAACTTTTTTATTTGTAATGGTATTGTCTGGTCTATTTCTTGTACAATTCATTAGTATTGTGGATAATTTCTATTCTAGTGTTTAGAATAAGGGAAGGATTTCTGGACCAATTTACAAAATCTTTTGTATCTTGAGTTCCTAGTCCTGACATTTAAGAGTTTGTTCACTAACCGCGCAACAAAGAAAATGTAATGCAAGCAATCTGCAGGAGACAAGGTCCTAAAGGCAGGCTTTGGTCAAAAAAAAAAAAAGTAGTTGAAACTTTCAGTCACAGTGCACAATGCACAAGAGCTTGGGTACCTGCAGCTCTCCTAAGCAGAGAGTCTCTTGGAATAATCACAGGCTCATTCTCTTCTAAATCACTTTCAGACTTGGATTCATCATCTGACCACGGGTTTCGTTTCTTCACTTTTTTTGCACCGGATTTTGTAGATGATGGTGTTCTTCTTACCCTAGTACCTGCCACAAGTTAAAGCATTTACTACAGTCAGGGTAAAAAATATTTTCGTCTTTTCTAATCACTTACAGTACATACATTTAGCATAAATTTTTATCTTTAAAAGTTCTCCTTTAGGTGTTGTATATTTTCTTCTCCTTCCTGAAGAAAAATCAAATATGATGAAACTATTTCACACAGAACCTGAGCTGCTGCTGCCAAAGGAATCTGGTTTATGACTGAAAAACATAAAAGTCTCTAATTTGAAGTTTTAGCTGCTCTGCAGCCAAACTCCCATTTTTTTAAAGGTTGTTGGAGTTTTCCAGGAAAAGAACAAGCAGTTTTCCATTATTCAGAGAATATGATCAGGACCAGTTATTGGAAAAATGTAATTAACATGGGAAGCAGAGGATACCCCACTGGGCAGTAACAATGCATTCAGTCAGTTGCAGGGCAAGCTCAGGTCAAGCTGGGCTAATTGGCTCTGGCTCCACCAGCGAGGGTAGACCTGAGCTGCACGTAGAAAACCCAGTCATAACTGTACTCAGCTAATCTATTCAGGTCGGATAACCCTCTGAATAATTAAAAACAGATCTTTTCTCAGAAGTATTCATGTAACCACTTTTTATTCTTTTTTTAAACCTCATACTTAAACCTTCTCTTCTGTCTTAAGCTTTCTGTTTTGTTGCTGTCCCCCCATTACTATGTTATTTCTCCAACAGTAATAATTAATTCCTACTGACAGAGGAAAAAGGTTAACATACACATTTGGTAGGTCTGCCAAGCCATAATATGTGCAACTTTTAGAAAGTCAGAATGACTGAATATGTCAATAGGAAAATTATTTAATCAGGTTTTACAATCTACACTATTACTCAGACTGAGGATGAGTGCTATGTCCTTCGATGTCAGAAAGCATACAAACTAGAAATTTCAGTGGGCACAGAATTAGTCTAATTATGTAAAACTAATCTATTTTTCTACTTGCAAGTTCAATGATTTAGACACATACACACACAAAAAAAAAAAACCAAAACAGATGTAGAAAATGTAAGATCCACCCCCCAGAAAAGCAGCTTACGTAACAGAAATTTCACCAAAATACTTTCAAGTGTTTTCACACATCTCTTCAGGGAAGAAAATCAGATGAAACAGTGACTACTGTGGCATTATTCACCTTTAATTTAATGCCCTATTTGTATACACAACTATGATTAACTATGACTGTGTAAGGATCTTACCAGGCTCCTTCTTTTCTCTCTTAGGTTTAGGGGTTTTAGTTGCTGTGGCTGATGTATTCAGTGAGTCATCCCCACCGCCCTCAGCTGGAACACCACCAAATTCTTCATCAAATTCCATTTTTATTGCTAGAGAATCTGTTTCACCCTAAAAATATTAAAAAGTTGGGCAAAATAAAACAAATTATACCTTTATATTTTAAGATAGAACTGGAATAGTTTTACAGAAGATAATAGTGAAAGTAGACGAGTATACTGTCATTTGTTGAAACGTCTTGAAATTAAGAAATCTCAATAAAAACACCTGAACCACAAGTAGTCACAAGAGGCTTGCAAATATAAAAGAAATCCAGTATTAACTTATTCATGCATTAGGTCAGCAAAACAGTATAAATACAGCTTTAATGAGGCCTAGCAGTTTGGATTTATGCTACCAGAGTAGAAAAATACAGCAGTTACGTAGTAAGTAATCTAACTACAGCAATATTTTCAATTTACCTTTTTCTTTTTCAGCAGTTTCCTGCTGGCATCAGCTTTCATGGCAGATGTAATCTGTGGAACTATTCTTCTGCCAAATGGTGATGGCATGGTCTCTTCCAATTGAAGTTTCTTCACCTTGGGTTTACCAACTTTGCCTTTTATTGGTTTGCCAACCATGCCAGCCAAAACATCTTCTCTTTCTTGTGCTTCTACTTTCTAACAAACAAGGCCGGGTGGGGTGGGGTGGGGTGGGATAGGGGGGGGAACACATTCTTTTTTAATGAGGACAAAGTAGAACATGGTGATTACTTAAGATTCATCTCCTTTACACATGGAGCACAAGGCTTCCCTTAATTCTCACTTGAATTGTAACACACTTCCCAGTAATGGAAAAACCACCACTTAATCTGGGTAAATTCTTCATTACCCTACACTTTTTTTCATGATTAAGTAAACATGAACTTTTGGACCCTGCTAGACTGAAAATCTTTCTTTTATCAAGTTTCTATTTCTCATGTATGTGTCTGGGTAACGATGTAACTTTTCAGTGTTTAATTTAAGCAACTAGTTTTTACAGTAATTCCAAGGCACATTTTCCAGTCCTTCAGTCAGCTTTTTGCACAAAACGAACATAAAGCTGGAATACAGACATCTGAACACACCACTTCCAACTGCAGCTGTACCACAAACACACGAAGAAAGAAAACAAACACCTTATTTGTAATACCCTGTGTCACTTCAAAAGATTATATCAGCCCTTTCCAGGCAACACTCAAAGCTGAGGCTCAGCAAGCCAGCCACCAACAGGACTTTACATTTTTTCAGAGTTACTGATGAGGTAAAGTAAAAGCTCCTCATATAGTACTTATGGCCTACACACTTAATTCCTACATGTACAGCTTTGCATTTGACAGTATTTATTGCCTCACACTCACAACCAATTAGATCATGTAGAACTACTACTACTACTATTATTATTATTGCCAGTTACTACTCCCACCTTTTTGTGTCATATGAAAACAGATTTTCTCCTGGTACTTTTTCTTTTATCCTTGCTGACTTGGAAAAAAACATTAAATTGTATAGCTGCAAAAGACGATCCCTGAGGAATACAACTAGGAACACAAATACCCAATATTTATTTCCCATTTACCATTATATTTGGAGGTCTATCTGCTTTTCATCCCAAATGCGGTATACTTTATTGTTTTTTGCTTAAATCATATTACTTTGAATTAATTAATAAATGTTTTTCATTAAATTAATTCAATATTTTTATAAGGATATGTAAAATAAAACATACTTCAAGCTCTTCAACAAAGGCTGCTAAATCTTCTTTCCAAAGATCTGAAGAAGATTTCCTTTTAAGGTCATTTAGTTCTCGCTCCTAAAACATGAACATAGATACAACATAAGTTACTAAGTTACAACTGAAGTAAATACTATCAAAACTGAACATTCACAATTAGACACATCAGTAATTACTGTATCTCTTCAGAACAAGCCTTCCATAGTGTACTAACCTTTGAATCTCTCTGCTTAATTAACTCTTCTACTTTCTCTTTCGTGAGTGACCATAGAGACATGTTTAAGATATAGTTAAAGTCGGGGCCAGAAGTTGAGCCAGAAGCAGAGGAAGCATCATCATTTGGGTTCTGTGGGTCCTCCTCTTCTGCTGCCTGAAGTCAAATATTTACAATTACAAGTATTAATAATCTTAGCTCTATGCATAAACTGTAACACTGCTCCAAAGCACCACCAGTAAGGTCTGTCCTCATAGATTCAATAACCTTAACATTTTCTGGACCTTTCCAAAAGGCCACATTCCTGTGACTTTCTGTAACTGGATTATTTAATTATTTCATTTAAGAAAACAAATCTTAACCTGATGCTAGCCATATGCCTCGTATCTGCTGGCTAAGATACTGGTACCGTCCTAGCTATCTCACAGGGCTGAGACCTTTGCCCTTGGGATGTTCATGTATATCTCTTTCTTCAGAAATGAGCAGGGTCTTTCAGATAGAAATTGCTATCAAAGCCCTGAATGTATACACAGTGGTGTGGAAGTGGATCAAAATTTCTCATAATAATAGTTTCATTATAAAATACAACACACTGCATGCAATTAAAAAACAGTAGCAAAAGAACGCAAAGCAAAGCAAATGAGAAATGAAAACCAATAGGGAATGCAGTGGGAACAGTGTAGAAAAGGGGTGTCTTGACAGGGATTTGAAGTTGCTTTTCAAAGTAGTTTCATCTTCCCATAGTAAAGCATGAAATTAAACTTGTCACATCTCTTCTGGAACAACAAAAATCCCTCTTGGGTTTTTAAAAAAAACAACACAGAAATAGATATAGGTCAAGGTCACATTTACTAAACTAAGTCCAAAAGTCATAGCTTTACAATATTGATGTTTCATTACAGAAATCTAATGCATAAGTTTATATATCAATAATTACATTCTGCAATCATATGACATAAATAATAAGGGGGACATCAGTTATATATGTGGGGTAACTGATGCAGCATTTTATGCATCAGCTAGTCAGAAATCAAGCTGCCAGTTTGATTTGGGTACATTAAGAAATTCAATCCTCTGCATTCTCATTTTAAGGCTTGTACTATCTAGTTTTCTTCTAAGAATTATCCATATGCGATACCACTATGTGACAATATCTTTATACAAGTTTCACATATTTTTAAAACTGGAAGCTAAAAGTAGTAATGAATAATCTTTTTAAGGTGTTATGTGTGTTATAAATTATTCTATTCAGATGTTTGTTTTCCAGTAGTCTAACTTAATAGAATTTATAACATTAGCAGCATTCACCCAGTAACTTCAGATTATTACCTTTTCCTGTGCCTCCTTCCAAGCTTTTACTGGATCAGATTCATAACCTCTCTGGACCAGCATCTGAATCAAATCTCGTTTTGATCTGTTCTCTACAAGACACACACACAACCAGGCAGCAGGGAGAGAAAGAAAAAAAAAAACAAACACATCAGTGTCTTGAAAATAGATGTCTTACATGCAAGTACATTCTACTATATTTAACTCTTTTCCAGATTTCCCCCCTCTGTTAACAATTCTAACTTACATTTACTCACCTATGGTAATTTTTCCTTGTATCTTCTCCAGAACGAAACGAGCTTGATTGTTAAGCTTGGTAGATTCTGCACCCAGCATTCCCACAAGCCATTCCTTGCGTAAACTATAATAATGCAACCGCAAATCAAAGAACTCCTTCAAGATGTCTTGCACGGTTTCATACTTCTTTAAACATCCCATATGATCGAATAGCACCTACAAAATACATAATATACTGCTTGAGAGATTGCATAACTCCAACTTTGTTAACCTTTGTGTACGCGTGTATTTCTACTGCACACATACATGCACCACACAGAAAGTGGTATTTTGAAGACTGAACTCAAACCTTGCTATGGAACTACACAGCACATAGCTGGACAGATTTTATTCACAAGTATATTTAAAATGAGATTTATGGTCACATGTTCAAACAGGAAGACACCTATACAGAGAAACATTAATTCAGTTGAATGACTAATTTTATCTAACTATTAAAGCACAAGTTCAGTAGCACCTAATGATTTATAACTATTTAACTAACAGTTGAAAAGCATCTTTAATAATCTTTCAGTTCAGTTGTGAAATCTGCCACTTTTCAGCTGTGAAAACTGCCATCCTTCAAGTTCAAGCACTAACAAAGTAAGAAATCATTTCTACACCATAGGTGGAATCAATCCTGCCTGAATTCTGACATCTGCAGTTTAGACATTTATGGTGAACTAGTCACCCTGGGCGGCCTCTATAGCCAACTGAAAGAAATAAGCCCCTCTAGAGGGTAATTCATCTATCTAAAATACCTATTTGGGAGTTGGGTGAACAATGACTAGCCTGCATTAACTTTTAGAGATGCTTACACTAGGGCAGATTAATTCACACAGAAAGCAGCCCTCACTATTTATTTCAGTATGCAGAAAATGCAGAATTAAGCTGCAAAAGATTCTGTAATCTGATAAAGATTAATTTGAAGACATATTCTCACAGTAGTTCATACAGTCACTTAAACCTGTGAGAAATACTATCACCTTGATTTCGTAGTTTCGCTTTTCAAGCACAATCTACAAAATGGGTAGGCCTTTTTACTCTTCCAATTCTATAGTCTTTATTTTTCATCTATTTTCACATAGCTTTTGATTTATAAAACAACAGCAACAGTAATGGTATTGTTGCTTTGTGATAATATCTGAAAGTGGTATCTGCCATAAAAAAAATTAAGAACTGTTTTCAGAAAGGCAGGTTGTTTGGAAACATTCTAGCAGAATTATCTTACAATTCAAATCCCTCCCGTAATAGTCATTCATATTTACTCACATTCTTACTCCCATCTTGCTTCAAGCAGAATAAACCATACGAGTAGTTTACATCACTATTACATCCTCAGAAACTTAAGGGTAGTGTTTTCTACACCTTACAACCTAAAATAGTGTTTATGTTGGTGAAAACATTGGATCATTTAATTCCAATTAGAGGACTAATAGTCCTGCATAAAGTGTAATATTGAAAGTGTAACTTGTCTTAAGTTTAAAACTCAAACCTAACTATAATATGGCAGGAAGTTTTGTATAATCTGCTTTACATTAACCATTTTTCGTTAGTTGCAGAGGAAATTTTCAGTTACAGGAAACTAACCACCCTAAGCCTGTCTAATTTAGTTTGAAAGATTTCATCAGGACTAAAATGGATTTGCTGATCCATATTGATCTCATATTTGTGATCACTACAATTTTCTTATATTCAAACAATTTCAAATACGCGATACACTGTTCAATACCAAGTACCAAAGTACACACAGAAACACTGGAGCTCACAACAAGCAACAATAAGGATTCTGATAGCCAAACATGAAAAAGTTACCATAGAATTACAAGTAAGACTTGTCTGAAGCTTAAAGACTTTGTGCAATCCAGCTGCTTCTGCCTGTGCAAGTTTTTCTTCTGTCATCTTGACAACAAATTTCACAGTTGTATCAGTGTGGTATTCCTTATAGTCAGAAATTAATGCTGGAGTTTTTTCAGTCCCATTCAACATAGGTTCTAGAACCTGTTCTTTGTACACCTATTAAAAACAGTTTAGCAAAAGACAAAAACACTTCTTAAAACCCTCAATTCCTTAAACCAACTGAACAACATAAGATTTCAATGCTTTGCGCATTACATTTGATAAGTTATAATTTACAGAACCAGTATAACCTGCAAAACGCAGGCCAAGACTAGCACAAACATTAAAAGGCATCTAACAAGAACAGAAAAATCTACTCAAAAGAAAAAAGGGATTAAATATCAATTCAGCAGGAGAAGCAGGTATTCTTTGTGGTATGGACGGTAGATAGCACAAGGAGAAACCCATCTCCTACAAAGGCACACAAAAGAATCAAACCATGTTCCCCTCCACGTATGTATAATCATCAGAAATTGTGTTAAAAGTTCATCCAGATGTAGGATTAAATAATCTACTATGAAACTTTTTTTTTTTTTTCACTGTTACTTACCTGGGTCCACGTCCTTACAGGAAGCTCTGTAATTTCTACAGTGTTCCTGTCCACCACAAATATTTCACCACTGACCACATACTGGTTTTGACCAAGTTCTTGAATGGTTCCTTTGAAGTTTTTGTAGTTTGGGAGCTGAAATTGCAAAAAACAGTGAAGTGGTAATAATCTTTATAATAAAAAACTGGGGGAATATTTGTTTCCCATTCACCATACAGCTATTGCTTTTTATTGCACTAAATCATCAACCAGCCTCTCATGCCTGTGAAAAACTTAAGTCATATGAAAAATACTACGGAATAAACAGAAAAAAGACATGCAAGTGGCAGGAGCAAGTATCTTAACATCTACAGGGTAGATAAACGATTAAGAAGATGCAGCTGAGCCCAGCAAGGTGGTGGGTTTTTTTGTTTTATTTGTGGGTTTTGGGTTGGTTTTATTTTTTTCCTTTTTTTCTTTTTTTAAATAAAACTGCAAGCACAGATAAGGCATGACAGAAAGCAGATTAACACCCCAGTCTCACAATAATTTTACAGAAGTGGTGCTACCTCCCCTAACCATTTTTTCATTCTTGTGCTGTTTGGCAAAGATAGTGGAACCCATCCAGTTTAAAAAAGTAACTAACAGGGAGGGGAGTTTTCTTTAACTGAATTGATTCCCTTATCCAGCTTACCATGCAGCCACAAACACATACCAGCATAAAGAAAGGAGCTAGATGGAGGCAGAACTGCCTCTTTCAACCACAGTGAAGCTTCAATTGACTGTGAGACTACACAGAAGGCCTAGGAGTCCTAAAGGAAGGGCAATGGATTGCATTAATTAAAAAAATAAATTTAAAAAATCTGTTCATTGTTCCCAAGAATTTGCAAAAGGAAATTCACTACGTCATGAAAATTGATACTGCGCAGTCAGCAAACTGCGCTCTAAGTAGAGAAGAAAAGATGTTTCTGCTTCTGTGACTTGGTAAACAAAGCAAAGTAGCACTATCCAGCCACTGTAAAGGCTACGTTAACTGTATTTCATCTGCTGGTTATAGATATTCTGGGTTCACCCAGGTATTTTTCCTGTCCAAATTTTTTCAAGCGTACACCACTTCCAAGACTTTTTATAAAATTTTAAATAAAGGAACAGAAGCTGGATGCAGTTTAGAAGCTGCTGATTTCCTTGGAACAGCGACAGTATCTTTTCCTGTGCTTACAGACATATAAGAAAGTATAATTCAGACAGGACAGAGGAAATGTTAACTTTGGCTGAAGATAAGTAATAGTACCTTCAAAAAGGAAAGAGCGGTACAGCTTTTTACTCTACTGCCATGTCATAAATACCCTGTAAGACTGGCAACTGTGAAGGCTTACAGTCAGCAGACTGAAGAAAAAGTCCTGGGAAATAATGGGAAAAATACTAATTGCAATGTTTTTTGCTTCAAGGTGAACTTCCCCAGCCTCATCCCAACAGTCAAGTAAAGCTCCTACGCAAAATTACTGGGACAATCCAACTCAGATGTTCCAACAATCAAGTGGATATCCAACAATTTCTAGTGTGATATGAATTCATCTTGTAAGTACAAAATAAGGTTTGTGTAGCAAACATAAAACGCCAGTATATATTATTGTTTTTACCATTGGGTGGGGATCTAAGCCATCCAGCATTCGTCTGACGTTGTTTACAATCTCTCTGGTATCATAGTTTGGAAGTTTGCAAGCCCATCCAGTACCAATTCCTTCAGCTCCATTTACTAAAACCATAGGAATGATGGGAATATACCATTCAGGCTCTACACGTTGGTTGTCATCATAAAGAAATTTAAGCAAGTTGTCATCCACTGATGGAAAAAGCAGCCTTGCTAAAGGGCTTTAAAAAAGAAAGACAAGAAAACTGTTTAACTGGAGTTCAGTAAGTACATAATGCTTTGACAGTCCATGGGTCTAGATATGATTATTTGTAGATTTTTCTCATGCCTTCCTTTCTCTTTGCCATTCTGAAGCTGAAAATACAGTGTATGTGCCTCCTGAGACAAGCAAGCTCTTCCCAATGTGCATCCATAACATGTTTGTTTCCTTCACAACACATGCACGTGACACACTAGTAACTGATGACATTTAACATATACAAAATACCAAATTTTGAAGGACTCTGAACACACAGTTCAATGTGACAGTAGGTCACCCAGTAAGAAAGCAACACAGCATGCAAACGGTTGCAAAACTTCGTTGTTTAATTGCAGAACTAGCAGTCTCTGAAAATGCTACGGTGCTCTTCCTACTGACTCTTTGTTCATATAGAACATTGCCCTGGGTGAATACAATTTCCAGCACCCCATGCAAAATGGAAAATTTGAAAAAACAGGTTGCTACAAAAAAACCAGGTTGCTACAGAAAAAACATACTTAGGAAAGGGAATACAACCTGATACTTAAGCATAAAGCTTACAATTAGAGGAAAGGAAGAAACTACAACGAATTTTAGGCAAAATATCAGACTGAAATTAGCAAATAAAGAAGCAACATAACTTAAAAAATACTATAACTTATGTTAAGGAACACATTCTAACACTGCATGCCAAATTGAATTTCAAGGTATTAGCTGTGAAAACTCAGCATCATTAAATTAGGACTTCATTAGTCATGATAGATGTGTGATTTAGCTTGATATGACTAAACTCATTCGAAAAGAAAAGAATATATCTCAACTTTCAAGTCTATGCTGAGTTGCAGGACTTATGACAGGTACCAATACACTTTCTATTGTGAAACTGATCAGATTTCATACTGACAGGGAAACTGAAAGCCACTTCTGCATGTCACAATTTAAGTTCAGTAACTAATCAAAATTATCTACATTTTCAGTCTTCAGCCTTATGATTCAAAGTTTAATTCCTTAAAAGCTACGATCCCCACAGAACTTCTGTGCATGGAAAATCATGCAGAAAATCAATATGCAAAAACATACAGATGTAAAGCAGAATTTGAGCTTCTATCAAAATATTCCAATCCTCCCCCACTCCTTGCCCATAAAAAAAACCCTGTAGTGTTGTGAAAGGATGAGTTTCTAACAAGGCTTCTTAAAAGCATGCATTTAGCTTTACATTTCTGTTTACCTTAACATGGTGAAAATATAGCGAGGGCTGGCAGCATCCTTCCCACCATGAAGCCTGGTACCAAACTGACCAATAGGTTGTAGCAGATTAACATTGTTACTTCCAACAAAGTTCTGAGCCAAGTTGACAATAGTCATCATTAATGCTTGCTGCAAGAAAATACACGTTCATAGTAATAAAGAGAGACAGTCTTTCCTAATCAGCCAATAAAATATATTTTTAATGCCCCAAAATTGTGTGAGTAATCTGAATTATATTTCAAAAAAGTAGTCTCCCTGAGAAAGGAATGTTGTAAACCTGTTGTAAGAGCTGCTGGCAAAACATAATGCTTCCTCTTCTGCAGACACATTGCCTCCCTGCTTTAAGCGTCCTTACAATCTATGCTTATGAAAACCCCTGGGCTTCTCCATTTTTTCTAAAGCATTTCTCTGGAGGAATGAATGGGGAGCAAACTGACTGCACTTACTGCTTTTAAAGAGAGAAAAGAAGAGATGGAAAGAGACTATTAATATGGCAACTCTTGTTAATATTTCAGATAAATATAAACAAATCAGGAGCTAGAAATAATTTTTGTTCGAACACTGTATCAGGTTTTTGAAGAAAAGTATCTCTTCTTCTTACAAGATTATATTTCTCGTTTAGGACAAACATTGTTCTAGTACGTGGAGCTCCTATATTCCTATGATTTGAGAATCTATAAGTTACCTATGCAATTGGTTGTCTACTATTTTGCCACAACCCACAAACTATTTGGGATACCACTGTGCACAAAGGCTTGGAAAGAATGGAAATATGCTGTATTATTAAGCTGCATACTGTTCGGTTTGTTTTCTTTAAAAGTAAATCTGTGGTTTGATTAGTAGACTTATAGTCAATAGGTTTGCAATTTCAATACAGCAGACATTTGCCTAATATTTTATATAGGCTAAAAATCTTCACAACTTTGCCATCCTTCATACTCACCTCCCCATGGTGATAAGCTGACATTTCAGCAACAGAACCAGCCAGCTGAGCAACCTTTACTTCACGTTTATCATTTCTCTTAAAGCAAGTGAATAAAACTTTGCGTTGCCCTGGTTTTAAACCTATTGAGAAGAATATCCCATTTTCAACATACACAAGCATATGTTTTTAAGTAATAAACTTGTTTTGTCTTACTGTCATTTCTAATCTCTCAAAAGCTTAAACACTAAATGGAAACAAATTCAGTGCAATATTAACAAAATACCAAATTAATACATCAGGGGGGTTTTAAATAATAAAAATTATTTTGGCAAACTGGAAAAGTTACCAGGACAGTGTAAACATAACCCTTTCAGCCAATCACTACTATGGAGCATACAGCATTCTAATAAACTTTATCCTAAATGTAAAGCTTCTACAAGTTGAGTTGTTTCTTTCCAGTCTACTCAGCAAAAACTTTTTCTGAAGAATATCAACACAAATTCAGCAGTGACAACTGCAACTGTAGCTTACACTTATTTTAAAGCACTCTGAAATTTTACTTTTAGTGTGAAATCCTCAGTCATTAAAAATACTCATTAAAATATAAAAAAAGATATGTTATTTGTCTCCCTTTTAGGTCTTCTAATTTTTTTATGTAAGAAGCCAGTGTCTTTGATCTTCTGACTTGTTTTTTATTGTTTAGGCACACTTTAAGTACAACATCTGTGTGGACGGGACTGCAGTTTTTCTGCATGTTATCGAGAACTGATAACCAGTTCTAGATCATGCTTATTGATCCATTCAGTGTTTTAAATCACATACAATTCTGAAATGCACTAAAATATTGTTATGTGTTCCCATTACTAACCTTGGTCAAAGGTAAGAGTAAAAATTGAAAAAAAGACACTGACTCCACATCTACATTTCATTTAAATATGAAACATTCAATTTTCTTTACAATGGGCCTGCACCATGTTTTTCTACCAAAATTCTATTGCATGTAACAGAGGATTTGCTTTACACAGGAGAATCACCAACAAGTAAAAGTGGTAACTAGTAATTGTAAAGAGATTACAATTGTAATGTAATGTTTTTCCTCTTCATTCTTCCTATGCCCAGAAAGCAGAATTTACAGCCAAAGCTGGCAGAAACACTCATAGCAATTATATATAACACATAAAATTACACGTATAATACTGTACATACTATATATGTATAGTGTATAATATATATGGTGTTATAAATAATATTATAAGTGTAACAGAGTGATTATATGTAGTATGTATACTAATATACATACATACATTCTATTACATATATACACACAGAGAAATAGATGAATAAATATGTTCCCTTCTCATTTTCCTTACACTTCCGTAGACACAATCCTGGAAAACTTCAATTCAAATGAAAAGTTATCTACTGCAAGTTCATACTTTAAGTTTCAGAAAAACCATTCTGCTGTTTCTGAGAAAACAGTCAGGGTAGAGGATGTTATAAGGAACAATGACCTCTTGAAACATGCAGCTCTGTGGTGAACCCAGAACAGTAAACTATGAAATGCTTGCCTAGAGACTACTGGTTTATCCTAATACCCGACTACGGGAGGAAGTAAGTCCAAAGCTGAAACAGAGACTGACATTCTTTGATTCCCTAGACACACCTAATCCTAATCTAATTATTCTGCAATAGAGCTGGAGATCCAACCTACTAGGAAGCTACTACCCCTACCCACCTGTGAACTATCCTACTTTCTCATCTAAAACATAAAACCTCTTATATTTTGCTTCATTTTTTTGGTGTGGGTCTGTAGCATCAAGGCGGCTGACCACCTCCACTATAAAAAATGTAGAGGAAAGAGGAGATAAATGTGCTCTTTTTTCCCCTCTGTGAAACATCAAGGCCTTTTTTCCTGTATCTTACTAAGCATATGCATACTGACAAAAATATAGGCAGAAATTCCTGCTCATGCCGTCTGCAGGCAGTTTTACAAATAAAGCTGTAGCGTAGTAAGCTGCTTCTTTTAATGTTCATGCTATTGCAAAGGGAGCATTAGCAAACATGGCTGACAGAACCCCAGAAGGATTACAGGTCAGTAACCACTAAAATACTGCCTGTGGTTTAAGACTGAAGAGAGAAAAACATTTGCATCTTCATCTGCACTCAGCTGCCGACTTGAATTTTAATTATGATAAGCACTTAAAAGACTGGCTTTCTCTGATGGTCTGACTAGAAACAAAGCACATGTATGGTCAAGGGAACAGGCCTGGTTAAGTAAAAAGGCTGTGCAACAAAGCTTAAACTTCCTCACAGGAGAAATATGGCAATTCCTTAGCATCTAAATGCTAACAAACAAAAATATTAAAGTTCTTACATTCTCTACTTGAATGCATTGATTTCCAATAAAAACCACAGGTTTAAAAATCAACAATAAAGAGGAATGTTCCAACAAATCATAATGAACTATCAGCTTACCATCAACAAGGGAAGGGATAGATCTCTCATTGTCTGAATTTGAGAAAAGGATCAACTCCTTGTTAATGAAGTCATTGTAAGTCAAATGTTTTGTTGCTGTACCATATAAAAATTGCTGAAAAAAAACACACGCATTATTCACTCAGTACAAAACTATATTACATTTAAATCTCACCCACCAGATTTATTACTATGATTTAGGACTCACCTCGGGAAGGCCATGTAGCCGACGCTGTCGTCTGTCCTCCATGAAGTTTGTTAACCATTCTTTTCGGTCATCAATCTTTTTCTTACTGAAGGCCTGAAAAGATTCCAAGTACACTAAATTATCAGCATATAGATGCTTGTGTAAATGTGTGTTACTTTAGTCAGAATTTTAAGTGCACTAGCTGATCAAGTATTCAATAATGCTTAATTCAACAAGATAATCTATATAACTAATGTTTATGCAGGAGCACAAGCACATGACTTTTCAGACATGGTTGTGCAAGATTTTTCAAACTGACAGGTCTCCCACTGATCATAATTGAAATTTATATTCTATTCCTGAAATCTGTACACATTTAGACAAATCTTATCATTCTTATCTCTCGCTTCACATCAGAATTGTCCTTTGATACACAAGTTTAAAGGTGTTAGGATCTTTCCTCAAATAATTTTAAGGTTGGGTTCATAATTTAAACTAACTTTAACCAGCTGTCATCAAGAAAATTAACTGAAGGTATTACAAAAAATACCACGCTCTTCTTGTCCTCTCCATGCCCTGTTTGCTGTGTCAGCCACAGAATGCTAATAATTTGTAGCTGTTCCTGAGTGGTTGGCCCTAGTTCTCTTAAGATTGACAACTTAACAAAATTGACACTGCGTTAAAAGAATAAACCAGCATTTAGGCCAGCTAACTAAAGGCCTTAATCTTAGTCTTCATGATGACAAGGCATCACTTCAAAGCAACCACTTATCACTACAAAAAGACACAGGAATGTTCTGAAAGACTTTGTCCTGATATAGAAAGAGAGATCTGCTCCAGTGAGTTTCTTCTCCAGAGGACTAAGCGAGGAATACATAAAAACTGAATATGTGGCTTAAGCAAAATTTCAACTACTTCAGGAAAATTTTGTGAGTTGTTGAAGTACTGCCTTTTTTTTTTTCTCAGGGAATAACATATAGAGACTCCATCATGTCCTGATTTCAACCACTCTACTGCATAAGACAACACTCATCAGTGCTATCTTTTTTCAAGGACTCGATCTGGAGCACTCCAGAAGAGTTCAATGAGTAGTTTCATTTCCTTGGAAACTATGCTATGACACAATAAATAATGAAGATCAGTAACTTACTCTCTGAGAAAGGGACTAAGTGCTATTGCCCTCTTTCGCATCAGATTGACTTCCTTTGTGAACAAAACTCAACAATTCACAATGCCAGACATCTGAAGGCTTAAGATTAGGCTTTTGTAAAAATATTACTGAATCCTTATGATTTTCTCCTGGCTCTTTTCAGCATATTTATAAGTTTTCTAGACCACTGAAGTGACAAATGACCAAGACCTGGATCAGCATAAAAAATATTTTAACAGAATAGAATAAAAGTTATTCTCAAATATTTATTCTTTAATAGAATAAAAATGTTTTTTTCTTTCTCTACTTAAAACTGCTATTCTAAGACCTCATTTACTAGCAAAAGAGTTCTCCAGAATGCAGAAGAACTTGCTATGTGAAGTATTTTTTGTTTTCCTAGATTACAGCTATCACAAAGCTTGGTAGGACCCATAATCTTACAACAACTATGCCCAGAGGTAAATTCGGAGCTGGGATTATAGCTATCAGCAAAGAAAATGTGGGTAGGAGTGTAACTGAAGCTTCTATTAACAGCCTCAGTACTACGCAGTAGTTGTTCCCAGTGTAACAGAGATGACTAGCTTCATCCCGAATTGACAGAATATCATTTTAGACAACAGTGAGGATCAGCTGTAACAGGTTATATGGCCTCCGATATCAGCCTGTATACGGAGGTCTATTTGCAGAAATAGAGCTCAGAATTTTAATCAGGAAGTTCGAGGTCTCTCCACCAATTAGTTTAATGTATATGCAATATACAGACTCATTCTCTATCTAGATGAACACACTTCTGTGCAATGGGGAAACACATACATGGATTATATTTAATGTGCACCTCGAGCAGAACTAAAATGAGCGGTACAAATAACTTCTGACACATCAGGCTGGTTTTCTTCAACAGAACAGATACCTTTCTGCTAGTAAAACCAAACCACACCATTTTACTGGATCCACAGTATAAGGAAAAAGTTGTTTTGCCCAGGATGGGTATTTTCCCATTTTTATTTTTCACTCTCCTATACCTTTTTCCCTCTAATATCACCTACAATTAAAATAGTGAATTAAAGGAGACAAAAGGTGAAACATTTCTTGAGAAAACAGCTCCATTTGAGACACACCATCCTTTGCCACAAGCTCTCTTTGAAACACAAGTACTTTCCTGCACACAACTATCTAAGACTTCAAACTCAAACATGTAGAATACATGCATGAATACACATACGCCACACTGATACATCTTCCATAAATAAATAATACTTATTTGATCTTACTTGCTCAGAAACAAAACATAAATCCCTAAGTAGATGTGAAACGTCATTTGTTTGGGCGGTATTACCTTACTCTGAACACTCTTCTGCATGTTCTGTCTTTAAAAGCAATTCTAAATGTAATGTTTCTTGATATCCACACCATACAAAGTTTATCAAAGCCACTACGCAGAAGGTAGAGCTGATATTGTAGTGTGGAAAAAGCTCTTATTCCACAATTTAAAATCTTTTCCAAAAGCTGCTTTCTCTCCCAAAAGCATTTTTTTCAATTACTCCAGAAAAAAAAAAAAAAATCCCTGTTAGGACTTCCTCATATTTTCAGCAAACAATGGAAACGAAAAATGCATCATCTAGCAGCACTTTTATATGTTCCTACCAGTGTAATGGCAGCATCATCTTCAGGACCAGCATATCGAAATAAGATCCTATGTCTTTCCATGTCAGCAAAATATTCTTTTGCTTCTTTAGCAGTGCTGGTACCCAAACCTGTACAGTACAAAGGAACAGTTACTCCATATTCAAAATTTAAGTTTTATCTTTTACCCCTTTTATTTTACTGGAAATATTATTAAAATCATTATAGAAGATACTATCATGAAAACAGTTACAAATAAAACTTAATAGCATCCATTTTTTACGTAAGTTTAAATCCATGAGGTTCACTTATTTGGTTTTAAACAAACCTTTGTAGTACTTTATCTTCCATGCTTTATGATTCTCCATATGCTTCTTCCACTCGTCAAATTCAGGAATACTATAGAATGAAAGTTCTTGCTTATTTTTGCTTGCCTTTAAAAAAACAAAACACCTAATGAACTTTTCTGTTGCGCTGTAAGTAATACATAAAATCTCATTAATAAACCCCATACCTTTACAATAGGAGTGATGAATTCCTCAAGAAAACCATGTTTCAACAGTGATGGCCAATTGTGATGAATAAAATTGATCAACAAGCCTTTTATGTGAGATCCATCCTGATCCTGAATCACAACATGAAAAGATGAGGTAATCTTACAAAACATCAGATCCCTCCAAACCACAAAAAAACCCACTCACTGACCTGCACACATCAAAACAATGTCTGTTGACAGAAAACATAGAAAGGAACAGTTACTTTTAATTTGGATTCCAGACTGGACCTGGGTATAAAATAACCACCTGTGAATGGCACTATCCCTGAGCTAATAATAAGCTCTTCCAAGCCAAGTGTACAGTCGCTGTTCAAAAGTTTCTTTGCCTCTGCCATGTTTTCTCCGAGAGCTAGACAGCTCTCCCAAACACCACAGAACTGAACTTTTGTGGAAGAAAGCCAAGCCTGGCCCACAGTTCTCACTGGTGTTAAGATGCTTGATAGTTCAACCTCCCAGGGGAAAAAAAAAGTTTCACAAATATCCAAAGCATAGGATTCCTAGCCTTCTAAAATCTGAACAATAGATACACATTTAATGAGATTACCCAAAAATAATTGCCTGCATTCTTGTCTCTCCTTGACTTTCTAGTACCACTACCTCATGTATTGTTCCTTTTGCCCTTACTTCCAATGTATTTTTGAGTTATCAAAAGCATTCTTCTTTATACATGTTTTTATTATTACTTTGGGGTGTCTGTTACTGTGCAGCAAAGTTCAGTTGTTGATTTGGAGTAAAGAAAACAACAGATAATACAGATATTATTCCCATAATAAAAAATACAGATAAATTATTCCCATAAAAAAACCTCACACATTAGGGGCTCTCTCTGCATATATCCATATTGTCCTAACACAGGGAAAGGTTATAATCATAAAAATGTAAGCTACCAAATTGCAGCAAAACACATTTTAAGAAGCTCTGTCTATTAAAACCTGTGAATTTCAGACTCACCTGATCTGTCATGATCATAATTTTTCCGTATCTCAAACTTTTCAGAGATTCTGGATCTTCATAGCTTTTCTTGTATTGTAGTCCAACTATTTTGATGATGTTGTTGATTTCTGCATTTTCCATAATCTGTATAGAAAAAGAAAATTTTGCGGTCAGTGTAATAAGCAGAAATTCAGAAATATCCCACTTTTTTTGAGATGGGCTTTATAGCTACTTTTTCAATGCACCCCTACCTCAACTTCATAATCTTTTTATCCCCAGCCCCCCTGCAGCCTTCACAATTGTAAATATTTCTTCTGTACATGCAAATTCTCAAGACTATACCACACACTTTCTCCTCCACAGCCCGAGGTCAGGAAGGCAGGGAGAAAAGTGCATGTAACAAAGTCATCTCACAAAACTGCCTTCTCTTTCCACTATTTCTATGGGCATCTGCCATACAACGCTTCTTACAGACAAATTATGGAGGACAGCAGAAGTAATGCAATGGGGTAATGCTGCTGCTACTGCCTCACATTGCAAGTCAATGAAATCATACGGCAACAGAGAGAATATAAAATTTTAAGTTTTTTAAATATTCATGCGAAATGTTAATATGAGTCATAGCAGAATTTCCTTCCGCTTGTGAAGAAATGAACTTTATCAACCCAATATATCATCTGCAGTACTACAATTAATATTTCCAGGCTTTAAAGTAGCTGGTACTTTATGAAATCCCAGCCACAAAATTTTCATGAAAAAGAAAAATTGAAGTATGAAGATACAACCCTAGAAATCAAAAATAAACAGGAGACATTCATGTCAGCTAGAAGGAGGAGACAAGACTACTTACCTGTTTGTGAGAAGCTTCTCGAACATTGAGAATTTTACCCCTGAGTGGGAATACTCCATATCTGTCTCTACCAATAACACCTAAGCCAGAGACGGCTAAAGATTTGGCAGAGTCTCCTTCTGTTAATATTAATGTGCAGTCCAAGGAATGTTTGCCACCTGCATTCCAGGAAGAAGTAGATGCAAGGCAAAAAACCAGAAAGCATAACTTTTAAACTCAAATAACAGAAATGCAATTGAATCAGCAGTCATGAATATTCTTTCTAGTCTCCATCAGGTAATTTAAACAGGCTGAATTTCTATTTTTAGGGATGGCCCTCCATATCACTAAAACTACACAAGAATGAGCATCCTTGCATTTAGCAATACACCATGGATTGCTACGGACAAGGAGCAAAATAGACAAAACTGATGCAATGGCGGTGCATCTTATGTAATGGTCCCCACACGTCTGCACAAAAATTGTTTATGTGCCTTTACCATTTCATTTTTCTAGCTGCAGATTTCTTACACACATACATTATGCATGCCCGAGTTATACACAGGGTTATTTCCCATTCTGCATTTCCCCTTTCCTCACAGTATATTTTCAGAAGTAATCTATTACATTACACTTTTGCAGGTTTCGTTTTTTATTGTCCATTGGCTGAAGCCAGGCAACTGTAAGAAAAACTTGACAGAAAGGCTAAAGAGATCAGAACACTTGCACTTCTTATACATTCTCAGATATTTATTGAGCAGAATAAACAAAACTTTACTAAAAGTGTAATTTTGATTCTGCAAGATAACACTGCATTTCGGTGCCTGTGTCCAGTGTGCTCAAAACTGGTATGACATATATATTCTGTTTATTGCAAGTGCAATAGTGGATTTGAGGTTCTAAATAATAAGCAAGTTCAAAAAAGGAATCCAGCCTTTTCTAAGGGTGTAAATGCTCATTATGCAGTTTTGCTATTTTATCAAGGCCAAATGGCAGGAAAGATGCAAAAAGCTTCCAAGCCAGCTGAGTCTTACCTGCTGTTAGTAAGATAGTTTTGAATATATTGGCATTTAAAATAGGTGCTTTGATTTGCCTTGAGCTGGTAGGTATACAACCACCCCACACTTCCTATTACACAGAACTTTCATTCAACATCTTTGGTCTTCTGAATCAGATGTATGGCTTAATATAATCTAAATTAGACAGCTATTCACACTGTAAAAAGAAAGTGTCAATAGCTACCACGCTATCAGCAAGGTGGAATCAAAATACCAAGAAAAATACTAGCCTACTGTTTTAGAATATATGAGAGATTCTTTTTTCCTAAATGAACTGCAGCAAACTCATCTGAGTATCAACCAGGTGCACTTTCTTCTGGAACAGCTGCAATCATTAGCAATTAATTTCATGGAAATGTAATGTGCCAGGTATTTTCCTGAACACAGCTGTAAAGAACTCAAAGAGAAAACCTCATGAACTGTCAGGTTCAAAGAATTATTTTATGCTTCACCAGATCTGGTAATCTAGCTGCTCCCTTACAATCCTGTATTCCTATTCCTGGTTCTTTATTCTTCCTTTCATTTCTACCTCTTCTCCTCCAACAAGCCACAGAACTATACATACCTCATCAAGATCTCAAGAAAGAAGAATGACCAGGTATAGGACTCACTCTTTTCAGCTGGGGAGGAAATCTGCAGCAAGTACATCGCTGTACAAGTGCATCTCTCTCTTATTCCTAAGTATTAATTAGTACCAATTCAAAAATTCAGTGGTACTTGGCACCCAAGGAACCTGTGGATGCTGGACTTCAGCTACAAATTCACCCATGAAGAAAAAAATAAAATCTAAAAACCACAGGAAAAATTAAAGCCAGAAGGGTCTGTGGCCAGACACTATTCTCTCCCACCTGCACTGGACTACTTCAGTCCAACTACTGACACCTGTTAATAGAAACCAACCCTGTTCCCTCATCTGATTTGTGGTGCTTATGAAAGTGTAATTCCTGCAATCAAATTTTGATTGAGAAAAAAATCCTGCAATATTTTGGGATCCTTAAAAATATTTAATTGTCCTGAAACACAACTACATGAAATAACACTACTGTGTTTTGCTGCCAGATTACAGATAACATGTATGAATGTCCTGAAGCAATCTCCCTTTAACTGTATCTTCATGCATTAGGTAAACGTTTTCTCCAGCTTAGGGGAAAGTCTGAAATTCTTTTGAAAAGACGATTTACAACTGTGTAACTCTTCACCATATGCTTACTCACATGCACATTCATAGCTAACATTCATACGCAGAGTTGAATTTTTTGGACTAAGAAGCAGCAGTAATCATCACCTCTCACACACAGAAAGAGCATGTACCGTGCTTACTTCATCTGACCCTGAGAATCCCCAAACTTTTCTGTTAAGGTCCAAAAGACATAAAGACTGACAGCTCTACAGTCTTTATCTGTGTACTCATTAAAGAATTTCCACGGCACTAGGACTTCCTTTTCCCCTGATGTCAAGAAACATCAAGCTTTTAGTCAGATGCAGTCACCAACTAAAGTTCACCGGAACATGTTCTTAAAAGCAGAGCAACCAACACACATGCAGCTACACTGAAGGAGTTACTCTTCTGGATCATCTTCTGCCCTCCCTTTCTCAATGAAAGCAGATTTTTATTGAGGTCACTGATCCTCTTTACAGCATTAGCTTAGTGCAACAAGACCAAAAAATTCCTATTGATTTCCAAGACCAAGTGGATATGTTACCTTCGGTCTTTAATAAGAAATGACTACACAACTTTTTATTTACGATCCTCCCGTTTAAAACATCTCTACCAGTATATATAACGTTACACTTCAGAAAGTCAGGCCAAGTGTGAATATGACAACACACATTGTATTCAGAAGCTGAATGCCCCTCTGTCTTCCTGTGTGTCCACCCCAAATGTGCAATGCCTTCAATGTGAGAAACTTACTATGTTCCAGATCTTCAATAAACCAGTATCTGGGCAAGCCTCCCTGGGAGAAGCAGAGTTCCTGCTCCCCATGTAGCAATAACTAGGTAGCAGTTTACCCCTGGATAAAAGGGATCCAAGCCATGCAAAACTTTAAGCATCAGTGTTGAGCCCAAACGAATCCCTACATGCCTCCTTAGCTAATTAAGTTTCAGGGTTAATTGTATTAGCTCCCCTGTTAGAAGTTCTTCCTTTCCCTCATCCCTAGTGAAAAAAAATTAGTAAAAACTGATTTTGAAGCCTGGTTTCCAAAGCAGAGCTAAAAAAAAAAATCATGACGAAAGTGGATCCAGAAATCATTCACAATGTTATTTATGAGCGCTAGGCTTGATATCCATAAAACACAGCATTTCTCCAAGCACACAGTCTTCTAGACAAGAAAAATACTGGTAACATGCATCTGATTAAGGAATACAGATACAACAAGTAAAACACTAGATAAAGGAGATATGGTTATCAACTTCTGAGGCAAAATATGACATCTGAATAACTGGAAAAGTAATAAAATACTGCAGGAAAAACTCAATAAAAAATTAATAACCTGATCCAAGGAATAAAAAACAGAAAGGGAAGAAAATTAAACAGAACTCATCACCTCAAGTCATCTATGACTTGAACACTGGAGCTCAGGAAAAAAAGAAAGCCTCTTTACCAGTCTTACATGCTTTTAACCTACTTAAGGCACCTACCTACCTCACTGCAGTTTCTCTATCTTTGCTTAACGTAAGGATGTATGAAAATCAACTAACACAGGCTGGCAACATTTCAAACTCCTTAGTCATATGTGCCCCTCAAATAATTCAAGGACAGCCCCCATTCAATTGCGACTGGCACAAAGATCACCATCTGATCCCGATTCCTATCTGTGCTAGGAAGCAAGCCAGCAGAGGTTGCCTGTTTGCCCTATACTCCCAGATAGGAACCTAATGGCATTTAAAATCTCATGAAAAAGGTCTCTTGAACCAGTGTTACTCATTCTCTACCCTAGAGAGGACACTGTTCCAAATACCAAACTCAAAATCATGCTTTAATTCCAGCTCTAGAAAATTTAGAAAACTAGAAAGGCTTTTATTAAAAAGATATATATAAGGATGAGAAATAAAGTCAGGTTTAAAATTATGATGTCTGTGAAAAAAAAAAAAATCTATGTAAGGTAAGTGTTCTTACCAGCATCGTTAGCATCATCCAGTTTCGGAATGCCCTTGATTTTACTGTGTTTCACCGATGAACATTTTTTGTTCAGCTGAGTTTGTGCCTTAAATTTGACCCAATTTAAAATACTCTCTATGATACCACAGTTAGAGGCCTGTAAGTAACAGATCAGAATTGTGGGTGAGAAAAATTAACCTTCACACAGCAGATTCTTATATCTCAATTTTAAGTCACTGATCTAACACTGGTCCTCAAGGCCCTCTTGATTTTTAAAAATGCAACATAGAAAAGGTCAAGGAATTAACACATACCTTACTGTTTAGCATTTTATACACAAAACCAAAACACAACATTCACACAGCTTCTTTTCCACCCATTGCATGATTGGTGAAAGGAGGAAAAGAGGACTGAGTCTTACGTTGTGTGGTTGATGTGCTGAGACATTTTAGGTATCAAGCACCTGTTTCCTGACTTTGACAGCAAAAAGTAACCTTATGGGATATTTATTGGAAATGACTGAAAGTGTCTGAAAGACAATCAAAAGCATTCAAGAATAAGGCTCTATGTCAACCACTTGAGAAACTGTTCAGTTTTTAAGAAACACATTGGCAGCAAAAATACAGCATACTTTCTAAAATAAAACTGTCTTAGGTTTGGTTTCACATCAAAAGAAAATACAAATGGAGGAAAATACTGTGAGCTTTGGCTTTTTGTTATCCCCCATAATAGAGTACTCATTGGTTAGAGGTTCTGCTGCACATTTAACACCTCTGGAGATCAATTTTCACTTCTGGGCATATTAGAAACACTGTAAATCGAACCTACTGATAGAAATACAATATATATAACGAAATCTGAAGAACGAATACAAGATTGAGTTGTGTTATTTCTTCCAGTAAGTTCTCTAAGAATGTCAGCAGTGACACAGAAAAATAAGCCACTATACAATAAGTTGAGTTTTGACGCCAAGAGTACTAGCAGTGGCACCATTCTCCCTAGTACTGGAGTTTCCTTTATGTTACTGGCACTAAACAGGACTTTGTGTACTGACTTCTGACTAACAGAGTTTTACTTTTCCTTCCTTGTATAAAATAGTAGTAGAGGAAAACCCTCTACCATGTGTTTCTACTAATACATTCATTTAGAGTACCAATTCTTAACCCATCTACAGCCAAAATTTCTAAACTTGTTGCCTGACAATAATGATCACTTTGAATGCTACAGCCACAATTTTGCATTTCCTTTATTACTGGAAGAAAAGTAAACGTGACTTGTTCCCTCCCTCTCTTTTCGTTTCAGTGAAAGGGAGTAAGACTGACATCAATGAATAAGGTTGACAACATTCTCAACTTCAGAAAAATCTAACACAAAAAACTTGTCAAGGCCTATGTTTAGGCCACAGATGAGATGATCAGGTGAAGCTCGCTTTTAAATCCAGGGCAACAGCCAAAACACAGTCGTTGCATCCATTATTAAGGCCAGAGAATGAACAGAAGTTCCTCCATCCCATTTTCATAGTATACTAATGTCACCAGGGTACCATAATGAACTAATTAATCTTCTGCTACATAACATAAATGCATTCAATCCAGTATGTCAATTTCTGCTTCACAGAAAAAAAAAGGAGCATGATTTACTTACTGCTTTAAAAAATTTCTCAGATAGTTGGCACTTAGACCCAAAACTTTTAGGCTGCAACGTCATGTTTTCCTTTGTTTGGGAATCAAATGATGGGTTTTCAATCAAGCAATTAACAAAAACCCAAATATGATTCTTCACCTGTTGAAAACATAGAAACCAATTTACTCAACAAAATTACCACATTCATCTTTTTCAATATTTTTGTACAAAAGTTACTTGCCTGAAATGGTTTCACCGAAACTCCAGCTTTATTCTTCTTTTTCACCACTTCTATCAGTTTGCCCACAACCTGATCCACCACATAATCAACGTGCCTACCACCCTTAATGAGGGAAGAGACAAAAAAAAAAAAAACACAAACAACAAAACCATTGAATTTCCTAATAGATTTTAGCCATATTAACAAAGTTCCTGTCATCATACTTCATGTGCATGAATTTCCTAATTTAAGTTGCAGCATAACAAAGGAAAATTTGTTTTAAAAGTTTCTCTTTCATGTTATTCAGTCTTCATACAAGTGAGGATGACAGATGTTACATGGAACAGAAGAAGCAGGAGACCTTTCATTTACTGTACAGTGGTAGACTGGAAATGTAGCTGCTAACAGCTTGTAACAGGATACAAAAAACTTAAAGAGTAGGGCAGATCTGAAAATTACTCTATAGCACTGGGATGGTACCTGAAACACCATACGGCTGTCAAAAGGTATCTTTTTAACAGGCACACAAATAACCTTGAACTAAAACCACCACACATTCATTCATCAAATTAAAACTTTCCCATTTAGTTCATAAAAAAAAGGTTCAAGAGTGCACCCTCATATACACAGCATCCATGCCTATTCCCTCCCAAAGGTCATCTCACCTTTTCTTAGCTGTATTTACAGAACTGTTTGAATAAACACTGTTAGCATTCTTTGCTAGCCTGGGGCTTATGCAAGGGAAAATGGAGAGCAAACTACAAATAGCCAACCACGAGATTCAGGAAACGCTAAAAGAACACAGTAAGATAACCTTAAGGAGACGAGTAGTTCTCCTTAAGACTCACCAGAGGCTAAACCTGCCCCAAATTCATACCTGATGGAACAACAAGAGATACACACAGAGCACGCAGCTAATCATAAGCTGGCAAACCAACCCCTTAGGAGATCACAGGGCAATGACTTGTAGCTACACAATCATGATGCCACCTGTTTTGTAGCAAACAAGCAGTCAGCTGGACTCCCTTACAATTGCTGCTCAAATGCAGAAGAAAAAAAAAAGGCTTATAAGCAATTTCTTGTATCATTACAGTGCAAAAAAAAAAAAAAAAGAATATATAGGATTTGCTTCCTCTGTTGCACTGTAACAGCTGAAAGTGAATCATTCACAGTGACTGTCACAATTCTTCCTTTTACCCTAGAAAAAAGGGGGACCGGGGTACTGGTTATCCTTGCTTAAGGTCTTTCGAACTCGATATTTCAAGTGAAGCCATTACTGCAAGAAAACTTTTAGTGGAGGCAATGTATTCAGCTTCCAACTATAACAGACCCTGAAAAGTTCCCTTTTTGAAGCCATATATAACTCATGCTTTGCAATACAGCACGGTGATGAAAATACTATTTTCAATGTTTAAACAGTGGTTTTACTATTGATGAAATTCAGTCTCAATAGGGAAGCACTAAGCATTTGAACATCTTCAAAAGGTGCCTCAAAGCTTCTATCACCTTCTCTAGCTACAGTTCTCTTTGGACTTAAAACTTTAAACTAGCTACAAAAAAAACCCACCACCAAACACCAAAAAAATGAACAAGCAAAAAAAAACCCCAACAAACCCCAAACATACTGCTAGAAGACAAGTAATTTTGAGATTAAATTGCTTGGAAAATAAAAGCATTTCACATAAGTGTTCTTGAAAAAAGAGGTCTATTATAGATCTATTACATGCTAACAATGACTACTGATTTACATGTGTAAAAGGAACCTAACAATTAGGGAGTATATTCCACAATGCAGAAGTAATCTGAACCAGAACCACCAGTAAAGCCTAAACCAGCACAAACTTACATCACAGATAAAACAGATTAGGAACAACTAGTATTTGAAATTATATATCCTCTAGTCTTTAACTCTACCGAACAACGACTACTGTAGTCTAAACTAACGGTGATAAGTATGCTTAAATACGTAGAAGTCCAAGGCGACTCAACTTCCCTTACAAGTAAAGAGGCAGGCTTTCTTTGGAAAGATGTCAAAATTGTGAACGATCTTAAAACCCTGGATATCTGAAAGCTGTTTACATTTTTGATTATTCAAATGCCTTCCTTTAAATTTATAGACAAAAAGGTACAAATAATAAAATGTTAAATTCTACTGGCTGTTACAGAAAGTTCACAATGCTTTCACTAGTATCTATTACCTTGTAACGAAGAATAGAGTGATGTAGGCATATGCTATACAATTAAAACATACCTAGGTCAGTGCTCAGTGTTTTACACAGATCACCTTTGCTTAGTATCAGTGAATGCCTCATAAAAATACAGACTAAATAATGGTTCCTGTTCAGACCAATCTGCATTAGGATGGATGAAATAAAGAAAACATGTCTATGGAGACATTCACCATTAGGTAACAAACAAACAAAAAAACCCCTCCTGCTTTAAAGCTGTTTTAAAAAGAGAACTGAGGAGAAGAAAAAAAAAAGCTTTTGATGGCTATGAGGAAGCATAGAATAGATAAGAAATAAGAAATGGAAAACAATAAAACTAAGAAAAAACAGTAGCCAAAAAGACAGAGGAAAAGAAAGCAACTACCAAGCAAAACCCAAAAATTACGGCAGACTATGAGTCTGAAAAGAGTGAAGATCTAAAGTGGTTGAATTGATGGGAGATAGATAGCAGCTGTGTAATCAACTTCATGTAGAAAGCAGATATTTAAAAAAAAAAAAAAAAAGAGTGGAGGTAAAGAAATTACTTAAGATGGTTAATATCATTAGTCATCAACAAACCAGTACTTGCACTTCAAAGAAACCATCTATGATTTCTGTCAGTCTCTAGAATCACCTACTAAACAGCAACAAAAACCACTAGTGTGTTTTAGAAGCACTATACATATAAGTATTTTTCATGGCATTTCTTCTTAAAAACAAACAAACAAAAAACCTCCCGACCCAAACCTCCAAATACAGCAAAATTAAAACACAACAGGTTTTATTCACATATGAATGACAAGAGTTTCAACACAGGGAGAATTAAAGTGAGAGTTGATACACCAACATCCTGCCACTTCAGAGACAAATAAATCAATTTTCAAACCGTACAGAAAAGCTACTACAGGAAGATATCAAATGCCATGTTCCGAAAATTCCACATTTGAATGGCAATTTTAAAATGCGTTACTTTGACTCACCACATTACTGAAAACTTATGCTTACAGGAATATCTCAGCATATTTTTGTATTTACAACTTTAGCAATTTATTTACTTATTTATTTACAATTTTAGCGCTCCAAATATTTTTCTAAAACTAGCATCTGGCATATCAAAAAATAGCTACTTACCAGGCATCCTTGTTCTTAGAAGATTATTAGTTACTCTAAGAGTTCCCCATTCCTGTGTCCATTCTTAGTGTGTAGCAATGAGTGAGGGATGTTCAGAGCTCAAAGTCGGGAACCTTTCAACCATCTCACCAGTAGGTGGCACATTTACCCACTATCGAAGCATAACAGCCTATAACTGCCCCAACTGTCAACACATTTTAATACAAGACTGAAAAATACCCTCTAAATCTAGAGGGCTGTCAGTGATTATTATGACTACTGTATTCTGAGAAAGAGTACCAAAACTGCATAACCTTCTTTTCCCAGAAGGTAACCATTACGGTTGAATCCCAGCCTTGCAGCCTTCAAGATGCAAGGGTATTGGATGAAATGCCAACAACTGGGATCTTAAAAATGAAGCTTAGATTGGCTCCTATACATATGCTATTGATATTGTCAGCCATAACGAACAGCCTCAATTAATTCTGAGGTAAGTCATATTTAAATTCTATGGACAGACAAATGGTTGATATGGTAAACAAATTCAGAAGCTAATTATAAAATTGAAGTTTTCAATTAATTAGCTAGACAAAATCTTATTTTCTTTTGCATTTGTTTTCTATTTATTTTATTAGAATAAATCTCAAAATGTCAAGCTCTGGAATTGTCCAGAATTTCTTGCTGAACTCCAGCAAATTTTAAGAGGTTGGGATGCTCCCTCCACCCGTCTGCTATCTGACACTGCATCTGCATTAGCTGAGCATTTCTGCTGAAATGATTAGTAGTATTAAGAATTAGCAGTGCCACCATATTAAAAATACCATTAGATTGCTACAATAATAACTGAAGTTTCTACTACAACTACTATTAAAATTCAGAACTTGAGAAGACCATATTTACTCAGTTACATACAAGTCTCAGTAAAGGTTATCTGCACAACCATAATAGCTACAAACATTCTTTCAAATGCTGCCTCAGAACCCGAAGTCAAATTCTGTAGTGGTTTACTGCGGCTAAATTGTGAATAAATAGGGACCTGGACAAGGTAACAAATTTACAAGAACAAAACAAGGGAGTTGTGCCTCAACATACTGCCTGACCTTCTACACACCCCTCAAAAAAACCCACAACCCATCAACCTAAAAAAAAACTTGTTTGGAATTTAAGGCAAGTTTGAAAAAGGTGGAAGGGAAGTTACGACTGGGTGAAATTTATCCAGAAACAGAAATGAAAAGCTTTCAGCAAACAGCGATAAATAACCAAAAAACAGCTGAAATGAGCTCCTCACCTGTTAGCAGATAAGGGAACAGGCAGTTGACGCAGTTAGTTACTAGCCATTATGTCTCATCAGTGGGTAGTTGCACATCAATTGCTGGTGAGGTGGTTCACCGCCCCGAACATTCCACATCCAGTCACACACATAAGGCATGGATCGGGAGAGTGGGAAAAACTAGAAATTACAACACTTACCTTTGAAGAATACACAGTACTTTTTCTATGAATTTTCTTAAAGAATATATGATAACAATGTATGTGTAACTGCACGATGGGTGAAAATTGATCCAAAAGAGTCAAATTCAAAATCTTTTGAGTAAGTGTATGCAATATATTAACTTAGGAGTCAATAAGTATTCAGTTTTTTCAAATACATTTTCTTAACCTGATATCAATCAGTATTACGTTTTTCTACATTGCCAGCTTCTTCATAAAGGTGTGGAGTTTTTTATTTTTCATAAAGGTATCATCTTTAAGGTCATGCTATTTTTCTTCTTTATGTTGCATAAAGAGGCCCGAATTAAAACTAAGTTTTAACCTTTAAACTACCAGATACATTTGTTATCCCTGGTTTTGACAAGTAGCAGATAAGCATTTAATTAAAATGCACACTTAGAAAGTAAATATTCTGCAATGAAATTAACTACCGCCCCTTACCACTGAATGCTGGTTCAGCTACACTGAAAATCACACTGGAAGAAGTTACGCAGTAAAAATTATATAACACCAGAACACTGGTTACACATCGTCTATCACCAAGATTAACACTGACAGTCCTGGGCACTTGCCTAGACTTGGGACTCCACTTAGTGTAACCATGGGTGCCCATCATCCACTTGTGTTACCATTAGGATTTTCTTGTTTGACTCCTGTGAGCAAGGAAGGTTTAAGTGTCTGATTACAAATTCTTATCTTTCTCATCTTTGGGAAGCTCCTGGTTAAGATTCCCTAAAAACTGCCTCATCAATGACTAGAATTGCTTGACTGTTAGATCACTCATCTGATGCAATTTGCGAATAGCAGAAACGACAAAGACTTTCTCTCACCATGGTGGATCCCAGATCCCTAAACCTGGGGTACACCAAACAGGCATAAATGAGAGTTGCACTAGTTGATTTCAGTTAATTGCCTCGGTGCCTGAACACGCCAGCAATTTGAGAAGCACGAAGACTGTACTTTATATGCTGAGCATATTGCTGCTTTATCATAACTGAAGACTTGCTATGGTATCATTTCACTACTACTACAGCTGCTAGTAAGTACAGAGAACACCTAGATCCTCTTATACAATACAAATAAAAATAACACAAAAAAATTAATTTCCATAGTTCAGGCCAGTTTTATACATCATAAAGCAATAAACGGAAAGCCATTTTTCAAGAACACCAAAAGCCATTTTTTGCCCTCCAAAACTTGCTGCAACTACTTTTTAAAGGATTTGTACATTTTTTTACCTTAATTTCAGAATTATTTTATTACAATATTTTAAAAAAGGAAGAATAAAATAGTTCCATTCATTTTATATTTAATTAATACCAGGTATTATGCTCACATAAGACATTGGTATCGCTAATAATGATTACTAGTGTTTTAAAAACTAGTGCATATTCAGAAATACTGCTATGAATGTATTTTGACTACATCCAATTGCTCTACCAGTTCCTCTCATGCAAAGGATTCTCTCACCTATTTATGTTTAGTAACTGAGATTATTTATTTTTTTTTTAATGAACTATCTGACTGGGCATAACCTTAGCATACATTTTTATCGTTTACATTTTTTTATCATTTAATGTAACTACTCACCTTTGTGGTAGCTATACTATTTACAAAGCTGATTTGCTGAAACCCTTTTTCACTTAAAGTGAGGCACACATCCCATCGCTCATTCACAACTTCGTGAATAACTTTGAGGGCAACTCCAGTTTCATCCAGCTTGTCTTTTACATAAAGGTCTACATAACTGCGAAATCCATTTACCTATGAGTAATACAGGTAACAATTACTATTCTTCACATCAAATTTTCAGTACACTTAAGATATTTCAAATGAGGCTCTTACAGGTAATTTCTTCCCATTCAACATGACTTTGACGCCTTTGCATGACCCAGCCAAATCATACGCTCTTCTTGTCATGAGGGCTACAATATCCTTATCAAGTTTTTCCATTTTAAATTTAGATAGATCTGGCTGGAAGGTAATGCATGTGTAGTCATCACCATCGAAATGCTTAATCTTGGGTTCAGAGGTCTTCATCATATTGTTCATCCAAGTCTTTGGAAACAAAACATTTTCATGTTAGTTTACAATACATGATATTCTCTGTTCCATTTTTCATCTGTGCTAGGATTGCAAGAGTTACACAACATAAACTCAGACTTCTTTTAGAAGTTTCATCTTGTAAAACACTATGCATAAAATGAATTGCTTTATCAAGATTTGCACAAGTATCTGGGACAGTAGATTTGTGGTTTCTGTAAATATGCAGTTATCATCACATTGATGGACACAAATGCAAATAGAGCCCACCACAGAACTGACTAAATTAGATACAAGTGAACTGGCTAAACAGTCCTTATTGCCCACCAGTTTAATGCTTTCAGTCTGTAACACTTCTATAGAGAGGTTTATTAGCCCCTGTGCAGAGATTCTGTAGTCTCTGAGATAGCATCTTTGTGGCTGTACAGTGTAGCAGAGCATGCTTCTTGACAAACCAACTTGTGCAGACTTGACTCAGGAGCTTTGGTATTGTTCCCTCTTTAAGAACATGAGCACATTTATAAGACCAACCAGAATGCCTACTCACAGCATATATCAAAGTTGTTATACTGTATTTTCACAATTTTTGAAAATATAGGAAAACGTAGCGCTTACATCTAAATTGTAAAGCATGTCATTTTCAAGAAGTACACTCAAAGCTATATTAATTTTTTTTGGCAATCAGCAGAAAATACTAAGTTTTTAAAAAGTCAGGTAAAACCATCAAAATGTATTGTTTATGTGATGACATGGCAGCATAACCAGAAATTAATTATTTGTCCAAAAAAAAAAAAAGACAAAGAAGCCACCAACTGGAAAAGATTCCAAAGCCAAGGAATCTAACACTCTTAGAAGAAGAGCTTAGTAAAATTCTTTTAGCAAGGTGGACATCTCAAAGCTTTATGTAGTAGATCACATTACATTCAATCCTTGGACTGCGTCAATAATAACAATGAGCAATGGGTTCAAATGGGGGGGGGGGGGGGGGGGGGGGGCCCCTGCACTGAAGTCCAGCTAATGAAATTCATGACTGAATACTAAAATTCATGACATAAACACTGAAAAATCTTTCTCTTAACACTACAGAAAATTATCTAGATAATTGTTTGCACAGCTAAGTAGAAAGATTTTTTGACAAATTATGTAACAGCAACTACAAAATGTTTCAATTAAATATATTCCTTTTCACAGGCACATGAATATACTTAGTTTTAACAGAAGATTTTTTTTTCATTTTTAGTTACCTAACACTCCCAAGAAAAGTTATTACTTAATAAAAAAATCCCAGACAAATTCTAATACATAGAAGTACCAATTTTACTGACGGAACTAATCCAACCTGTAAACTTTACACACCTGTTTGAATTTTAAATGATTCATTTCATGAAATATTCATTAAATATAGAAATCATGTTACATTTTAATTTATAATTACAGCAAAGAAAAGAAAAATTTGAGATCATTTCTATACCTGTTTAAAGCTGTGTTTGTATTCCTTGCAAGCAGTTTCAACTGTAAACTTTGTACTAAATATGTTACAAAGTTTTGCACCATAGCCATTGCGCCCACCTGAAAAAACAACATATAGTAAGTTATTACAGCAGAACCATATTTATGGTATACAGAGAGTATGCCAATAAAGCAAAATGTTCCTATGTAAGACAAAAGTTGGGCCACATGTCAACGGCTGTCAAAGGATGCCGCAGATGGAGTTTCACACTACCTCCAATCTGGTGCAACTGCTTCTGCCTCAAAATGAGCAGTTTGCTCCTCCCCGCAATGCAAGAATGCTCCCATTGCTTCCCATATGTTGATATATCAATTGCTTGCTGAAAAGCGAGTGACTTAAAAACCCTGATCCAACTGAAAACTACGTCACGATCGGATCCACGTAACTGCAACCACACATCATAATATGGGCAAAATATACAAGGTAGGACAGAACAAAACTAGCTTTCATTCGTGATTCACATTAGGGTTACTTCACATTTAGAATAATGAATCATACCATAATTTATTAGATTTATTTTTCCCTTCATTTCAAGGGCACAAATGTTTAAATGCTTACATATGTTATAATTAATATATGAAAACATGTTGTTTGTTACTGAATAATGAGTATTGACATTAAAGATGTAAAGGTAAAGTTCTCTATAAACACTGGTGTTAAGGAGTAAGATTTTTTTCTTTCAGTAATTTTACTGTAACAAAGAGCTATAGCAATGGTGACTAATTAATCATCTGATATGAAACAGAACAGAAAGAGAAAAAGAAGAGAAAGCATACTGAAAGGCAAACAATGGCTTAATCAAACAAAACCAAGTATGTTAAATAGTCTTGCCTGTAACTTTTTTCTCATCATCATCATAGTTGCTGGATGTTAGTAGCTGGCCAAAGATTAAAGCAGGTACATATACTTTTTCTACTTTGTGTTCCACAACTGGTATACCCTTTCCATTATTCCATATGCTGATAATGTTTGATTCCCTATAAAATAGTGAAGACATTAAGCCAATGAATGTAATCTTGAAAACAGACTCCTGCATACATTTTACTGTTTAAATAACTACATAAAATACAATAAAAGACCATATTCCTACTACGTTTATTCACAACTATCAATTTCTATTACAAAAAAACACTTCACTGTGCTTATTAGATGTCCTAGAAGGAGTATAATTGTCGATATGACAGTATTTCATATCATAAAAATAACCCCCAAAAATCTGTTCAAAGAGCTTTCACTATCAGCATGATCTGCAACAGCATCCTGAAGTTTACTGACAGAATTATGCTTGAGTCAGAGATGTAGCTTGTTAAGTTTCACTGAAGTCCACCCAGACACAGCCAAGTTATCATCTGTTTAAAACTGTTACTTCCCAGTTACGATGAACAGTAACTTATTTTATGCATCAATGCCAAAATCCATCAACGTCTGGCATCATTAATACTTGTAGCTCTCACACAGAATTTTCATTTTGGAGTTTTAGAGAGTTCAAAACCATGACAGGTCAGGCAGATTTACACTACATTCCCCTCTCACTCCATGATAAAAGCAATTTTCTCTACAGAAACTGATAACGCACTGGAAACTTGCAGAAAAATTACTTCTCAGCATGTTTATCCTAAAGATTAGGTGTGAAAATTAGGTGTCTAAAACAGTCAGTATTCAGTTAAATGCCACTGAAACAATAATGCTAAAGGAACCCAACCAACATCTATTTAACTATGGTGGTACTTATTAGGAAACATCTTCTCGTATTCAATTTTTAAAAACAGTGGTAACGACATATTTACAATCTGCAGTTTCAATGTGATACAGCTAATCCAAACGTAATCTTATCCTAATGCTACAGGAGTTAACATAGAAGTTCAAGAGATGCAGAATCATGTTACTAAACCTCAAGGTTGGTATTTATGAGTAACCTGGCTGGTTATAGTTATGTACTGCCAAGCTTTCATCTAATCATGAATGTTATAACCTTCTGTCTTAAGTTTCATTCAATCAAACATTAGTGAGTGGTTTGGGAGAGCAAATTATTATAAATTTAGAATGATAGTACTTACTAATAACCACTTTTAATTCACCTTTTCATCTTAAAATATTAAATATTTTTAGATTAATGGAAGTAATTCAAAAAATACTATTTTGTTTTAAAAAAATCCAATTTCATTTAGTAAAATCATTTGTACAAATGTGAACTACAATAGCACTGGTAGGGAAAATAAATGAAAACATGCTTTTACTTACGGATCAATGGATATTTTAATACAAGTCATATTCTTGTCCCTCTGCTTATTGTCAGCAGCATTTACTATGAAACAAAGCAGCACAAATTAACACTTTTTAGGAGCAATAATTAATTACTTGATTGGTAAAACTGATTGTATACATATTCCACCACGAGATACAATGGTCAGGTATTTCTTAATCTGGCATCTCTGTGTATATTCTTTATCATATTACTGAAGTCTATAAATATGACCAAGTATCTGCAAAAATGTATTTTTTAACCTTCCTACAACTACTATTTCTAGCAGTTAGACTATCTTAGAAATAAATATAGAAGTGTATTTTGTGAGCCTGTTCTTGTAACTATCCTTAACATACTGAGCATTTTATTCTTCCCTTGCTGTACTTATGTTAAAAACTCTAGAAAACTGTATGTATCAGATCATCTTACACATCCTTTTGCAACTGAAGACTAATCTTGAAAAAGTCACATCCATTAAGGGTGTTTTGACTGCAGAAGTTATCTCTAAAGAGCCTGTGAGACTTATTACAGTTCTAAGTTAGTTCGTAAACAGTTTACACAGTTTATGATCAGAAGAATGATAACAGGAAATTAGCATTTGATCAGAATTTAATTAAACTGCACTCCAATGTATATTAACTACAAACAACAGAAATCAGAAATGTCACTATTAGCCACCTAACCATGAAAACACATTACAATCATTTTCAGCATTTGTCTTATCACCTATAAGATAGATCAAACTAAAACCCCAAAACACCAAGGGACAGTATCTTAATAGATTATAAGGATCTCAGTGTAAGATAAAACATTTCAAGGTGCTTTTGCTAAAATCATTAAGTGCAGTTTCATTCAAAAGCATGCACAGCTACAACGTCCCATTTTGGTAGTGTTGTTACACTGACCCCTAGATCTCAAACCACAGTCTGTGGAGAACTTACTAGTGCTACATAAAGAAGCAACAGGCCACACAACACTAGGGGAACAATATAATAATGATCTCCCTTTTGAATGGGACAAGATGGAAGTGGACTCCCTCCTGTGAAAAGGCTGTAAATTTCATCTCTGAGGCAGCAGTCAAAACAGAAGTGATGAAAGATTTTCATTCCCATATTACTAAAATTGAACGAGTAAAAAATAAAAATAAAAAAATTGTTCCCTTCCACCTGACAAAGATACAGTCTTCATTGCCTCTAAAACAGCAATGCTGTAAAGCACAGATTTAGAGGTGTGGAGAAGTTCTGAACTCAGTGAAGGTCATGACAAGATTTCCATTGACCTCAGCAGACCATAAATTAATTTATGATGTAAACCCAAACAATCTTTACAACATAACTTCATAAGACATGATTAGCCCAAGATTACATGCCAATTAACCCAAAATATCCGTTCAGCAGACAGCACACTATTCAGATGCTGAACATCTCTGCTGCTGGTGAGCCTTCAGTGTGGGCCTGTCAGCAAGAAAGTATCATAAACTAGTAAATCACAGTGACTCAGGCACTTCAGAATTTTCTAGAATTCATTTGTTTGTGCCTCAGTCACCATGTTTTTTAAATGGAAGTATGATACTTATTCATTTTTAGATTGTCTGAAGTCTAGAAATGATCCATGCAAGAAACACCATCACCACCACTATCATTCTGTACAGAAGGAGGTAGTTTTAATGATTAACAAAATGATGATCTAAGTTAACACTTGGACAACTTTCAGTTGTCTTCTTTCAAAAGAATATCTTCCTTCAAATGTTACTTGAAACTGTGGTGCTTACCAACTTTGCAGATTAAAAGTCTTGTAACAATATTGATCACGAAGAATGATCTAGTTTGGACATTCAGTAACAAATATTTACACTTTCTTAAAAGCTCAACTGAAAACTCTTCCCTCTTTAAATTGTTCTATAATGCTGGGATGCACTAAAATGTTAATGCAGTGTAGCTCAATGGGACTCTAAGTCTGTGATTTAAACTTGGATACTAATTAATGTGCTTTGAGAGCACTCAGAAAAGTGCTCTCCATAATGCTAAACTTGGATACTAATTAACGTGCTTTGAGAGCACTCAGAAAAGTGTACTCCATAATGCTAAAGCAACATTATCATTAAAAATACTTACCGAGGATTTCATCAAAGATCTTGTACAAGCCTGGAACAAAGGTAACTTCTCTGCAATTCATTCCTACATCTTCATCATAAACCCACATTAACTACATGTAAAAAAAATAATAAAAAAATTTACTGTCTTGGTAAACCAGTCTATGATTCTCCAATATCTATTTACTTCAGGAACTTTACTCTTCCAATCTGATTGTTGCTGTTATATGAGACAAAAGTAGAAGCAGAAGTTTGGCAAAAATTACAACTGTACCCACAAAGACTTCCATAATGAAAATCCACTATTTTCTGCTTGGTGGAGAACTTCAACAGTATAGACAGCAAAGTTGGAAGCAATTTGCAACTTCACAAAAACGGCTGAAAAAAGTGCCAGCAGGTGGCTTAAATTCTCTGTTCTCTACCTAAACAAACAGACCAAAGCATTTTTGGACCTAGAGCAAATGCTACTTACAAACATGTATATATATTTGCATGCACATAGGCATGTTTGCAAACACACATAAGTGTGTGTTTATATTTTGACTGAAATTCAACATTTTCTGAGTGTTTTCTTTCCAGTGAATCAAGCACTGCTTTAAAAAGTCTTCTCTTGACCCCTTCCTACACATGCATACGTAAACACGATCACAGTTTTTAGCATGATAATTCAGAACATTCAGAAAAGTAGAGACATACCTATTTATTAACCAGAACAGTAATTTCCTCTTTAAAACAACAAACACTGCTAAAACTGTAAATTTAGTGACACATACCTGAGTCAACGGTTCAACTGACCCAATGTAGGTATCTGGACGGAGGAGGATGTGCTCAAGCTGAGTCTTTTTCTGATAAACTCTCTCAACAGACATCTTCTTTGAAGTGTCATTTTTATTAATGCTTTCTGAGTCTTCCTTTTTTGAAGCATTGATCTGATTATCAAATAATGTCTAAAAAAAAAAAAGATTCCAACAATCAACTTCATTCACTCAATCTGTCACTCTCTAGATATAAACAAAACCTGACAGATTTAAATGAAATCAAAACTTGACATATAATTTAAATGTTGTTTTCAGATGTATTAAGATCAAACTAGCTTCTCAATAGAAAAAAATTCAACAGATTATACAGTCTCTTAACAAATTGTAACACATTCAAACTTTAGTGATTTACTAAGCATGATAAACCAAAATAAGGGAACAACAATATATTACCAAAGAGCCACTTCCTCAGGTTAAGTATTTGTATCATTCATTTTGTGCTTAAGCATTTGAAACCACTGAACACCGTTCTGAAAAATCACAGTAAAACTACTTTTCTATATTTGACTTCAGACATTCATTCAGTACTGTAACGCCTCTCCTATGGCTTCTCAATTGTTAGAGTTCACATTCTCTAACTGAAGTAATTAAACCTGATACAATCCCAGTTTAGAATGTTTCATGATGAAATAAGCCAAGGACAGTAAAAAAGGAGAATCACAGATTAATGTTGGAATTGAAACAGAATTCAAGCCTAATGTGGCTGGAAATGGTGCAAAATGCCTCAACTGGAAGAAGAAGCAGTGTTACAGAAAACTAATGCACCTTTGGGGGAAGGATAGAGAGATTTGGTACATTTTTCAGCAAGTTTTTCCTGACAAATACCTCCTTTCCACTGAACTAAACCCACACAAAAGGAAAAGTTAAAATCTCTCCGAGCAACCAAATGCAGAAAGTCCCATTCTGAGACAATAAGAGCATATCTACCAAGAGACTAGGTATGGCATTTTACGGTATACGTTTTTACCTCTAAATTGGAATTATCTTAAAAATACCAATCAAACATAATTTGAACTCACATGATATACTTGCCTGGCTAACAGACATAACAGAAAAAAATTCTGTCACCACCTGCCTAATACCTGAAATGGTCTCTTCCTCTTACAGGGGGTTTACCAACTTTGAGGCAGGTGTTACATGACCAGACAAATAATGAGGACAAAACCCACTTGACACTCAGGTAAATATTTCACTCCCATTTAGCTGTTCCCGGTAAATCTCTGTATAAAATAAATACAGGCTAAACTCCCACCCTGGATTAACCAGTCACCATGTAACTTTCTCAGCCAGAAAAAAGCATCAGCAGTTCTCTCTCAATCTAGCCTTCGTTGCAGCCTTGGACAGCAGTGAAAGCAAAGGGTAGGAAAGCATATAAGCACAGGAACAAGGAGCAAAGAATAATAAATTCACCCAAACAACTTCAGCAGATTCAGAAAGGCCAAACATAACCTACAGCATACAACTAAAGGATAATTCTCCCTGTATTATTCCAATTTGTCTTCCCAGTTTCTACTATTTAAGCTTTGATGCTTCCCGGCTCCCACCCACCCACCCCCTGCCAGCAGGCACAGGAATAAAGCATTACATTCTATTCAGAACAAAGGAAATTACCTTTCTCTTCCAGATTTAGAGATCACATTTTTCTAGTTTATTTATGGAAACGCTATGAAACATGTACTTCAAGAACCTTTGAGACAAGCAGACCATGTGCACCACTGATGTAAACAGCCGTTTGGCCATGAGTAAACCTGAACAGACAAAATGAGAATCAAGTCTTCTCTACTACCCAGTCCTGTAACTGACAACGCCCAGAATAAGAGGGGGAAAGAACCCAGGGGACCCCACAATCTGCACCACGATTACATGCAGCAGAGAGCACTAGCTCTCACGAGTTTTATTCTGAAGCACATCACATCTCCCACCAAACAGGGAAGCTGCAGCATGTATTGCGAGATTAAAGTGTTTTAGTATCCAACTTAATTTAGCCTCCACACTGTCATTTGGTCTTAAAGTGTGACAACCTCACCACCATCACCCTAAAAACATTAGCCATAGACCTGCTAAGCAAGCAGAAAAGAAAAAGGACTTTGCAAATAGATAGATTAAACTGTTATACAGAACAAGAGGAATGAGAATTGTTACTAGAGAAGCACTGCCAATACTTGCAATGTAAATTTTATTTCATTTCATTGGAGATGTCCAAGCTTCCAATGAGTTTCACTGTATGTGTTTATATATATTTATATATGTATCTTTCTAACCTCACAGGCTTCACTTTATGATCATCCTTGACATCATACCTCATCAGTCACCCTTAGCTCACTTACAGATTCCATAGTTCTGTTAGCACTGCTTTACTATGTTCACTTGTTCTAATGGGACCAGTGATTAGCAGGAAAAGAAAATAATACTTCTCAGATTAAGTAGGTGTTGAAAGAAGGGAAGAGAGGAAATGCAATTCACACAGAAAGCAAGAGAATTACAGGTGTAAAGACCACCAGAATCTTCTTCAAACAGAACTATTCAATTTGCTCCTATTCTTAGGCTCCAAGGTTTTATCAGTTGTCACGTACATCAGTACTGTGTTCTTATGATTGTTCTGAGACAGTTCTCTAAAATGCCTCTACTTGTATGCATGACAACCCAGGAACACGTTAACATGGAATGAGAACTCAGATCTTAGGAAAATTGCGGCCTGAATTTATTAGGCTATCTCCAACAGCTCTACTTGTGCCACAACATGTTTGCAAGAGTCAGTAGGTTAGAAAAAGCCCATTTCATCATGACTGAATGACTGCCTCTAGATTGTGAAAAATTACTACAGAAAAGAATTATTGGGAAGGGATTCCTACAAGCCATTGCCTTCAATACAACACTAGGAAATGTGTTTCGGTTTTCCAGTGGAAGTCTTCCTGACAGCTTGAAGGAGTTTATAATTTCCACCTTATCAGTAAGAAGTGTTTGGAGTATCAAAACTGTATCTTCTGTTGAGATGCTACTGACAGATTGTCATCACTGACAGCGAATAAGAGGTCACAACTAGACAAACTTTGATGCCCAACAAGAGCTAATCCTGCAGAAGTGTCACTTCTTGGGGAGTAGTGAGTTTGCTTTAACCTAGCAATAGTAAAGAACTTCTATTACCCTACTCTCTGTGACAGCTATGTCTATCTTTCATAAAACACATTATCATGTTCCAATTAGTGTGTTAAGAGGGGAGGAACCAAACAAAGGATCTGCATAACACTTTTTCCTCCTGGTCAGTGATTATTACAAAAAAAAAAAAAAAAGAAAGAAAAAGGAGAAGAGTAGTCTTAAAGAACTTTAATTCTATAGTTTTTACTAAGACATCACAAACACCTTTTCAGTATGATCTACTTAAACATTTAAATTTTATTGTCACTGAGCAGGACAGATTTTATTTGTACAATCCTCCATTATTATTATAATCCTACAATAAACTCATATTATAAACACTTAAAAATTTAACACACTACTGAAACACAAGCATAAAAACAAAAGCCAGAAAGCATTCAATACACAACGTAATATTATTATGCAGGCATGCAAGCGTCAGAAGTTCGCTGAACTGCAGTTTTCCAGCCTTTTGGGATGTGCTGGACTCAAACAGAAGACCAAGCCAAATCCCTGTATCTCCATCTTGAAGGACATTTTTAGATTTCAAGTGATGTTTAGAACTCATTCCAAAAAGAGAGAAATTCTTCATCACCAAATCCATGACATATCTATGGATACAAATATCCAACAGTCTTCCCATTACTTTTCCTTGATAACTTAACAAATAAATTTTAAAAAAGTGCTTTCATCTGCTGAGTTTCTACTAAAAATTCAAGTAAATATACCAGGAAAGCTCCCCCACCCCTTTTTTTTTTTTTAACTGAGTAAGCACTGAACTGCAGTGTTACTAAACTGACAGTCTCTTCTGTATATTTTGCAATTGTCTCAATAATGCCTTTTGTATTCTGTCTTGTACGAAGTATCTTCAGTGTTAAAGCTCCAATAACACTTTTCAAAACAGCACCAGCTGTTGTTGCACGAGAAAACCCCTAAAGAGAATTAACAAAGTGTCACAAAGGGCTTAAGTCTTCTGCTTCACAGTAAGTCTGGTTTTTGTTTGGTAACAGGTTACCCAATTTTCAGGGTCTGTTTTGCAAACTTCAAGTTGCCAATTTTCAATATTGTTTTTTTTTAGACACCCTTTGACATTCCCCACATTCTGGTGACATTCAAGACTTTACAGATTCCAAATAGTCTTTCATGCTTCCTAACCCTCCAGACTGATGACAAATATACACATCCACATACATGTATAAGCCAACAAGATGACAATCCCTAAGTAGTTTGGAATGTTGTAACCTATTGCACTGTGCATTCTTCTTTATAGATACCCAGTTACACTTCATACTGAGCTCTCAGATACGGCTAGCATTTTCAACACTTAACACACACAGCATAGTGGTAACTGTATGGGAAAACATACCGATTCTCAGTTAACAGCTGCTGCTGCTCAGTTTGCTGTATCAAGACTATTGTGTGTGCTAACATAACTATATTTCATTATGGTAACTACTTTCTCCAGTATAACTGCAGAGTTTCTCTTTTGGAGATGTTTTTGCTGTAAATTTGCCTAGTACTGTGTGAAAGCTATAGCCGTTCTTCCCTTTTGCGATCTCAGGAGTCAGAACCCAAGTAGCCTTTATTAGATTACAGTTTGGCAACAAGACTTTTACTGTCTACCTTCAGCCTAAGAACTCATATACTTGGGTTTGGCATCTTCTTTCTTCACATTTTGCTTTTTTTAATTCCTACAGTCTCATCCATTGACATTTCTGCATATAACTGAGCATGCATGACATCCATACTAAGTCAGAGATTTTTATTACCTTTTTTGATGAAAACTGGGTCATGTCACCTCCCTTGCATTTCAAAATCATGTTGAGTCACCATGCTGAGTTTGGTTACTTACGCTGCAAATAGCTGCACTTAATACAGCTAAATCTTAATACACATTTGATCTGGACAGTTTGGCAACCCCAGAGAACTACTCCTATCTAAATAGGCAGTAAAATGTAAAACAACAGCAAAGAACTTAGGTTTCATCCTCAGTTTCAGTGTTGCCATAACTGGAATATACATCTTTGGTTTGACTCCTTACTTTATGTGGAAGCTTCACTTTTATTTAAGTAGCTGAATCTCACACTGTCACAACAAGTTGAAAATCCTGAAAAAAACTTTAATATCTCTCCCCACTTACACAGACTTAATCCTATACTGACCACTGTTGTCATCTTCTCAACACTGTAAACTATATCCAAACAACAACAAAAGACCCCCAAATACCTGTTTTTCTTTAGCCTGCCCATTCTTTCTTCCCCATGTTAGGTGGCAAAAATGGGCTCATTTTCTAGACTGACAAAGCATAAATGAACAGAGACATTAGTATGTCAACAAGAAGTTACCTTCACTTGGTCTTTGTCTTTTCTGCCTTAACCTCCTAAAACTACTACATGCAACAATTTTTCTCTTGAAAGGCAAATGCAGCCCTGGGACATAAGAATTTAGAAAAGCACATGCTATGTGTCCTACATTCCCTTAAATAAAGTGTAGGATAAGCACATTTAGTGGGACAAGACAGTAAATACTGAGTGTAATTAAGCTGTAAAACCTAGGGAGGTTAATTAAGTACTGAAATTCAGGGAATGTGGTAGATTTTCTACCACTTACAGTTCAAAACAAAACTATCTCTTCTGAGAAAGATATGCTATATCACAAAAGAATTTACAGGTGCAATATGAAAGTTTCTAGGCAATTTTATGGATAACTTTACTATAGTGTGATGTTAAATATTGCATCGTAACAGCCTCTTCTTGACTTCAAAAATTAGATAACGAATACATTGTTACCTAAACATTTTGCAATTCCTCCAAAGAAAACTCTGGCTGAGAATACCTCCCACCACGAAAACAAAACTGGAGGGAGTTTCAAAATAAACCACACTCCTGCTGTGTTTAACAAATGGTTTGGCCCTCCTGCCAAGATGAAAACACACAAAAGTAACAATTCCCTGTTACCACAGCAAGTTTCCATAGACCACTGCATACCATTAGCAGCAAGAACTAAATCTCTCTCTCATATCCTCCCCAAAGCTGATGATCATAGGAAAGAGTTCCCAGTAAACTCACCCAGAGCTAGTCTCACTCCAGTGAGACCAACAAGTTTATTAATCTTAAATTTCTAAATTTTTTATCTCCTGGTTTGGAGAACTTGCTCTGGACTCTGAAAACATCACATTCCATAAAGTTTTGTTATGATGATTCAGTTATAGAATGGTTTGAAGATGGTCAGATCTCCCCGTTATAGAAAAACAAAACAGTTAATTGCTGCCAAAAGGGAAACATTCCTCCTTTCTTTCCTGTTCCCCTGCTTCTTTGCTCCATATAGTGAAATCAAACCAACCTCACAATAAGCCAGTTCAAAGAATAAATGGAACTTCCCCCTATTTTTCATCAACTAGCAGCAGTTAGTTGTTTACTAGCTTATTTTTCTGAACAAGCTTGCTAGAGAATCAGACAAGTAGTGGTGCAACGAAAAGAGCAGAAATATACAGCTAGGAGGATAAGGTTAAAAATACCCATATTCTTCAGCAGATATCATTAGATTGATTAGTTGCACCATAAAATTACATGCTTAGCATTACATCACTTCATCTTCCTATTAAATAGCTAAACAAAACAATCATTCTTATTTTAGGATATTTATGCGCAATACAGTAGCACACTAGGCTTACATGAAAATGTATGGATTTGCTTTCTGCTCCACAAGACTTTTGAAAAGTGAACACCACCACTTTTGTACAAATATTACATACACTATAATTACTTCTGACCAGAAAATTATGCGTATTGTTTTAAATATAAATTTACTTACACTTATATTAAGTTACTACAGCAACAGCTCCGCTTTATCTGGCATAAGTTTTGACACAATCAGCAGTACATTCAGATCCTGATCTTTACCAATTTCTTTAAAAGCAAATGTCTAACATTTGCCCATGCATGATGACAATTTAACTGAATTTTACTGTTACATTTTTAAGGGTCTGAAATTTTTTAGTTGTCTATCCACTAATAAGTTCTATTCCAATACTATAATTTTGATATTGTTTACCCAGTATCAAAAAGTACATCTATGAATGCTTTGGTAACAAATTAAGTCTTTTAAGAATCTGTTTTTCCAGCTAACACTGAGAGACAAGGAAGGGGTGAGTGGGTGTAGGGGGTAAGACTCTCACAGGAAAGGAATCTATCCATGTTAAAATTTAAGACAATGTAAGACAGTTTTCCTACAGAGTAACAGTAATGCTTTGAAGTGGTTTGGTCACTGAATGACCATATGTTTGGTCCACTGTTTCATCAATCAGCTCATACACAAGCCCTCAACTTCTTGATTTCTTGGCTAGTGAAGAGGTACTGACATCAGAACTTTATGTTATCAGCATCTGGCAGCACCTCCTTAGAACTCAGTGTTGCCTATACCCTTGCCCTTTTTAATGCTTAACTGTATCACCAGTTTGAATGCTGTGCAAGTATGCTAGGCTCTCAGCACATTTACATTTCCCAGTTGAAAAGATTACTTTGAAAGGGAACAACACAACCCAAGAGATCCCTCTGATGAACAAAATCTCTGAAATCCATTCAGGCTTTTTGTGAAATACCACAATCCAAGAACAGCACTGTGATGATCTTTCCTTCCAGATCCTATGGGTTCTACAGCCAAGCTAACCCATATTATACCACAAGATAATTTTACACTGCTGAACTATCTTCATATTAATAAGTGAACTGTAGAAAATAACTGCAGAAAAAGTTTCAGACATTAGTAAGACAACATTCAAGACATTCATGCTGCAAGAGAATACATAGAGCAGGAAAGAAACAGGGTAGTTTTTCAGCTCATGTTAACTGGCATAGTAACACAGTAACAGGAGTCAAGTTGCAATGAGCTGGAAGAAGTGACTGAATCCACTTGAAGATTTTATTCTGCACAACACCCAAAGCCCAGTCTTTTCTAATCAGCTTCAGAATTACTAGCTACATTACAGCAGTGGTAGAGGAGAGCCCAAACATTAAAGGTTGCTTCCTACTGAAGAGTGCCATTGGATAAGTAATTCTCCACTGTACAACAGAATCACATTTTTGAACATTTATGAATGTAACAGCTATCAGTATATTAGGATGGGTATACCTTTATGTGATTTGCATGTCTACCTTGCGCTGAAATACTAAACTAACTTGACAGTAAGATTTGAGGGTTTTGTACTTCTAACATGTGACCTAAAAAAGAACACAGTATGATTAGTAGTAACCATTAAGGGTCTGCTCCCTAGAATCTTCAACAGAAAAGCAACAGCATCTTCTTCACTTAACACAAGATACCATGGAAGTCAATGACATTTTTTTCTTTTTAAAAACTGTCCCAAACATCAAACTCTAGAAGTTTATGAATGACCGCACTGCTTCCTCTCAGCTTACCACAGTTTGCTCCACAATAACAGATACATCTGCTTTCTTATTATTTGAAGTGTCTATGCTAACACAGCCACGTTTTCTGTGTTTTATATTTTCAAAATCTGTTCTTTTCTGCCACATTAAATATGAATCCAGTGCTCTTTAAAAAAAGTAGCTTGAGTTAATCATTCATTTCCTATTATGCAACATCTACTGCTCCTCTGGAGATTTTACAAATCTTGAAATGTTTTACATGTTGCACAAATACATTACGTATTCTAGTCTCAATCCTGTAGTGAACTCTGTAAGAAAGGAACACAGGTTTGGTGTTCCAGACATTTAGAGCAATTCAGGGGGAAGAAAACAGAGGCAGCAACAAGTTGAAAAAGCCTGAGCACTGTTCCAGAACTGCCCCTTCCTTAGCCACTCATCCTCCCACAACATTCCTACAGAAGTTACTACGAAAAACCTTTCAGGATTGGTCACTAAGTGCTGAAGTGATCTTGAAGACCATCAAAATGCTACCCTTTAATTTGCAGTTTAAGAATTGCATCCTGGCAGGCAGAAGAATTCACCCCTCCATAAAAAGTACCATATACAAAAATCACAAAATAATTTCAAATATATTTTGAGATTAATTTTTACATTGTTCAGTGTTTTCATCATCTTTCTGTTACCTGACATGTATGTCTTTCTTCTTTGCCAGTTGAGTGATAGTCTACATAGCATATTCTGAAAGATTTAATTAGTATCAGGGAAAACAGGTTAACATGATACAATTCCGGGTTTGCTTTCTCTAAAGTATCTGGACCACCTCCCTCCTCCACCAGCAAACCCAGGTAAGGAACTTCCCATCCTCAGCTGATTCCTCTCGTGCTTACACAGATTCTTATTTGCGAGTTTAAGAAAAATCTTCTCCCAGGTCTGCTTAATAGCACAATAGAGTAACTGCCTCACTTCTAGCAATTGCTCTTCTCCAAGCAACTTGCCTCCGTTTTACTCCAAGATTGTGACATCATACTTCAAAGTTTTCATGACAATATTGTAATACAATGGTGGTGGAAAAGACTAAGTTAGGATCACTAAGTAGCATATGATGAAAAACACTACCTCAGCCAACAGAGCTCTGTGTTGATGCATGGGAGCAACCACGAATGGCTGCGTGCACTACAACTCTCTCTGTATCAGCTGCTCTAAGTTGGTGTTACTTTTCTCCAGACATCTTGCCACTCTTCTACCTTTATACCATGGTACACAACTAGCAAGGGAATAAACACAAGGTTGAAATTTTCATACACTACTACACTATCTTCTCTATAAAGTCAAAATACCTTAGAGCTACCAGAGATTCGACAGCTGCTTTCCAGTATCGCCAGTGAGGCTCACAGCACCTTTCTCATAGGTAAAGATGCTCTGCTTAGGGAATGATCCCAGAATTCTAACTGCCCTTATAGAAAAATTACATATCAAGTTATCTGGTTGCAAGAGCTTCACCTGCCCACCCACCCCCAGCTTTTTGATTTATAAATAAATACTTTTCTTTCTTAGCTCCTGTGATTTTGTCATGACAAGACAATATTGTTCCTTCTCTCTCCTTGAAGATTCCTTCGCATATTGAGAAAGCTGGTGTGTGATTTTTTGCCACCTCATTAATGCAAACATTTGTTCAGTTTTTCATACACCTGTTCTTCCCTCAACTGTTCAATGTCTTAAAGAATGAACAGGAAGCCTCAGCCTAACCAGGCGCGCTCATTCACCAAAAAAAAGAGAAATCATTACCTCTTCAAGACACACAGCTTTCACAAGAAGAGGACTGTTTATCTCAAGTGCAATTCTACCTCACAAATCAGGAAAGCAGTACCTACACACAATAGATTAAGCTATTTAATCCTCTTGTACACCTATTTTTTTTCTTCCTTTAAGGTAGTTTTTTAAAATATGTATAACCAAGGAAAATACAGATCTGATGTTTAGGTCTGAACCTTTCAAAAATTCTAACTCAAGCAACCTTTACACTAACTTTGCTAAAGCCCTTTTTTCTTACTCACTAAAAAAACCAGAATTGCTTAGATGTGTATAATGTAACAAATACACAGATTTATAATTTTTTAAAAATAAAAAATTAAAGCAGTACATTAAGTGGCAAATTGTTTTTATATGTAAATTGTAATCGCATTAAGACACAGACAGCATTTTAAAATAGCTTTATTAAATGAAACCAGGTGAGCTGATATCATAGAAAGTTTAACACACTCTTCAAAACATAAAAAGGACACAGTTCATAAGAGTAAAAGCAAATGCAATCACACTGAAGTTTTAAAACTAGCAGATCCTCACTTACCAGGGAGGGGAAGAATCTTTCCCTGCTTTTCACATCAACCTTTTGAGTACTCACTACTGAACTACCTGAAGAAAATGGCAAGGAAATTTTAAGAAAAATTACTATTGCTAAGAGCTGAAGAACACTTCTCCTGTGTTTACAAGAACAAACATTTGGCACGTTTAATCTTGTTATCTTCATTGGTTTCTAGAACTTAAATTATACTTTAAATTTTAGTATTTATTTTCAAAGTTCTAGAAGAACATTTTACATGTCTTGACTTATTAGTCAGTTTATATTTGGGATATTAGCATTAAAATACATTCTTCCAAAATACCTGGGTTTCACTACATGTACTTGATTTGAGAGGACACCACTAGGTCTCCAAGCATAAAATTTTCAAAACAGGCTTCTCCACACTATTATCCACATTTAGAACTACATATTTTTGCTCAATCCGCTTTTGAAAACTTTCAAAACCACTACTTAGCGCAGAATAATACTTTCCTTGTGGGTGACTTGCAAGAAATGTACTATTTTAATTGAGGAAAATGAGAGTTTCTTGTACCAGTTTTCATTTCCAAGTTCTCTCTATGTGATCTATAATGCATACAAACCCCACTCTAAGGGATGGAATCACTCATATCCATCAGCTATGAATCACATGTGCTGCTTTTTATTAATTGTAATATAAACATGCATTTGAAGACTGCTTTTGGACATAGGCACATGAGATCATTTGCAGGCAAGGTAAAAATCTACTTCTGGAAAATAAATTCTATGAAAATAAAATATTACATTTAAATTATAATCTTTTTCAAACCTAAACTGCCTAACTTAGACTACATATATGCTTGTTTAGTTGGAAAGCTCACTTTATCTGTCCAAATAAAGTAATTCCTTACTTACTCTTTAATACATCACAGGTAGCTTAGAAGTTAAATGTATACACACACAGATCTAGACAGATAGAATGGAGTACACGTGCTTGAATGTACACCTACCACACCAAACACCTTAATAACCCATGTATTTTTTCAATCAGTTCTACTCCCTCCTCCAAGATATACATTCCTTCCAAGAGTTTATCACAATTTACCTCCCCACTTCTATGCATTCAGCATACAATCACCTGCCGTAGAACAAGTTTTCCTCCCAGCTCAGAATACACAGGGTGAAGATGCATGTTATTAAGCTGCAGGACTGGCTCAGTTGCAGTCAAAGCAGTAGCCCTGATCTTGTTCCATCACCAAGCCTGTACCTGATACCATCTCTATCACTTCTTTCACCCTGCATTATTCAGCGCTCTCACAAGGACAGGACTGGACCAGTAAGATGACTTACGAAAGTATTTCACTGGGTATTGGTGTGGAGGGTAGAGGATAAGAGGTAACAACTTTCTTTTGGCAGTTAAGCCATAACATCTAAGGAATACCACTTCAGAACTGTTGTGTCTGACTCACCAAAAATTGAGCCACAAACATTTCCCTCTAGTGCTAGAATATTCAGGAGAGTAATCACATCTCTTTGCAACACTGCATCCTTAAGGGCACCAACATCAGAAACTCAACAAGAGCAAGAGGGAATGCCACTTCCCCTCAACTGCTGACATACTACATAACTCACAGCCTACAAAATGTTTAATAAAAGTAAACAGCAACACACTGGGACATCTACTTCAGGTATGACCTCCCTCCTATTGTATAAAAAAAAAAGGGGGGGGGGGGGGGGGGGGGGCGGGGAGCATGGAGCACATAGGGCACAAAACCACTCCCAGCTCCCCGGTCAAGGTAATAGGAAAAGAAAAGATAAATGCTTATAAAAGGCAAGCGAGGAACACTGAAACATGAGTTGGCAACAACGTTAACACTTTTTTTTTTCCTCCCCTGCGCAGACGCCACAATATAGCAGAGGAAAGATAAGGCAGCAACTAACAACGTATGTCACAACTGTTACATACGACAACCGTGTTCCAGGCCTAGCTTCAGCCAGCAACGAAACAGAAGGCCTAAACCAGATAAAGATATGGAAACAACAGAAAGCTAGTTCTGATCTTTAGCTTGGGTCTATGTGATTCAGCAGTAGGAACAACCACCTACTCCTGCTTTTGAAATTAGTAAAGTGGTAATAAACAGTAATAAAAAGAATGAAGAACTATTTACATTTGGATCACCTCTAGAACAGTATGCTTATTTCTAAAAAGTGAACATTGGATTAGGATTTGGTCATACTACTAGTCATTTGCTTAACTGTCAGTACTTCAGGCAGGCAGAATCCTGCCAGCTTATAGACATAGATTCATGATAGAGCAGTAACACACTACGACTCTTGGACACCCTGTCATATCCAGACACTCTTCCTCCAAGCACTATACTGGCAGAGGAACAGAACTCCTGTCTTGCTCCTGCCCAAAAGCCCCTGCTCCCAAATCAAAGTAGTAGTTGGGGCTCAGTATACAGTGGGCAGATCCTTGGTACAGTAGAGACCCACTTCAGATTTCAGATGAAAAAAGCCTACCCATAAATTTGGAAACCACCATATGTAGAATCCATAACAAAAGAATTGTGGCACATCACTGGAAATTATCAGACATTATTCAAAAGAAGACCTGTTTGAATCCTTTTCAAAAAAAATTGAAAGCCAAGTCAAACAAAGCTATCCAGCTATCCTTTTATCACAGTTGAGAGTATTTGTTTTCAAATGAAACAGTAAAAGACAGACAAGGTCCCTTTAACAGAAGGATTGGACTGGGGGACTATTTGTTGGGGTGGAGGGTGTGTGTGTGCCTGTGCTTGTTTCATTTTGTTTTCTGTTGAGCCTACTGTCCTATCTTCTCTATTACATATATATTCTTTTTTTTTACAAAACATAACAACCGTAAGTTAAAAGATATTTTTGAGGCAAACCTTGAAACTGAAGTGCTAATAGCTGAATTTTGATTATTTGAAAGGTTGTCATCTTTTCACTTACCAATATACAACTACAGTATTTATTCAAAGCAAGTATGAACCTGTATAAGCCAAATATATACATTATTTCCATCTACTAATATACATTTTCTCCATTCTGCTCCATTCAAAGAGCACACAGATCTGATGATATTTTTTTTAAAAAAAGTCATATTAACACTCAGCATATATTCATGTCAAGCTAGCATTTCCTAGAACTGAAACCTATCCCCTTTCACAATGAGCAGGAAAAGGGAAGTGGTGATCAAAGTATTAAATTATTATCAGGAGTCTCCATTTCCATTTATTAGACTTGTATAGCCCTTAGGGTTGAGGAGAAAGCCCTGAAATCATTGACAGAAGTAAATCATTAAGTACTGCTTGCATGAAACTCTTCCATAGCTTTCTGGGCATTACCATTGTATCAGAACCACCACACTTCACAGTGTTAACTTGCCGTGACTTCACTTCCACTATAAAAGGCACTTTTAAAAAAAAATAATTAAGTACTATTACATTTGCTGTAGTCCCTAAACACACAGAAAGGCTGAAAATAAGAATTACTTCTTTTGTTCAAAGTAAGTTTTTCCAGCATTAGAAAAATGCCATTACATTTCACCAATGAAAACTCCTCTAGTTACAAATCCAGGCTTTTGTAACTAACAATACAACTTCATACTTCTATGAGTGACCCTTGGAAATCTGCCAAAACTAATTAATTATCAATCTGTTGGTCGAAACTGCAAGTTGATAAAAAATAATAAATCAGCAACCAGACAAAAAACCCACTCCTCAAAAAGTAACTATTGCATTTGATAAATCAGAGGTTATCTTGGTTTACTTTCAGTTATATAATGCTAAACGATTTTCCCAACAAACATTTTAACTGTGCCTACTTACCAGCTAACCATTGCTAGTTACATTCCTTTAAGTTCTGTTACAGGTAGCTGAAAACACAGGTGAATTAAATGTTCGTGGAAACAAACAGCAAGTCATCTGGCTTTTAAAACTGAATGTAGGTACCACCTGATGCATCTATGATGTCCTCATTAAGAAACTCACTCCAAAAGCAGGTATCACCTGATGCTTGTATGTCGTTCTCATTTAGAAACTCACTCCAAGGTAAATTCTCTATCACAGGAAGTACCCTTCCTTTTTCACAACTGCATTTAATTATTTCCTAGTTAGCTGAACAGATGAACAAGGATGTTGTTTAAATCACAACCAAAGCTGAATTTATACATAAAACTCTTTACTGAAACATGAGCACCAGGTTATGTATCTAGAATTAGGTAGTTTGAAACATAAATTAACATCCCACTAAGTTTTAAATGTTCCCTCATCTTTAGAACTACCCTTACTTCGGTTGCCCTTCAATTGTTTAATTCATGGTCTTAAGAAACCACTAACAATACTAAATACATTACTAAGGAAGCAAGCATCCTAGTGGTTTCAGCACACTAGTAAAAAGTCAAGGTCGTTTCAAGACAACTTACAAGCAAATAGCAAGTAGTTGCACATCCAGCAGATATATGGTGAGCCAATTAAAACCCGACGGCTGAAACTATTACTGTCCCTAGCACTGTACGACTCATTTCAAAGCCAGGATATGGTATCTACTCATGAACCACCACCTGAACTGAAATTTTTCAGCCTGGCACACCAAACCAATCACTAGCCACTGCCACATCAATATTGCCTTTTTGTATGCCAGTGTTCTACAACTGGCATTGAACAGGTTTGGCTTTAGGAACTGGCTCAGAAGTCCTATCTTCACCATTTAAAATGCATGCGACAGAGAAACAACCACCTACTGTTTTCTGAAAAAAAAAAAAAAAGCAAACACAGTTTTAACTAAAATCTAATTATTTCCCTACAACTACTCTAAGTTAACAAAAACACTTTAATTTTTACTGCTTTTAGAGAAGGAGAAGTTTGATTACTTCCAGTTGTAGGAAACTGTTGACTCACCATAATTTCATCCCCATTACATTTAAGAACATGTTTCATTAAAAATGCCTACTCGGTGATTTTCACACTTCATTCTCCAGTTTTCTATATGAGCTGTAAAACTTTGAATTACTTGGTCCAACCCAGCCAGTAAAAAACAATTCTGAAGAGCTATCCAAAGACCACAGTTGATAAAGATCACGTAGTATTGCAGGAAGGAAAGAAGAATAATTTCAGCTTCTCCACTTTGGCTGTTCCCATACCTAAACAGTCTAATTTCAAGTGGCACACCCAGAAACTTGCTCATTTTTATATACCTTTCTATGCTGCCAGCTTCTTAAAATAAAAATGCAAATTACCAACATAAAATGCAGTAATTAGAGCCACAGAAATAGCCCACAATCAGAATACACAGAATTTGTTCACCCTAATAACGCTATTCACGTTCATTTCCAACAGCTCAAAGACGTAGAAAGACAACATAAGAACAAGTTTGCTACTATGCTCTTTAACAAGACTTCTTAAAAGTTCCCAACTCTGTAAAGTATATGCATCTGATTAAAAATGCGGCTACCTCACCATCTATATATCAAGATATACTGTCTCCCGCTTAAACATTAAATAAGCTACCCTCTTTCGAACCCTACACTGAGCAAGACAAAGGCAGGGAAGTTATTGATTGGCTGAACCAGACCCCTTCAGGTCATCTTTGCTCCTCCTTCCTCAGTTCCTACCAAAACCAGAGAGCATCCACTATTAGTACAGGCGAGGAGAGCATCCCTCTGCACTACTGAGTCAGGGACAATACTCTCAAAGGGCTTTAAAATGGATTTTTAAAAAGGATTCACTAGTTCTACAGTCAGTTATCACCTGCACCCTCGCAACTGTTACTACTTCGGACCATTCCATTAAATCAGTAAATAAACCCCTTCTTGGCTCTGTTACAGAGTTACAACTTTTGGAAGATAATGTTTCATTCCAGATACAAAGTAGCAACATGCTGCTCCAGCCCCCTGAATGTCCCCGACAGCCTCCTTGTCGCCCATCTACCAACTTCAGATACTGCCTTCCCAGACAGTTACGAGAGAAGCTGGGATTAACACATAGTCCCTTTGGCAGCCTGCGACGACTTTGCTCCAGCATCAACAGGCAGTAACTCCGACTTCTACGGGACGGCAGACAGCCCGCCCGCCTGTCATAGGAGGGCAGCGACTTCCAGCCAGCCCTGCTGCTCCCCCCAGAGCAGGAGGCTCCTTCCTACCTGTCTGCCCGCAGACCAACCTTCTCCCTCCCGTCCCGAGCGCCCTGCCGAGCCCCTCACGGCTGCAAGCTCCCCTCCTGCAACGCCCACCCCAAACGCAGCCCGGAGCGTCCGTCCTCCCCCTCTGCCTCCGCTCCCTGCGCCCCGGACCCCTCCACCGAGCGGCTCCGCCGCGCACCCATCCCCTTCCACGCCAGCCGTCAGCTTCTTCCTCGTTTAAAGCCAGCCCGCGCCCCCTCCACGCATACACACAAGGGACGCAAAAAGCCAGTATTAATATTATAAAATAATAATAGAAAAGCAGAGCCCGCAAACAACAAAACACAAACGCACAACTTACCACCCAAGTCAGTCCCCCCGCTGCCGCCGCCGCCGCCGCCTCCTCCAGACTTTGCCATTTTCTGCCCGTTTCTCCGCAGCCGAGACGAGGGCGCAAGGAGACAACCGAGAGGGCCGGCGCCGACACCGACACCGAGCCGCGCAGCGCGCCCGCCCTTCGCGCTTCGCCCCGGCCCCTCAGGTGCCGCGCGGGCCTGGGCGCCCCCGCAGCCCCTCGCCCGCCTTCACGCACGCACAGGCACTCCCGCCCGAGGGCTCCCCACCCGCTTCGGCCCGGCTCCTAGTTCATGCCAGGGAGCGCAGCCGAGGCGAAGGAAAACAATCCGCCGGAGCGGGCGAGGAAAGCGACAGAGCGGCGGAGCCGCGCCGCGGAAGGAAGGGCAGCCGAGGGCCGCGCCGCCCGCACAAAAGGGCCCTTCCGCCGGCCGCGCTCCAACCCGAGGCCGGGAGGCAGCGGGCGGGCCCAGCCGGGCCTGCGGCTCTCGCTAGTTTAAAGGGACTGCCGGTCCCTGTACCTCACGGCGGCGGCGGCAACAACAGCCGTCGCTATCGCCGCCGTAGCGCTGCCTCCCGCCGTCGCCTCCTCTTCTCCTTCCTCCTCCTCTTCTTCTTCCTCCTCTTCTTCTCTCCCTCCTCCTGCCCCTCACCCCCGGGCCCTCCCCCCCGCAGCCACAAAGGCCCGGAAAATAGATTAATAATAAAATCTGCCCCTCGTCCCCTCCCCCGCCCGCGCCTTCCCCCTCCGCGCGCGCGCGCACCCGCACGCGAGCGCCCGCGCAGCCTCCGCCCCCCCTCCCCTCACGCACGCACGCACGCACACGCCGGTCGCCGACACCCGGAGCCGGCCCGGCCCTCCTTCCCCTCCTCTTTCCGCCCCGTCCCCGGTGCCCGGTGCCGCTCCCCCGCCTCCTGCCCACCCCCCGCGCCGCTCCCGCCGGGACCCCGCGCTCAGACAATAACTGCGCTGCCCCCGTCTGGCATCCGCGTCGCGGCCGCCTTCGAGCGCAGCCGGGCCGGGCCGCCCTCCCCTCCCCCTGCGCCCCGCGCCGGCCCGCCAATCACGCACCGGAGGCGGGCGGGCGGCGAGGGGCGCCGGCCAATCGGCGCAAAGGAAGGAGCGGCTGCGGCCGCGTGAGACGTCACTGCGGGTGGCAACAAGGAGACAGCCGTGCCGCCGCGCGGGGGCGCTGCCGCGCGGGAGGGGGAGGGGCGGCGCGGGGCAAGGCGCCACGGCTGGGCCCGATCTGCCGCCGCAGCGCCCCGCCCGGGCCGGCCTGTCCCGCCGCCGGGAGGGACCGGCCTCGCCTCGCCGCCCGCGTCCTGGGCGGGCAGCGCCGGGCTCCGCCGCCCCCTCGCCGCAGCCCGTAAGGCGGGGGCGCGGCCATGCGGCCGGCGGGGCCCGGCGCTCGGCTGCCCCCCGCCGCCGGCTTCGTGAGCGGCGCCGGCCGCCGATGCCACCTACCGCCGCGGGGCGCGGCGGCGCGGGCAGGTTACGGTCCCGGAGCACCGGGCAGGGTGTGTTTATAAACCTGGCTGCAGAGGCACGGCCCGAAGCACCCGCCGGGCCCGGGCCCAGCTCGAAGAGCTGTTTTGGAAAAAGCACCTTGTGGTGTCACTTCGCACCGACCTCCGAGGCCGCTTACGGCCTGCGCAGGAACCCTACGGTGCACCTCATTCCAAGTGTGAACATGGGAAATATTTACGGTTTAAGACCCTTCCCAACAATAGTGAAATACGTATGACCATAAATATTATGGTCATAGATTTTTGACAAGGCTAAAAAAATGCTTTGGCATGTGCAGCTTCTCAATTTGTGATTTCCACTTTTGCTGTGTGAAATGCAAACACCCTGCCCAGTGCAGTGCATTCTCACTCCTTGGATTATTCCCAAAGTAAAGTCAGAAAAGGAGGGATTAATAGGAGCACTGCACGTCAGTTAGTAGACAAATTGGTACCTGAAGAGAATAATTTCAAGTGAACAGTAATAACTTAAAGGTTTTTCCTTTTGCAAGATGCTTTTCCTGAGAATTAAAGGGATTGGAAACGGAGCAGCTGCCTTTAAGGATTCAGTTGTAATGTTCAATTGCCCCTCAAGGGAAGGATCAGAATTCCTAGTAAATACTGCTTATTTAGCATAATTTTACTCTGCCGGTTTCTAAGGAACCTATTAAACTAATATCTAAGTGCTGCACAGGGATTACAGAAAACAATGGCATCAGCCTAGAAGGGACAGTAAGTTGTCTGTTCCAGCCCAGTTTTATTGCAGCCACTCGTACCTCGGAGCTATAGGCTGTATCTTCTGCTTTGGTCAAAGTAAGAGGAAGTGTTCCTTGCAGAACAAGGGTAAGACAAGACCTGCAGGGCTCTGCCTGGTGCTTCAGAGTTTGGGGCTTGCTGATTAGAGGAGGGGCGTGTGTCCGACTATCAAATTTATATGTAGGACCTGTTAAAATGCATCGTGTATAGTGAACCAAGACTGCTGCAATGAATATCAGGAGGACCAGAGAAAGCAGAATGAGTACATCTGTTCAAAGCTTTTTGTGTTGGTAGAGAACCATTAACGTATACAGCAGAAATAGAACAAGTCCCAAACACTGTGTACTATGTTCTCATTAGCTCCAGCTGTTTAGTAAATAGGCTGTTCTTACTGTGGGAAGCGTGCCTTTCACAAACATTTATCCTAAGCCAAGGAGCAGATAGCGATCTAGCTTGAAGACAGGCAATTCCATATACATTAGAGAAAGACAGAGGGAGTTTGTTTCTTCTTGGCAGTTGCTGATCTTTGAATGTGCATGGTCAGACATGTTCAGTCTATGTGTTACGCTGGAGTAAATGCAGGAGGAAACACCAACTTTCCTCCAAGCATTTTTCTTTAGCCATCTTTGAAATTACTTTGTCCAAGTTGCTTTTCATTTAACTCTCATCATATACTATGCTACCAGCATGGCATGTTACTGGCTTATTGTTTATATTGGTTTTATCCTTAATACTCATACGTGCATGTTGAGTGGTTGCATTCCTAGCCAGGTAGGATTGTGTGACAAAGTTCTTATGAGACTACAAGCAGCTGCCTCCGTGGAGTTCAGAGGTGAAGAAGTGAAACTAGACTGCTCATCACGTTTCAGGTGATCCCTGCTAGAACAAACATAGAATTAGATTTAAGCTTGAATTGAACTTAAGCACCATTACATTTTGATAGGAGTGGGATTTCTTCGCTGCATGCCACTTGCCCCAATCACACACTACCAGTTTATGTCAAATACTTTACACTTACAGCATGACATATTAAATTAATAATCCCCTTGAGATAATATACACAAAGTTCCTATTTCAGTTCATTGGAGACTTATTTGCATAGTTGGAGACCGTAACATAAATAGAAGTACCCTACATATTTTCAAAACAATTGTCCACTTAAACCAGTTTCAGTAAGCAAAATATTTACTGTAACATTATGTTGTGTTTAATTATTTCAGCAGTAAGACAGCTGTATGTATGATCTTTAAGTATTTCTATATGTAGTATATACAAACTTCCCATCTATTATAAGAATATTATTTGCTGCTCCTATTCTAGTTTACATGCTGTTTAATAAAACCTTTTCTTTCTATGTGGCTTTTCATAAAACTTGCCTATTTGTGAAACTATGTATATTTATCTACTCTGAGAACATAGTCAGATACAATCACTTACCTAAATGAGTGATCACAGCTCTCAGTTTTCCACAAACTACACAGGAAAAAGCGTAATTTGCAATTTTGATCTAAAATATTTATGAAACTAACTTGATACCCGGTTACACTACACATTCTCCTTTGTATATATTTGTAATAAGGTATAAACAAACATTGCATGTTTCAATATAAAATATTCATATTTGCAAAAAGGTAATTTCCATATTCTACTGCATTTCAAAATTCCATCATAACTTATTAACATCATTGTGAAATAACGGATCAAATTACTGAGTAGGATTGTGGTAGCACAATATGACAGTTATCAATATACTCATCCTGCCTCGATTGCGAATGAATTTCAGGCCACAGTTCTAAGGCATTTAAGAAAAGTCTACCCATTGCTGGATCAGCTAATGATATAAATTTAGCCACATCATGCATATTTACACAACTGTATTTCAAACAACTTCGCTGAACTAGCAACAGCACACGCTAGTGGATTTCTGTGGGTGTACACTGTCAGTGCATGGCCTGACACCCTCATCTGAACCGTGTCCAGGACTCACCCACCTGCCTGACGTATCCCTGGCATGTTTGTCAGTGGCTGTTCCTGGAATAAGACTGTTCCCCAACCAGCCTTTTGAAAATCACCAGGTCATTTCCATGTTAAACGCCCAAGAACAATGCACTACTTTGTGACAGTCTGGCATAGAGTTTGGACTGGTTAAACCCTGTTTACCCTCCAGTTACTCCCTTACAACTAACCTGTTACTTACTGTGCCATTGCCAAGGTGTGGAGGACTTTCCAGCAGGACAGGCTGTGCATGCTGCTGACGGGGTGTTGCTGGGGACAAGGTAGAGCAGAAGCCCCAGGGTTAGCTGTGGGGACCCCAGGGTCCTGTGCTTGGGCTGCCTGCTGCGTGGCTGGGACCGCTGTACCACCTGTCCCTCCTGTCCACCCCATCTCCCCTACTGCGGGAGAGGCACGTTGTGCTGAGACCATCGCACCGACCCACTCGGCCTCTCCCCTGGACCGCACCGTCTCTCCCACAGAACAGTGAAGTCGTGTCACTTGTTAATATTAAATATTTACCTGTGCCTATAAGCGCGATATCACCCAAGTCCATCTAGCCTCCTCACTGTCCATTCAGCCTTAAACTGTGACACACTTGCGCTGAGCAGCATAAACAGTTGTTGCTAAGGCAGGAGCTGGTCACAGAAATGAAATACATTTGTACTGAAATTCCTTGTCTAGGAGAAAGCTTCCTTGCGCAGCAACCACATGCAGCGAGAGAAGGTGCATACAGAGATGCAGAAACAAAGGAGGCTGAGCTGGCCCTGCTGAGAGGAATTCTCAATATGAATAAAATGAACATCCATGCTATTAACATCTGAGGGTTTTTTAAACAGTTGGTAGCAGCAGGAAGAGTTGCAAATGCTTGGGGAGAAGTAGGGGGAACAATGGAAAGAAACATAAAATAGCGAAGGCAATGCTTTTGGAGATCTGTGCTGAACGTACATGGCATAGAAATGGCCATCAGCAGCTACACTGAGCTGAGAGGCAGGCTGCTGCAATCATTTGGAGGCTGGGAATCACCAACTGCGTTACGGCATTGTTAATTAGCATGGAGAACGCAAACAGCCAGCAAAGGGTTAGGCATGACATGCTATTCAGAAAGTCTCTGACTCCCTTGAGCTCAGGGTGATGAACACAGTGAAGCATGCTAGGCTTCCCTCAGCTGGGTAGCTTTTCTGTGTTAACACATATCCCCTTTCTTCTTGTGCCTCTATCCCAGCTCCTCTGAAAAGGAGCTCTCTCTCTTCGGCGAAGAGATGTAGTTTTGTTCCTACCAGTTCACCCAAGACTCTTTGGGCAAGGAAACGTGAGTGGCGGTTCACTTTTACCCAGCAAGACACTTTTTGCTCATTGAAGGTCCCCGTTACCAGTGTATTTCTCCAGCCTTCCAGACAGAAATCCACAATGAATCCAGAATGAGTATCAAGACTGCTCCCTAACAGCAGGAAGTCATGTCTGCTCATCCCTGGGATGACAGGAAGGTGAAGGAGTTATTATTATACAAGGCATGGGCGGACACGCTAAATCTGTGGGGAAAAGTGATGACTGATGTAGCCAACAGAGAAGCCCACTATTCTGGGAAGTGTCTAAAGAGATGGCACTTTGCCCTCTTGAGCTAAAATCCAAATTACCTCTGATACTTTATCTCTGTTTTGATATATGATTAGTAATTACTGGGGGTGGGGGTGGGGCAGGGAACAGAAAAGACAAGCTTTCCTGCACAGCTTCATTTTACCACCAGTTTCAACTGGAATCAATGACGACTAGGTCAGGATGTGCATTTGCATTTCCTTTCTCAAAATTGAGCTGTGTGGTTCTTGTAGTAATCCGAGAAGAGGAAAGTTTCATGGAATACCCAAGAAAGCCTCTGCTCAGAGCCACCGAGGTAGAGCATGTCATTAAGATGCGGCCAGTGCACCCACACAGCTTATGCTGAGGTCAAAGGGAAAAAGAGAAGGAAGCCACAAGTTTTGGAATATTTGAATAACTGAAGATCTGAGGCAAAGACCAACAAAAAGAGTTGAGTGAATGTGCAAACATCCAGCTGAAAGAGGGAGCAGGCACACGTGAGAACATCAATGAACAATACATCTGAGCACAGCAAGGGTGGAAGACAAAAAGAAGGAACTACCAAAAAGAAAAGTCTGGGCTAACTATGAAGGGTCCAGTCAGGCACAGAACAGCGGAAGCACAGACAGGCAGTTTGAAGTTACCTACCCAACAAACTAATGAACCGCTCCCTTTGAGCAAATTTGTACTGGCAGCTTCAGATTATACTGGCTCAGTGCTTTGAATCACTAGACCATGAGGTTTTTGATTTGGTACTGGATGCCCTAAAATTTGAATTACTCTTTTATAGCCCACAGCACAGGGAATGTGCTTAGTGTGTATTTCTAACAATTACAAAGCAGTTTAGAAGAGGAAGTTTATGCAATAATATTGTAATTCTAAATATTCATGTCTAGCTGACTTAAGTTGTTTATCTTTCCAGTAACCTGTTTATTAAAAATTCCATTTCCTCAAATGCATTGTTTCAGTTTACTTAAATTCTTGGGCTTTTGACAATACATTTTTCAGAAGTCTTTGAGAAAGTAATTACAAAAATCAGCTGTATACTTGAACCAAAAATATTTAAAAAGAAAAATGAAAGCGGGTTGTACAGCCGAAAAGGTAAAACGTACACAAGACTCAATGACCTACTTAATCTTAAATGTAAGCGTTTTCCGAACTTAGAACTCCATGACAATTACGCATTTCAGATCAGCTATCCCACAGTTTCTCAGGTGGCCTAATTTATAAGAGCTCAGTAGCAGCAGTCCCTATTTATTTCAACAAGAGTTGTGTAATTCAACAGCTCGGATGATTAGACAAACAGTGTTTAAAAATGATCGCTGCTAGCTGCCTCATACACTTTGCTTAATATTAATATTTGGTGAAAATAGAAAAGAAGATCAGAAATGCATTAAAAAATACCTTTTCTTAACCCTTTAGATTCTTTAACATACTGGTATTTCTGGGTCTTGAATGCTTCTCTCCAAGGTAACACATAGCTGTCCTCTGCTATTTGTTTCAATGGTGGTGTTTCTGCTTAGCATTCTACTCTTGCTGTATTTATTAGGACAACAGGTAAATAAAGTACCAAATGCAACAAATACTTTTGAATGTTTACGTTATGGTCTCCTGCTCTATTTTTACCCAACTAACAATGCTCATCTTCCCTTTCCACTACCTGCTTTACATGTCTCCCATTTACCTGTGTAGATTCTTCATGCTCCTTGGTGCCCTCCTGTTTTTCTTAAAGAAAAATAAGAACACGTTACCTCGGTCTTCAGTTGAAGTAAAAACATCCAGATTGGCGATTCTTATGCGCATCTTGCTCACTATGACTGTAGCCACCGTTGGCAGAGGTAGCAGAAGTTGCAGTAGCAACACCTTTCTATGTGTTTCAGGACTATGTGTTTGACAACTCAGGAATTATTTAGGCAGCGGTTTGCTATGGCACATGTGCATTAGAATGTAGGAACCTCAGCCTAGGTGATCTTCAGCCCAGCGTGGCTGCCAAAAGCATCTCTCCTTTGCTAAGCACCTCAGATAGCTGAATCCTGATCACAGCATTTCCTTCTTAGATTTAGGGTTCCTGGCTGTCACCTGTGAGGAAGGAAAACAATCTTTTGAATGACTTGAATATATGCGTTTTAATACTTACTGAATTAATTTTTATGTTCTAGAATAAAGTTTTTCACCTACATGATGTGTTAAAAGTAACCTGGCTTTATAAATGTATACCTGTGGTTCAATATATGTGTACCAAATAACCTAAAGAATATGGAAACAGTAGGCCTCATTATTTATACATTTATTTTTGAAATCTACTGTGCATTTAACTTGTAGTAAAGAAAAACGTTCTTCATCGATGCAGTTCTTTTAGAATATTCCTACATTTCTTGCAAACTACGAAGCAAAGAACATTAAAAAAAGGTAATATTTCAATTTACTGACATACCTAAGTATGAAAAAAGCCAGCATTATCTTTTTGCAGCAAATCCATTGCTACACAGTAATCATATCCCACATTCTTTTAAAACTCAAAGAACAACTTAGTGATACACTATTTTCTTATGTAACAACTAGAAAGAATACATTTTCTTGCACTGTGCACTTCTTCTCATAGTAAGCTCATGCCCAAGTTGCTACCATTCTGCTATAGAACTGTAATAACAACTCACCTCCTTCTTCAGTTAGTTGGTTTCCACTGAGCTTTGCTATTCCACATATGCGCTTCTGCTGGAAGCTTTTATACCAGAAAGCCTCTGAAGGGTGGAAGTAGCTCTTTAAATTTATCTGGAAGTAGTGTGGTTTCTTTTACTGCGACCCTTACAGCTGCTCACATTCTTTTACTTCCAGATAGTAAGCGCAATGAATTTGTCAGGTTTTCATGAAGAGGCAATATGCATTATCCAGAAATTTCCAACACAGAATCAGTTTCTGTCCCATTTATCATTTTCCTTCCTCTTATGTCTCTTCAAAAGGTAGAAAATTCAATTTATGCATCAATATCTTTTCTAGTATTTTTGGAAACTTTAATTAACACTAAAAGTCTCCTTTACCTTGTAACAAGTTCTAAAGTTAGTTCTTTTCCTAAAGACAGAGATATCCTTACAGGTTCTTCTATGTTCCCATACCTTTTGAGACATATTGGACACTCTACTGAAACACGACATTTTTCTGCTGTGTTCATTTCTCTCAGGACTTTTGACAGGGAATCATGGAAGCTGCTTTTTTTACTTTACATCTTACCCTTAGTTTATTGAAAAGGTGCCTGTTAGTTCCAAAGGCATGCCTGCAAATACCTTGGGTTTGCTAACCTGCATTTTTGCAGTTTCTTATTATTTTCTACACTTTCTCTCAAAAGACTCTAGACTTGGTTCTCTGGGACAAGAGCAAAGATGATGAAAGACCACACTAGCATAAAAACTGAAAACACAATGAAATTACTCAAGTCACAGAATAGCTAAAGTTTAAGTGATCAGTTACACATGTATTGTCCTTTTTGACATTAAACTCTCAAAATAAAATGTAAAGTTTCCCTCTGCTTTCTAATCAGAACATCCATTCTCCCAAATTATGAAAGCTACTAATTTCAAGTTGCTACGCAGAATTGAAGGGAGCTCAGAGCAAACAATCCTTTCCTTTCTGATAGTTTTTGTTCCAAGTACAGCAACGCAGGAACCGTGCCAACTTTCAGATCACCAAAAGACAGAGCACAGTTACAGGCCACACAGGCAGGCACATGAACCAACCCACAGGAGCCCAGCCCAAGCTACAGCGATCAAACATAACCCACGGCACGTGCTCCAGTGCTAAGCTGCTTCATCAAACCAGCATGACTGCTTTGAGCCACAAAGCTGAACGCCTGGGTAGCGCGGCACAGCACTCCCAAGCCACCCAGTACAAGAGATGTCCTCCCACAGAGCCCGCGTGCGGAACACAGCACTCCCACGCCTCCCTCCAGCTTCTGTTTAACGTTTAAATCTTCCCTGGTCATTTATGATCAGTTATTAAATACTGCGTTTCATGAGCAGAACAAGGATTGCAGCACCTGTCAACCCGCCCTCAATCGATGCTACTCCCACGCTGTTCATGGCGGGATATCCCATGATCCAGAAGGTTGGAATTCCCTCCAGGGTTGTTAGCTACACCAGGGACAGGGCTTGCTTAACAGGTTCTGTAACAGAGTAGCATGAAGATGCAAATACTATAATAGGTGAAACTACTATTTAAACTCCCTCTAAATGAATTAGCAAGTTAATGGTAGGATGCTGTGCTTTGCATTCTTACTCCTACAGGTCTTTGCAGATTATAAAAAGCCATAGTTAATCCTTCAAAAAGACAGGAAATGAGAATATTATTCTCAATTCAGTATTTGTTTGGGTCATCCTCTGGAGTGAAATTGGAAGTTCAACAGCATTCATATCCTTCCAGCAGGTATCTGTGGCATAGCATGCAAACTTCACGTATAATCCTTCACTCAGTTCTTTTGAGTTCTCCCAGTGCAATTTCTTCAGTTGTTCCTCTGTAACCTTTCTAGGCGGTGCGAGGAGAAATTTTCCCCAAGAAATAAAATCTGCTGGTTTAATTTGGTCAGAAGCCTCATCGCCCTTTGAACTATATGCATAAATGTACAAAACCATGAGGTTCTAATGTTGGTCCTAATTCCCTTCCCTTAGAACAACTGCTGCTTCACTTTCCCCTGCTCTGGGGGCCCCCCACACCACCTCCCTCACCTCTCAGGCTCCTGGAGGAGAGTCTCAAACAGATGTGAGGAAAGGCCTGTGTCACTAGGCCTGCGGTGGGTGCTGATGGTGGCCAGTGGACCTGCTGGGAACAGGAACAATGCTGGGAACGCAGGAGGACACCAGCGAGGGATGATTACTGAGGGACACAATACTGGAATGATAACAGGCTGAGGGTTCAGTTCCCCGAACATACCATGAGCGTGTGTAGAATAAAAAGCAGGTAGGAACTAAAACAATAACAGGTGGTAAACAAAATCTGCCAACAACAAAGGCTGTGGCGGGTTCAGAGGACCACATTCAAGGAACTCACTCAACAGACCATGCTACACTACTGTCATCCGCACGGCTTGCTTCCTCCCACTGCCCACCAGGGAAGAAGGAACAGCAGCCATCACGAGCTGGGGAATGCATGGAGGTTGTACGGCGTTGGGGGATCAGCCTGCGATACACAGGAGAAGCAAGAAAAAAAGAATCCAGGGATGGTATGGAAGCTTCCAGATCTTACCTGTGACTCACTTGAAAGTTGCCTTGATCTCCACTGCAGAGACTGCTTTAAAGGATGAAAACCACTAGTTTAGAAGAAGAGAAATTTGGAAGGGCTTTTAACAGTGAAGGCAACAGGGAGGGTTACCCCAGGAGACAATTGATATCACAGGCTAACCAAGGCAATCTTCCAAGAGATGGCCACAGCACTGTAGAATACATCCATCTCATTACTCATATAATTAATCCTATGTTACAGTGCTGGCTTCCTTAATCTAACATGTACTAAATACAAAATCCACTGCTCAGTACTGCTAGTAGTGACTCCTGCTTGACTCACAAGTAACACTACATGACTGCAGTGCCTCTTCCATATAATTTTTTCAATAAAATATTCTCCAGTTATGAATATAATGTTCAGTTCTTGGAGTATAATAGGTTCTAGTTGATTTCCACTTGAATTTGTTATCACATGCCAGTAAATATTCTGTTCTTTAAAAATGAATGATATTATTTCCCTTTCCCTTTTTCCACATATCCAATCTTCCAGCCACTCTTTCGCTAGCACACATGATGCCTCCACACTCTGTTCACAGATGGACTTAGTATTTTTCACTGAATATCTGCAAAGAGCTGAACTTCCTCACAAGACCAGTAATCAGTCCTGTATGTGAAGTAAATGCAATAAAAAAGTTTAAAAACGTAAATGTACTCTGGCAAGTGCTTGTTTCTCTTCAGCGTCTGTTTCCTATCATGGATTTTGTTTCTGTTGGCCAGAAACGCATGTAAATCTTCCTGTGTCTTCAGAGGGTTATTTATATATTGGGACTGGATGAATGCCCGTTTCTTTGTACCTTTCTGTCATTCATTCTTTTTCAGCAATAAACTAGTGTACAAAATATGAATTACTGGCAAGCCTTAAAACTATAAAATAAAATTGCAGAATATAGCTAGTCACAGTGCAACGTCAAGAAAAATTGCAACGTCTGTTGCACTGAATGTGAACCCTGGGTTTTCAGCCTTGTTAAAAAAAAATCAAACAGATTTATTAAAATATTCATTATCAAAGACTGACTTTGAAGTAAAGAAATAACCGATACACCAACAATATTGTCAGGGGCTGAGACAACTTCTTACAAAAGCAGTTCATACGTAGTTCTCATACTCGAGCAGGTACTTGCTGCTTTGTACCTTTGTAAGGCTCCACAATGATAACACTTCCTTCCAAAACATAATCGATTTATAAAAAAATGAAAGAATTAGTTTAGCTTCCTAAACAACCCCCCAAATGATGCCAATTTGACATTAATCAGGAGTAACCTGACCTTACTTTTTTCTGTTCTCGAGTACTGAAATTAAACTGTAGCCTGTAACACTTTCTGTTTGTGCTATCTCTGTTGTTCAGGGTTTTTTAAAATTCCAATCTGTTATTGTCAATTATTATTTTTTTTTTGGCCTATTTTCTTTGAAACTATCACTGCTAACATCATGGAAATCAATAAGTATTACTTAGGCAGAAATTACTATCCAACAACCAAACAAAACATGAAACCAGTTTGGGCCATGCTTCTTACTAAACCAAACTGGAACAGCTCCAGAATTCTTCATGCAGCCCACAAACAGGCACTTCCCTTTCGGCCAATAAAGTTTTACATCTTTTTGCCTGTCGTGAAATTGTTTTTCAATATACCAAATTATTTCCCTGGTGCTTTGGCTAAAAGCAAAAACTGCTGCAGCTTACCTGCATTATTTTGACTTTTGATATAATGCAAGCATGGACACACACAGATTACATTACCCTCTATCCTCCTCATCACAGTAATCCAGAGGGGAAGAAGCGAGTCTCTCTCCTTCCATTCTGTACTTTGCTGCCATTTGTATCTGCTCTAAGAGGCTGTGATCAACTGCTCCACCCCACCTCCTTTACTAGGAGTTTCTGCTTAAACATTGCTTTTGGATGTCTTCATTTTCTGACATCACCCGGCTTCCTTATGACTTGTTTCAGAAGGGAGTCTGTATGTTGTTATCCAAAGTGCTTATCTGAAGTCCAGCGTTTCCTCCTGACTGTGACAGAGGTCAGCTGCTAGTTGATGTTCTGGGGGGAAAACGTGTTCCCCTTGGACTTCAAGGATATGAGAGACATACATACTACTGAAGTTCCAAGGGCATGAAACAACACATAGCGTTATGCAATAAAAGGATCAAATAAACAGACCATACACTGAAACATTACAACCAAAATGCACAGTGAAATCATTTCCCTCATCATTTATAAGTTCTCTAACAGGTCACAGCTAGCCAGTACTTAAGACTCAGCCCTTCAAGTCTCTGTCGGTGTTCAGTGCCACACTGAAATCTCATAATCATTACAGATACTGTGCTCTCAGAACTCTTGGTTATGATATCTCACTAAACACACTTTCTCCAAAACCAAAGACCCAGATTATTCACCGGAACAAAGAAAGGAATGAATCTATATCAAGCAGTAGCATCCTGTTCTTAATTTAAAAACTGTTTCTATAGCTTAGACTAGTAAAAATAAAAGATGTTTAGAAATGGATATTCCTTAAATCTTAAGACTGCTTTTCAAAAAAGCTGTTCACTACCCTGAGCATTTTTCTTCTACTGAAATGACCTAAATACAAATGAGCACCTAGAAAAACATCTCAAAAATAGGGTCTATCATGGAAGTTACATTTTTCCAGCACTAGCTTACATAGTCCAGGACATTTTCTTTTCCCCTTAAGTTTTATTAAATCCTGGTATTTTTGATAATTTCTGAGTGTCATGTTTTAATTACTACCGGGTTTTGTTGTTTTTTTGCTGAGGTTTTTTTTTAATATTTTTCATCTATTCCTTTTGTCTCCTCTTATCAAATAAAAGTAAAGAAATTAACTTAATTTTTGTCACAGTATATTTACCATACTGTGGCAAATATCTATATAAAAGCACATTAAAATGTATTTAAATTAGATGTAAATGTGTAGAGAAAGATAAAGCTGTAAAGACTGAAGCAGGCTAATCATAAACGAAGCTAAGAGCCTAATTACAAAGCTTACCACAAAAGAACAAAGCCCAAGAATAAACATAACAATCTAAACAAAGGAAAAAAACCCTGTTCTTTTATTCAGACAGACAGATGGTCACCTTTATACCCTTATACTTTTTCACAATATCTGTACACCTAAAATGCAGATAATTGAGGCTGCTTGACCTTGGCTTGTTACTTTGCCATTCTTAAGTGCCATATTACAGGATAGGTGTCAAAATTGGTCCTGAAATTAGTAACTTCAGGGAAGAAGAAACTATCAACCTACCATAGACCTTTTTTTTTTTTTTTAATCCTTACTGTCCTTCTGCTTGGGTTAAATAGTCAAGATTAGCATAACACATAATCTTATCTCAGATACTGGTGCTATTACCCACGTTGATACTGTGACCAAGGATCCGTAAACACAGTATCACTGATAATTGTTTAGAGAAGCCATAAACTGCAAGGCATAAAGCAATGCTGGCAACAATAGTATCCCATAAAAGAACCTTAAGAGCTAGCACAAAGGAAGCTGAACTACTGCCAATAATGTTCAATAACTTTTTAAAAATATTCAGAGTATAGATAGGACCTAGGTCTATTCCAGCAACTGTGTTCAAGGAAGTCACTTGTCTCTACTTTTCTTCTCAACCCCCCCATATGACATGAAACAATGATACAGTAGTTCTTTCAACACTGACACGTTTTTTTTAAGTTGTTGAATTGCTTGTTGCAAAACGTGGGCAAAATCTTAAAATTTTGTCCAAAACCAGAGGTCTGAATCTATAGTGGAAATTAAGAGATTTCTGTACTTAACAAATGCTGTTTTGACAAATACTAAGAAGGTACATCAGATTCTTAACTGGTAATATATTTCCACTTCTAGCTTCAGCAACCAAAGGGGAAGAGATGGGGAGTGTAGGCATGGAGAAGAGGACAGACATCGTGGTATCTGCCTGGAACAATCTCTGCCCCCCTTGGAGCTTTCTTTTGGCTTGTTTTGTTTTGAGCTGCAAGAACTCTGCAAAAGGGTGTTCCCAGCTTCTGGCAGCCACATGTGCTGCTTACCATCTGTTTTCATTCCACTGTGCTATGGAGACAAACATACTTTATTTTTAGTGTTCTACATTTACTGATGTTGCACATAATAGGGGTTGTATCTCACACCTAAGCCCTATACGTGAAAAACCTTTCGTGGATAATGGAAGACTAAAGGTCACAGACTGCCACACAGAATCAGATGAGATAATTTTCATTACCTACTTCTCAGACCAAGTATATAATTAATACTTACATTCACTCGATTCCCGTATAAGCTGTGCTTTCTCTATACACTGTCTGCAAGGGGCTTCCTTCATATGTTTTAAAGATACATTTTCCCAGCAGCTTCCTGGGGTATAGGAAATTGCTGCTACAGTTTCATGGGTTGCCACTCGTGGTTTCTATTCTGCACACAGCATTCAGAGTCAAAACAGGATATGAAGAAATTAACAGCTGTATGATCAACCGTAGGGAAACAACAGCGCCGTACAACAAATACTTGTTTGAAAGGAAGAATTCTGTGCACAGGCTCCCACATAGTTCTGCTGAAAACCACACACTCCTAAATTAATCTGCAAGCATTAATTGGATAGCATAGAGTTTATGTAAAATTTGATTTAAAAGATTTCACCGGTACACCCCAGTGCAACTTTGGAAAGCACCCACGGCGTACTGGACAGCTAGTAAATCTTTAAACTGCACCACGCTAAACTGAATTCACGAATGTAGGTTTTACCTACGTTAAGCCATACATTTCCAGGCAACAGTATTATTTCTTTACCCATTCAACCCTCTCCCTCCTCAAACCTCTAAGCAGCTGAGTGAGAACTGACTTTTAGCTACATATGGCCCAATCAACCTCTCCTATAACTCAACCAGTATCATATCATTGCCAGCATAATTTAATACCTGTATTTCTAAAGCACATTGTAGCACAGATTTTTCCAGCATATAATACTGCAAATTCAGGACAGTGTAAGTTATTATCAAGCAGCTATTGATGAGGAATTACCTCTGGTTTCAAAAAATAATTAAAAAATTATTAAAAGCGGCACTGAAAGAGAGATCAACAGAGAAAATTAGTGTCTTTAAGACAGCTTATGCATGAAAAGATTCAAAACGTTCACTGGTTATAGGGTACTCCAAAAGACACCTGAACAAGTTCCATTTAACTTTTTCAGATTAGTTCTATTTGTTCAGAGGTTTCTACTCATTAATTCTTTCCTACAATAAGCACTTTTATTATTGCATGTGATCTTACAAATACAGAAGTACTTCTTGATTAATTAGATTGAAAAGGCATCTTTCAATCTTTTTTAATTCATTCAAACATTTTAGTAATGGACTTCAACTACTCTAGTGTTTGAGTGGATTATTTTATTAAGTTATCTGCAGCTATTACTCTTCCCCCAGAGATTCCGACCAAAATTGTGAGAAGTCCTTTTATCTTACTGCTTTTAATTTTATTCTGCCTTCTGCTTTCAAATTATCAAATGCAGTTAAGCTGTTCCACAATTCCTCATAGTCCTCTATTTTAAGTAATACAACACAAGAAATAATTTCTGTCTTAAAAAGCAGTATCTTTTTCAGCTATCAAAATCATGAAGAGGAAACAGTTTTGCCAATTTATTTTTTTTTAGAATCATAGAATCATTTAGGTTGGAAAAGACCTTTAAGGTCATTGAGTCCAACCATTAACCCAGGACTGCCAGGTCCACCACTAAACCATGTCCCTAAGCACCACATTTATGTGTTTTTTAAACACTTTCAGGGATGGTGATTCCACCGCGTCCCTGGGCAGCCTTTTCCAATGCTTCACCACCTTTTCCGTGAAGATATTTTTCCTAATATCCAGTCTAAACCTCCCCTGGTGTAGCTTGGGGTCATTTCCTCTTGTCCTGTTGGTTGTTATATGGGAGAAGAGACTGACCCCCACCTGCCTACACCCTCCTTTCAGGTAGTTGTAGAGAGCAATAGTCCCCCCTCAGCCTCCTTTTCTCCAGGCTAAACCCCAGTTCCCTCAGCCGCTCCTCATAAGACTTGTTCTCCAGACCCTTCCCCAGCTCCATCGCCCATCTCTGGACATGCTCCAGCATGTCTGCAACCCTCTTGTAGTGAGGGGCCCAAACCTGCACACAGGATTCGAGGTGCGGTCTCACCAGTGCTGAGTACAGGGGGACGATCACTGCCCTGGTCCTGCTGACCACACTGTTCTGCTCTTTTTCTTCTAACGTGGTATAAAGATGCGTCTAAAATGCTTTTCTTTTAGAAAATCTCAGAACTAGCATTTAGCTGAAACTAAATACAGGAGGAATTTTGAATGGAAACTGGCAAATTCACTCTGCATTAGTCAAGTGCTGATGAACACCCTTTCAGACAGTTCCCTGTCACTGTGCTGTTCTGTATTAAGAGTGAGACTAGCTCTTTCTAATTCCACTCAAAGTGCCAATTTACATTCTGATGCAAAGTACGTAGTCCATCATACATCATTCTGTCACTCCTGAGCTGCCATAACCTACTACTTTTTAAGATGCCTGTGACACAATTTTGATGCCTACACTCACTATGCATATGCAATTTCCAAATAAAATCTGAATAGTCTTACACTTGCTTGGATTCATTGAAAGGTCAGCAAACATTTATTTCAACATAAACTATTCTTGACAATCATTTCAAATGAATACAGTGGTAGAAGGGTCAGAAAAAGGAACAAAAAGCTTTAAAACCACTGATCTTGAGAACACCATCCCTAATTTTCACTTATTTTAAAATAAAACTATAGTTTTAACTTTGCGTTATAGTCCTGTAATAGAAAATTTCTTGTAAAATCCAGCCATAGCCTTCCTCAAATTTTCTGATGGCTACCTAACCTGAACATTCACTCTGTACTTTAGTCACAGTACTTCTACATCTGACATCTCCTGGGTGGCAGTTTTAATTACATTTAATGAAAAGAAATTTAAACACTTCAATAACAAACAGAAAAACTGTATGCGCTTTTACATCAAATCTGGGAATAGTATTCAAAGCAACTCAAGACAACAGCTCAAAAAGTGATTTAAGCCTACATGGTTAATAAATCTTTTAAAAAGTGGGCACATATGAATTTGTATCATTTAAAAATATTTATAATGAATAAACTATTTTTTCATAGAAAAAAGTTCTAATGTTCTTACTCAGTTTTAAGTCTCAATTTCATATCACAAGCCATGATAATTTTAGGTAGATAATGAACACTCCATTCAAAATTAGTTTATTTTCCTAGCACACCATCGTATTTCCAAACAATTTTAGGTATTAAACGCAAGTTTAATACTTAGCTATGTAATAAGACCATTTCAAGATTGTTTCAAAATTCATCTTAATTTCAGCTCTTCTGGTTATTACACGAAATCATAATTTTATTTTAAAATGTCTAAGTCTTCTATTGTTCTTTAAAATACTTCTAAATCATCACAACCATCTGTTGTAATCAGGAAATGGAATTCAAACTGTTTTTCCAAGAAGTAGATCATAAAAAAAAACCCAGCAAGCCAACCCCAAAACTCCAAATTAAAATCAATTACAATTGCTCTGTGCTCTTATGATCATGTTTTCTTCCTATAACCTGTTGCCTTTTCATCATAAAGTTTAAGAAAAGGGTATGTAATGGTTCAATGCCTTGATTTTGGTGTTTGCTTTTAAAGCGAAGAGGTTGTCATTGTGATGTTTACCTATTCAATACACGTGCAGTTTCAAGTTGGTTAAATGGAAGTAGTGAAACAGGAAATAAGCTGCCAGCAGGATGAACAGTAACTGCAAACCAAATCTTCATGTTGTATCTGTGGCATAACGTCTTCATGGACTCCAAAGAACATCTTTTCAGTTCAGGTTCTCAGAGGTCACTGAGTTTTATAATTATCTCCAAGCCATTTTCTCCACATCCTGTTAAGCTGTCTCTAAACAGCTGTGTGTGTTGCCATGCAGCTTCGCCATCCCCTCCATTTAGAACCGCTTCCAACACAACTTCCGTTGCACCAGAAAAATCTGAATAGGAGTAAAGATTTTTATCTATTGGAGGAAGAGATAAACAATTCAGTAAGCCACTGCTCCAGACAGCATATACTGCTAGAATGCATGTTAAGAAGGGTAAGTTGTAATAAATGTTTAAGGATCTCAGCTGCAACTACTCAAATTCATCTGTCAGTCAGTGGCAAGGAAAAAAAAACAGAACCTGGAAATTTTTGGTTATTATTTGTTAAGTGCTCATGCCTTAGAGGACCTATTAAAGATTGAAGCCACCGCACACAGAAGCATCTATCCTTCCTAGTAAAACACGAAAGTATCTTGTATCCACTCTGTGTTCTTGCTAACCCTGCTCTGTTGCAGGTAGGGGGTGTGTATATTAATAAAACCGGTGTTTGTACCAGTTTTGGTTAAAAGCACAGCACTTTCTTGACCTTGCTAAGAAAAACTGAGTTTAAAAAGTCAAAATACATTTGCATTTATTTTTTTAGTATTTGGATAGTGCTCTCTCCATACAAACTATTTATTTCCACTTACACCTTTGCTGCTTGATATAATTCATTATTTAAAGTCCACACTTACCTCCTACCAGAGCAATTTCTGCTGTTGGAGAGCAAAGTCTCCACTTTATTCTTCCACTCTGAAACGTCTGACTGCTTGTTCTAACTGAAATGTTATCTATTTTTAGACCAACTGACTTGCACTCAAACTTCCAGCTGATGGAAGCAGAGGATGACCCCTCTTTTCGGGCTAAATAAACCTAAATGCAAAGACGACATAGTTAGCATATCAAAAACTGAGACCACCAACAATGATTAATTAGATGTAACAAGGACATAACATCTAAAGATAACACGCTTTCATTCATTATCAAGCCTCTAAACATTACAAAATGGTAGTATCTACAGTTTTAATATAACCTCATTCTGAATCCTTAAGTCTATTCCACAGTTAGGTAATAGTATATGTTCATAGTCCTTCACTAGGGAACACTATTTCAACATAGCTGGTGAAGTTTAAGCCACAAAAATACCTAAGTTTATTATTTTTACAAAAAAGCAGACTTCTGTTTTTCATATAAATGCACAAGCCCACACACTTTTGTTGTTCATTTTGGTTGGTCAGTATCGCTGATGAAGAAAACTGTGTAACCAGCATTTTAGATTCTTCAGATGTGGCTGCATACTACTTGTCCTAGGACTTGACAAGTCTTGGTTAAAGCAAATTATACATGCTAGCCATATATAAATCCTGTATTAACTTTACTTGAACTGTTAGGAGATTTGCGTAATTTAATGTACTCCCAATGCTGTTCTAAACTTCACCTGACTTCAGTCAAGCCCATAGGTTAACATTCATTAAAGTTATTACCAACCCTCATGATAACTTTGTGGTAAGTGTCTGATGGTCCTTTCAAGTCTAGTTATCTATTATCAGCAAACCAAGGTAAAAGATGTTACAGATTGCTGCCATGATCCTTTCAGAATCCTTAGTTAAGAAAACTTATCAAAACTCTGTCATGTCCAAGCTTCTGATTATCATCATACTGAATGGATTTAGATAGCTCTTTAGTTTTCAATCTGGAAAGAACAACCCTGAATAAAATAATAAACACAGTAGTATGTTTTGCTAAAGATCTCACCCTAATATAGAAATGTCATTGACAGACTATGAAGCAGAATTTGTGTTACTACGAACCAGACAAAAATACTAATTCCCATGTTTAAGAAAGCTGAGAAACCCCAAAGGTGTGAGGTGTTATGTTCCCTAGGTGTGAAGATCAACTATGGAAATCAAACAATTTAACCTGCTTTCATGTGAATATAATGATGTTCATGAAAGGGCTGATCTCCACACTATTTTTTAAGTACCTAGCTATTTCTAGCAAGAGATTTCCCTTGATCAGTTCCCACGGAATTGCCATATTTAAGCAAGGAAAGCAAAAAAATCCGTTAATTACTACTTGGTTGAGGTGCACTAAACATATGCTTTTAGGACCTGTCTCATCTTCCATTATAAAATCCAAGCATTTAACCAGAAAAACAGAAGTTAGTTTCCTTCTGTGTCTTTTTGACTGTCCTCTTAACTTTCATACCTGGCTACTCATTTTCCAGTGTCATTTGAAAAAAGTCTTAATTCGGGGCGGGGAAGACTCAAATTCCTTCTACTGGAGCAATTCTTCAGGAAAACAAGCTTTTAGAAATCCATGGATTTCAGATCTACAGGTTCTTAGATTCTCATTATCACCTACTGCAGTCTGCTTGTTTGAGCCCTGGGTGCCAAATTACCTCTAGGTAATGTGATTACATTTGTATTTTGTATCTGTTTAATTTGTATACCATATAGTCAAGTGATACAGAATAGCAAGAACATACACAAATACAGGCTACAGTCAGATCGGCCAAATCGATCATCTATCTGAATCATTCTGATCAACAACACTGCAAAGACAGAATAGGTAACTGATGGTTCTTTTTTGTTACTCTTGGGCTAATATCTATAGTTACTTTTTCTTACTGTGGCTTTTGTATTTAAATTCCTTTCTGTTCATCACATACTAAATGATAAACAAAGTATGAAGGCTCCTTTGGCTGCCAAGTTTCTCGGACAGCTGCTGAATCAATCTCCAAATCCATACCTTGCAGATCTGCTACAGGCATTACAAAAAAGAACAGGCAAACACCAAACAACCTTTCCCTCTGTCTCCCGTAATACAATCAAACAACAAAAAGTCATTTTAGATTCATACACAGACTTTCAGCAGGATGCTCTTCCTGCCTTACCCACAAGTCTGAGATACACCTGGATCTGTAGTTCCCGATTTCTCAAGGCCACCCTCTCATCCTTTATTTAGAAAAATTGAGTTGCTGTTAAATAACAAGGGTAAAACCTTTTTGTCTGGTCTTATAGATTGGACCCTCCCTGTATTACACAATTAGTAGAGCTAAGCAGAACAGCAGACTTGCAGTTGGTTTCAGTGCAAAGGTACTATGTTTCTTGCAAAAGTGAGGATAACTGATCATTGGAGACTTTAAGATATAACATGCCATTAGATTTTTAGCAGATCCTAGGGAAGCAGAGAACAGTTGTCCCTCATTTTGAGTTTTTGTTACTTCTCTTCTCCTATTAGCCTACTCTGTTGAAACATTTTTTATTCTCCATATATTATTATTTCGTCCCTTATTCCTTCTCTTTTATGCAGAATAACTTCCCCAAACTATTCCCCCATTGCATTTTGCAAGTCAATTACGTAGAGACCCAGCACAGAAAACTTCAGAAGACAGTTATATACTTAGCTCCATTTTACATCGATGGGAAGTAAACCATTGCCAACGCTAGAAGAGTATTTGGCCAGAGACCTTTCAGACTAGTGAAATGACATGGGAAGAAAGCAATGACATGCTATAGTCCTTGACAGGAACGCTCAGTTCCATAGTGGTAGCTGTTGCAGGAATTACTGTTTGCTAGTAAATGACCCCTTCCCATCTTACAGGCATCGGTTCTCTTCTTAGGTTAGAGCATACGACTCTGCTGCTGCTCAGTGTCCCGACAGATGGAAAGGATTCTGGGCATGGTATACAATAATCTGGGTAACTAACAGGGTTTTGCATTCTTCCAGACGGAACTCGTAATATTTAGGAAAACAATTTCTTCCTTTGGCTGTGTATCAAAGAGATATGATATATGATAAAGCCATTCTCTAAAACAAGAACAAACCCATCTTTTTTGGAGAGAAGTACTGCTTTTCAACAAGACAGTATTTCTATGTTTGCCCAAAAGCGTTAAGAAGAATGCCATTTTTTTTTTATTTGATAACTTCAGCAAGGATTTTACTTATCTGCAGAAAATTCAGTTATCCTTTCTGAAAGACAAGCTAAATTTATTTCCAATTTCTTAAATCATCTGGTAATCCTACCCGAAGCTTAACAGTTATTTTTATTAACATTAGCTAAATTCTATGGGCACCAAGAGAGGTTTTGATGCCAAACACTGGCAAGGGTTTTCTATTTTACTGGAGTTACTGTACTTTCAGGGTAGATTTTACACTTCTTATAATTGTTATCCTTACCATTTTCCAATCCGTTTCAACCTTTCTCCAAACAGACTCTGCCTTCCAAACACCTGTTTCCCAGCCATTTATTTTTTCATTATTATTGGAAATACGTGTGTAACAATCTTCTACTACATTGTAGATGAGGTGGAAGAATTTAGATGTCTTCTCTTTTTCAGAGGGAATAAAAAGGACTTCTTTTCTTTTCTGAAAAAGGCAAAAAATACAAGCACCTTCATTCCCCAAGACATTTCAGTAAGACTATCTTACTTTTAAACAGCATGCCATGATTTCCCAATTCAGTTTTGCTGTCAACTGAAAAAAATGTCATTTCTAAGAGAGGTCATGGACTAAAGCATTTCTGCAAAACGAAAGTTTTAAACCAGTTTCCAACAATAGATCTGCACCTTTTTCAAAGGGGAGCAGTAATTTTATTTTTGAAATTTTCATATAATTACTTTTAGAAGTAAATTATTAACAAAATAATATAAAATTAGCAAATTTCAGTAAGATATTACCGTTAGGAATAGAAATTTTTCATGTGGAGTATATTTCTTGTACAATTAATAAGTAAATGGTTATTTTGAATAACATATAATTCTGTGACTATCATACACAGCTGCTTGTATATGACAGTTTACAAATCTATGTAAAAAAACTTAAGGTACAAACTTCCTAACTTCACAGTATTACATTTTTTTTTTAAGATTCATTGTTCTTACGCGTTTCAGAAAAGCGGAAATTCAATCTTCTAAACTATGGAGAACTGAAATAAACTCTTAATATCTCAAAGTTAAACAACCCTAAGAAACTCATTAATTTCACTTAACTGTGAAGGTTTAGGATTCTGTTTAGGATTTTTAGTCATTCCACACGACAGGATCGCTAAGTAACTGATGTAACGAGTGATGGGGTAAGCCATACCTTTGCATGCTGGCTCAACTCAAATATAGCTATGGTTCTGAGAAACTGTATCTTAGCATAAAATAATTAAAAATAAAAACTTGCTTTTGGAAACAGTCAAAAAACATTGATAGGAAAAATCAATTGAGTTTGTAAATTCAAGTTGTCTCAAACTTGAGAGATTGTTCCACTTACACAATCCTAAGTGCTCCCACATTGTTTTATTAACAAGAACAGTTGGTCAAAACCTACTTCCAGGCTTTAACCAATGGTAACTAATAAAACCACAAATAAACATTTCTTAAAGTTTTCCCAATTGCTTTCAACTGCCTTAAACTTTTAATTCTGTCACACTGTAATTACTTAAAAGGAAAAAAAAGTGTTTTTTATGAACTTGTACATGCAAAACACACTTTAGATCAAGGATTCCCAAACATTTTTAGAATCAACACACCACCACTAATCCTCAAAAATTACTTGTGGACTTCTGATTTCACATTAAACTTGCACCTCATGTTTTTGCAAATTGCACTGTTTGAACTAAATCTGTAGGCTACCTACCATAAAGTGCTATTCCTCTGTAGACCATAATCATAGAACCTCTAGTTAGCTACCTCTAAGATGGTCACCAGTGCAAAAGTTAAATACCTCTGGACCAACTTCACCTCTGGCTACTCGCCAAGCCAGTGAACCTGATGTCCTTCCACCATATTCTCCAGGTTTAGGTGTTTTAGGAGAAATAAATTCAACAAGCTCCACAATTGTTCTTTCCAAAAGCTCTCTTTTTCTATTTTCTGACAAAGATTGTTGTCTCTGAAAATACATTTAAGAAACAAAGTAAAAAATCCAGAAAAATAGTATTTGTAATTCTGCTCTAGTTACACCAATGGAGGGGAAAGAGAACTGAAAATAAAAAAAAAAAATAAAAAAAGGAGACCAACATTTAAAGTCTAGACTGAGTGTTACAAACACTGATTCTATACCACATGTACAAATATAAATGAGTCATAACTGCATGGTTATTAAACAGCGGTGCTTTTCCTGTGAACTTGCATGCACTATGTGGATTTCTTTTAAAATAAGGTTTGTGCTGGTTTTTGTACATTTGCTTGGATGACAAAACACTTCCATAGCATATTTTATAGCTATTCATATGTATTCTGTACCACAGTTGTTCTAGGTATTATTTGGGGGAAAGAGAAAGCAAGCATAATTTTTGGGTCGAATTTTTCTAAGGTGGAGCGATTTGATTGGCAACATTCTTCGTTTTGTGATTAAGCCCAAACAAAAGATTCCGTCGGTCTCCGAAACAGTTATTTCACAGTGACTGATTCTATCATAAACAATCTATGACATTCATATTTTTGCAGGTATCAGAAAACAGAAAAGCGTGTCACGTACATTTCCTGGTAAGTTAGTGGAAAAGAGAAAGAATTACATAACACTTTCTTTGCTCCCATGAATAAAACTATGGGCACAAACTTCAAAAAAATTAATTGAGAAGCTGGGGTTTTGTCTCCATGATTTTCACATCAAATATACAGAGCTGACATGCAAAAGCTTCTTCCTTAACTGTGGATACACCCACACAGGGCTGGAAAATTAAGTACAATTTTGAGTATGCAAATGATTACATATCATCTTTTTTTTCCTGCTTTGGTGATTGCCCAAGGCATGCATACTCAGCCCACTAGGACCCAAAACTTCAGGGCAGTAAGTATTCCAATTATCTCAAAAGCAGTCCTGACCCCAGAAAGTTTTGCTATTAAGGATCAGGAAAGGCATTTGAGGAGGTTTTGTTCCAGACAACCACGTGGAACTTGGTAAAGAAAAGCAGATACAGAGAAATGATGAGAAACAGCTCCAGCTCAACAAACTCCAGCTGCCAAACACCAGTTCTAACACAGCAAGAGGGCAATACACTTCTGTGTTGATGGATGACAAGCAGTGACTCCAGCAGTTCATGAAACACCAGACCTTCCTGAATCTAACACTTGCCTGGGCACTTCGAATACCCATATGCTGTACTACAGATCTCACACCAGTTCAGAGTAAGTTTGATATGGATTACTCTAAGTTAACGACACCAATCTACAATTTTCTTCAAGCCACTTTGATGTAGGGAAACCTAGCATCAGGAATCATCACGACTGAAGTTAGCGATGCCACACTGAGGCTTCCTTGCCCTTCCTCTGCAGCTGTTAAAGAGCAGTGCTTCAGCACAAAAAAGTTACTTCAGAAGACAGGCCTTTTATGTATGATACAAGAAATAAGGAAGTTCCTCAACCATAAAAAGCACAAGTATGCCAATTCTTGTCATCTCACTCCATCCAGCAAACTGTTGCATATGAACACTAGCAGCAGGTAAGATGTGCATAATGCTCAGACGCTGCAGAGATCAATGCTGCCTGGGCTGGGAAAACCTGCAACTAAGTTTCCTACAAATGACACTGTCATCAATAGCATCCACGTACTGAAAGGGATTCCAAGAACTCCATTATCAACTGCCACGGCTCAAGCTTCCTGCTTTTGTTTTTTTCCTAAGGTATTACCCTCTAGACACATGCTGAGGCCCCACCTTTCTTTGGCAGACAAAGGGAAAAGGAAGGAAGACCGATTGTGAACTGCAGCTTTAAAATCAGTTCTGCATCATGTGCAAGTTATGCTGTTGATGGTTCCTGAAGGACTCTGTGCTTTCAAGAGATTGATAACCTATGATTTAAGTGGACCCACTGCCAGGCAAGCAACAGTTAATTTGAGGGTAAAAATTCAATTTTAAACCTTTAAACAGAGAATACTGGTTCACCTCAAATCAATCACCACAAAATGGTTGCAATTCAACCTAAAATACTAGTTTGCCTTTTAAGAGCTGATGTGGCTGTAGCTAGACCCATTCACAATCACTACCAAAAAACAGGGCCTGTAGCAAATAAAAATAAAGTAGCGTGTTTCCCTGTCCTACCATCCAGTGTCCAATGAAAGCAGTAGAAAGTTGAGGGTCTTCTCCCCAATTTCTATAGGGGTGATATACAATGGACTGGAATAGGGCAATGCCCATACAAAGTAGGTGAAGAAAATTTGTAGTCAGGGTGTGATACAGTACTATAGAATAACATCAGATGGTTGGTAATCCAGAGGCTACATGCCCATTTAGGAATGCCTGACACAAATAAAACACACACAGTATTTCTGAGAAGTAAAACAGTGTACTAAACAGATTAAATTATCCTTGCCTGTTTTCCATTTAACAGTGAGTCACTCAACATGCTTTGAACTGTTGCATGGTCTCTGCTTGGTGACTAAACAGACAGACATGCAGAGAAATAATGACCACAATCATTGCTCTTGATGCAGAAAAGAACAATAACAATGTCTCAGATTCCATTTGTACTAAAATTGCAGTATAGTGACAACGTATACTGCATACCATGCTTCTCTTGAGTTGCAACTTAGAAGAACTGAGCTTGAGAAATGCAGTGCTGGAGCTCTGCATCAAAAGATACGAAGACTATAATCCATCCTAGCATGGAACCAGTCTCTAGGAGATGATGGGAAAAGGGAAAGTTAGTAGAGGCCTCTGCCTACATCACTTATCTGCTGAACAGGCTGCAGTGAAGGAAATTGCATACTAGCTGAAATGGACGCTTCTGACTGAGCAGAGTAATGAAAACATGCTATAAGATGTCTTGATAGCTGTAGGGGTGAGCTGCCTTACCCTTCCTCTACTGACTGCAGAAGCTGCCCAATATAACAGAGATCCCCAAACAGCAACTTTTTAATGGCCCCTTGATTCCCACTGCGTTAGCAACTTAGCAGGAACTTTAGGAAAGGCCCTTTGGCTAGGACTAATGTTGGAAGCCCCAGGCCCTGCCCTCAGATTGCTAAAACAAACTGCCTCCAAGTCCCTGAAATCCAATTCCAACTATATCAGACAAAAGAAAAGGAGTAAGAGCAGTTACTTACAGGGTTTAAATTCATTAGTTTAATAAATTAATCAAACAGGCTGAACAGGTACTGAGCAAAAGGAAGCGCGTGTAGGAGGCCAGGAGTGTGAGTATCATTCAGCTTATAAAAAGGGGGAGTAAGTTGTTGCTCAGAATAAGAGATCATCAAAAAGATTGACTAAGGTGTTCTAATAAAATCACAAGACAGCTTTAATAATACTGGAAAGCAATAGGGAAAGCATGCAGCATAGACAAGAAAGGGCCAGGCTATGGGCAGAGAAAGGAAGACAGGAGAAATAAAGGAGTGTCCTGGAAGCACATGTATAGCTTTCTTCCCTGTACTCAGTTTTTAATGAAGTTTTCATTTAAAACATGAGCAGAATGCCCAATCTTTCTGTTTGAAAACTGCTCATGTCAGCTTATGAGCTGCACAGGCCTGTAAAGTAGATGGAAAGGAGTAAGAAATGTGCCAATAGACCAACACGCAGCACCACCTGTTGGAGATGGCAATGGCACTTTTTTACTGGAGTTCTCTAAACTTAAGTGAAACAAAGCATGATCCTAAGGTGACATTCATGAGGCGAGGAAGAGGTGAGGCAAGCGAGCCCATGAGTCAGTTGCACATACTTTCCTGATCCCATTAATATTGTCAGGTTGATTTTTTTAACTTAATAGTGTCCCATTTCCCATGTTCTTTCCCTACAGACAACTGGTGGAGGAGGAGTCTGGTGACTGGTTTCTATCACCAGTCGATCAGAAGAAAGGCCCCTCAGATCAGTTTTTTAGCCAGTAAGGGTCCAATGCTCAGAGAGGATGCCATTAAATTCCTGCAACCCTGCACAAAGTGCATGCATTTCTCAATGTGAATTTCTCATTTACCTCCTTTTATTTCGCTAAATTTCTCAGTGCTCCACTCTGCTATGTAACTGATTTTTCTTTATTGATTTCAGGCCCTGGCCTCAAACTTAAGTCCAGCTTAATTCCTTCATACTCTTAGCGCAAGGTTATAACCCTCAAGCCAGCAGGCCTCCAAGAAAGGCATAATCTCTCTTTATTAAGCCATCAGCTGTATACTATCACTGGAACTAAAGTTTTATGCACAGGAACTAGTCGTGGAAGGAAGTGGGGACAGAATGGAACCTTACACAGGTCATTCAAGGTTTTGTGACATTCTAGAATACTGAGTCAAGAAAAGTTCACCCTGCCTCAAGCAGGGAGTGGAAAAAGCTTAGCAGAGGTGCTGAGTGCACTCATGTTTTGTGACTATGACATGCAGATGGCAAATGGCTCCAAGTGTTTTGGGGACATCAGGCATGAACAGTCTACATGGCTCTGAGCCAAAACTCTGCCGATGGTATCAACACTTCTTGAAAGTCTTAGACACAGCCTGTGAATCATTCCTCCTGCTTCCTAGAGCTTAAAGAGTCACAGAAAATAAATCAGTATTTATAGTTATAAGAAACACAGCCCTCATTTGTTTTCAAGTTTTAGTATTATTGAAAACGCTCAGCCACCCCCAGGGATTCCACATAGTTACAAAGCAGTTGTGGTTTACCCCCAAAATCTTTTTATGTACAAGTCTACTCCAAAGCCATCAAGAAAAAAAAAAATATATATATACTCAGAATTTTTTTTAACACGTACATGTATATACACACACACATTTGACTGTGTAAGACATAATATGATCATCCTCTTACATACAATTTTTCATCTTATTTCACAGATTCAGCACTGTGACTGATACTTAGGTATTCAGTGTAAAATGAGGTCTGTATAGTTAGCAGCATTTTATATTCCACACCGCACGGCCATTCCTATCAGGTTACCAAATGCATTCCTTTGTTCAAGGACTTCACATTCTGGAAAGACACTTATGTTTCACTTAAAGAAATCCATTTAAGAAAAACTACATACCGTTCTATTTAGTGCGTTAATTGTTTCACGTAGCGTAGCTTCACTGAGCGCTGTTCTTCTGGAGAGCACTTCTTGATGTTTACAGCTATATCTCCAGGTGACATCAACAACCTCAAGCACAAGTTGAAGAAGAAAATAAAAATTCCCATGTATCTTGCTTCATTTAAAGAGGCTAGCTAATCAAAGTATGTTTTTCTATAATAATTCTGGAAATACAGATAGAACATATTGCACACTTGCCTCAGGGCAAGTTTATTAACATCATTACTCCTACCTCGTCTTTGGAGAACGCAATTACATAAGAAAGCTTCTTTCCCCACCCAGTTTCATAGAGAAGAGGTTTATCACAGACATTTTCACATGGATCACAGTGAAGCCATCTTTTCTGAGATGAAGAATATACTTCAGTCCAAACATGATCTATATAACAAAGACCAAGGATAAATAATGAATTATTATAGAATATTGTACGTTTTCCTGATTTAAATGAAGGAACAGGTGAAAAAAGACCCCATTTTCTGTTCATCTACATTCAGAAACATTACCAGAGCTTTCTCTTTCTATCTTAGGATCACAGTCCTGTTGGGGCTCTTGCTGTATTGAATGATTATACTGAACTCTGAAGCAAGTGGAAAAATACTGAAGAAATAAGACGAGGTTACGGCCAGAACAGTGGGATGAAGAAAAAGGAGCAAATTGCAGATGTTGGCACAAAACCAAGGCCAACGGGACGTGATAAGAGGAGCTGGGAAAACGCAGAAAAGAGCCTACATGCCAGAACAAGCAGAAACAGAAATCTTCCCAGTAAACAATTGTTAACCAATCATATTATTATACGCTTGTAAAATAGCCAATCACATTATTGCACGCTTATAGAATGCCTTATAAAAGTCTACCTGGTTTGTACAATAAACGGATCAGATCTTGAACTCTGTGAGTATTTGAATCTGACTCCCGCTCGCCCGAAATGCCCGCAGCACAGTCCTTTATGAATTAACTCAAGATTGTATCATTTTGAAGTCAAACATATAGCCTTACTTCCAGAGATACATTTCACCTCATCAGACAGGAAGTAAACTGAATTCATATTGTCTTTGTTAGCTGAACTGCATAACTCTATATGCTGCCTGATGCCTAATATAATCTGAGAACCATAAGATATATCACCTCATTTTGCACAGGTTTGTATTAACATTACAATATTTTAGAATACTAATACCTGTACAGTCCCAAACGTATCTAGCTTCAAAACCTACAGCTCTGCAACACAGTGTAAAACAGTTAGCCCACTCGCCACAGCGTCCGCATCTAGTTTCCAGAAGCTTTTCAGGGTTGTTATACCTACAGGAGAAAATCAAAATAAAACCCGAATAATTGAAAATACATTTCACCTTTCAAAAGCTTTACATCATGACTGTCCTTGTCACGAGTGCCATTCAGACCACAGAAGACAATGGAAATGATTGCTGTACTGCACAGAACAAGCCCAAGCAGAATGCTACTTTTGACTCACATGACTCCATCATGTTTACAGCAGCACTGAAGGTTTTTTTGAAGGTTTTTTGTTTGGTTTTTTTTTTTTTTTTTCAGTTTTCAAAATTGACTTAGACTTCATCTTAAAACATGATTTTTATATACTGGTCTTTTGAGAGTTAACAAAAATATTTTTTAAAAAATGGATATTCACTCTTTTGCTATAGACTCAGCAAAAGATACACATTACCCTTTGATTTCCTTTAGAAGTGCAAGTTTTCCCTGAAATAACAAAACCCTACCTACACACTATGCCAATATTAATTTTAAATAAAAGTTGTACATTTAACAGTAAAAAATAATAATAAAACAAGTCCACAAGAACAAGGCCACATAAAAGAAAGCTATATATTCTTTTTAAAAATCTCTAATCTTACAGAGCAATTGCAGGTTCATCAACTATCTTTATCATGTTTCTTAAATCAGCTTCTCTAATCTTTCAACCAACAACTTATCACTTGTTCACAAAACGCACAAATGCAAAGCTGTTTCTTGAAAGACAACAAGAAAAAGACAAAGCAAATCTTTGTATGCTCACCTTGGGAATCTGTTACAAAACTGACACTGGTTGCAGTAATGATTTTCCACTCGACTGGCATTCCACCTTAGATCATCTTCGGTAGGCAACAAGTAGTCACTTTTAGGCTCTGTCTGCCCACCACACCTGCTGCAAGGAAGATTATTCACCCAATGAAAAAAGTAATTCTTAAACCAGTCCAAGAGCTCCAACAGTAAGAAGTCCTCTTCATTCACATGTGCACCTGTAAAATTTATACAGCACAGTTAGGTCAAATGGAAAAATAATTTAGTTGAACTTTCCAGTATCTACATAAATCACCATCTCTAGGCCTTTATTATAATTCAGAAGTCCCGTTATAAAAAAAGCTTCATATGTTAAACACACACAAAAAAGAAAATCTTAATTCTCAAAACTGAGTAACGTCAAACTGTCTATGTAAAGAACAAAAAACTGCATGAAACTGCTCAAAATGAGAAGATTTCAAGCACAGGCCATACTTTCTTTTCTTGAAAGTATCTGAAATGGGTAAACCAGAACCCATCTATGAAAATGTAACTGCTATCATATGAATATCCTTCTCTTGGTTTGCAAAATAAATCCTTCATGAAAACATTGCATGGAAAGAATGACAAATGTGATTTATTTGAACAGAAAGCAGTTGCAGTCGGCTGTGACATGCAGCTATTCTTGACTGCACAATCCATCTTTCTAATGAAAGTAATAAAGGGAAACAGTAAAAAAAATATCCGTACTTCTGATCAAATGACTCTTTAGCACAGTCTTTATGAGCCAAAAATGTCTATTAAGCATTGTAAGGGAAGTCCTAAAAACAAGTGTCCCCCAGCACTAAGCAGTTATTCCCACAGGTGACAGTCTTAAAACAGCAGTACAGATAAACCAGAGCAGCTGACAGGGCCAATTACCCATACATCTCATACACAGTCCATTCCCAAAGGAATGTTTCTATAAAGTTCTTTCAATGTTTTCAAACTTCACAATCCAAAACAGTGGAGTTCCACCCCTGCCCCATTATTGTATCTAAATTCAGGTCTCAAAGCCATTGACTGAAGCCATCTAGATCAGCTTGATGGCTTGGGAAGTTCTGTGCAAAGCAGTATCAGAGCAGAGTCTAAGCGGGATGCTTGGATTTTTTTTCCTTTTTAAAAGAATTTAAAAGTTTTCATTACTGTTAAGTCTCTTTTCCCCATTGCATCGTTCTATGCTGCTGAATGAGAATGCTTTGTACTTGTTCATTTAGTTTCCTACTTCCCAGTATGGCTTTATAAAAAGAGAAAAAAATACTAAGAAAATCCACTGACGAAGAGCTCTCTAATGCCAAAAGTACAATTACATATTAGTGTGTGGCCGTATGAGACATCGCAAAGTCTTTCATAAAAAAGATGAGAAAAGCTTATTTTTGGTTTGCAAATCAACAGCGCTCCCATCAAGTTAGCAGAATTGCTTCAGTCTTCTATCAAAGATTCACAGTGAAAAGGATTTTTTTTTTGTTTAAATATGGTCTTGGAATCATTTGGGTGGGGTTTTTTTACATATTTATCTCATACAAGTAAAATTTCACTGTATTGCAAAAACAAATCTAAAACTGTCACTTAAAAATATTTTAACTGACAAAGATTTTGTACCTTCAAAAAAATCTGCATTTATGAAGGAAATACACGTGTTTTAGCCGTTGATGCCACAAATATTTATGCCTATGTTTCACTTCTGGCTCTGAGAAGATGGCATGTGAACAACCCTATTCATGTAAGCATTAGCAAGAGGTGATTTTTTGTATCAATTGTGTCTTGGAAAGGTCTCATACAGTGTCTCACCAATAACATCACTTCAAAAAGAGAAGCAGTATTTCAAAATTTTATTCTGAGTTTGCAGTTGTAGTATGTATGGGAACACTGCACTCCAACAATTTCAAAACAATGACTACCCAAGCAAGAAGCTCCCCTCCTCTTGTAGCTATTCCACTCTAGATGCAAGGAATGTAACAGTACATGCTCATCTCATTTTTTCCCCTGCATTGTTAACTATTAATTCAGAAATAGAGTTCAGAATTTCTACATGAAAGCAGTAAAGGATGAATGACAAAAATGAAAAAAAAAAAAAAACAAAACCAGAAGGAAAGAGAGAAGTAGAAAATTTGAAAATTAGGAAGGTAATTCTGAATTAGAGACAGCAATTGGAACCTGCAAGCATGTGACCAAATCCACATACCTAAAGCATAGTAGATACACGCATCATTCCAATGTTTGAAAGAATATTTCTAGTTTCATATCCATTATAACTTGACAGCATTACCTTTGTCCAGTCTTGTAGCTTGTGCTAGCTTTTTCTGAGCCTTCGTTTTCAATTGCTGGAGGGGAATTGAAGCTAGCGCTTTCCGCTGAATAGAAGGATTCTCATACATCAATACATGATGCTCAAATTTTGTTTGAAGTGTTTTCAAGATATCTGCAGCCTGCAAAAGGATTTTCAGTCACAAGATGATTTATGAACTTTCACCTTAAGCGAGAAGAACCAAGCTCTCCTATTTTAGTCAGTCGTAATTCTATACTTACAGTTACATTATATGTTGCTTAACAGGCGAAATATTTATTTGTAAAGATATCAGTAAAATTCTGGACACCACCACCCAAACTGTAAAGCCAGCCTTGTCATCTTTGAGCATTCTGAATGGTGTCCCAAGTATACTGATTCTGGGAGAAAACTGCTTTTCTTAAAGATACCTCTGTAGCAAAATTTGACTTAGTTTCCACCCCCTGCTTTTCTTTTGGACATCTTTTATCTGAAATCCATGGAAGAAACTGTAATTCACTCCATTTCCTGGACATTGCTGCACCAGTTCAAAGAAGCCTACTATTGATGAATGTTGCTTTCCTGTTTCTTACTCACGAATGCTACTTGTCTATTTCTTCTTCCTTCTCTCACAGATCAACTCTGATAAAGATTTGGATAGCCTTGTGACCATGTATTGGACAGTGTCTTTCACTAGAAATCAAATACAAGAACTAGGTATCTTCAGTCAGTTATCCTAAGCGTCACTTAGTGGCAACTACATGTTGCACCCAATAAGGTACACCCGTATCTACTAAAATAAATAGCTAAAGTTAATAGTAGTGGTGTTAGTAGCTGAGCAAACTATTTACTCCCATTTAAAGTGGGACAACACAGAAAGTGAAATGGGATTTTATAATTAAGGGTGTGGCATGTTTTGGGGGGAAGCCTGTGGCACTGCTAAATAACCTTTTCTCTACTGCTAGATCATGCTTCAGTCTTCAGCCTTGTTAACTAATTTTTGTTTCATCAAAAATCCCACACCTTCCTGAAACGCTAGCAGCAAATGCAACATAACGCACAGTGTGAAAACTCTTCAGAAGGAAACATCTTTCAAAAGAGCATTTAAATTAGGAGTGATTATTTTGATGCTGGACAGTACTGGTCCTTATTTTTTGTAACTGCTGAAACAGAACTGGTTTCGTTCTTACTGCCACTCATCAGCTGCAGGTGATTGTTTTAACATCATAAACCCAACTGTGTTCAGATTCACTTTAATGCAAGTTGAAAACACAGAAATGAGGGAAGTTAGGGACTGCCAATGGCTTATAGAATTTCATGTTCTGCCAGCTTCCTGAAAAAGTGTTCAGAAATACTGCTCAGCACAGCAGAACATCTCCCAAATTCTTTGACAATTCAGATTGCCCCACTGGCAGACATTATCAGTGTTACAGTAGTGCTTAATGGTTTAATGGAAGCCACTGTATATCAATGAAGTCTTAAATAAACATCTAGAAGTGTGGTGAACCTCACTGCAAAGTTTGGATACCTCTTTCCTCCTATAATTACTATGTCAGCCATGAAGATCAGAATCCATCCACCCAAATCACTACCCAAAGCCTGCCTTCCTTCCTCCAAGTCTCAAGAATGCCTTATGATAAGAAATGCAGAAGAGACACAGATAAGGCATAATAACGATGGGTTAGGTCCCTGAAGTGTGCCATTACATTCCTGTGCTGTATCAACTAAGCCACTTCTCCCTGTGCTTACCAGGGCTCCCATGATTCACAGGTGTAATGCATAGGCAAGAAATAAAAATGCTTGCACTACAAAACCCACCCTAGAACTCTCTTGACATCTGACAGCAGCACATATAACGGTAACACAACTATACCGCTGCAGCATACTCACTGAAAAACAAAATACATACTGCTGTGCAAGCAAAATGACCAAATAATAGCCAGAAGGTATTTTTCAGATTTCCTTCCAAGCAACCCAGACTACACAGACCAAACGCAATGGCTCAGAGAGCCATCAGTGCAATTTCCTCAAGAGATCAGCTGAAATGCAACATTCTAATAGAATACCAACATTGTGTTAGCAAAGTCTCTAAATTGTAGTATTCAGTCCCACCATCCATGTTGAATCTCAAGAGGCATGGAAAAATAATAGTTGCAGAGAAATGGATCTACAACTCTGACTGCTAGCATAAGTCAGGGCAGATTAACTACAAATGAGAAGGATTAACCTCAGAATACATCTTGTCAAATTGAAATCTGCAGCATTTTTCTCACTGCAAAATCAACGCAACTTCTAAAACTTCAAAGCTTCTCCAGTACTAATCAGTACTGCCACAAGTCACTCTAGAGGTTTCACAATCACTTCCAACCACTGCTGCAAAAGTGGCTGAAACAGTAAAAACCAAGAAGCAGACAAGAAAAGCCCAAACCCCAAATTCATATAAACCAAGTCAGTATATTCAGAGGCAACTGCTAGCACGCTAAGATAATTATATTAAATGGCTCAATATTCAAGTGCCTACAACAATTCCCTTCCCAATGGACATTACGGGTGATAATGCATCACTGAGTGCTCTGTCTCCCCATAACTTTAATCTATGCTTTGCCATTTCTCTTCCATTGATCTTGGGTAAGTCTTGGGAAGAAACAGTATGTAATATTTCTGTATCCAATAATATACTGATAATTTAAGACACAAACTCTGTTTAAGAATGTATGAAAAGTGAGCTTTTGGAAGAATTCAATCTTAAAGCTGATATAAGATGAAGTGATACTGGTTCTAGGGGGAAAAAACTCTTTAGAAAAGTTAAACCAAAGCATCCTTCAGACCTTCTATCAAAAGGTATAACTTAATTTTTCAGAGTTGTATGAGGTGTGAAGAGCCTTCTCCCATCAGGCCAAGTAACATCAGATGAAAGAACTCTGCCTCTCTGTCTTGATAGGGAACTTCATCTCAACCCTTACACATGGGACACACAGCCGAACTATAGATTTGTCCTTGCCTGGCTAAATTTCTGTCTCTCACAACAGCTACATGTGAAAAAAAGAAAGCTTTCCTCACAGGAGGCTCACACAGAAGTCGTAACACATTAACTGAAATGCTACAATTATAAACATTATGGTTGTGCTCCTGTTCTTTCGCTGGCTCTCAAATACCAAACATGGTATACAGCCCCAGTCTTAGCTTCCCACCCCTCCCTTTGTTCCCCCACCTTGCTGTTCCCTTCCAATACAAATGAACCTTCTTTTTTTTTCATGACACCCTGATCAATAGAACATTTATGGACATCTTCAACAAAATCTCTTGCTAATAGTCTATTTATACCATGTTTCATGTTGAAATCGAAACCAACGAAAACACTCAAGAACTTCAGAAACCACTGGAAAAATAAAAAATTCCTCTAGTCCAGCCTCCTGCTCAAAGCATGGTTAGCTATGAGGTAAGACCAAGTTGCTCTGGGATTTACCAAGTCAGGTCTTGAAAATGCCCGGATTTGGAGACTACAAAGCCTCTCTAAGCAACCCATCCCAACAGCTAACTCTTCTTCAATCTTAATCTTGAATATAAATGCACCTACAAAGTTTCCGGATTGCAATTACCATTTCAAGAGATTGCACAAGTGATGTTTCTGGTTGCTGACGGGCAGGGACAAGAAGAGAGTCAGCAGGTCTTGAAGGCTGATGTGCAACTCTCTGAGTGCTGGCCATGGTTTCAGAGGATCCTGATCTGTGGGTCTGATTTGACTCATTCAGTCTGCTGCTCCTCTCTCCAGCAATTAAGTCTCTGATTTTACGTAGCTGTTCAATAGAAGCTTCCTTAGGGAAAACCAGATGAGTTTCTCCCTGAAAGATAAAACAAATTAATTCAGCAGTTAATGCAGGTCCAAGCTAGTGAGCCCATTTGTATCTATAGCTAACAGCTGTATCATATACTGGAAGTTAGCACCTTAAGGGATGGCAGGATTCAGCCTTCAGATCAGGCCCCTTACAGCAGAAGCTTGTAGATCAAGAACTTACAGTCGAAAAAAGGCTCGTAACAACACGCTTTTGTCAGTAATTTATTTTGCAGAGCCACACATGGACAACAATTATAGTTTGGCAGAGAAAGCAGCAACAACAGAAATGAACAACAAATGCACAAATGCTCAGTTCTCACTCTACAGCAGTGAAATGCTAGGCAGCACAGGAGGACAGCCAATGCTGGGGGAAGAAGCCTCTAGAATGGCGTCTGCTGTGAACTCTATAGTGCTATCTTTTAAGCTTGGTAAGTTTTCAGATAGGAAATATTCTTATTGAGACCTGTACCTGGTTGATGTTTGGGTTCCTATTTTTGATCATAACATGATTACTGGCAGCAAAACAAAAGATTAGTGATTATGGCAGAAGCAAGTATTAGTGTACTTAACATGAAGGAATAGGTTACTAAAAGCATTAATATCCTGAAACATTCATACTTCAAGAGTTTCAGTTTCTATCACTGCAGCACTTCTTTTTATTAAAGTAATTTTTTTATCCACAGTTATCTTAGGTCACCTATCATTGCAGATGCAGTGCTTCACTTTAACTCTTACAATCACTGCAAAACTAATTGGAATGTATCAATCCAGCAGAAGAGTCCTCACTTTTTAATTGAAAAAGTTGGCTTACCAAGCAGAGACAAAAGAAAGAACAATCTTTTTTTATCACAGTTGAAGAGAAGTTCATGAGCTCAAGCCTCAATTGACACAATAACCATAGGACAGAGCCAACATGCTGTTAAAGATCTGACAGAAGTCGCGAGTAGCACTTTAACACGTTTAAAATGACTGTTATTACTGCTTAAGTGCTTCACTAGCTACACTGACAACCTCTTGGCTAAAACACATCATTAAAAGTCATCTCCTGAGTACCAGCATGAGAATAAATCCACAGACCATTTATTTCTCTCTCTGCTGTCACCATTTCTTTCAGCATACCTTCCCCCCGCACCCCCCCCCCCCCCCCCAAGTAGGACAATTACAGTAACTTTACCCAGAGCAGGCAGAAGTCTCATGACAGCTGGACCTAAATAACAATATATGCACCCATACAGAAGTGTAGCATCAAACAGACAAATTAAAGCAAAGCCAGAGCAAGAGCTTTGCACCATTAAACAAGAGCTGGGTTTTAACCCCAGCTCTCCTGTAATTACAAAGGCTCCTTCTAGCTTAACAAGGTTTGGTAGCTTGAATTCCACCAAGACAGGGATCATTTCAGGACAAAACCCAACCTTCTAAATACATCTTTTTGACTACAACAAAATCAAGACTCACTCAAGACTATTTTAGGATTCAGTTGCATAATTATTTTAAATGGGTGAAAGCCCCACCCTCCCACTATTTCAACAGTCTGTTGCCCTCCACTGCTGTCAAAACAAAACCAGTACTTGCACAGCTGCACTGTGAATTGGCTGAATTTTTTTTTTTTTTTTTTTGGGGGGGGGGGGGGGGGAGTAGGAGGGGGTAGGATTACTTTTTAATCAGATCAGCTTCCCTTAGCTAACTCACTATGGGGCCACACAAGCCCTACTGATGGTAGGAACAAGGAACAGAAGAGCAGGACTTCCCCCCCCACCTTCCAAACGTTGGTTTCAACACACAGATTTACAATATGGAAACTACTGCCCAATGGCGCAGTCTGATGTCCAACTAATAGTGGGCTGCTACTGAAAGAAGGGGTTTTCACCCCTGTTTCCCACCATTTCCTTTGTGCTAGCAGGGATATGTATCTGACAATTAAGCAAACCAGCAGTGCACCTGATCAGCAGAAAACCGGGCTTATCACAGATCAGGTTAGCTCTGACTCCACCATATTTCTGAAGTAGCCTCATCTGAATTTTCTGTTGGTTAACTGCAGATATTTGCATACAAGAATTGAAAGAAAATAGCAACTGGCTTAAAATCTAGTGCCTTACAACTGGCAAAGCAGAAAAAAAACCCCAACCAATTTTAAATTTTAGTGTGCAAACTGATGAAGACACCAGAAATTACTAAATCATACTCACCTCTTGAAACCCCATCTCAAATAAACATTCAACTGCTCCTCTGACAGGCAACAGCCTCGTGGAAAATGCTGGATTTCCAATCCGAATTAATCTATATTTTTCTTCATAAGGATTCCTGAAGAAATCAAAAGTTTTAATCATGTTTGCAAACTAAGTAAACACTTAAAAGCTGGGCAACTGCACTAAGCAGTGTTAGTCATTCACAAGAGATTTTTTAAGAAGTTTAGTTTCATCCATACCTCGTAGGCAGTGTATGAAACCTCTCTAAAACTTTGACTTAGTTCACGTCCTTCCACGCTTAACTCCAAGAGTTACAAACTGGATCCAAATTGTAGTTTGCAACTTAAGTTGATAAATATGTTTTCTTCTAGCCCTACCCAGCAGTGCTTATTCTGCGGCGATACTTAAAGACAACTTCACACCCCTCACCGCCTGGCAGCATTCTAACTGAACTCCTCAGCTGGATGGTTTTAGGCCCACTATGGAAGCTATGCTCAGCTTCCTGGTATGGGGGCAAAACTACTGCAGTCTCTCTACTTCTCGAAGGGCTCCCCGTCAGCTCCCCTCTCCTCTTTCGACTCTCCTACACCTTCTTATCTCACTTCTTCCTTTAAAATGGGACAGCCCAGGACCCACTGTTCTCTGCCACACAGCATGGATTTTGTGAGTGGTTGACAAACCAGATACTGAGAGGGAGGGGCACTCGGAACGTCCTGAGTTGCTTGAAGACATCAAGGTCAATCACACATACTGGTGCGTATGTATACCCCCCAGAGCCACCTCACAAAACAATTGTAATTAACTCCTGATACCCAGTCTTACCACGTCAGAAAAGAAAGGCAACAGAAAAATCAAGTCACTGTTTTAGCATCACCTGTTATGCATCTGCTGACCTTTAGGTGACCTCAAAACAACCCAACCAGCAATCAAGAAAGAAATAAAAATCCAAGCCACTACACACTTGTGCGAAAAGTAATCTTATGTTAAAATAACGACAAAAAGCAGCAAGATGTTTTTGAGCCCCGGTATTACGTAACAGACCGAACCACAGGGCGCACCTCGAGCTGTGCTGCCGTGAGCCCCGGAGCGCCCGGCGTGCCGGTGCCGTGACCGGCCGCTCCTGGCGCCGCGCCAGCGCCCCGCCGGACTCCCCCCACCCCGAGCGCGCTGCTCCCCCGGACCCGCCGCGCCCACGGCCCCCGCGGCACCCACGCACGGCTGCGACCGGCCAGCCACGGCCGGGAGCCGGGCGCTGGCCCCGCGGCGGGACAGCAGGGCCCCGAGGGCCGCGGCCCCACCGCCTGGGCGGGTGAGGGGCGCCACCGCCGCCCTCAGGGCCGCGCTGAGGAGGCGGCGGCCACAAGCGCCGCCGGCCGCTCCCCAGGCGAGGGGCAGGGGCTGTCGCGGCGCGGGGCCGGGGGGCGGCGGGCCGGGCGCGCACCCTGCAGCAACGCCCGCCGCCGGCCGAGCCCGGCCCGGCTGGAGAGAGCGGCGACCCAGGGCGCCTCCCGCCGCGCCCCGCTCACCGGAGGATGTTGTCCGCGTAGGTGAGGAGCAGCCGCGAAGCTTCCAGGAAGATCTCCCGCCCGTTCTGGCAAAGCTCGCTCACGGCGGGGGAGCCCGGCGAGGAAGAGAGGCCCACGGCGGCCGCCATCGCGGCGCTCGGCGCGCACCCCCCCGCCCCCGCCTCAGGCGGGCGGCGCCGGCAGCACCCAGCGCTGCGCCGGGAGCGTCGCAGCACGCATGCGCAGCGGGCGGGGAAGGGGGGTGTCACCGCCCCCAGCCCCGGCGGCAGGCGGTGGTGTTGCAGGAGCGTCGTGCTGGCGGCTTTAACGACGTGGCGATCGGTGCCCGGTGGCGCTGGTGCAGCAGGGCCGCCTCAGGCGCCCCTGGCAGGCGGCAGTGTGACAGGCACGCAGGCCCCTTCCGCACCGCCCTGTCGCAGCGCTGCCCGCGGGTGCCGCAGCGGCAGCCCCGCTGTGCCGCAGGGACGGGAGCGCCGCCGCGGCTGCGCCCCCCGCCCTGGCACCCCTTCCAGCCCTGCCTGCAGTCTGTCCAAATGGCGAAACAAGCCCTTAGTTTGCGTCTCCGCTTTTTCTAGAGGTCTGGTTTGTGCCATTAGTGAACAAACTGCATCGGAGAATCTTAGACAAAAATGTCTGCGGGGCTTTGCTTTTTTAAGAATGCAAGATTTTAAAAGTTCCAAGTAAAAGAGGTCTTTAAAATTCAGGCAGGCTTCGATTATTGGCTGACATTTTGCTCTCTACCTCTGCTGCCTGCTCAGACAGGTCAAAGAACATGGTACCTATCCCTTTCAAAAGCTGAGATTTAACCCAACACAAATAACTTTTGCTGAGATTAGCTATTAATCCTACTAGCATATTTTAAGTCATTAATTCAGCCCTCAAAATCATGGAATTGGTATCAAAGTAATAAAATTTTAATTTAAGATTATGTTCCTTGTTTCTTGGCTGCTGCTTCAGCTTTTCACTTCCTTTCCATGCTTTTCATATAGGTATGTGGCTCTTAATGTCAGCTCCCCTCTCAAAGATTTAACTGTATTACCATACGCGTAGCATAAGTACATAAAGCATATACCGTTAGTAAATAATGCTTTGGAAGTCCTCATAGGAAAGTGGTGTGAAAAATTAGAAAACCAAGCACCAACTTCCAACAAATTACTAACACATTAAATTAAATGTCCAAGGAATGTTACTTCTAAAAGGATATTAAAGGCAGAATCTTCATCTAAAAAAACCCTACACAAGTGTTTATTTTTTCTTTATTAAATATTGCATTTCCCTCCTTTTTGGCATCTGGTTTTTTTTTGTTTTGTTTTGTTTGTTTTTATTTTCCAGCAGTACATGCTTGAAGTCTTTATTGATGAGACTTTGGCACACATTTTGTGCTCTGCCATGATAGCTCTTGGACTTAATATATTTCATGGTGCCATTGTCTTAAGTATGTTCCTACATATCATCTCAGGCATAGCTAGCAGCATGGTCTCAGTTCAGATCATGCACCTAGGCTCCTGGAAGCAGCAACAACATAGTTTACTTTCACGTGTTGATGCAGTTGGCCCATTTGTACATATATTTTAAAGGCACTCCTGTAAAGTCAGTAATCAACTTGTCTTTGCTTACTTCTGTCTTCTCTGCCAGCATTTCAGCATCCATGTGGAGGAGAACACTTTCATAGAATCATAGAATCATTTAGGTTGGAAAAGACCTTTAAGGTCATTGAGTCCAACCGTTAACCCAAGTCCATCACTAAACCATGTCCCTAAGCACCACATCTACATATCTATCAAATACCTGAAGGGATGGTGACTCTACCAGTGCTTGACAGCCCTCTCAATGAAGAAAATTTTCCCAACATCCAACGTAAACCTCCCTTGGTGCAGCTTGAGGCCATTTCCTCTCATTCTATCACTCCTCACCTGGGAAAAGCAATAGACACCCACCTCGCTACACCCTCCTTCAGGCGGCTGCAGAGAGCAATGAGGTCCCCCTTGAGGCTCCTTTTCTCCAGGCTAAACAACCCCATTTCCTCAGCTGCTCCTCACAAGACTTGTTCTCTAGACCCCTCACCAGCTTTGTTGCCCTTCTTTGGGCACGCTTCAGCACCTCAACTTCCCTCTTGAAGTGAGAGGCCCAAACCACCACATTATTCAAGGTTCAGCCTCACCAGTGCTGGTACAGGGTGCTGGCCCCACTGTTTCTGATACAAGCCAGAGTGCTATTGGCCTTTTTGGCCACCTGGGCACACTGCTGGCTCATGTTCAGCCGGCTGTCAGCCAGCACCCCCAGGTCTTTTCTGCCAGTCATGTCAGCAGCTGGGAGCTGGAGAAGGATGGGGACCTGAAGGGTGCAGCATAACAAGAGATCAGATGGGGACTGGGACTACAGCAAGGGAACGAAGCGTAGGCAGGAAAACTGTGCCAAGGAATTAGTTACGGTGGAACCTAAATAGGCCTGGCAGAGACCGCAGCGTGCATGTGTGTGATGGCCTTCCTGGTTACGTACTGTTTACCGCTGAGTTCTGACAGTTCCTGCCAGCTCAGTGCTGAAATGCCCTGCAGTACGCATGCAGCATTAAGGGAACCGACGGGCAACGACAAAGTTTCCCTCACGACCTCAGCGCAACCCTCCTGTGTATCGCTGAGACCGTGGGCTCGTTTGGGGGGGTAGGCTTTTTACTTTTCCCTTGCGTGTTTCAAATATGCGGTTTGGCGGAGGAAGGAATTTCCTTGCCCTTTCCAGTTCATCGGGCTACTTAAGCGGCCGCGCCCCCTGCCCGCCTACACCGGCGACCAAGCGGCCGAGCCGCACCGCCTCCAGCCAGTGCCGCCACCATCCTCCGCGCGCCGCGGGCGGGAAGCGCCGCCGGGCCGCGCAGTCCACCGCCGAGTTACCGATTCCCTTGCCGGCTTCCTCAGCAATCGTGGCATCGGGGATCGGCTACAAAGCCGCCGCGTGCCTCCCCCCCCTCCCACCCACCCCCCCCAGCCTCCCGGGTGGTGCAGCACCGCGCCGTCGGAGCGGGGGAGCGAGGCAGAGCCAACCACCGTGGAGCGGGGGGGGGAGTGCGGCCGGCGGAGGTACGGCTGAGGGCTAGGGCGGAGGCAGGCGGGGGCTCGCCGGCCCCTGCGGGAGCGGAGGGGCTTTCCGCCGGCGGCGGGGCGGCGGGGCAGGCTGCTCCTAGCGGGGCGGGCCGGGACGGCAGTGGCGGCGCAGGGCGGGGCGAGCCCGGCTGAAACGTGGGGTGTCGCAGGGGAGCCCCGTGGCGTCAGGGTGTAAACATTAAAAGTAGTTAAGGCCCTTTGAACTCCCAGTGGCGCCCGGTAGCTCTTGCTCCCGGGGGCATGTTACTCCAAGTTACTCCCGGTGGCTGTTCGGCGCGCACAGTAGGTAACGTAGCGCAGCGTGGGTCAGGCCAGGCCTGATTATTTTATACCGGTATTGAAGGCTGCACTTGGCTGTTAGGCATGCACTGCTGTAAAGACCTCTGCACATACGTTATTGCCTCTTTTTATAAAATCCAAGTTAACTGGCTTAAAAAATTAAAATGGCAAATTTGGGTCCGGGTTTAAAGCAGGCTCCTTTAAAAAACCCATATTAGTAAGGCCTGTTTTTAGCTTTTTTTTTTTTTAATAGCGCTGCTGCGTACTTGTGCTGCCGCAACACAGGAAGGAGCAGGGCTGTCTATTTTAGCAGGCGCACGCTCGCCCGGTGGCCCCGTATGGTCCCCATGCGGCTCCCCGCATGTGCCCAAAGACCTGGCGATGCCAGGTTGCCCTTTCTGTGAGGCGAGGGCCCGTTGAAGCCCATAGCATAGGTGCTGGTGAGCTGCAGCCTCTGCCCTGCTCAGCATGCCGGCCACATGCGGTCAGGCCGGCTCCCGAGCGGTGGTGGCAGAGGCAGGGTGAGAGCGAGGGGCTGCAGCGCGTTGCTGCATGGCACGGGCCTCTCGCCCCGCCTGAAATGCTTGTGCTGAGCAGTGGCCTTCTGCCATCACCTGAGACCTCACGGTAACGTGGGATCTAGTCGTGTTACCTTCAAGGGAGGTGGTGGCGTGGTACATTTTTCAACCACTGGGACATGCTGCCCAGGGAGGTGGTGGAATCACCCACCCCTGGAATTGTTTAAAAAAACGTGTAGATGCACTGCTTAGACACATAGTTTAGTGGTGGACTTATGAGTCCTGGGTTAACGGTTAGACTTGATCTTAAAGGACTTTTCCAACCTAAATGATTCTGTGATTCTATGATCTTGCTCCAATGCACTTGAGGTACTGCCCCCCACAGTCTAAATACCCCAAGAGTGATAAAGGTAGGTGGGGGTAGAAAGACGAGGAGTCTTGTCCAAGATAGGTAATTACCTTGGTGACAGAACCAGGAGGAGTTTCTTGACTCCTGTTCTGAGTTTTGTAGACCATTCTGTCTGACATAAAAGTTGTGATGACAACATCCTTCACACGATAATGGTAGGGCATACACTTTCAGGTGAACGCGCACTTTCTCCCTTACAAGAATGAAGCTCTTAATGTTCACTGTTGATACCTCCAGCCCTCCAGCCAGCTGTGGTTAAAGCCCCAGGGGGAGTTTTGCAGCAAAACCAGAGAGTGCCTCACAGTCCACACTGGTGCAAAGTCATACCCATTAGCAGCTTATGCTAGGAGAGTGCACTAGAGGCATTCACAAAATGAACATGTTTCTAAGCACTGTCTGCCATAACACGTACTGATCCTGGTTACAGACACGGAAACCTCATCCCTTTCTGCAGGGCTGAAAATAGGCTTTCATTTAAAAAGCAGGTTATTAATTTAGTGTACTTGGAATGTTTTTCACATTGGCTGTTTTATTGTTGTGTTTGTGGTTTTTTTTTTTTCCCCCTAGTTACGGAAATGTGCTTGAAGTGATCAATTCCCACCATGTTCTCACAGTGCTCACGTGATCTATTAAAGATTGCAAATCTTCATTTCTGGAATCTGAATTTAAATCTGCATTTACAAAACCACAGAAGAGCTTTCAGCAAGTCACTGCCTGTATGTCGAAGGAAAGTAGTTGTTACAGGTATTGGCTTAGTGTCCCCTCTTGGTGTGGGGACTCAGTTTGTGTGGAAGCACCTTCTCCAAGGAGACAGTGGGATTACATCGCTAGATGGGGAAGAATATGCAGGTGTCCCATGTAAAGTGGCTGCTTGTGTGCCAAGGGGAAACCAGGAGGGTCAGTTCAGCGAAGAAAGCTTTGTGTCAAAGTCAGAGATCAAATCCATGAGTTCTGCCACTGTGATGGCCATCGGTGCAGCAGAGCTAGCAATGAAGGACTCTGGCTGGTCTCCCCAGTCTGAACAGGATCGCTTAAGTGCCGGTGTGGCAATTGGGATGGGAATGGTTCCACTGGAAGACATTTCTGATACGGCCGCTTTGTTTAAAACAAAGGGTTATAACAAGGTCAGCCCATTCTTTGTCCCAAAGATTTTAGTCAATATGGCAGCAGGCCATATCAGCATTAAATACCAATTGAAAGGGCCGAATCATGCGGTGTCAACGGCTTGTACCACAGGCGCACATGCTGTTGGAGACTCCTTTAGATTTATTGCTGCTGGTGATGCTGATGTCATGTTGGCTGGAGGGACTGAGGCTTGCATTAGTCCTTTGTCCTTGGCTGGATTTGCAAGAGCTCGGGCTCTCAGCACAAGCTTTAACTCAAGCCCTAAAATGGCCTGTCGACCATTTGATGTGCAGAGAGAAGGGTTTGTAATGGGAGAGGGTGCTGCTGTGCTGGTCTTGGAAGAATATGGACGTGCTGTACAAAGAGGTGCTAGGATCTATGCTGAAGTTTTAGGTTATGGACTGTCTGGTGATGCTTGCCACATAACAGCACCTAATCCAGAGGGAGATGGTGCGTTCAGGTAAGAACTATATGTTGATTTTGAAGGCAACTTCATGTGTTAATTGTAGTGGGTACATATGTTTCTATTATTGTATGCTTTTCCTAGAGAAATGCTGTTCAATCTTGAATTAATATTCCAAAAGCCTGAAAACTTAATCTGAAAAATGAAAGAGCTTCTGGTAAGGTTTTGCCCCAGTTTTCTTTTTTCAGTAACAAGGCAAAGGTGAGTTCTTGCTAGAATCAGCCTTTTTGCATAGAGTTATGAAAATTTTATGTGAAAATGTTTTGTGTTTGGTGCCTACAGTTGTTCACACAAATAAGTCTCAACGGAAACCTTTTTTTAAAGATTTTTGTAGTATGATAGAACCTTTTCAGGTTCCTCAGACTTTGTCCATAGAGAAAAGAGACACCACTGCAAAAGCAGGTCATGTCATTAATTGTGGTCTGAAAGGGGAATAGCGTTCCTGAAGAAGTCCCAAGTGACAAAGCTGTAGAGCACTTGGAGGATATAGTTTGTTAGAATAATTACCATACATGTAATTAGCATTAATTGTGGCTATTCTTCTTTAGAAAAGACTTCAGCTCTTCATAGGGAAAGTACTTGAGTCATATGGTGGTGCAACAATTGTGTTTAAATACTTCATTCTGATGCAGCTAAGAGTGTTGGTGTAGGGGTGTAGCAGAAATACACTTCAGTACGGTTAAGTGAGATGGTAAAGCTTCATTATTGTTAATCTTATAAAAAACAGTTCATAAGTGGATGATACTCATCTTTATCATTGACCTAATTGTCGGTTAAATTACATGTGTAAGTTTGTGAGCTTAGAATAGACTGAATGCTATTGCTAACACTGGAATCATTAGTAAAGATTTAGTTTGCATTATTCTGAATATATGTGAATATTTAATAAAAAAATTCAATATATCACTGCAAAAATAGATCAAACTTCTGCATGGTATTGTAGACCTGTGTTTGCATATTTATTGGGTTAACAGATTTTCCAGGAAGTGTAGTATACCAGGTTTCTCTCTATGCTATTTGATTCATACTTAATTGTTCTGCAGACTTAGGTGTGTGTTGAGTAATCAGGAGTGTCTTATCTCAGATTTTCAGACTTGTTTACCCTTGAGATGATATGGCAATATATTGTAACAGAATTTCATATATTTTATGATTGCAGTAGCATATAAATGAAATTCATAGGGGAAAGTAGCTGAAACTTAATCTTGGTATCTCCAAAATGTTGAGCCTTTCCACCCTTGAGATGAGATAATACATTTTAATACAGTCTTCAAACCAATATTTCATTACTGCAGCGGTACATATATTAAATCTGAAATGTATATGCTTCTCTTTTCTGTAAGGAATTTTATTTGCCACATCAAAAAAATTCAGGGTAATATATTTTTTCTCATCTTCTAGTAACTACTTCAGTTGGAGACTAATACATATGTTGAAGTAAACCTGCAGGAAGGGAGGGGCAAAGCCAGACTCAGAAGCATGCATATAGAGTGTGTTCAACACAATTAATGTGTCATCTCCTTAAGTAAATGTATTTCTTGCAGCTAACATAACTAAATGTATCTGTTTCCCTCATGGTTGATCAGTAGTATTTTTTGCATGGATGTTGGCTCACTGTGTAGTGACAGTGAGCATAATTGGCCTCCATCCTATGCTAAGCTGGATGCTTAGCAGCCTGTGGTATCTTTTTCTTTTGAGCTTCCTTTTATTTCCTTATTTTTCGTAAGTTTCAAAGAGTCAGTGTTCTTCTGCTCAGAGATATGTAGTTAACCTGTGTGTGCAAGGAGATGTGTGATTCATCTCTTAATTTCTGGGGGAAATCTGTGAGAAAATCACAGTATGGAGCTGTATTGATCCTTCTGTGGTTGTCATAAAAAAGCATGTTTTATAGAGGCAGTCACAGTCCACAGGTCATGGGGAGTCAGAATGGAACATAGTATCAGGGTAGAAAAGCGTGACTTTCAATAAATTTCATTATATATATAGGAATTTGTGCTGTCTCCTTGACATCTTCTAGCCTCTGGAAAGCATGCAAAAGCTCGCAGGGAAGATGAGTGCAGAATTTTTTTTTTAATTTCCTAATATTTTTGTTTGATAGAGCAATTATTCTTCATAATTCCCTAATACTGTAAATAAGAGGGAAAACAAAATGTAAAGAATAGGGAATCTTCTTTTCACTTACCATGGGAAGAGGATTTCTTGGACCATTGTACTGAATGTTACATTAATGTTTTGCTATGCTAGAGAAACTTCAGTGGAGGGAACCTAAATTTTTGCAATAATTTCAGGTAGTTATTTCCCAGTCAAATGTTTTCAAATTTTACATTGAAAAAGGTTTTTGCTTTATTAATGTAGTCTGTAGGGATTGTTTGTTGTATCTTCTTACTTTTTCTTTGTATTTTTCCCAACTGGGGGATTTTTAGCAGCAAGTCTGATTTTATAGTGGGCCTCACCACTACTATCTTTCTTAGGTGGCTAAATGTAGATGCTAGTGTGTTTAGTTAGATGAATCCATATCTTGTCATTTACATCTCTAGTAAAGTATGTCGTGCAGATTTTCACATTTGATAAACATTTTAAAGCATCCTATTCTTTTGCGTTTGGTTTGTACAGGTATTTTAGCAACAAAAATGTAATGGCAATTTCAGCATTCTGTCTTTTTTTTCGTTAGGTGTATGTCTGCAGCAATAAAAAATTCTGGGATCAAACCAGAAGACATAACATATGTCAATGCACATGCAACTTCTACACCTCTAGGAGATGCTGCTGAGAATCGAGCAATCAAGAGGCTTTTTAAAGACCACTCACATAATATTGCAGTTTCCTCAACAAAAGGAGCAACCGGGCATCTCTTGGGGGCTGCAGGAGCTATTGAAGCAGCTTTTACTGCACTGTCCTGTTACCATGGAATTTTGCCACCTACTCTAAACTTAGAGAAAACAGAGGCAGAGTTTGATCTCAATTATGTTCCATTAACAGCTCAGGAGTGGAAAACTGAAAAACGGCGTATAGCACTCACAAATTCATTTGGCTTTGGTGGTACTAATGCCACTTTGTGCTTTGCAAGCGTTTAACTTATGCTGTACATGTCTTGAAAAATGGGACTGACAATGATTTTCTGTATTGTCACCCTTGGTGTGTACTGTGATCTTTTCTCAGCTTTGAGAATTGCTCATTTGATACGTAAGAACTTTAGTCACCCGAAGATTTATATCAGTAATTCTCTTGGAAAGAGGGAACTTATTTTAATAAAAATAAATAAAAGACCTTTCTGTGGTAAAGCTTTTGTTCTTGACCAGAAGAGGAGACATTGATTGTTCTGTGTTTTTACTTCATTAAGATAGATTTTTCATATGCATGTGACACAGAATTGCTTGGGAACATTTATGCGAAATGGAGACTGGCTAACAAGCTAGGACTCCACAGTAATGACTTGATGACTTACTACGTGATAAATGGTTTATGACTGACCTCCCCTTTGTTACCCCTTTGTTCCATTTACAATTCTGCCTTTTTCCTCATTGTAAGATGTTTCAAATATCGTAGACTTATGCATGTTCTACCACACAGATGGCATTCAGCAAACAATAATATAGGAGTTTGTAAGATTTCTGACAGTGGTTCATTTTCTTTTCAGCTTTATTCATTCCGATATGTTGTGTTACCTCATTAGCCATGGTGTGGAGCGGTAACAGTGAAGAATGCGTACAGCATAGCCTATACATCTTCCATGTGGCACAGTGGTAGAATTAGCAGGTGATAACCTGTTCTGAAATTTTGGACAAGAATAGCAAGGTATATTCAAGTATAGTATTGAGGTTTTAAAAAATAGTTACACAGAAAGGAAAAAGACTCTTGAAACCCCTGGTGGTTTTGCCAAGTTGGAAAAGTAGAGCTAGCAAAACTTGGAAAAACAAGGGATTTGGGGGAAGGGGGGGGGGGGGGGGGGCAGGAGAGGGAAAAAAATGGCACATGCAAGAAATAAACCTGAGTCTTGTGGATGAGAAAGGGTGTCGCGACGGAGGGAAGACACAGTCACTCAATATGAGTGATCAGCAGATGTCGTTTATTGTACCTTACAGTCACCTTTTATGCCTTCTTATAATTAGCTCATACATATTACAAAAGTTAAGCTCATTATTGGTTAGTTGCCTAAATACCAAGCCCGCCCCTAGTTTCTCTTCTGTAGTTATCTGTTCCCACCTGCAACATTCTTTTCCCACCGAAATCTTCCTGTTATTGTGTAACAAGGACAGCCAAGGATAGTGTATTTTTGCTTTACTTCGGATAAGCTGAGAGCCATGTGCATTTTTGTCCAGCCAGCTGGACTACGTCTATGTGACCCTTTTCAGCTAGCCAGTTATCCACAAAAGGGGAAGAAACAGAACAGGAAAATGAAATTATACATAAAGCTGACATAATGATGGACGTTTAGGTTGTCTGTTGCAAAGAACAAGACTTTAGCTGCTCCTTCTGGCACCAGTCAGTATCTTAGCCAAGTAGTGCCTTCATTGATAGTGCAGATGTGAGTGAAGTCGGATATCCCTGTTGGTGGGTTAGTTTATTAAAAGACTTCTCACCAGTTTTTTTCTTGAAAATGTCAGTCTTAGCCTTTGACCTCTGTAAGCGGAGGCAAAGTAACTCACAGGATTTGAAATGAAGGACATATGAAGTAGCTATAGCATAAGTAAATTACGTTCTCGAAAGAGATTATTAATGGACTATGATGAGGCTTAGCAGTACCCTAAAACCTCATTATTTATAAAAATGGTCTGAATGCTGATGTGGAACAGCATAATTTTTGCATTTGCTGTCTTTATTGAATAGAAATTTAAAGAGAATGATGAGAAAAATGCAGTTGGAGAGTGATTAAGACTCTTTCAGAAGCTCAGCTCATGCAGAGCAATGCAGTCCAAAATAGATTAACGAATGAAAAGCCTGAAAGTAAAATAATATATTACCAAAGGGAAAATGTGAAAGCATACAAGCTAGAGAGGGTATGGGAATTTGCTCTCAGGAAAAATACCTCAAAACCTCTTAGCCTGTGATAACTAATAGTAGCCGTACAATGAATGAGGATCTGGATTGCATGCAATATAAAAGGCAGAATATGAAATTCAACATTACTCTCTGCAAATTGTATGCAAAAAGGAATTGATTTAAAGAATTCAGCCTCCAGGAGAGAGCTAGCAGGAGGAGGAAATCATCCAGCAAATTTCTTCTGGGGCTAGTATTTTTTCAGGTAGTTGTAATCCATGGGTGGAATATGGGAAGACTAGATAGCGCTGTATTACTGTGGACCTCAAGTACAGCCTGTCTCACCCAATCTTGTTACATAGCTGCAGACCTGTAATTAATACTGTGACAGAGATATGCTTTCCTTTCCCTCAGATAGCAGAGAACATGGCCCCAGGACCATGCCAGGATCTGTTTGATGCAGACTTTTCTGTACCAACCATGAAAAGACAGATTATACTGTCACACAGAAAAATAAAACAGAAACTGAAATGATTAAAAGATCTTTCTCCTCACTTCAGCTCATTGCAATTTAATCATCCGCTGCAGGTAACCTTTAAACCATGAAAGCTTTGTGACCATAGTTATTTTAGGCGTTTTGACTATGGATCATTTTTACAGGCCTAGTTACAGCAGTAAATGGTGTGCCCTGTAGGGAATTAAGATTTTGTTTTAAATGAATAGGGCCAAAGTTTAACCCCTGTCTATTTTAATTTTGTTCATATAGGTTTTGTTTTTATGTACTTGTTGGGAGTTATCTCTTTTTATCCCATACCCTGATCAGGTACTACTTACTGCTAATTACTGCTTTATTATGGTAGCTGCAAACATAAAAGGGAAATAGATCTCTCTGTTGCTAAGCTAATAAATGGGCAAATTGACCAACATATTAAAACAGAATGCTTTCCCTTAAAATGCTCCCTTCATCTTAATAATTGAGAGATGTAATAGTCCAGAGTCTGGATTAAAAGAGCTCAATGTTTAGACTCATAAACTTAGAGTCACTTACAGTCTGATAAGCAAAGCCTGGAAATGCTGGTAGAGTGTTTATTTTGAAACCTACTTCTGAAGTAGTGCAACACGCTTGTGAAAGGCAAATGCTCCAGGCAGGATCACAGAGTGGCCAAGGCTGGAAGGCACCTCTGGAGGTTGCCTAGGGCAGCCCCCCTGCTCAAAGCAGGGCCAGCTAGAGCAGGTACCTCAGGGCCATGCCCAGCTGGGTTTTAGGTGACTCCAAGGATGGAGACTACGCAACCTCTTTGGGCAACGGGTGCCAGTGGTTGGTCACCCTCACTGTAAGAAGATTCTTCTATATAAACGAAATTTCCTGTATTTAAATTCGTGCCCATTGCCTCTTACCCTTTCACCAGACACTACTGAGAAAAGTCTGGCTCCCTCTTCTTCATTCTTCCCATTAGGTATTTATACACATTGATAAGACTCCCTGGAGCCTTTTCTTCTCCAGGCTGAACATAGATAGCTCTTTCATCCTCTCATGTCAGATGCTCCAGTTCATCATCTTTATGGTCCTTCATTGGACTTGCTCCAGTATGTCCCTGTTTCTCATGTACTGGGGAGCCCAGGACTGAACCCTGCACTGCAGCTATGTCTCAGCAGTGCTGAGTAGAGAGGAAGGATCATCTCTTACATCATCTCACAGCCCGCTGCTGATGGTTTTCGTAATGCAGCCCATGGTGCTTCTGGTCTCTGCTGCAAGGGCAGCCGGTCCATCAGAACCACCAGGGCTTTTTCTGCCAAGCTACTTTCCAGCTGGATAGCCTGAGGGGGAGTGATGGATGGGGTTATCCTTCCCCAGGTGCAGAACTTGGCATTTCTCTTTGCTGAGCTCCATGAGGTTCCTGTCAGTCCATTTCTCCAGCCTGTCCAGGTCCATCTGGATAGCAGCACACCCAGCTTGTCTGTCAACTGCTTCTCCCAGTTTTGTGTCATCAGCCAACTTGCTGAGGATTCTATCCCATCATCTGTAGAAGAACTGTAGAGGAATGAAGCTGGGTTCATTAACATTGATAATATACAGCTGTGGACTGGCTTCAGGGGCGGTGGGTTGGCTGATGTGGATAAGGTGCAGCTGTGGCTGGTTCCTGCTAAGTAGTTAAATAGCTGTAAGGGGGATGGAAGAGGAGAAGCCAATGAAAAGAGACCTTGAAGAAACAGAAGGAGGAGAGAGAGTGTCCTGGAGGTAGGAGAGATAAGGAGAGGGATGCAGCAGAGGCAAGAAGCAGGGTGAGCTGGCCTGGAGAGTATGAAGAAACAGCTCAGACAGTAGATGGACTTCAGAAACCTTGTGGGGGATTGGTGGCCGTGCCGGGGCAAGGCATGGCAACTACTCATTGAAGTTAACCTGGTATGGGATGGTAAAAGCCTTGTTGCAGCTTGATAGTCTTGATAGTGCTGTGACAATCACCTAGGTCAGTAATGAAGGTGTTGAACAGTACTGGACTGACAGAAGATCTATGGGGTGCTGTGCTGGTCCAGCTGCACTTCATGCCACCGATCACAATTCTTTAGGCCTGGCAGTTCATCCAGTTTTCAATCCACTTCACTGCTTATCTAGTCCATGCTTCATCAGTTTGTCAATGAGGATGGTGTGGGAAACTGTATCAAAATGAAACTGTGAGGCTTTTTAGCAATCCAACTGATGTTAAAAGAGGTATCTGTCTGAATATACATATTCCCTCAACAAAAAGCTGCAGAGCCTGATTCCTGGCTGCTACTGGTAATTGTATCTGTTTTCCTTGTTGAAATGTGCATTGAGGCTAAGAACCTGAATGTCATCTGAGACACTTCTCAGTCCCAGTTATTTACTCATTGGTGAAGTGGAAGCCAGGTAAAAATAGATTAAAGTACTGTTCTGATTTGAATCAAAGATTTTTACTTAAACTAACAGTTTTAGAAGTAAATGCATTTGAAATAAAAATTATTTTTTCCATAATTCCAAAACATGGAATTATGATGATAGATGTGAACTCCTTTATTTAAAGGAGCCTAACAAAAAATTGTGTTATGAAAAAGTGCAAGCAACGTGTGTCTGCTGAAATCTTACAAAAGTCAAGCCACTGCTCAGGATCAATTACTGGCTGTCTCTAGAAACGGTTTATTTAAATGATAAAACTCCTTTCATTTTGGACTTCTATAGCTTGTTCTGCTAGTGTAGAGAGAAAATATTCCTTATTTCTGTTTGCTCAGGTTAGTTTAGTTCACTGCACATAAGGCTTTTTTTTCTTGGGCATACAGCATATTTTTTTCTAGTGAAAGAATTTATAAAATAATGTCTTGCCAGTTCCTAAACCATTTCAAATTAACATCCACTTAAAGCCTGAAGGCAGTCCTGAGAAAAAGGTTTTCTTTTCAGTAAAAATGTGATTCATAGTTCTCTGGTTTGATAATAAAAATTAAGAATAAGTGTATGCTAAACTGCAATAATTTCAAAATTTCAAAAAATAATATAGCAACTTTTTGAACAAAAAGCTAACAGAGACTCTCTAGTTGCAGGTCAGCACATTTTCCTGCTTATCAGGTGGGGATGGTTTGCCTTTCTCTAGCACGGAAGCTCTAAGTGTACTTTGGATCATATTTATGATTTCTCAAGCCATGAGTGAGCCTGCAGTGAGGACAAGGGTGTATTACAAAACCATGGGTAGCTGGGGAACAACCTTGTCCTGTCACCCTTCCCACCATACCTGACAGCTGGGGCCATGGCTAGGACAGCCATGCTGGGGGTCTGTGCCAAGTTCATTGGCTCTGTCAGAGTGTTTGGAGTGGCATCTTTGTGGGACCCGCCTTTTGAGTTTTGGGACCAGATGTGACATGGGAAAACATGTACAAAAAGGGTCCAGAAAGTTCACTCTCAATCCTTTGTGACCTAATTTGTCTTTCCTTTTGTGTCTTCAAGTTTGTTCCTGTTTTAGTGAAGTTAAAAGCAGACTTGAAGGACAGTTGGATGGTGGAGTATCTTTGTTGAAATAAAAAGTCTTTGTGATAAGAGGTATGAAAAGGTCTACTGATTTTAAAATGTGGTTGGAAGTGTTCTAGGAAATGTTTTTTCCGAAAGCAGAGCAGTATTTCACAAGTGAATGACTTTTTCAGGTAGTATGAAAGACAACTGGTATAAGCTTGCGAAAAGATTAATTTTGCTATCTCTTGTTTAACACAGACATTTTTACTTAGTAAAGCCTTATATTGATTGTTGACATCAGAAAAAAAATAAATATATTAATGTTCAAAGTTATGTGCTGGTCTTCTATTAGAAGCAAGCCAGAACTGAATTTGAATGTTTGGCAGAGGCATCATTTTACTAGTTTCTGAGGACTACATGGAGCATTTCTACATTGCACAATTTCTGAGGGAAGGTTTCCAAATAACTTTTTCTTCCATACAGTAGGATTTGGTCCTTCAGCAGCATGTGCTTGTCTTACTCTGAAGTGAAAAAATAGTTGTTGCTGTATCAGAGAATGAAAAGAATATATACAGAATTGCTACCCCCCCTCCTTTTTTTACCCCCATATTCAATCTCTTACGCCTTTTCTTAATTCATGTAAATAATACATTACCACTAGACTTTACTATCTGAAAAAGAAAAAAAACAACATACTTTGGCTGTGCTTTCACAGTTTGAATAATGGTGTGCATCATTTTAAAGCATTAAACACCCCAAACTTTAGAATGTATATAACCTTGCTTTATAAAGGTTCAGATGTCAAAGATAAGCCAAACCCTATGTGTTTCAAATGCAGTTGGAATGGTGGAGTATACTGCAGGATGGAAATAGTGTTTTTAATGGCATGTAAAAGTCCTAATCACACTGATTTTCCTGGAGTGCCTTTGTTCAATGGCTTGTGAAAATATACCACCTCAGCCTCTTCAGTAGCACTAAAAATGGACTAATGTGCTTGCATGGTGCTTGAAACACGTAGATTACATCCTTTTTCTGTCAGAGACTCTCTGTGCGACTTCAATCAAGTTACCAAGATTCAGGTTCAAGTTCTTAAATATGCACTTATAAATATTTTTATCTTCCTTTGTTTTTGATATATAAATCACACTTCACCTGAAACAAAACCACATTTGATCCTGAAGTACCTTTGCAAGCTTGGGTAAGTCTTCCAGGGCTTCTGCTCGTCGTCTGGACACAATCAAATCTCCCTGTCTCTTACAATGTGGGAAGGGTAACTACCAAGATGTAGTTTCTATAGTAATGTTGGCCCAAACTCACTAGTTAGCTTGCACAAAATTGGAAATTGAAGCCAGAATTAGCATTTTCCACAGCTAAGACTACAGTGAAAATTTTCCTTCCTTCTGGATATTTATCTATAAAGACCATATAGGCTCTTCAGTTTAATCAGCATAAATAATTCTTTATATATCACATTTTAGGAATATAGCTTTAGTTCCCATTTTTTGAGAAGGTAGGCTCTCATTTGATTTCTAAAGGTAGCATCAGTGACAGAAAAAACTAGGATGAAGGTAGTTTTATAACTTAAGCAAAATGTTTAATAGTTTCTGCTTGGGCAGTAGACACCACTCCAACATTTGTAACAATGATGATTACTTTTAACTTGGTAGAAAGCCAATTTTCTACCTGGAATTATTGAACTGTAAAGAAATATGTCAGTATCAATTGCTTATAGTCAGTACCTCTGTGTAGGAGGCACAATAATTTTAGTATGACAGCTAATATACAGGAATGCCAAGCTGGTAGTATATAAGGCTATTGTAGCTCAAGGTCTCTGGTGAAATATGTTAATAGGAGTGAAGTGAAATAAAAAAGTACTAAGAAGGATTGAAAAAAGACCAGTGTTCATAAAGAGCACAGGAAATGCAAAGTAGGAATAAGAACTGAAAAGAGAGAATAATATTTTTTAATGTAGGTCTTGTAGCTCTCCTAGAGTGCTATAAAGTGGATCAGATGTTAAATGGCTGGACATCAATATGTTAGTTAGTATTGTTTTGTAGTTTTCCTTTTTTTTGTCATTGTAAGGATTTTGGTGTTAAATGTTATTGCTGTAAGAGGCAATCAGTTGTTCTTTCATGCCTAATGGACTGTTTCCTGGAGTTCAGAATATCATAAAGCATGCTCTGGGGTGATACAAGACATAAATTTTATCCTAGGAGTTAATTTAGGAGTTAATTCTCGTAACGTCTTGAGTTTGCTGGAAGAAACAAATAAAAAAATCAGATGGGTTTTTGACATTGGGGTTGATATGGAATATTCGTGGTCAATGAGTTCTGAAGGGTTTTCAGAAAAGAATAATTCTATCTGCTATTTATTTTTTTTTTATTAAGGACAATTATAATTTCTGTTTATTTTCCTGAGGGCTTTTTTCCAGGAATGGTGTCTGTGGCCTAGGGAGGCTTACATGCAAGTTGGTATCATCTATCTGTATTTAATGTGAAATTTTTTGAATGCTGTCTTAAGTCACCTAGGAATGCTCGGGGAAATTCTTAAATCAGTGGTGGGAATTCTCTTGGCTTTTGGGAGAATTGGATGTCATTTGGGTAGCAGAACCAGCAGGTTCAACCGCATCCATAACTGTTTCTATCAGAGGCCAGGCAACTTCTCTAAGCTTGGTGACCAACCCAAGACCCTTTCATGTATGCAGGCCAGGACAGCACCGCTGAGGTTGCACTTTGCTGGTCTGGATCTAATAAACCTTGATTTGCACCCAGTCCAGAGCGTATAAAGAGAAATACAGCAGGCAGCTCTACACCAAGACCAGCCTCTAAAGCCAGACTTGTCCGAGCGCTGCCCTCTAGCCATCCCTTGCTTACATATTAAAAAATTTATTAACTCATCCCAATGACAAGTCTTGACTCAGCTGTGGGTATTGAAATATCAACAGACACAATGACTCATCTTTTGGATGGAAAGAAAAGACCATAGCTGTGCTGGGACTGGGAGGTGGGGAGGACACTGGGTAACCATGAAATCCCTGCTCATTCACTCATCTGAGCGCGTGGCAGTCATATGCGCAATCCTGTGTTGGGATGTGGGAGAGGGAATCAAAAGAAATGGGTCCCACAGATTGCCTGCGTGCAAAGGAAAATGAGAGCCAGTTTGGGCAGATGGGAGCGTTGCCTAATGCAAGAGAGAAGGGGAACGAAGGGACAGATTAAAGCCCCTCAGAGACAGAATTATATGGGAGGCCTAGGAAGAGGCACATAGGATCAGGTATAGGGGTAGATGATGAAGCCCAGAGAGCAGTAGTAGGGAAGGACCTCCAGAAACAGCAGGTGAACAAGTGTAATCATAAAAGCTGGTCTAGGGTTGTTACCTAAGTACGAAGTCATTTGAAAGATATGAAACAAATGTTTATCTGAACAAGATGATGGCTGGGAGCAGAAGATTTGCTAGCTATAGGAGGATTTACATACTTTTTTTTTTGTATATTCTAGTACATAATGAATTAAAACCATATTGCTTTGTCCTCACAGTCCCAGTTTAACATGGTTCTCTCTGTTGTATAGAGATAAGGTTTGGGAATCGTAAGGGATTGAAGGATCTGTCAGAGCTGGAAAGAGAATTCTGGAAGTACTACTTTCTAGCTCATGTGCAGTCCATTAGATCTCACTGTCTGTGCCATTGACTTTTCTGAGCAGAAGTTCATTCATTACCTGTAAGTTGAAACTGGTTTATAAGGATATACAAAAGTTTCTTAATTTGTATAAAACAGTCTGATCTGCATCCCATAAGATTATTTTTAAATTATTTTAAGTATACTTTTAAATTTAACTGCTAAGTGGGGGATGTTACTGATTTTCGCTTTTCATATCAGAACATAAAGGAATTGCCTCTGTCCCCCTGTTAGAAAAAGGAGAAGAATGTGAGCCTTTGTTACTGTTGCAAGTCAGTTTTTGTCAGTGCTTTTTCCATATTTGTATAGGCAAATTACTCATAATACATGGCCTTCTTAGCAGAGTACATGGGGGTGGAGTTTATAGAAATAGCTCTCATTGAATTTCTTTCAATAATAGAGGAAATGACCTTTACTTGAGGGATTCAGATGAATGTAAAGTAGTTAAAAAAAATAAATAATCAAAAGTCAGAAATGCCAAGAGAAGCATATTTCTGAGACTTAGCTAATTGTGCAGGGAGTCTGCCACTGCAACAAAGTCAAGGAGTAGTAGCTTCTCTGTTCACATCTGATTTAGGGACATTCTCTTTGTAATTCAGCAGTATAAGACAGAATGAGAGTAGAGGACATCTTTGTTCTGTGTTAGACTGCTCAAATGCGTGTGGAAGTGTTCAGAATGACAATTGCTGAAGCCCTTGAAAAATAACAGTACATGCTCCCCCAGAGACAACTGTAATATCCAACAAAATAGGTGAAGTTACCGCGGGATGCATTTGGGATTCTCTCCAATGTCATGCTTATAATGAGAGTGAATAATTTGGCCTTTATTCAATTAATTAGTCTTTGTTCCTCCTCTGACTGGCAATGAAGGTGCTGGTTGCGGTGCTTGTGTTTTGAATGTGAGTGTCTGTATTGGCAAATGGGCTGGCACAAAAGATCTCACTCCCGTGGGTCACCTTGCCTGAAATAATCATGCTTACTGAAGACAGCTGTATTCACTGTTTAGATCCACAAATTTTACAGGGCCCCTAGGAAGAACTTATACCTGGTCACCATGTCACTGGGACATTATGAATTTTGTACTGAATGATTTGTTCCTGGTCTGTAGGTACTGTGGAATAACACTGTCTTCCTCTGAAACAGATAAAAAAAGAAAGCATCGTGGTTCACACTATGTTTGTGAGCCCAGGGTTTACTGGCTGACAGCCAGGTTCATTCATCAGCACACTGATCTGTACTGGAATGTTATGGATTCTAGTCCTGCATTGGGTCCAATCAGTCTGTGCCTCGTGGGGAATGCTATAGGACAGCTTTAGGAAGAGGTGTGTTCTAGGATTTCTGGAAAGATGTTCAAGGTTCTGCCCACTTAACTCCAGTAGGTCTCCAGAGAAAACCTTAAAAATCCCCTACTTAAAGAGTGTGTGCTTGGTTTTTGGCCACGCAGCATAACAAACTCCAGAGGCACTTCTGCCACTGGTATGTATGCTCTTGAAGAAACAGGCTTAACCAGGGTGTTTGTGTCTGTGACAGCTGGTGCCCAAAGGACTGTGTCAGAGCAGGTTTGGACCACTGAAAGCCTGTTCCCTGTGCCATGTGGTGCCTGGAGAGCTGCTCCTATTGATGCTGTTTTAAGACATTTCGACCGATTTCAGTTATGAATGGTGCTAAAGATTTTAAACCATCATCAACTGCCAGTCCTGTGGGAGGAAAGTGAAGAAACCTGCTCGAGGCTGCTTCTTTGCAAAGCAGCTGTTTCTGCCCTGAGCACTATTGTTTGTCCGTCTCTAAGGGATGACACGGGGGGACCAGCGCAGAGCCATCAGAAACCACAGAAGAGCAGCATCTTCAGAAACTGGGCAAAACCGGTGAGCCACTAGCTACTGCGAGCAGCCACTCCTGTTCTCCGTGTGCGTCAAACTCAGTTGGCCTTGACCGGTTGGCTTTAGGGTTAAAATTAGGGTTTGACCGAGGGCACGTCCATGTGAGTAGTTTTGGGTGAAGACGCTTTTCTCCGCCTCGGAAGCGGGGACCCTTTTCCCTGGCGCCCCGGCATGGCTCCTCCCGAGCAGAGAAAATGGCGGGAGAGACGAGGGTGACCACACGGTGGCAGCAAAATCTCAGTTACCTGAGGAGCGGCGGCCCCACGGGCAGCTCCGTCGGTCCCCTGCCTCCCCTTCCCTGCCTCCCCAAACCGCGGCCCAGCCATTGCTTACAGTGGAATAGAGCAGGGGAGCGGAAACGAGACTGTAAGCACACTCCATCTGTCCTTCGCTTTTTCCTTCACAAAGCTCATCTTGGTTCTTCTGTGTGAATAAAAATAAAGTTTGGTCTGACTTGCTAAAGTGCACAGACTTTGGAGGGGTCATCAGCTCCGGAAAGTTATGATGTTACAGCATGAGGCAGGAGAACCACGGGCAGAGCAGGGAAGAGGGGAAATTACCCCATGCTTCCTAAGCAGCATATCCATACACAATTGCTGAAAGGAGGGAATCATGAGATTAGGGAAAAAGAAATCGTTTCAAGATGTTTTGGTTCCTGGTGTCTTTGCTGAGACAGAGAGGGCAGGAGAGGTCCCTGTGGGCTCTAGCCCTAAAGGGATCATAAGGTTTGAAAATAGAAATATGTTGGGGATAGCTCAATATTTGTTGTAACACAGCTTTTTTTATTTTGGACCTTCTTCGTAAGTGTCTTATTTCCTACAGTAAATTGCAAATGAATTGAGGCAGCTTAAGAATCCCTCTACATCATTTGCCAGATACTGAATGTGGCTCAGCCGTGGTTTCTGCTCCTGTTCCTTTTCTCCTACGGCTCCATCTCCTCACACCTCTGTTCTGTGTGGAGCGGTCTACAAGGCTGAAAGAAATAAAGACTCTCCTGGGAACTGTTTCTAAAGAAATTTCTTAATGGCATTCATAGGCAAAAGTTAACATGTATTGCATAATGTTTGTTTAGAGGAAATGGGAAAGAGAAGGAAAGATTTAAAAGAAAAAGCATCGCTCCTGCCTCATGTTTGTTTTTAATGAAGCAGGTAAAATATACCTCAAAAAATTCATTTAATTTGGCCTCGAAGATACTTCAGGTGTTTGAGACTGAATCCCAGAACTGCTCTGATGGCAGAGGGAGGTACTTTCTACCATGGTTTCTTTCACAGCAGTGCCGGGCCCTGAAAGCAGCCCTGCCCTGGCTGTGGGGTCTGGGGCTGGCTCCCCGCTCCCGCTGAGGGGAGAGGTGCCGGGGCTGGCCCCTGCCCCTGGGAGCTGCTTTGGCTGAGGCCACAGCACTCGGCCGTGCCAGAGCTGCAGCTCCACCACACTGCAGCCGGGCCTGGGCCTGGCCGTGGTCTCTACCCAGACACCCTCAAACCAGAGCCTGGAGCGCCTGACCCAGAAATGCTGCAGCACCCTGAGGGAGGTGCTTCTCCCAGAGAAGCTGTAGACAGTGGCAGTCCCCATTCATGAAGCGTGCATCACGTAGGAGCATACTCGGAGTGGATGAGTAACTCCGGGTTGACTCACAGTTGTCTAAGATGGTGCCTCTTGAACAGCCAGTGCCACTCAAGGAGTGTTAGGGAGATTAACCTAGGAAGGCTTTTAGGTCTGTTCCTGACTTCCTTGGTCAAACCCTGCCCTGGCAAAATTGCAAAACTCCCATTGCCTTCTGTGGGAGTGAGGCTGTCAGTCTGCTCAAGAGCTCCAGTGCTCGCAGAAATCTGCCAGTTGCTGCATGTATGTTTGTTTGTATGGTGACTTGTGTTTCTCAGAGAAAAAAATCAGCCACCTAAGATGGCAAAGTAGGTTTTATTTTTCTTCTAGATTTCTGGAGCACGTAACCCAAATGACTCTCCTCTGTGCTAATACAAGAAACAATAACTTCAGGACACGCAGATGGCCTTTTTATTAGCTCTAACCAACCCTTTGAACATGTATGCATGTTCTTATGTATGTATCAGAGCCCTGTGGCCACCTGTACGTAGGCTGTGATTGTGCCCTCAGCTGGGACCCCCACCCTCTGCCATTTAAGAAAGCCCTTTAAGCTTGGACGCAGCACTCGGGCTTGGCTTGAACAATGTAGTGTGAGTATATATGTGTCTCCGTTCCAGTCCCCGGCTCTCCCTGAGAGGCTGTCTGTACACCCTGCATTGCTGGTAGACCCCAGCTTGTTTCCCGGCCTTTGGCTGCTGATCACCAGATGGTGGGTCCTGTTGCTGGTCATAAGAAGAAAAAGACAGATGTAATCAGGGAGACAAGCAATTTCTTGCTAAGAGGCTGGCTTCACTGTACAGGTAGATAAGGTCAGTTACATCAATGCAATACTTTCATGTTGTCCGCAATTTCAAAAAATCCTGGTAAATGTGAGAAAAGCTGGTCTTAGCCCTAACCTGTGTTTGGTTATTCTTTTTAGGTCTTTGATGGGTAGACTGCATCTAAGGAAAGTGTTAGCAGTTGTATCCATTTCTGCATTTCATTAAGAATATAATTTATTTTGGTATAGTGCCAAAGGACCCAGAATGAAGTCAGAACTGCTGTGCTAGTTGCTGAAGATGTATTCTTTTTTCCAGGATCTAAGCAGCTGTTACTGATCAAGGAGCTATTCAGATGAGGTAGCAATGACCCTAATTGTGCTATTGACTCTTTTCAAAGTAATTAACTCTCTAACCTGAGAAGGAAAATGTCAGCAGGACCTTCACATTTCCTGTATTCTACCCTGAAGGCTTAGAATGAAATTTAAAATGCTGGATGCTCCTTACCAGGAGGACTTTAAGATGTTTGATTCTTTGGGTTTTTATTTCTGGTTCTTAGGCTCTAAAGTTATAGGCAACTTGGAAATAAATTTTTTATTGAGTCTTTGGGATTACAGTTACTCATCTGCAGGTTTTTCCATCATTCTGAAATGCAACAGGGTTTGGGTTAGCAAGTAAGCAGAAAAATAAGTGTTTCATTCCCAGTATTTGTTTAAATAGGAACATGCTATCTATAAGAGATGGAAGCTTTCAAGATTATTTTAGTGATAAATTCTCTTCTCTTTGCTTATTAGTGAGCAGTTAAATAAGTTATTTGCTAGACGCACAAGCAGTGAAGGAAACGGCATTGTCTGCTCTGATTCAAGAGGCCAGGCAAATAGAGACAGTGAAGGAGATTGAGATCGAGATGCAGGGACCAGAACAAAGTACTGATTAAATAGGGATTCTTACAGCAGTATCTGAGAAATTTTTAATTCCTTTAAAACGCTTTTTGTTTGTGATGGATTTTTGTCTTCAGTACATTTTCTTCAAATAAAAGAATTCTGTGTTTTGTGATAGCTAGGCTGTCACAGAGAGGAAACACAACAGCAGGTACTGAACAAAGACTGAAAGCTGCATGGATAGTCAGTCACAGGAGGATGTAAGTAGAATGAGCCTTTAAAGGCTGATCTTGAAGGAATTATACCAGTCTGTACCATTCAGCCCTCTGGGTAATATGAGAGACTACAGCAGCAGGATACTAGTTCTCTCTTCTCTTTCAGAGGAGTGGTTTTTCTAAAGCTTAATCTCTCAGCTTAATACTCCTAGTTAGAAGAAACATGAGGCCAGCTAAATAATGAGACAGCCAGACATGTCTACTCCATTTAAAAACATATTTGTTTAGGTTTATCTGTGATTTTAAAACTGCTCTACCAAGCTCCCAAATAAAAAAAAAAAAAATCTAAATTCAATAGTTAATATAAACCTGTCCTATTGCTTTGTATTTATCCTTCCTCTCAGATCAACCACTTTCCTTTAGAATACCACCACTTAGAAAGTAATGCTTTAATAGAACCATCTCCACATAATCCATACAAAATTGAGACATATGTTGGTCAAGAGTGAGACTTTTCCCACCTACTTCCAAAATGTTTTCCTTGTGACATTTCAAATTCTTTAACCATTCAATATGTAATGGAATCTCTGGCTCCACTCAATTTGTCTGAATTTGGTACCAGTAAGTTGATTTCCAAGCAGCATGTTCTTCTAGGGTAGAACTTTGGAGGTCTTGTGGCACTGAGCACTTCCAAGACCTCTGATGGGATGTCAGGAAGGGAAAGCACAACATCAGTTGCCATGGGGCAACAATGCTATTTGTCATTTTGTACACTGAAATTTACAATTTTAAAAGGAGCATATACAAAATTATTAATCCCCAGCAGTAAACCTTCCTTGATCTGTTTACTGCCTGAACTCACAGTTACAGAGCATGGTACATTGTCATGAAGGCACTGCACACTTTGGTGCAACAGCTCTTACTCTGTACTTGTAATACGTTCTGGTCTTCTCTTGGTATCTGAAGATTTTTCATTATTTCCCTGAGTGTTTCTTCCTATAGCAATGATAGTCATGAATATTTCATATGGAAGAGAACTTAAGCTATTAGAACTATCTAATGATAGTGCTGTAAAAAACAGTAAATGAATGAGTAATATAAAGTATCTACCAGATACTAGCAAGATGAAGTTACTTAGTAGAAAAATCCGACCTCAACACCTGTGATGACTGCATTAGATCAACAGTGTTTACTATCTGGGTCTCAAGTCATAGCCCTTGTACTTTATCAGTATTATTATCTTATGGCCATCTAATATATTAATATAGCTCAACAGTAGGCATAGGTACTAGTTCTTTCGTTCTACAGATAGTGTAGTGTATGAGTAGTAGTGTAGATGGGACTCGGGGGCAGGAACAGCAGATGACAAACAAGGAATTCTTACTTTGTCACATTTCCACTATTTTGCTGCATGTTTGTTGTTTCTATAAGCAATTGTTTAATGATTCAGAGAGTTTTCACTGTCTTCTGGAAGATGTGTTTTAACAAGAGACTTGTTGAAAGAGAATTTTTTCTGACTGACCCGTTTAAAAGGTGGGTCAGACAGCTGGAAGAACCACAAAAGGCAAGCTAAATGTCTTGGGCAAAGGAAAGGCAGTTAATAAAGAACAGTATTAGCAGAGGATAACTTGAACTCTGAATTGTGCTAGACCTTGAGGACAAGAACTGAAAGGCAAAAGGCAAAAAGGGCATTTTGCTTCTGTCCGGGAAGTTTACGGAATCCTTACTCCTGTGAAAAGTGTAGATAGTATATTAATTACCTCTGTAACTTCTCTGGAGGCATCATGTTAGGCTTAAGCAACCTCAGTGGGTGTCTTAGTGGATTTTCTACACCTGAACTTCAGCTGTGTGGTCTTTCTCAGGTCTCCTGTACATGAGACAATGGCACCATTTCACTAGGTTTCCTAGTGTAGCTATTTCTGAGGTTGGATAAAGCTACATTTGGCAGTTGATCAGTTAAGCAAAGGGATGATACACCTTGGTTTGCCTGCTTCCCCTTCAAAGCTGTGTCCTAAACAGCTGGCAGATGTTTATTCCTTGGGATCCGACTCAGCCCATGGCTAGACCACGTTGCTATGTGCTTGCAGAAGTTGCCTTTGGTCAGAACTTCCTGTTCAGCAGCATGGGTACAGTAATCATGGCAAGGGTATAGTGGTATTCAAGACCTAAAGCCTAGAAGCATTTATAAAATGGTGAACACCATAATTTCAGGTGAATCCTTCCCAGCATTTAGTTCTTGCTTGGAACTGTTCAAAGTATTTCAAATTGTCTCTTATTCTTCCTCCTCTCTGGTTATTTTTATCTTGATCCAATCACCACCTATGTTACCATGGACTTAATTCTTCAAGGTTTTCCTGTCAAACTTCTCTGGTTTAAAGTAATTAACAACAAGGAACAATCACCAGGATTTTCCAAGTGCTTTTTCATGTTTTTCAAAATGCTTATATTTCATCTGTTTTCTCTGCTGTTGAAATACTGAACTTATTTTGATCCATTTTGTTTGAAAGTTTTCAGGTCCTGGTTTTCCTTTAAAAAAAAAAAATAATTGAGGATTTTACTTGGTGATTGGTATGTTTAGTCCAGGCAGACTCAGGTAGTACCAAAAAGCCAAGCATGAGAGCACTAACCAAACTGATATGATCTAAAGTTCAGAGGTCTTAATAGCTTTGCGTCAGCATCACACTTCACTGAAACATGGTAACTGGTCCAGAGCATGGGAAGAATTTTCTCATATCTTCTGAGACCACGTCACACTGGTGATATTAATAAATGCTTCGACGTAGTCACTGGGGACTCTTTGGTATTAGCACAGCCTCGGGATGCCTTCCAGTGAATTGCTTCCATAGGGCTGAGATAGCTGAAAAGAATTAGAATAAATATTCTGTGCAGAGGACCTGGGGATATAGTAGCTTGACAGAGCAAAAGGAAATATGTATTTGTCCCAAAATGAAAATCATGGAGGCTACATTTTATGTGTTCTGTGGAAAATGGTTTGTGTGATATAATGTTTGGATGGTGGGGGGTGTGTGTGCTGGAATATTTTTATGTGCATTAAAAGGATGTCCTGGCTGCTAATATTAAATGCATTTTGATGGCTCAAGTTCAAGATGAAAAAGGAACTTGAACAATGACCTGGGAATCAGGCTATAGGTTAGGAACTATCTTATCTCCAGGGAATTATTCTAGGAAATGTTTGTTGATAACAGTTAGATGACAAAAAAACCCTCAAACTGACAAAAGTTGCAAACATTGGCAATGGTTCTTTAGCCGTTCTCCTTTCTTATCTATCAAGGTTTCCAGAAGTTTTCATTTTAGAATATGCACTGGAGACAAAGTGATGGAACTTCACCAAACCTTCTTATTTCCTTTGTGTTCTTTGTAATGATTGGTAATTAAAATTGGCTAGAGCATTCACGTAGATTAAGCTGACATTTTAAAGTTTCTGAAAACATGTAGATAATATACACAATGTCTACCTGTGCTGTATTTTCTTGCTTTCACGTTCAGAGCAGAAGTCAAAATGCTGAATTACAAGAGAAGTCTTCCAAAGTTTTCAAGGTCAAGCAGAAAAGTAGATATTTTCTTATAGATATTGGGGTTTTTTTTTGTGGTGGGTTTTTTTTTTTTTTTTTTTATAAGGCGTATGGAAGGGCATCGTGGAGTTTTCCCATTTTTTGTTCTGGAGGAAAAAAACAGCAGTTCCTCAGAACTGCTTTAGACCAGTGTGCCCAGAGGTAGGACTGAAATGATGGCTTAATAGAATCAAAAAGCAAGTCTTTTCCTGTTTTCCTATTTTTAATGTCGGTGGTGCTTTGTACCACTGTGGTATGAGTGAAATGCACGCTCACTGAAGTGATTACAAGAACGGATAGTTTTACTAAATAGTAATCAGTGCTTTTTTATTGTGTAGTAAAGCCCAAAATGCATTTAAACCCTCCTTTCTAGTCTGCATGCATATTAACTTCCCTTGAACTTTAGATATTCTTAGCTGCATTACATGCATGACAATGAATCTGCATATTATGCAACAGGTTTAAATTTAGCATGGCATGTTGGGAGGCATAAATTTCCCACAGACCCATGCAGCTTTGTATCTACCAAAGTGACACTAATAGCTGCCAATTATTGCACAAAGAGATAATGCTTGTTCAGAAAGGAAGAAAATTTTCATTGTATAAATTTTGAGTAAAGATCCTAGACCCACTGGTATCAGTGGGAGTTTTGCTGCTGAGATTTTCAAAAGCTGATGCTACCCTTCTGTCAATTTTGAACAGGTAATTAGATAGAGACAATATTTATCTACCAAGATTTAATGTCAAATGCTTAATGTTATGCTTTTTCCGTGTGCAGTAGATGAAGTATTTTCTACTTTTAACAGGCTTACCTGAAAAAATAAAGCAAAATCTGTTTTATATTAAATGTGTTCACTTTCCATTACTTAAAAAGGAGAGAAAGAACAGTGAAAATCAATATAAGGCCACAGAAGCTCAAAAGCTAGGATTATAAAAATGACACAATCAGATGGATTTTACCCCTATCTCCAATAGTGGCTTTTCCCTTGGTTTTTTAATGGGTTTTATTTGATATTTTTTTCAAACTGTGGATAAAATCCTGGTAAAATTGTCGCTGCATTCAAATATGCTGGCATTACCACACTGTTATTTGTAATACTGCACTTGCTGTATTATGCACTAACTGGAACCACTGGATTATTTAAAAACAGTAAGTATATACTACCATTGGTGAAAGATTTTAAATTTGAGTGCCTGGCATTTGGTTTCTAAAAAACTAAAATATTCATTAGGAAAAGGCTGGTAGGCTAAACCATTGATTTTTCACTGAGAAAATATTTTGAATCCATTTTTCAGTCTGTCTGCCTGAAGTGCTGTAGTACACGATGTGAAGGCATGTCCCCTTCTTTGCCATAGCCTGCCCTCTCTCTCTGCAGGACAGGGGAATGCTGTCTTCAGGTGCTGTATGCATCAGGGGAGTGTCGTGACTGCAGCAGTCACAGGAAACGCAGTCAGTTTGGAAGGTCCAGGCTGTGAGGGATGTCAGCTCCATCTCCCCAGAGGCATTACGTGCAATGGAAGAATTTTAGACTTGAGCTCTGACAACAGGTTTTGACACCTCGAGATTTGGAGGGGAGGGGACAACTTCACATTCAGTGCGAATTGGAAGTATTCAACATCTTACTCTGTCCTGAGATGGAAACAAATGTTCATGGGTCAGAATTTCCTAATAGAAGAGAAATTCCAATTTCTGATCATCAGTATTTTATAATGTTCTTAAGCAAAATTTATTTTGGAAATAAATCTAAGGCATTAGGTCTGATGCTACAATGTTCCCCATACTAATGATTCAATACTTATTTATTTCTGGTTAGGCTTTATGTAAGCCAAATGAATGTAACATTGGGTTACTGCTTTGATAACTTGGGTCAAAGAATTGCAGAAAATCTGTTCACTTGTCCTTTCTGATTGCCATTCCTTGTAAACAGATTTTATCTGCAACTGACTTTACATCTCTCTTGCTCAATGGATGCTGCTTTGACCCTGTTGCATGACTGCCATCCTGCTCTGTCTTCTCTCGCCTAGCAACCTCTTATCACAATTCGCTCGAAACTTATTTGTCAGCTTTCTGCGCTTTTATGAGATGTTCCTTCTGGTTCACAAATCAACATGAAAAACCATACTTAAAGATTTTTTTATGGTTCTGTGCTGGCTGGATGCTTGCAGATCCTGTTATGTGTGTAGCCTTGCTGGCATTTTCAGAATTTTGAGCTATGAGTCTTCTAGTTGCTTTGCTAATTGCTTGTCCTCATTCTTCTGGCTTCTGTTATGTTAGGGTGAAATGAGGAACTTTTCTGCATATTTCTAAAGAAAATAACGAATATAGCAGTTCAGCCTCTTTACTGGCTCACACGTTTCTTGGTCAGCTAGATTAACTTCTCTGATTTGGGCTGGTAGATTTTGCAGGCTTTTTATAGAGCTGTTATTAGTAATAGAATCTGGAAATTTTCACTAAGTTGTAACACTTTGGCAACTTTTTTGGTGGAGGTGAATTGTGGAGGAACAAATGTGATTTATTTTCCATTTTTCTAGAAGGTATGTTGCTTGTGGCACTGCATGTAGATTTGGAGATGCAGTTCATCTCCCAGCTCTAAACTGGAATTAATCTCTTGCTTCTCCAAAAGTTGCTTTGAATCAGGCAGTGCAGAAACCTGACTGGATCTCCCACACCTCAGATTGTGAGTCTCACCTGAAGTGCGCTCACCGGTGTTCCTCATCCTAATTCAGACAAGTCTGGTGTGAATTTTGAGGTACAATCTTGAAAACATACTTATGCAGATCCTTTAAAAAAATATTTCAGAGTTTTGGTTTTGACTTAGGTGGAAAAGAAATATGTGTCTCAATCTTGAAAGGTGTTGCAAGGGGAACTGGATGCTGCTCCTGTTTTTATGCAGAATGTAAAGGTGAACTGCTAGCCTTGAACAGCGTTATATCTAATGTGTTTAAGTTTAGCAGATAATTCTTAAGTATTTTTGGCAGTGGTCTTAACACGGAATTAAACCCACTAATTGGTATTCACCCATCAGGGTGAAGTTTGCTGTGCATGTGCATTAGTTTTGTTTTCAAGGAAAGGTTAGTCAATCTCTGGAGTATATCCTGGAAATATAGTGCATGTCTGTGTGAATCTTAAATAACCAGTGATTGAAAATTTTTGGCTCATAAGTAGTGATTGGGAAATGTATTGCCTCTGTCAATTTGTTTCTATTTTTGGAAAGCTGTGAAATATCAGACTTGTACATCACATCAGCTTTATCAATTTCACACTGTGCTGTTCAGTTTTATTTCCAATAGGAATGTAGCAATGTCTAATGAACTGCTGGAGCTGGAGGTTAAGGATCTGTTTTTCAGACAGTGGGGGTCTGACTGCATTTTAATGCTTGTTTCACTTAAGGTAGACGCAACTTTTTCACAAGTTTGGCAATTTCCAGTTAGAGGAGCTCCAAACAAACCTGCAGGTTATATAGGAACTGAAGCATCTGAGTGCCATAATCCCAGGCTTTTAAGCATCTGCTTGTTCTCTGGGTATCTGGTGACTAAATGTCACAATCCATTGCTTTTCAGTATCATAGAAGCCCTGAAGTGGTGTGTTCAGTGCAAAGAACTAATTTAGATTGGGTAACTGAGATTTTGTTCTCCATTATTTTTATGCTTTGAGGTAATTAACCTTATTTCTGTTTGTCTGTGGCATTTGTAACTCTTCCTGTCTCAAGGTCAGCTTTCCCTGGGTGTTAAGCTGAGCTGTTTAAAAAAGTCAGAGCTGTTTTCTGGCTGCTAAAACTGTGCCCAGGCCTGAATATGCTTTGTTTAGCTTCCTAGTTCTTCTTTCAAGGGCTGGACAAGTGGGATAACGCTAAATGAGAGCAGTAGGAAGGGCAATGTGTATTTGTTTAGGAGCCCTGCCTCAGATACGTGCAGTGTGAGCACCTCCTCAGAAATGAGTAGGAGTAAGGTTTTCCTAAAAGCAGCCTCAACAGCATATACTGCTGCTTCCCCCCAGGAATGGCAATCTCCACTTGCTCTCAGTGTTTCTTCTGCTTTCCGTCCCTTGGGAAGGGGACAAAGCGCATGGATTTGGGAAGTGCCTGCTTGCTTTTTCCTCAGAGGAAAGCATGAGGGTCTGCTGAGAGGGAGGATCTGAGATGCTTCCTTCCCTGCTGTCCCAAAAGGAAAGCTTTGGTATCTGCTTAGTTGTGGCAGCTGATAACTCGACCATTTAGCTGCTTTAAGGAAGTTGTTCTGAAGAAATGGAGGGCAGCAGGATGACTTCGCAGTCACACTCCAAGCTCCAGGTGAAGGATGATGGCAGTGTGGTTAACCTCCCCCTTCTCTCCTCCAGCTGCCCCTGGCACTGACTAATAAACCTAAGAGCAGCACCTCAGACTGGTGTTTCAAAAGCTCAGAAAGAAGTGTTTCAGACAAGCTCTTTTTTTCTTGGAGTATTCCTGTTTGCTTCTGATGAGTGGGTATAGGGTACCAGGTAAAGCAGCCGTTGTGTGTGAAATGCTGGCAGCTGTGTATGAGTGCTCCCTTGAGCTGTACCACTTACACAAAGTCAGTGTGCTTCAGGTGCTGCTGAAACAGATGTATTTCACTGTATTGCAAGGCAGTCACGCTTGCTCAGGAGGGCGATAGAGGTGTTTCCTTTTCCAGAGATTTGCCTCAATTATTTGTCATTAAGAGCAGACAACGTATAGCATAACCCTAACTGGAGTATTTTTTTTCCCGGTCAAACTGCTAACTCAAAATCTACTTTTACTTGGATATGATACAGAATGACTTTTTTTAGTTTTCTTTCACAAACCAAAATATCCGAGGGTGGATGAATAATCTTATTTTCCTGAGAAGAAACCTATTTTATTGTAGGACACTAGCATGTCCTTTCTTAAGGAAAACACATTCAGAAAGCTACAAAGAAGGGAATAATTCTGCTTTCCTCTTTCTCCCAGTGTTTAGAGATGGCTATTCAGAGCAGAGATTTTAATGAATCTTCCCTCCTGTTTTAAAACTCTGTTCTAAAGTATTGTGAGGGAATATTTTTACCCCATTTTGTAGTAGCGGTTCCATTTGTGTTAATCAAATGAACGTCCTTTGGGCAAAAGCAAGAATGACTTCTGCTTCCTTACAGCAGAGCTGGGCCTATGGTGAGGAATTATCAGGTGCTGGGTTTTGATTCTGTGAATGTGTGATATATTTACCACAATAGAATTTGGCCACTAGAATATGAAAATTTCTTCGTGTAGCATGGAAGAAGGTGGGAGGAAAATGAAATATGCATGAAGTAGGATTCTCATCTGTCATATAGAAAGTGAGAGGGAATTGGAGTTGGTGAAACACAGAGGAAGTATGGAAGCGATATTTGAAAGTACTTTTTCAAGACTTCCTTCAAATTTTCTCTTTATTGGAGAACTTCTTTGCAAGGAAACCAAAGATGAGTGTGACTTTTGGTAATGTTTTGTTTTTCACATATTTAATCACTAATTCAGACTGCTGAGCTGAAATCTTTATGGGCTTTTAGAAGGTAATTCACAGGGTCTTGCCTCGACTGGAGGATTTATATAGTTTTAAACACTGGATTGGTTTTATATTTCCAATTAATTAGCATGCAAATGCACTTGCACACTCTCACATTAGGGTCTGCAAAATCAGTCTTGAAAACTTGGAAAATCTCCAGAATTAAGTTATGCATTAGAAGTGCCCTTTGTACGTACTTCATAAAGTAATCTTAAGTTACAAGGACATATCCTTTTTTTTTAGCCTTTAGGACACAGGATAGATGGTGCTTATTTAGGACAGATTCATTTTACCTCAATGCAGCTGTCTACCAATTAGTGATGTAACTTAAGCCAGATGTCTAATTATCCTCTAAAGTCAAAGGAGAAATAGAAGGAGCTATTGATGGTTATTCTTCCTGCCCATCTCAGAAGACTGTCTTGGGGTGGGATGAATCGTCAACCATCCCCAGAGATGTCTGCAACTCTTCAGTGAGAACAGAGTCTACATGACTACACTAGAGTGGGCCTTTTACACAGCTAAATTTAGGTGAGATATATCCTGCCTTTAGTGGGCAGCTATTAAATGTTGTTTTGCTGCCTCAGTGTTCAGTATGCAGTGCTGGTCTTCATTGCCATGTTGGGTAACATCCTATTCAAACCCAGCTCTGGAGACAGGATTATTCATTTCCTCTGACCTTTTCTACAGCAGTTGTCAGTATTTTATCGGGGTGCTTCACAAACATGAGCTATTCTTATAGCCGCCTGGGGAGATAAGGAGGTAATATTACCCCATTTTATAGGCAACCTTTATTTTTGACGTTTCCTTGGATTTTTAATATCTGACTTTGCAACTTCAATAGTGTACCTTACATAACTTTCCTGGAGGGTTTTGTTGTCTTTTTTTTTTTCTTTTTTTGTGGCCGTGGGGTTTTTTTCTTAAATCAAACCAAGTAAGAAAAAGCCATCCATGTCAATCTGGTGATAATGTAGAGTCATATCTTAGTTTTCCACTCCCTTTTCAGGGGGTCTCTGATTGGCAGGGAAGAAAACTTTGAAACTGCTGTTAACTGATAGTAGCCATCAAACAGATCCTTGCAGTTTGGTAGGAGAAATATTCTAACTCACACAGCCCAGGCTGCAGGTGCCCCTGAAAAGCTGAGTAATAGTACCTCTTATTTCTCACTTTTATCCAGGTTTTCTGTCATTAATCACTGACTTCAGGATAAAAGGTATTATTCTAGTAAAGAAAAGAGTTAGGTACTGATAACAAAGTTAGGAGCATACACGTGATGCTGAACTCCTAGCTCTCATGGAGAAGTCCTTAAGCCAAAAGTGAAAGGATTGACTCAGCTGCCACCTTGCAATTGCCTTGCTAATTTAGGGGGATTTACTGTGCTGCAACTTTGGTCAGCCTGTAAGGGTCAAATTAAGTTAGATGGGAATGATTTCCACATGTAAATGGTGCTTGCTCAGAAAAAATAGAATTGTAGCCACAATTGAGCCTTCTTCCCTATTTGTAAGATTCTGTAAATTCTGTGTTCTCAGAAGTTACCCACTTTGCAGAGACTTAGTGGTCTGGCTTTTTCCAAGTGTGCACAGATACATTCCTGAAGCAGATGCTGGAAGGGGTGCGTGGCACTTAAAAAGCAGTTTCTTCAGCATGAGGGTGCTGTTAGCTTTAGGGATTATTCTGGCTAATTTAGGAAAGTTAAAATGACTTAAATGATCACTTCTGTTAATGGATACAGGTAATAAGGGGATTAAACTGTATTCCTTTTCACCATGGACAGTCTTTTGCAACATCAGTGAGGTTCTTATTGAGACCTGACTCACTTTAAGCCCCTGCTTTAAAGAGTACTTTTTTTTTTTAACCTGGAAACCAGTAAAAACTTCTGGGAGGAAGATGCAAGTCTGGTCCAAGATTTCTTGAAAACACTCATGTTGAGGAAGACACAGTGGAGAACTTTATCCTGGGTGGTGGAAGCCAGAAGCAACTGAAAAGAGGGTCTTACAACAGGAAATACAGGGCATATGTTAATGTCAGCGCCTGCAGTAACATTGTTAGTTCACTAAGAATTCTGTAATGTGAAAAGTGAGTTTTCCAGTGCACACATTGCAAGCTAAAATGATGCTCATGATACCATTTCTTCAGAATTCTTGTTAAATATGTAAAAAGGCTGAACTCAGGACCATATTAAATAGTTTTTTTAACACTGACTGCATGTTGGTTCCCAAAGTGAAATTATCATTGTACTGCGTTACAGTGAAAAGCTCCTGTGAGAACTGTTGTGGGGGTCAGGATTTTACCTTTGGGACTGATCACAAAGCATACGCTTGGAAATGACATTTAATAGGCTTTTCTACTTGTCATCCTAATCAGAAGAGAAAGTTATGTGGGAGACCTTCCTCTTATGGCAAAAAATGCTCTGTTTTGTATTTGATGTATAAAGCTGTTAGCTTGGTTTGAGTTATATATTTCACAATTCAGAAATGGAGAAAGTATCTTTTGCTTTGAAGATAAGAGTTTGGAATATCTCAGACCATTTAAGAGGATGAGAGGTTACTGAAATAACCCAGAGAACTCTTCTTGCAGTCATTCATTCATTTCTAGTTTCAGTTTTCCATGTGTGATTTTTAAATTGTCCCCCAAACAGCTGTAACTATGGCTTACAGATTTCACTGGTCTTGATCAAAGTATCTGGTGATGTTTCCTCACCTTGTGATGCTTAGAATTTTCTCTTAAAATTAAGTGTTCTTTAACATTATGAACTATCATTACTTGAGGTCCTATTAATTGCAAAGAGGTCTGAAGAACTGTGTGATAAAAAGATGTCTGCATTTCAATTCAAATATCATTAATATACTTAATCTTTCTTGATGAGATTGCAAAGATTCTTTCTAAAAACCTAAAAATATTTATTAGCCTGTGCAACCCTTAACTGTCAGGAAATGGATCAAGTGCTATTAATGGTACATAAGAACACATTTTAAGTCTGCTAAATCAGATCTTTTCTTCATGAATGCACAGTGGAAATTAATCAGCTGTGAGCATTGTAGTTCTTTAAAAGTGTTATTGTACATGCCTGCATGTGTGAAAACATTTATCTAGGCATCCCTAGAAAGCCTATATTGCTGATGGCCTAGCAGTCTTGAAATTCAGAAAAAAAATTGATCTTTTCCCCTGTATCATTTTTACCATAAAAGGAATCTTTAGCAAGGGCTACAAAGTTTTGTATTGTAAGGCTGTATAAACATGGCTGCAGATTCCATACTGAGGACATCAGAAGGAATCAGTTTTGCACCTACCTTTTCTTTTAATCTTTTGGTATGGATTGGTGAAGATGCTTGCTTTCTTCTGCATTCCTCTTTATCTGCAATAATCCACATAACTTCTCCTTTGTGGACAGAAGATGGTCTGGGTGAGGTCAGAGCAACATAATGCTCCTACCTCTGCCAGGATGCAGCGTAACTGCATCCTGCCTCTAGAAGATGTAGTGAGGTTTACAGTTTGTAAAATGGGCTGGTAAATTTAGTCAGAACATGGTTACAATGGACCATAAAGCAAAGGGCAACACCAGTAATCTTTCAAAAAGTGCCGTATATTTAAAGACGAGAGGCTAAGACCTTTGCTTTACACTCTCTCAACTGGTCTGAACATAAGTGCATACTATTTTTGGAGAAAAAACGATCATTTTCACTACCCAAATTAGCTCCAGATAGTCATACTCCTACAGGCATAATCACAGCTGACTTGTGTTGCCACAGCTGATTTGTGTTATCACTGGTTTGCATGCCTGGAAGACTTGGGTATTTAACACAGGAAATCAACTAAAACAATAAGCATTGCTACCAGCTTATGTAAAGAGACAGAGCTCTTTTTAATAGAACCATAGAATGGTTTGGGTTAGAAGGGACCTTAAAGATCACCTAGTTCCAACCCCCCTGCCATGGACAGGGACACCTTCCACTAGACCAGGTTGCTCAAAGCCCCATCCAGCCTGGCCTGGAACACTTCCAGGGATGGGGCATCCACACCTTCTCTGGGCAACTTGTTCCAGTGCTCCACCACCCTCACAGTAAAGAATTTCTTCCTAATACCTGATCTAAACCTACTCTCTTTCAGTTTAAAGCCATTCCCCCTTGTGCTATCACTACATCCCCTTGTAAAAAGTCTGTCCCTATCTTTCTTGTAGGCCACCTACACAAAGGAGTTTCAAACATTTTTCATATTTAGTTATTTTTCTTTTCCATGATCTACTACATACCCATTTTATTTGAAATGATAATAATGCATTTAATATTAATTCTTCTGGTTTAGTTTCATATAATTTTATGTACATTTGATGGTATAGTATTTGAAAATACCTTCTGCCGGATTACAATACAGATTTTTTTATTATTTATTTTTTTAGTAAGAAACATGGGCATTATGTTGGACTGTGGCTGTTAAATAAACTACAAAGAAATGATGTAAGAAACTGCTGTTCAAGGTTAGATTGGTAGTCTCTCAAGTGGCCACTATTAGTTGCTCTGGAATAGTTAAGACACCAAGGGGGGGGGAAAATGAGGCACTCCTGTCTTCTGCCTTAAAAACTGAGGGAAAACTTCTGCTGTTTTCTTTGGAAAATCACTTTTCCTCCTCCTTCATTACCAGTTGATTTCTTCTACAAAAAGAGCCTAAATGGGTACATAGTAGGTTTGGTGATGCCGATGACGGAAAAGGAATGTCACAGTCAGTTCTTAAGGACAATTAGATTTTGTCTTATTCCAGACTTTTCAAGGACATATTTAAATACGGAAGTGTGGAGAAAGCGATGGGAGAAAGTGGTGCCTTTTCCCCTAACCTTGTAAATTCTGTTCCTCTCTCATGAAAATATTTAAACCTGTAGGATGGGTGAAATGACACTCTAATTTACTTCAGTGTTTTATGTGTAAAAGCTTAGTGTTGGGAATATCAAAATATTATTCCAACTGCCAAATTTTGTAGTATTTAACTACCAGTCTGAAATACACACAGATGTAGTATAAGAATGTTGACACTTACGGGCCATAGGACAACGTTGGCCACTCTCTTAGTAGGTAAAGATGTATGTCCTAGAGAAGGGAGGTGGTGGTTTTTGAGGCATGTATATATACTGGTGGGTGGAATACTGATGAATGTATTTTTGCACTGCTCCACTCTGATAAGCGCTCTAGAAAATGCAAACAGTTTTGTATATGGATTTTCTGTCTTTTTAAGAACTTTGTATAAAACCCAGCAGTTATTAATGCAGCCCAACTATTATTAGGCATTAATAGTAGCATGTTTCTTTCAAGAGTCATCTTATTCCCAAAGCTCTCCATGGGGTGGTTTCCTTCCTGAAGTTCCCTATAGGCATGCTCTGCCCCAACACCACTGTAGGCAAACTCAGCTGCTTCTCTAATTTTTCTTACAGCTCTTTTCTGTAACATGTCCTTCTTTTTCTCTACCTTGCTCCTTTATAAGTTACTTCTGCTAGTGTTATATCAGTCTTTCCTTTTTTAATAAAGACTTTGAAACGGTGATCACCAATCAACACTAAGTACCTTTAGATGCCTAAATGTTTTAGACTTCAGAGCATAATCCAGTGTGCCCTTGTGGTCGAATTTGCATGGCTTAAGAAGTCGCTACCTCTCATCTATCAGATGCTCCTCCCTGCCAAGCCTCTGGCACTGTAACAGGCAGTTTGGGCTTTTCAGTCAGAGACTGTGCTAAACTGACTATTCTGCTGTACCTTCTCTACAATTATCATAACACACAGCCTAGTGATGATGCATCTCTTTCTCACATTTCAGTTGCCTTTAATATCGTTACTCCTGACATATTACTGAATATAATAATTTGCATTTTACCCCAAATACCATTAAATATTGTGGTTTAATCTTGTATGGATTCTCAAATGAATTTCTGAGTGAAGAAAAAATCCTGAAAATGAAATACTGCACTGCATCAGCCAATTACTTTTGCTTTTCTGCTTTCCTTGTAATGCTACTCAGAACTTTTGGCTGGATTTCTGTTGTTATGCAAATGACCACTGTAACTGAAGTTGAGTAAAGGGCATCTCTTTGACTTCTGTTTTTCAAAGTTCCTTCAAAGCCATGGAGTGTGGGATACTAACCTTATATTGCACTTTAATGATTTCAAGGCTTCATTTGCTATATAACTTCTGTAAAAAAAGCCAACTGTCAGCATTAACCTACTCAAGTGCAGTCACCTTTCCTTCATATGGATTAATTTGGACAATATATTGCATTTCAGTAACGCAGATTACTTTAGCATTACTGCTAGTCTGTTTAGGGGATTAGCTTTTATGCAATGTTGCAGGACTAATGGCATTGTCTGCAAAAGTTACTGAGAAGTTTTACTTACAATAGAGTACCCTCTTTGAGTAACAAACTGCTCAATTGTGGCTATCTATGCTCTCCCACTCATTGGTCATACACGTAATCAGCAACTACACCCCTATTTTATTGCAGGTTTTGTTTATGACTGTTCTTCTTAGGTCTCAAATCATTGTGATATTTCCAAAATTAACTAGTCAAACAAGGGCTTTTTAAGTATGGGACACCATTTTAACAAGTAATATAATACATATCCTGGTTCAGGACTGGGGCCAAAATCCTAAATGTCTAATAATTTTGGGTGCTGCGGCTTTTTGATGCCCAACTTCAGTTATTATTCAACCTGATTTGTTGGTTTTTGCTCAGATCTTGTGCCAGGAGGTTACATGGTGACCACCTGCTTGTGGTCACTTTGAATACTGACAGAGAAAGTGAGTGCCTGCTGCCTACAGACGGACTCTTAGAAGCAAGTGCAGCAAGAACCACTGCATTCATCAGAAATGTTCAACGGATTTTTAGAGGGCTACTCAGAAGCAGCTCTGTCAGGTACAACATGTACTCTTCCCTTCCCCTCTTTTTCTTTTCCTTCTTCCTCCCTCCCTCCTTTCTTGTTTTTACTCGGAGACACATAATTCAAGAGCTGTTGCATGGTGCTAAAGGAGACAGTGCTGGATTTCCAAAGCTAAATGGATTGCTGCCATTATATAAAAGCATTGCATAGCAACTTTCTTAAATCAGGTGGGGTATCGATTACTTTTCTGAAGGGGCTAACTGAATCTGATAACTCAGAGCAAGCAATTTTTTTGAAACACTGCCTTTAAGAATTATATTATCTAAAAGATGCATGAGAAGGCTGCAGCAATCAACATCTTTGTCAATAACTCAAAGAACTGAGAATGTCCTTAAATGCTGTTTGTTAAAATATCATCATTTTACATTTCTGTACAAAAAAGGATTTATTAGGTAAATGTAAAAATAAATGCTTTCTTCTCAGTTTTCCTCAACTGTAACTTCCTTAATGATCTACCTTTCAAAAATAGCCTGTGCTTACTAAAGTTGGCAGAAGGCTCATGTGGAAATTCATGTAAAGTCAGAACTCCTGATTTGGCAATTGCACTTTACACCTGTGCTTAAGGCTAAGAATATTTCTGAATGCTCTACTGGAAAAAATTGTCCAGAAAAAATTGATGTGCGGTAGATGTAATATCTGATTTGAAAATATGCCAACTGTCCAAACTCCTGAAGGAAGTCTGGGTGCCAGATAAATTAATAAAGTAAAAAGCCCTGTTTTATAAATGCAAAGCAGAGCACTGACTCCTCTCTGAGTAGGTTCCTGGGCTCTTCAGTAGCCTGCAGGGAGAGTTTGGAGCTGGCTCACAAAAATCACAACAGTACCTTTTTCACTCACACTCTTCATTCTGGCCACACTCACAAAGCCCCTTTTGGCAATAAGCCTGTGGGGCCACCGTTGTTCAACCTGTCCCTACCACAGCATCAGTGTTGTCCCCTCAAGCTTGAGGGGTGTTGCCAGGACACACTTCAGGTTCAGCCTCTAAGCCTGGGTTACTTGCTAATTAGGGACAGAACTTTTCCTAATACTAGAAAGACAATTTGGTATTGCCACTATTGCTGGCTTTGACAGCCCATTATGTTAAGCGATAGAGTTTCTGCTCTGGGTCCAGTTAGTCTGAAGACTTGGTGGCTAATTCTTGTTCTTGTAGGCTACTGTAAAAAAAGGTAATATGCATATTTGCAAAGAGTTCCACAGGGCTTTAGCTACACAGTGCCTATTAATTTCAGCAGAACACTCAAGACCTGATCCTCTTAGCGTATCATGTCTCGTTTAAGGTACCTTTAGAAACACTGACTTTTTTGAGACTTCTGCATTATGTATTTACTTTCTGTAAGTTCTTGTTACCTTGTCTCTGAATGCATCACAGGGATAAAATTGGAACATGAGTTTGCTTAGTAAGGTACTTTGTTATCATCTTGGGTAAACGTTCATAAACTGTCTTGAAGCACTTCCATATTACACCAATCTGAATTGAAAGTAATCTTGTTTCAAAGGGAATCTTTCCATGTCTGAGTTTTGTCCTTTCTCACGGCTGTGGAGACTAAAGCAAGGCTTATTTGAACTCCTTCACCAGCAGTGCACAGGGAAGACTTTAAGTACTTGACTGTTGTCTTATTTGCATCTTCAAGCTACTTCTTCAGAACAAGAAAAATAATAAAGGAATTACCCAGCGGTACAGACCATAGCCTCTGTCTGATTTAGTGGTTCTATTACCATTGTGATTCATGGCTAATTCATACAAAAGAAATTAGGTTATATATTGCTATTAGGAGATTAACATTTCATGAATTTAATATATGCTCTCATGGCTACTTCGAAATCTAATTCCCTGGCCTAAAATGTCACCAATGTCTGCTTGTTTTAGGTAAACCGATTTATTTCAGTTTAGTAGTGCTGGTGGAATATGTTAGCTGAGATTAATTTTGAATGGAATCATAGCCCTTTTCTTTCACCCTCTGTCCTCTCCTTTCCATAAATCTAAAATGCTTTAATGTTAGAACGATGCAGGAAAAATACTTTGTCAGTCGTTCCCATGCAGGAGACAATGACATACTAGTTTACATCATCAGAAAAGGAAATGTCAGATTCTTAAGAATAAGTCTGTTGGATATACATAAAAAAGTTAATTTACGGTATTATGTATAGCCAGTGGTTGTATTCTAATGACTTGAGTATATGATCATTGTACTGCTCTCCATGGCATAATATGATTTTCTTAACGGCCCTCAGCAGTGTTCACTGCAGACTTAGAATAGGTAATATTAGAAGCTTTATTCAATTGTGGTAAATATAAATATATGATATTATTTTCTCTCTAACTCTGCTTCAAATTTACTCATTTTACAGATAAAACAATGATGTCTGGCTGCATTTGAGTATAAAGCTGGTTCTTTTGTCTTCCTGCACCAGAAGGATTCTGCAATCTGTGCACAATCTGAACCGAGATCCACCCTGCACCCCTACTCTGCAACCTCGCTCTAAAAACTTTGCACAGTGAAATTTTGTGGACTTCTTCATGCCAAATTTTGGCTCCTGCCCTTGCCAAACATCATTTTGGTCTAGGTGTCTCAGAGCAGCTGAAGCCATAGCCAGACTGGAATCAGAAATGGAGGGTTTCTCCTCTTGGGGGGCTTGGATACCTGTTCTCAGGATGCCTGATGCATCATTCCCACAAGCAGAGCAGCTGTTGCTTCCTCCAAATGGCAGTGGTGGTAAAAGAAACAACCCTGTGGATAATTTTCTTCTGCCTCTGTTCCTCTGTCTCTGGCACAGTTAATCTGCCTCTCCCCTGCCCCAAATGGAGCAGTGGGAACAAGGAGGAGGTAGAGGGCTACTTCTCAAGGCCCATGCTTTGGTGCCTGGAGCGCTTGTGGAGGGTCTGGGAGAGTGAGTGGAATCCTGCTCAGGCCAAGGAGAAGGATGGGTCTGAGTTGGAGCTGAACCTAGATCAGTTCAGCAATTCGAAGATTTCTGTTGCTTAAAAAAATACTAGTCAGTTATGGGTTTTTAATTAAAAGAAGAGGGAAAGTTTATTTGTGTTTTGAAATAAATGGCTTGAGTACCAAATGTCAGGAAATAGCCAACCGAGCTCTGAAGGAAATCCAAAGCCCTGAAGAAAATTTGCCATATTTAAACTGCTCGTGGTGGTCAAATTTAAAGGCCCGGCCAAGCTCTAGTGTGTTGGCTCTAGGGGTTTGCTTTAAAACTGTTAGCTATGGGTGATGGTGCCAGGTCACAGTCCAACTTTTTGCTTTGCCGTGTTTGAGGAGAGCTGGGTCAATGCCTCCCAGCTTGTCTCACACTGCTGCATCTTGGAGCTTCTCACTTCTCACCAGCTCCAATGCCAGAGGCTGTCCCTCTGTGCCTCGCTCCCCTTGTCCTGCTTCCCTGACAGCTCAGGGGGCCTGGGAGGAGTTCAGGATCAGTTCCTAAACCAGCCTGACCCTGACGGGGAGATCATAAACTTGCATATGTTGCTTTCTGGTCTGCATTTACAAAGTTGATCTTCCTGAGTTATTAAAACAGAGAGTGTGCTCTCTGCTTTTGAAAGGAAGAGCTTTCTGTGACAGTTCCTTTCATAAAGGCTCTTCATCCTTTAAGGTGATATAAGTTTCCCTTACCTGCAGTTTTCTGTGGCGTGGCAGTTGTGTTGTATTTCAGAAATCTGTTCCTAAGAGGATTTCTATCTCTAAATGATCTTTGAGCTACTACCTCACCCAGTCTCAAAATCCATTCTCCGAACCGCCTTCATTACAGTGCCTAAAAGACACATACAGCGCATTGTTAATTGGCAGTCAGGGATCAATTTTCATTATTGATTTGCTTTTAAATTACTTTGAGATAAGGAACAATAAACCCGAGCATGTAACTCACTTCATAATGGTATGTTATTGCTGTTGTCCACATGTCTATATGCTTCATATCTGCAGTTTGCCTAAAATCACTGTCTTGTTTCTCTTTTGAAATAGAGAATTACCTGAAGCAAAGGTAGTGCTTTCCTGTGTCATTCAACAGCGAATACAATTGTCTTCTGATGCTTCTTATGACAATGGAAAGACTCTATGCAAAAGATTTCATATTCTTGCTGAGGTTTAGTTTACAGCATTTTGGACTGACCTGCCAAGATGAAACTTCAGGTGGTAAGTTTTTTTGACCTACAGTCCTGTTTGAAATGAAAACTCATGTCCTAAAATGGGAATGTTTGTGGTAAACTGTCACAAGTTTTCATGTATACTCTGTGTTTTTCATGGGCTAGAGATTTGTTAACTGATTACTTGTTGCTAAGGGTGTCTTTAAAAAAGATTACTTTTCCTACTAATATATGGAAAATATAAGTTGGAAACATTTATTCATGCAATTATTCTGATCCTGAATTATACCCAAAAGGTAATTTAGAAAATTTTAAAAGCTGTAAGCTTTCAGCATTTGTGATTGGTAACATTACATGAATTTTAAAAATCCTCAGATAAATTATTTTCCATGTTTGAACTGATTGCATAATCTGAATAGGACTTGACCATGGTGCACGCCTGTGAGCTGACCTGTTTGTCTGAAGACCTTAATGGGAAGCTTTGCAAGGCTCGACAAACAAAATTCAAAGGGTGTAAAAGCAAAGGCTGGAAGTAAGTTTGCGGGAAAACAAACACTATTCCTAAAATACTCAATAAGAAGCAAAAATACTAACAGGCAACCACAGCCTGTGACCATCTTGCTGTTTGCCAGCTCTCTGCCATCACCACAAGTGCTTTGCTCCCTTATGCTGCCCTGGTGGTCACTGTGAGAGAGGCCAGGAAGCTCCAAGAACCCATGCATTTATGGATTCCTGATAATCTTAAACGTAATTTTTCAGCTTAATTTCATGTTTATCAATTGTATTTTATGAGGGTGAAAGATATCCTAGCTTTAATTTGCGGTCATTAGTGCATTTGCATTCATATGGGTCTTTGTGATCTCCTGTAAAACACTTATTGTTGAAAGGATAAAAAAGAAGTTTCCCAAATGAAAATAGTTTCAAAAGCAAACATTTGGGCTCTATATTGGAACTTCTAGAAGCCTTAGAACTGTACAGTGTAAACTTGCACTTACCAAACAGCAGCCTTCCCAGAAGGAAGCTTAAGTGGCCTGAGATTGCAGTTCAGATAATAGATAACTGCTTCACTGCTGAGTGAAGGCACTTTAAATCACTCTGGCTTCAGCTGGGGCTTCAGTAAAATTGATTGTTACTTTCTAGAATTCACAGATGGATTATTTCTTGAAATAATTTTGTTGATTTGACTCTTTCTGTAATTGACTCTTAATTCTTTGCTGAGATTAGACCCTTGATTTGATTTTGAATTTGGCAGCAGCATTAGTTTATTCTTAAGTTAGTCATAATTAAACTATGGAGGCATTTTCCTATTTTTCTTTGGGTTTTTTTTGTTGTAATTTGTTTCAATGATTTCAATAACATTCATGCAAAGACATAAAATCAGATTTCTTTCAGAAAGTAATGTGGATCTTAAGTCCTCTAAGACTAGCTCTGCTTTGTCTTGTTTTCTTGACTCATAAGCTAAGCCACAGGATAACATCATTGCTAAGTTTATATTAGTTTTAAGTTTGATATTTTAGCCATACATGTAAAGATTCAGGCATACTCTTTCAGCTGAAATGGAGTGTATGGAAGGGAATACAAGCCCTACACAGGTGATGTGGTTGTACAATGGATTCATACAGGCCACATCTGGCAGCAGGTGAAAGCGTTCCTTCTGCTTCAATTCCTTCTGCCTCCATTTTAAGCTAGGTTTGATCTTGGAAACTGATTCCCATCCGTCCGTCCTTTTTATGTACTATTACATATGAGCAACAGAATAGCAGTTGCATCCCAGTGGTAGGAGCACTTTTATATTCATGTATATTCATGTTCACATTTAAAAAAAAAATTTCAGTTGTTGTTTTACTTCTGGTGGGACAGATGGAGTTTAATAACTTGCTTCTGTTCCAAAAAGCAGTATGGAGGGGTAGAAAGGTGCCACTGAGTAGGATGACAGACTGGTGCTCCTTTTCATTGCAATTTGCAGTAGATGAACTAAATAAATACTATTCCTCACATAATTTAGTTCCAACTTTTGATAAGGAGAACAAAAACTGAGACAAACTTGTTGGGGAAGGGCCAGACTTTTGCTGTATTTGGAGCAGAGCCTTTGCTCTTAGTAGGGGAAAGGCTGAGTGGTGTGGTGAGAGATCTCTGCTCTGTGCCAGTAGTAGTACTGGTTTTGGACATAACTTAAGACAAGGCTCCATGGAGGATTTATACGTCATCATTAACTTTCTTAGCTCGTGTTCTCCCTGGCCTCAAGGCTTTGCACAAATCAAATTGAAGCTGTGGACAGACTAATGGTTTGGAAGGAGCTTGCTTCATTTCATGCTTGCATTTTGGAGAGGTTTTTCCTCATGAGATGATAGATATGACACACCAACTCTAGTTTTTCCTACATATCTCTTCGTTTTTAATAAGACTTTTAGATGGATAAAAATGGCATGGAAAAGTTCCTGGGCCATTTCTTCTGTTTTGTCTGTTTCAGGGGAATATCGATATCAGAAAAACAAACACCATGAAGCGGTTCAGGCTGCTTAGCGGTGTAGGTTAATAAAGGAGGCATTGGACTGTGACTGTGATCTTGCAGTGTTTATTCTTTGTTTCTATGTAAGTACATTTTTGGTTTCAGCAACAGCATTGAATAAATAATTTTCCAGTATTAAATATTTCTTTTGTATTTCAATATTTTGATATTGTTTTAATTCTCCCTCCATCACTAGTAGTAACTTGTTTTAATGACTCTTTTGGTCTGTGACTTTGCTCCATTGTCAGGATTTTAAGGGTCTTACTCAAAAGTGAGAAACAATTTTCACATCCTGAATATTTTAATCAAAACATATTTATTCTATTCCAGGAGAGGTGATGCCTGGCAGCTTCTAGAAAATACTCTCTTTCTCTTTGTAATCCATTTGGAGTTCTTGTTTGACTGAAGTTAGCAACTTTTGTGTGCTTTTTGGAAAGAATGTCCACTTTTCCAAAGTAATTTCAATGTCATTGAATATTTAAACATGTATTTAATCTTCCAGCTGCCAAGGGATTTTGTCCATTTGACCTGAAATCTCAAAATCTGCAGAAAGTCTGGTGCAAAGTCTGGGAAGGAGAAAACAAAATAATCTTTAAAAAACCTTGTTAATTAGTTTTCTGGAGTGTATTTAAACCTACAGCTTATTCTGTCTCAGAGTTTTAGCAGTTTGGGAAGCCTTTTCATTAAGCAGCCCCAGGAGACTGAATTCTTTCTAAAACTGCAGAACCACGGAAGAAAGATTTGTCTGTATCCTTGATTGATCTGCAGTGCTGTTCAGTTATTATTTGCCTCTGCTAAATGTGTGCAGTTCAAGGCAGGGTTACACCCTGATAAGAAACTTAGGCGCTGTGGATGTGTGAATATTTATGTCTGCAGTTTCTTTACACATGCTGCTTAAGATTGACTGTGGTTCAAAAAACCCGCAACATCTGCAATATTTGTTTTTTGCAATAAGGCATGTTTATAAATTACTAATTTCTAACTCCTCAAAGCATTCTAGCCTTTGCCACTGTCCTTTGGAAGCTTTTTTACTCTCCTTTCTTAAAAAATTATTTAGGTTAATGTTTTATTGTCTGCTTCTTTATTATTTTCTATATTGGAAGTAATACTTGCAGCATTACTTCTTCTTCTTTCAGTTGGCATTCAAGCTGTTTTTTCCAAGTGACTGCAAGTCAGTCACCTCTTTTAATTTCTTTCCTTCCAACCAAGTCAGCATCTCAGTTTTCATCTGGTTTGAACCAGATCAGATGAAATTTGTTAGGGCTGAGAAACCATGGACTCCCCGAAGAGAGTTTTTCAATGTTGTTCTGCCACCTCATATCTAGTTTTTATAATTTTTTCTTGTACAATATTTTGGCTGCTGATTGCATCTTTGTCCAACAGATAAAGTTCATAAGATGTACTGGGAATAGGGTTGGAGGATTTTCTGCATGGTTGTTACACACACAGGCTGTTGACTCTGTCTGGCAGTGTCTGTGCACTGCCTGGGCACCCTGTTTCACATGCTAGTTCCAGCTGCCCTGCATCCACAGGCTGCCATGGATCTCACCTTGCTTTGAGACTTCATGCAACAACTACCACTGGCAGCTCCTGCCTATTTCCAGTCCCCCTGGTTCTGGGATCAGCCCCACGGTGCCTTGCTCAGGCTTGGGGGCTCAGCAGGGCACTTCTAACCTGGGTAATTACTGTGTTGGGTCAGAGATGCACAGCTGTGTGCCTGGGACCAAGCAGCCCACCCTGGGCCTCACCAGGCAGAAGCCCAAACATACAGAATCCAGCACTGCAGCTCTTCTTGATAAACACTGGATCAGGCCCTCCAACACGGTCTTCTTAACCTCTTCTCAGTGATTATCTTCTCTAATGCATCCATCATGATGTTTTAAATTGGTTAATTAACTTATCCACTGAGCATGAACTCGGACTCCTGCAGCTGGCAGCATTAGACATTCTTTAGATGTGATGCAACTTTAAATGCTGTCTCTGCTTATTTTCCTCTTAGAATAGCAGAGTTACATTGTGTAGCCCTTGTTAGACCGTTGACAAACTATGGGTGTCTATTAGCCTACTATCTAGCTGGTTATCAGTCATATTCTCAAGTTCCTTGGTGGCACAGCAAGTATAATTAGATGTAGTATTTTTTCAGGTCTGCAGCACATTAACTCTGCATGGATAAGCAAGAATGGCTTTAAAAAATCTTCAAATAAGATGATTTTTTTTGGAATTCCTCTTATAAGGGACCTTGCATAGTCATTGATTCATTCAGTTGATTAAATTACAGTTAGTTAATTTTCAACCAAGATGAAATATTACTAGCCTTTTTAGGGAACTGAGAATGTTTTATAGTGGTGGGAACAACTCCAAAGAAAGCTACACGCTTGCCTTTTCTTTTCTGATGTTGTGAGATGAACAGCCTGGGAGAAGAGTGGTTTTGTTGCCCTGACATCTAAAGTTGTACCAGCCCCACTCTGCCAAACAACCCACCCAAAAGAAAAAGCTAAATAGAAACATGAGATTTTGAGTTCTTTTTAAGCTCATATACATATATCTATACATACATGGTAGGGTCTGTGCATTATATATATATATATGTACGCACACATATGTCATATTGATCTTGAAAAAAGTTTTATCAGCATGGAGTATTCTATGAAGTGAATACAGGCAACTATTTGTATCTGAGGTCTTTTTCTGGAGAGGCACGTGCGGTCCTGCAGCATGAATTGCTTTGACCACAGTGCGGATTAGTCCCTCGTGCTGTGTGGGTTTCCCTTTGCTGCACACTGCCTGTAGAGAGTGATTGCTAAGGGCAGGCAGCTTCTGGGCTGGATGCTTTGAGGTTTCTTTGCTGCTGACCTAAGAAGGATATGTGTTTTAAGCTTTCTCTCATAGTATACAGATGAGTCATTCTCCCGTTCCCCACCTTAAATTACACTTTTTTCATTCATGTTGTTTTGATATACTTTGCTGGATTTTCTATACGTTCTTATTTTTGTATTCTGAACCTTTCTTTATAGTCCTAAACTTTTCAAATAGGGTGCACTGGTGCACCAAACTCCTTATTTCTGTGGCTTCATTGTTTTCCAGTTTAGAGAATTCTAGCCTGACTACTTCTTTTCTGGCTTTCAAAATACAGTTAGGAATGGACTTGTTATTCTGAAGAAACAGCTGAGCTATAGAAGTGACACACATTCTTTGTGATACCCAGGAACAACAATAATACAGCAAACTCAAGGAGCTTTGGAAGTGTATGGATTTCTGAGTACCCAGCCATTTCATAATTTCACTACAGTCAAAAAGAAATGTGCAAGCTATAAACAAAAAATATTACAGAAAGACTATGTTAACATAAATTAGAAAAGCAGTGAGCTGTAGCTAATTAACAATAGCCTGGATACCGTGACTCTGAAAGCAGTGTGAATACATGATAACTCCAATTTATTAGTGAGTACAGTTGAACTTAAGCTATTTTGAAAATATTTTATAACTCATAATAATGAAACTGTTGGACCTAAGACCTCCTGTACAAATGAAGCCCTTCATTGCATTGCATTGTCTGGGCAAAATTCTGTTGCCGGGACACAGTGCTACCAGAACTTCAACTTAGTTCCTTCAGAACTCATATTTTAACATCTAAGACCACGATCCTGTCACAAGATGTGTTCAGCTGGCTCCTGTGCTATGGTCACTACTGCATCTCCAAGTTAATGCTGCCTTGCATATACCAGAGAGCAGAAGGAACCTCTGTTTATTTCTCCCCTACCATGAAATGTTGCGACTGTTGTATCAGTTGCAATTTTCCTTGTAGCTATGTGCAAGGATGTAAATGAAGGCTAGATTTAGTTGGTAAAACTTATTTTTAATAAAAAAACCTGTGAGCAAAATATTAGTAAACATTTGCCCAAAATACATTTGGCATTTCCTAAGTGATAATACTGGTGAGTGTGCTCATAAGGTAACATCACAAGAAAGGAAGGAAAAGAAGTTAGGACATAGGTGTTTGAATATTTTTTTCTATGGATGACAAGTTCGTCCTAGAACATGCAGATAATAATTTGAGGGGAAATTAAATTTTGAGAGAGAAAAAATCCTCTCTTCTATAAAAAGCTGGATGAAAAGGCCTTTCTTTAGGGCTGCATCCTAGTGCTCTGCTGGAAATTGGACAGAGCCTTTTAGTTGGCCTGATGCGGCTGCTTAGTATATTTATAACTCAAACCTTTCCATGTGTTTAGCTCCCAGTGTGGTAGGTTCCCACATTCTCTTTGATCACAAAAAAAAAAAAAGTAATGTTAATTTTTTTCTTTTGCATGCCTAAATAGCAAGTATTTTTAAGAATTGTGTCGAGAGGCATGAACATATAGCTACAAATGCTTATGAGCAAGATTTACTTTAGGCACAGCTAACTGACCCCTTAAGGCTCCCTGATGTTCAAAAATTGAAAAACAGCGAAATGTTAAAAGTTCAGAGCATATGTGTAGTTCAGGCTGCTGGAGGGAGGAGGTGTCAGTGTCTGATACTACATGTTATTTTGTTGTAACCAAAGATGTTTGCATGAGGCATGGGGTAGTTTAGAAACCACTCTTTAAGGACAAATGTGAAAGGAAACTTTATTCCTATTGGGTTGGAGAATTTTCAGCTGCCTTGCGGAGATGATCCCACTGCCTGAGCTACCGTCTAGGGGCGACCCTGGATGCCAGCTATGCACATCACAGATGGCGCACTTAAGGGGAGTCAGCTGAGCAGACTTGTGCTTACCTAAAATACGCATTTAAATGAAAGTGGTTTAGGTAGAGTCCACTGCAAGGGCTGACTTTCCCAGCCTGGTTTTTATTCTTCAGTGGAGTGAGAACTTGAGAAGCACAAATAGTATACATTAAAGTTAAGTGATGCTGCTGGGCTGGACTTGTGACCTTCAGCTGCTTGGCAAAATAGGTGCAGCATCAATCTGTAGCTAATATTGCTTAGTTTTGTTTGTTTATTTTTTTAAAATGAAATAAGAATTTCTTTTTGAGTTGTTGGAGGCTCTGTTTATCCAGGACATGTCTTCATGCTGCAGTGTCTGGCTATTGTCTGCAATTTTTTTTTGTTGTTTATTAATTCACAAGGCAGGAATTACTTTTTCTTTGCAAAAATGTGTCGTAAGGCAGCTTTGTAAAACTCTGTATTATAATATTTATAAGGGAGGAACAAAACATGATTTGATGCCATTCTAATGAATCATGTAACGTGTATTAGACTCTTCATTATGTGCGCCAGGCGTTTTCTGAGAACCCATGGAATGAATTTGGCTCTGTGTTTGTAACCAGCTAGTGTATATTTTAGGAATATTTTTATTGAATTTAAACCCAGGGCTGTAAGATACCATTCTGAGTTTTCCATACACAAAATAGCCATACATAAAGTGAAACTGTCTGTCTCCTGGGCAGAGAAACCAAGCAGTAATCATGCATCTGCGAGTCATAGAAATAAAATGAGCTTGAAGGGCCCTTAATGCACATTTAGTTTCTCTTCTTTATTTGGTTTTAGCTCCCAGGCTTCTGGTTTTGCAATAGTGAAGGCTGGAAGTATTGCTGGGTGGGAACAAGATGAATGGTAACAATCATCTTCATTCTGGGGTAGTTTTTCACAAAAACATGAATTACAATAAGTACTGTGACTGGTTTAAAATAATTTTATTGACTTCACGGATTATTGCACATGTAAAATCTGGTGAGACTGTACCATACTAACCATGTCTCGGCAGTTAGAGCAGGCTCAGCTCCACGTTTTATGTTTTTGAAAGCTAATTTATCATGTATTGTCCACAAATTAATTTGTCTTTGCTATCTCGAGTCAAATGGTTTGCACTAGCTGTTAACTTGAACCTGTACATTAAACTCTGGGGATTGCTTTGGGAATGTTTTTTGGAGCAGATTCAGTAGCACCTTAAGATGAGCTAATAAAACTGTGAAATCCCAGGCTAATCTGAAAACCAGAAGACTTAGAATTTATTTTGTTCCCTTCCAGTGGGCTTATTTGGTTTTATTTTTAAAGAAGTGCATCTGAAGCTCTGGGCTTATGTACGAAAATTTAAAAAGCTTTAGGGCTGCAGCTTAGATACCATAGTGATATGATAGGGACAGATTCACTTACCCCCACTGAGACATGCTCATTTTCCATTAGACCTCAGTCAGCTTCACAGAGAAGGCTTGGGAAAAACTGTGCAAGACTGGAAAGCCAGTGCACAAGATTTCCCCCAGGACCATGGGACACAAATATTGCAGAGAGGAGGAGGATTTTCCAAAAGCATGCCCTGTCCTACACCAGCTCAAATACGTGCTGGGTCATCAGCTGTGCATTATTTGCCCACAGCAAGAAGCAGGCTACCCAGTGACTGGAGTTGGACTGGAGTAACCCAGTCTGCTGAGTGCCACTGGCATTTTTTGGTCACTCCTGAGGCCACATATGGCTCCACTCTCAGCAGCTGTATGATGCCAAGCCAATGCCTTCTGGGCTAACTCCAAAAGCCTAAGGAGGTGGTGAGATTTGAGGACATTGTCTCCTACCCCTATCCTCCTTTTGCTTTCCTCATTGGAAACTGCTTGCAGGAGCAATTTAATTTAGGCTTAGGGCCACATATCTTAGGCTTATGGCATTGGGAAGGTTTTGGCTGGGGTAGGTTGAGGGGGGGTTGTCCTGTGAACCACCAGCTGGACATCTGAAGGTCTGACTTTGCAGCACAGGGACTGGAAGTTTTTTTGACTTTCAAAGTTAAGACTCTGCATTTTAATGTCTATTAATTATGTCATTGCAGAGTGTCTTACTAGAAAAGTGAGACCAGCACCAAAACCTGCTAAGCCAAAGTGAATACTTGTGTTGAAGTTTAGGCCAGTCCATAAAATAAACCCAGGATTTTGCCAGACCAGGTAACATAATTTGCCATGCATATGTTCCATATTAACCCCTCATGGCTGAAAGCCTTGCCATTTGCTTGAAAGCCCCCATATTGTACAGCATTTGGGCTCTGTTGGGAAGAGAGAAGGAAGGAAGGGAATGATGGAGAGTGTGTTGATGGGTGGGCTGGTGAGTCATCCACTAATGTTTTTTCCTATCTGTGTATGCTCAGCTGTTTCATTTGGACCCTCATGTGAAAAAGCAGAGCAAAGCTGAACAGATTTCCTCATAGTGGTTAAGGGTTAATTGAATGGTTACCCATGTGATCTGGGTAAAAGGTTAAAAAAAGAAAGTTGCCTTAAATTTTGGAGACCTGGGCAAAAAAAGTATCTGGAAACCTCCTTTCAAAGTCTCCACCTTTAAGCTGACTTTTGCAGAGCTATTTAGGTAGTGGACTGGCTTGTCCAACTATAAAAAAAAACCAAAACCCTGAAGGGTTTGTATTTATATGCCACTAACACAAAATTAGACCTCCTTTCTTTCTAGTTTGTACTGCTCTTAAAAAGAAATAGTAAGATGTATAAAAAGATGTGCTTTGAAGCTGCAAGTCAGGTTCTGTTTACAGAGTCCCAGCCTCCTGAGGGAGCACAGTGGAGCTAGAAATCACAAGAAGGAAGGCTGTCAAGAGCTTTCCCATTGATTTCTGCAGGGTGCCTGGCTGTGTTTTGATGGATCCAGCAGAAGATTCCTCAAAGGGGCCAGAAACACTTCATCAAATGCTTTTGAATCTCCAAGGCCTGGTTTGGGTTGTCATGGAACATTCGTACTGAAACCACACTGGTACATTCCCACCTTGAAAAACACACCCTGCTTCTGCCAAATTTCAACAGGGGCTTAGCAGTGATCATCCTTCAGGTGAAGGTTACAGCAACACTACTAGACTTTTACCTCAGGCAGCAAGACTAACACAACTGGGCCAAAACAAAATTCAGATACCTGCAGTGTCTTCCCTGGTCTGCTAAATTCCTGGGAAGAAGTGCTGTCATCCATTCAGGCAGAACATAAACAGGCTTAATTAGTACAGATTTGGCAAGAGCCCATATTTCTTTTCAGCATGAGCTCTGTTTACGAGCAGCCACCTGAGGACTTTTCAAAAGCTGTTTATCCTTAAGAAATCTTGGAGAGAATACAAGTGAACTTTCTGGAAGTTGGCCTTTTCCTATTAGGTTATTAATAACATTTGATTCCTGGGTTGTTATTTGTCTTCCATGGTGAGTAGGTGCCTTAAGCCACCCTGCTCACTGTAACGGCGAGAAATACTGGCTCAAAATTGTTCTGTTTCCTCAGCTTTGATTTTCTTGCCTTTGACTGGAAAGATGGAAGAGTTCAGCTCTTGCCTTCCCTTCTGCCTCAGCCTTTGCTGCTCCTCCTGTGATGTGAAGGAATAAACACTGGGTGGTGAAACACCACCTTATCAGACAGTTTAATGGGCTGTAAGTCAGCTCTGTCACCCCAGAAAGAACCTAGACATCTCTATAGAGAGCTCGGGATGTCAGTACAATGAATAAAATGATAGGAAGCCCATTGTATAAGACAGTGAGCAATAAAGATGCATTCCCACGCTCTCAAAGGAATCAGTGGAGGGATCAGATCCAGATCAGATATAGGTTGTTCTGGATGGCACTGGCCACTCTTCTTCCACAGGTCGTTTAAGAAGTGGAGTGTGTTCAGGAAAAGATCCAGAGCTTGGAACAAACAGGTTAAATTTTAAAGATTCTTTTGGTTTCAGTTCAGCTCAATAGTCCTTTGTAGTCCTGTCATCTCTGTGTCTCATTGTGAGATTAAAGTTGCTTCCTTTCTAAAGAAAAGAAAGGGTGGCAACGATAACGTACAGTAAAGAGGATGGCTGGGCACATCTGTTCTTTCTCTCCAATGGCAGGAGACCAGACGGATAACCATTGAAATTTAGAGAGAGGAGGTTAAAAAAAAAAATTAGAAACAATATTTTGGTATTTAATTCTGTTCAAATTACAATGAAGCCTCAAGGGGAGGGTGTGGGTACCAGGCCAAATACAAGCAGTAAAATATTATATCAAATAAAAGTAATAGGGTTGATTTTTCTTTTAATAATAAGTGATCCACCCATATCAATATAGTATAACAGCTCTATTCTGAAGGATTCATCCTGCACAGCCAGTTGCTCTCATTGCCGTCATGGGAAATCTGAAGACAGCTTTACCTAGGCCACCAGTCTTGGGCAACTGCGATGGGCTGTTACACAAGCCTGTACATTGTCAAGTTATGTCCTAAAATGGGTTCTGCCCTGCTCTCAAAAGTACATTTGCTTAGTGACCAGTAGCTGACCATTTGTGTTTTGTGATCACACCCTTGGTGTCTCCTGTAGTTTTGGCACCTGTTATCTTGTACTCTCAGGGGTCACTGCTGCCCTTCTCTGGTCTTCCTCGGTAGCCTTTAACATGTCACTTCTGGGTAACACAACTATTGTTTGGTTAGTGCATCCTAGTCCCTCTACAAAAATAATGGTCCATTAGGAGATACAGATATATGGCAAAATCTGCTAAAAAAATTTTGTTTACAACAGCCATATTAGTTTGTCATAGGATACTGTTACTGCCAAGAATAAGTAAAGTTAAGACCTCAGACATCTGTGTAAAGATTGAGACTATCTAAAGATTTTAATAATAACAACTATAACTTTGGGAGGGCTGTCCAGCAATACAGAAGCATCATTAACTTCAGTTGTTAAGCCAAAATCTACTAGAGGTTAGGAAATGACCTCATGTTTGAATGGGCAGATTATGCCATGCTCTTTGAAGCATCTGTAACAGCCCCTGATAGGGGTCCGGTATCGCTTTCTGTATGTAACTCTGGTCTGGCTCCTTGGGGCAGCCGCTGCTATGCTCCGGTGGTGTCTGCTGGGGCTTTCTGCCAGGGTCTCCCATTGCTTTGAGGTAGGAGAGGGAATAGAGGCCAGCCTGGGAAGGGTACTTGAGTTAACCCAAAAAAGGGAGTGCAACAAAGGAGGCTTAACCAGTCTGTAAGCAGCTATACGGGAAACGGAGGCTTGGCAATAGTCCCCAGTCTATCAGACTGAGTATAAAAAAACAGCGGTCAGCTAGAAGCTGATGCTAGACACAGATCAAAATAGGCAAAACGCTCTGAAAGCAGCAGCAGCCAGTTATCGGGCCAGTTTGTGATATGGTAGATTCTCCATCCTTGCGTAGAGATTGGAAGCTTTTTCCTTGTAAAGTTATTTTGATTCGTTCAGCCATTAATTGAGGGTTTTAATTTATGTAGTTTAGACCAAGCAATCCTAGCGGTGCCTTCTAAGTCTGGGACCTCTACCTGCTGCTTTGACTCTCTGACTTCTCAGTAAAACTCAGGTGGGCAGAAGGTCTGACTCTAGTGAGTTTTGTTTCATTTCTCCTCTCCAGGAAGCAGGCTTCCTTGACCTGTGGTGCTGGCCAGCCACAGAGGACTTTAAATTTGGGAATAGAACGGTCTTTTAATTTTCCTTCACGCCCTTGCAGAGTCAAGGTCCTCTGCACTTGCTATTTTACTTGCTCATCTGTAAAGACAGAACAGATATGTAAAACTTGAAGCCTATAGCTAATACTGCCCTCTTCCATCACAGGGAAACAAAGGTGTAGTTCCACCTGTGTGTTGTAGAAACTGCTCCATACAGAAAGTCCAGTGGAAATCCTGCTCACGTGACAAGGAGGAAGGCTTGGTTTGGATAAAGGATTTGCCCTGCTCCTGTTGTCCATCTACACCAGAGGGTATTTCAGTGGGCTGTGTGATGTTGCAGTGAAAGTTTTATTAGAGCCGTGTATTTGCTGCTGGCTTCTGCTGCTCGATGTGTCTGTCTTGGTGCTCTGCTGCAGAAGGGAGGAGGCACTCTGCGGCACCAGAAAAGAAAAACAAGAAGGTAGAAAGAGAGAAGCAGGGTCACAAGGGAACCATTTCTTTTACTGGCAGCGGTCTGTGAAAGAAAACTGGATGTAGAATAGGAACAGCGTGCAGGGACTGGAATATGTAGTACCCAACCTAAAAGAAATGTCTCCGTTTGCAGGGCTGGCAGACCGTGCTGTCAGACCACGGGGTGGCAATATTTAGACTCGGTGTGCAGGAGTTAGCCATTGGAGGGAGGCGTAGTATGCTCAGTGTGTAGAGAGAAAAAGAAAATTACTTCAGTTACTGCCCTAGTTAATACTTCACGTTCTTTATCGCATTTTACGCATGGCTATCGCCCCTCTCTGATGAAAACAAGCATATGTCTCAGGATGCAAGCTGTATCCTTTCTGGCCTTCTTTCTCCTAAGTCTATATCTACGTTTATGTATCATGTACTGTCTTTGCTGTGAAGAAAACAAGCCACCTTTGGTTGGTAATATCGTTATGTGCTGGTTCATATGAAACAATGATGTTCAACAGCAGATTCAAAACTTCTTGACAGAGCTAAAATTTTGTGGCTTAAAATGTTCTGTGTTTTTCTTATGCAATGCCACAGCTATAAGGAGAAGTTAGTAGACCAGTAGCAATAATGCCACAAAAATAATCTTTTGATAGTAAAAAGCAGGACAAGAAATAGAGTGCTGTCTTTCCTTAAATTGCCTTTAAGAGTATAGATCAACATCTAAACCCCATTTATGCTAACCTTTTATTTTGGAAAACTAATGTCCATTGCTTTATTTTGTTGATGTAGGAAAAATAAGGGTGCAAGTAGGTTTAAGCCCTATTTAGTTTTGCTATCTGTTCTACATACACATCACTATAACCTGGACAGAGAGAGCGTGCCAATAGCTGTAAGTACCCTGACAGCTTTATTTCCATCTTGAAACACATGGATGTTTGCCTGTGCTTACATACCTGAGGGAAGAGCTTAGTGTTGCTTAATAAAGGCCAAAAGTTTTATTAGGTGTTCAAGCTTCGAACAGTCTTTCATGCAGTGGAGAATAAAATAAATATTCTACTGAGCTAAACAGCACAGAAGTTATTGTGGATGGTGACAGAGTTGAACCGTGCTGTAAAAAAAGCAGTATATAAACAGAGGCTCATATACTTTTCTTTATGTGCTTGGGGTTTGTTCTTTTAGTGAGAACGCTGCCACAGATGAAGGGTTTCACCTGAGGAGGGAAGGTCAGCTCTCAGCTGGCTGCCTACCTCGGGCATTCCTGAATATTCAGCATCCTGCGAGAACTTACCACAGTTACTGGATTGGAAAGATGACTCGTTTCTTAAAGCTGTAGGTTCGTATCTGAAAGCTGGTGAGCTAGCTGAGTTTTACTGGAAATCTGCTGTGTAATTGTGGCTGGCATTGTGGGGTAGTTAATTGGTTTTTGTCTCTTGTGAGTTTCTATAAAATGCCTGCTGCTTTAGAGAAACATTGTGTGTAATGAAGTAATGAAAAGTTTTGATATTTACATAGAATAGGCTACTTCATTGGAGAATGTCATTTTAAAAATGGAAGAGTTGGAACAGCGGGACGTAAATGCAGCTTGGCATAGTAGAGGAGAAATACGGGCTGGTGAGGAATTACTTGGGATTTCTTGTCTTCTATTTAAAATGACCAGCACAGCGTTTCTTCAGCAGCCATTATCCTGACAAGGTTTCCACTAGAATTTCTTATGTGGATTTACAGAACAGTTCTTGCCCTCTCTATGCAATTTGACTTAAAACTTTACACTACTGTGGTTTCGCTGGCTTGCTGTTGAACTAGCAGAGCAAGAATTTAATAAAAGAGGCTTTCAGGCTGAACTCTAAAGGTACAGTGAAAACTGAATTAAGTCTTGCAATGAGGACACTCATTAGCTAGGGTTTAAGGGCATTCAGCAGGTATTATTAACTAAATTTGATATAATATGAAACTGTCAAGGTCCCTATTATCTAGACATCCATGGAAGACCTTGGGCCAGTATCTCATGTGGAGTGCGCACTGCTCTGGGGATGCACACTGGTTGTCTGGCCAGAGGACTGGTGCTGGATGAGTGACTCCTGCTCAGGGGGGATTCCTCCAGTGGCAGAGGGGAAATAAAAATGCTGCTATGTCAGAATTCTTGCTCTTGGTACAGGGAACGTCTTAATTTATCACCATTACAAGGTGAGCTGTGGTTCAAACACAAAATGGATGCTTTTGACCAATGTCAACTGTGGTTGGGGAGCTGCTGCTCAAGTCATCCAGCAGTGGGGAGATCAAGTGGCTCCATCCAGAGAGAGCATGCAAAACCGATCACATTAACATGACAGGCCCAGCTGTGCTTGCCACCTGCAAACTATTTGGTCTAGGAGCCTCTGACAACAGCTGATTAAAGACTCAGAAATGACTTCTTCAGAAGTAAGCAACCGTTATTCACTCAGAGGTACCTGGTGTGCAGAAATGGGAGGATGTAGATGCTAAAGAGGAGTTAAAGTATCTGTATTCTTTTTGTAAGTTGGGCCTGAAGGAGCATCTCCACAGATCCTCTCACATTAATGCCAGTCTTTCATTGTATGCCTTGGTAGTAGCCTCTCGGCTGAGTTATTGCCATCCCGGCTGGGAGAGATAGCTGTTTGCTGTTCTTTCACCCCTGCTGCATCTTGGCCAGCCTCTTCCAGCTGAAGACCACTCCCTTTCCTACTTCCTGTATTATTTTTATCCTGTGCTGTTTCTGATTGCTGGGCTTTGGACAATCTGATCCCTTGCAGTGCACTGTTGTGTGTCTACTAGCACATACAAGTTCCCCATCACACAGCCCAGCCTTTTCTACACGTGTCTCCAGAAGTCGTTCACCTCAGGTGCCTTATTTCTATTATTGTTTTGTTTCCTGTTTACAAGCAGGTAAAACTTCAATGCCCAGTCTTCATAAAAACAAACAGTACAGCCAGTTTCATTTGCTCCCTGTGCTGCTACAATCTTCTTCCACATTGATTTCCAGCTGCTGTTCTGGTCCTGTGAGGCAATGCCTGAACAGGGCAGCCTGCTTTAATTCATGTGGACGGGCTTGCCCACGCTGTCTCCAGTATGGGAATAGCAGAAAGTGAATTTCTAGACAATACTGTCCTCTCTTTGTAACTGGCCCCAAGTCCTGCTGGATCAGGCTATCAGTGGATTGAAAAGTGCTCTTTGCAGTGTTGGAATAAAAAGTAAGTCTGTGTTTCTTTGTTGCTGGATCCCCCCTTGGATCCTACTTAGCAGGGGTGTTCTGTTTCCCTTTCCAACTTTCATTTTGGTTTCGCACATTGGCTTTAAGGAATCCAAAGTAGCTTGTGTTTATAAAGCACCCTGGTTTTATTTACATGTAAAACAGATAAAGTGAAAAATGCATCAGATCTGAACAAACTCAGACCCCTAGGGAATTTGTCTTCATCTGCCACTTTAGTCTCCTTTTCCATCATCTGCAAAGAAAGTGTGTAATCACAGCAGAAAACCCAGCAGCCAGCACTCAGATATGGACAAACAGTCCACAAGGACATATGGCAGAACTGCCAGTTCCTTGTTTTCCTCAGATGCGCTGAGCTTCCCTGGAGACTTTCTTTGCTGCTGAAGGAGGTGGGCTCTGGAGAAGTCCATATACCTGTATTTTAAGTTTAGGAAGAGAAAAAGGAGTGAATTACAAATTCAAGAGATGGTTCCTAGAGAATTTCTTTTTTTTTCACCTTGTAGCTTGCCTATAATCTCAGCCATGGTGATACTGATATGTCGTTACAGGATAGTTCCATGGGGTTTTCATATATCAGTAAAGGTGCCAAAATCTGTTGGGAATGTGAGCTCTTTCAGGAAGGGACTACATCATGTTCATCTCTCAGCACAGCTGGGTTCTCTCCATGACCAGGATCCTAGGTAAGAGATCTGACAGCCACAAATAACAAAAATCTCTGAGCAAGGAACCACTTTGTTGCTTATGTAGCAGCCAATATCAAAGTAGTGACTGGCAGTTAAAGCAATCCTGCATTTAACTGAATCTCTACTGCCAAGGAAAATGACTTTTAAGCAAGTTTCCATGCTCTTCTGAGCACTACCAACCAACCAAAGTGCTGAGCAGAGCTCCCAGTGCTTTTCAGATGTGTGTGCGCTTCATGTAGCTTGAGTATTCCTTGGTGCAGAGACTGGTCTTCTGAAAAGGAAATACTTGATTTCATCTGATATCCGATTAGTTATGCAGCTCAGATCTCTCAGTACCAAATCCTTTCTCCATCAGTGATGATTTAAATTCTCATTTATCCCTTTCAGTAGAAGGCAGCAACAAAGACTGGTTTGTCTCTTATTCCTTTTCCCACTGACATGGACATTGCAGTTTGCCTATTACAATTAAGTGCATTTACTTGATGGGTTTTCAGTTTTTTTCTGCAATTATGAAGACTAAACCTGTGTAAAATATGAGGTGCAAACTGATGTGCTATTGTTTCAATAATACATTAACAGGGTAAGATGGAAACAAGTTCAAACTCTTGCCTCAGATTCTCTCTCTACTTTGATTATGTCTAGAAAGCAAAAACCATGCCAAGCAGATGTGAAATGAGGGAACTTCAGCTTTATGCACAGAGGGAGTTACTGAGTCTAACAAAATGTGTGTAAAGGATGGTCAAAGGTGTGCAGGACACATTTAATTTCTGAATGTTGTATAGACTCAAGCCACATTTGTGTTTTTTGGTCACAGGTGCGTGTGAAGTAGAGTTTGAAATGCATAATGTATCTTTTTATCAATATTATCAGTATCTGCCTTTGCCACAGCTTTCCAACAACCCTTAATGCTCATTGCCAGGAAGCTTCCTCCCTGATTAGACGGAATGTGGCACTTCACTCTTATGGTGGAGTTCTGCCATCTGTTTTTGTAACTCCCTTTTTCTCCCATCTGGAGGAGAAGTAATAGTGATAAAGCATCTGATGCAACTTTTCATGAGATCATTAAGCCTTTTGTCCTTACCATGAGTATTTAAAACCTGTTTATGTTCTCTGTGTAAGCAAGAGACATCATTGTTGGAATCTGATCAGTTTTTTAGACATTGGGAAGCGGGAAGGGAGAGAGTCACTGGTAGTGAAAAATGTGTTGAATTTAATGTGCATTCTGGAATAGTACAGTGTTTGCACAGTTTATAGCAAATACAGAAGTATCTGATTTTGAACTGTGATATGTAATAACTTTCCATCCTGTTAAATGAAAATTTACATTTGGATTCTATCATGACTCATCAAGGTATTTTGAAGTAACAGTTTTTGGAGACTAGGCTGACCTAACTTTGTATATAAAACAGCAGAAGCTCTCCCAGTTTGAAGCAGTTGGACATGTATCAGGCAGGGACTTCAAAGAACTTGGCTTTTGTTTCGTGGAGTCCCTCACAAAATCCTTAGAGATTATTTAAAGTGAAATGGGCTTGCAGGAAGGTATGCTGAAAAAAAGCATCATATAAGGTGAGTTCAAGAAACCATCCTTGAAATGCTGTATAAACTGCATGTGAAATACACTCCTCAGGTACTCAGTCCTTATGTTCTCTAGATGTAAAATGAGAGCTATAACTTTTATTCATGGTTGCTTACTTCTTTTTGTATTCTGTAGCTTTGAGCGTTTTTAGTTTTGATATATAAAATGCTGTATTTTGATGTTACGTTATAAGTTGCGAGTCTGCTGAGAAAGATCACATAAACCTAGTCAAAATATTCCCACCTTCTGAAGTAAATATTAGAAGAGAATAAGGCACATTCACAAATCAATTTAGAGTATAGTTTCTGTTTCCTCAGAAAGATGCTATCCTTTCCCTGATGGAAAGATATGATAATCTGGTTCACATGTCACTTGCATTCCATAAAGCATTGCTTTCATAACTTGTAATTTCATTTTACTGCAAAGAAAGAGCTGACCTGCATTGTTTTATTTATTTTTTTTTCTTTCTGAATTACCAGAAGATTGTTTTTTTCAGGGAAGAAGTGCAATAATGGCCAAGCCAACTGCTGTAGTAGAACCTCAGTAACATACTTCAATTGCTTTGCCTGTTGGCTGAAGTCAGAAATGTTGCTGTCTATAAAAGAGCATAAATTTCTTTTCTGCATAATAACCAAACCAGACAGGAATTCTGTCTTCATTTCAGTGCAATACTTATGCCAGAAATGTGTTACAAAACGACTCAAGCAATTTTGCGATTATGCAATGGCTTTGGTATATATTCTTTTAATAACTTACCATACAGATTTTTCTTAAAATTACCACACAAATGAATTAATTTAGAAATGCTAACAAATCAACCGTTCACTTGCTAGCAAGAAGTATCATGCTGGAAATCATGGCATTTGTCTGTAGTTCTCCACCTTTTCACAGAAAAGGTGAGTTTTGGGACCCTGGTGCTTGCTCTGTCCTACGGTTGCTTCATACTGTACCCAACAAAGTACCATCCTTCTGAAACTAAGGCTCCACTGTCATTAATACCAACTCTGGCATCTGGGATGCAGCAGGATACATTTGACGCAATTGTGGGGCCATGACTACGTTTCTTTTGAATTAGCCAGGCTACGTGATACTTAGTGCTGACTTTAAGGATTTTTATATCTGCCTCATAGTGGCTGCTGGAGCCACTCTCAGCCATCAAGCATCCAGCAAAAAACTTTCACAGGGTAAGTCTTTGAATGCATTTGCACTCGGAGGACATGTCCTTAGTGGATTTGTGCTTTGCCTCATGTAGCTGGTGTACTTCTTTTCTTGCACGAGCAGCTTTAAAACCCAAACTATTTTTTGCTGAATCATGATACATCCTTGCAAGTAGACCTGTTAGTTAGCTGGGCATTCTCAGGTAGACTTTAGCCTCTCTCAGCCATTGTCAATTGAAAATACCGGTCTTTGAATTTTACCTGTCCCACAAACCCCTCATATAAAAGTTTACCTTGTGATAGTGTTTATATCCACATTTTTCATTTCATTAGGGAAGTATTAGAAATTACTGAGATGTAAAGTGCTATCTTCTGTTCTTTGCATCAAAAGACCCTTCATGCTACCTACTACAAAATTTATGTATTTTTAAAATGAAGGATGGGCTGCAAGGGACTGAGGTAAATCCCAGCAGCTGTCTACCTTTGAGTGAGCTGGTTGCTGGTTTCCTACAGGGCAACATATTTGTACTTGAAAGCAACTGTATTGGCTATGTAATATTAAGTATGATACATAGAGGTGAATGGATATTTTCTAGCTTTACAAACCCCAAAAGTTAATAATAACTTTTAACTTGTTTTAAAGCTGACTGTTTATGTGAAAACAATTCTGTGAGATAGATTCACATTTGGTTTATCTGTCAAAATACAACAGTAATATTTTACCTTTTCTGCGTAAACTATTGTTTTGCAGAGACATAATCCAGAAGAGACAGTCATAGACTGAAATCTCATAGTTTTCTACAGAAAAAAGCAAAAGATATTTCCCTTCCCACGGGGTAGCTCATGGGGTAACTGCTAAAAACCATCAGTCCTGCATGGGGAAGATGGATGAAGATGCGAGAGATTCTGGAACAACTCAGAATCTCTTTTCGGTGAAATTTTGGAAAATATCCAGCATTAATAATCTCTCCCACAAACCTGGGATGGATAGAGTCCAAAGGTCAAAAGAAAGATCAAAATACATTGCTAAATATAATAATGCACATATAAATACAGGATTAATCTAATTGTGTGTGTGTGTGTGTGCACTAACTGTGACTTAAAGCCTGCCTCAAAGTACATAAAATCCAAATACAGGATAAGAGACAACAGATATCGACAAAGAAATATGGGTAGAACTCAAAGAAGTATCTTCTGACTGTGTAATACACAGCAATCATAGCCATATGAAATCTCCAAAATCCAGGCAGGAGGATGATCTTTAATATGACTGCATGGATGTAAGTGCAAGAGGACTATGCCAAATTTCCTAAATGCAGATTTAGGAACAAAAAAATTGATGTCTGAATGCTTTTTGTTGGGGTCCAGTATTTGATATAGTACTAATAACCATTCACTGTAGGTATTTAGTACTCAATACTTGAAATTAAAACTGTGTAATATATAGAGTGCAAACTTCTGTATTATCGTATCTGAACACTGAACATTTACATAAATAATGTTTTTATTCTTCCACTTAGGTGCGAATACACCTTTTATGTTTTAAGAATGCAAAGACAGAAACATCACCATTTTCTACGTGTTACCAGGGTAGCAGATTACTAATTCAGCTAAGGAAAAAATTGAATATGTGAAAATAAGCCTTACCTGATCTATATATAGACTTACAATCTATTTAGCTTAATGTGGGAGAGTAGTAAAATGGATAGCAGGATGAAAAGTCGTCAGTGATATATTCCCATAAGCCGTTGACTTTATTTGGCTTAATTATTAAGGTAGTTGTTATTTAACAAGTTAGGTAACATGGATATATTAACCTGATCTTAATTTTGTTCCTGTACATTGCCTATCAAAGATAATTCAAGGAAACAGTCTCATGGATACAATAATCAACATCTTCAGTAGAAAACTTGTTTATAGCTGTGCTTTAATAGGTCTACAACGTACTTGTTCTTGAGATGATTCCATGATGCTGCTCTGATTTCCTGTGATTTGATGTCTCCCATGGGTGTGTGCTGCTGGGTTTGCTGTGTGCAGTTATTCAGCTCGGCTGCGGTTGCTCTCTGAATGCAGGAAGCATAGAATCAGAGACCATTCAGTATTATAGTTCACAAAATAAACCTGTTTTTTCATGAAGTGTTCTAAAATAACAGAATAGGTTTATAGTAGAAACTAATCTGCAAAGCCCCTCTTACTGCTTTCTTGTGTCAAAATGTCCACAACTTAATATAACAATCTCTGAGCTATTTCCTAATTTAACATTTATTGGTAAGACATTTGACACATTTCTGCCACAGGCTTTCCTGCCAATATTACATTTTATAGTTCTAGCAATTTTTATTATATTTGAATTATTAGTAGAATGTAAAAAATTACTAGGAACTGTAAAAGTAACCATGATATCAACCTGTAAGATTCTTTCAGCTACTCCTACTATGTGGTAGATTCTCTGATAGTGTTCCTACAGAAAATATTATGTTTCATGTATGTTGTATGGCAAATTGCTTCCTCATCAGCTGACATGCATTCTGATCATACTTTTGTCATATTCTGCATGTAATTCCACAGTTAATTTCCAGTCAGATGTGTGCTTTAGTGTTGACTCAGAAAATTCAGGCCTCCCTAATACCATGTCTTTCATGATGAATTTAGTTTTACAAAGTTAAGCATGGTTTCTAACATCTTAATCAAAGAAACGCACCAGAAAACCAAATGGAAAGTAGTATCCTTGGAAATCTACAGGCTAGGCTAAACAGGTAACAGTTAAAACCTGGCTGCTTAACAAGTAACTGCTAAAACTCTTTGTGATAATCGGTAAGTAAGTATAAATCTCTGGGTCCTTAAACCAATCTGCATTTTATTACCAAAAAATGAGATGGAGAATTCCTTCTGGCATGTAGGTTTTAATAAAGTTGCTCCGTTATTTGAATGCTGCAGGTTTAAACATACACGAAAGAATCTCCATGTTTTATAATCTGGCTAAAATATTTGATTTTTTTTTCTAAGTACCTTGCAAAAGCATAATCTAGTTTTTCAAACTCATTAAATATATATATGTATAAACATATCAAGTGAAAGAAAAACAGTTGTCCTTAGCATCAATCAATCCGACTGAAATAAATTTATCATTTATTGTAACATGAAGGTATTTTGGTTTTATTTCTGCTAGAAATGAGCTTTGTCAGGTAACTGCTGAATGGCTCAGTATATTATGAAGTATGTGAATGGCTGAGCTGTACTGAGACTCATGGTCAAAAAGAGCTCTGACTGTATAGGAAAAACAGAAAAGGCTGGACAGAGGCCACAATTAAATTCTTGCTCTGGGATTGGTGCCTGCTTCACTTGCTGACTGTCCTCAGCAGTCAGAGAAATACAGAGGGGCAAGGGTTGAAAGGCAGTGGCTCTTTCCTGCTCTCTGTTTGGACCCAGTGTGGCTCCATGGGCATCTGCCTGCTGTAGTCTTGGGATGGCACTCAGGCTTTTCCAGCCCTGGGAGCTGCCTCCCTCTCTCAGGAAATGAGAAAGGCTTTTCTGGCTTTCATTGGGTTCGTCTGCCTGCCATTTCAGGAATCTTTCTAAATTTTATTTCTCATGTTCAGTTTATTTCAAGTGATGGCTGCCTCCCTTCATGTTCACAGGAAGATCGCTCCACCCTTGAACACAGCCTGCTGCCAGGTACTTTTTCCTGCTGCTTGAGCTAACCCTTCCTGCAGCTCCTCTGGATCCCCACTCTGCAGACTCCCAGCAAGCCTCCACGCAGCTCCTCCATGCTGATGATTGTGTGTGTATTTTTCACATTGGGGTGGTCCAAAATGAATTTACGTAAGTTTTTTTGACCTTAGATGTGCATATGTAAATACTCGTATAAATGTTTACATAGCTTGCATATGTACATAATTCTGAGGCAGCTAAAGAAAGCATTTTAAACCCAGAAATGTGGCACTGAGGGAGCCAAAGCCAACCCTGCAGGACGCGGCATAATCTACTTCAATTACTACCAAATTACATTCCTGTCCCACACTGAGTTGTTGGGCTGGAGAAAAGACAGCATGTCCAGTTGGTCCTTGGGCTTTGGAGTGCCTGCCTTTATTAGTGATACCTAACAGGAGAGACCTGACAACAGCAGAAACTCATTTTCTGTGCCTGGGCGTCCCCACAGGATGGCCGTGTCTTGCAGCTGTGCAGGCTCTGTGATAATACAGTTAGTAGACCGCATTGCCAGATGTTGCTCCTGATGGGTTGCTGAGGTGACAATGATTGACAGCAGTCCCCAGAAGGCATGAAAGTGCTTTTAAATGGATGTGCCAGCTGTGGTTAGCCCCTGAGGTGAGTGTGTGAAACCTGGCAGGGTCGGGCAGAGAGGGATGGAAGCCCACTGAAACCTGCCGTGCTGCTTCTGCCTGCTCAGCCTCACCTGCTTTCTTTCAGTTCAGCTGCTGCCACACACCAGGATGGAAAATGGCTTTTATTTACCCCAAGGAGAGTTGCACATCATCTGAGCACACCAGCGCCAGGCAAGTGGATTTGCTTCTCAGTGTTTCCTGCGCACTGTGCCTTTTCTCTCCGCTCCATCTATTATTGTAAATCTTTTGAGGTGGGATATAACCCCTGGTGTTTGGAAGCTCTCAGCACAGTGGGCCTCAGGTTTTGTCCAGGGTTTCTGAAGCAGCGTTTTTTAACCTGTGGTCCACTGACCCTTGATGATTCAAAAATTGCTTTTAAGGGAGTGATAGAAGATATAGAAGAAAAAAACTGTTTTGAAAGGATTAACCCAATTTTTAGGGGGCAGCAGCTCAACTGCAAGTTTTACAAGAGGTCCACATAAGCAAGGTTGAAGCTCCATTTTATAGGGTCTAATGAGTAAAAATCAGTGCCAGAATTAAAGAATTTAGCTCACTTTACAATATATTGTTATCCAGTATTTACAGGCTATATGTCTATGTATGGTGTGCTTTATTTATACGCACAAGCAGAAGTATGTGTGTATTTGTTTTCTATTGGTCTATTATTCATCTTTCTAATGTGAAGGAGTGCCTGCCAATGTCATGAGCCCAGTTTGCACTGCATTTGTTTTCTAGGGGCAGATTGCCACTTTTTTTTTTTTTTTCTTTTTCTTCTTTTTCCCAGCATTTTTTGTCAAATCTTGAAAAGCAGCACCACAGAACATGCTTTACTGTGCAGGTGCCCCAGTGCTGCCATCCTCATGCATCTGCCAGGGCTGCAGCACTGGGGACTGGCTTTGCTGCTTCGTTGCACTCGCTGCTGCCTCTCTCCTCTGTGCTCCCGGCTGGGAATGCTTTCGGGAGGGCTGCCTTTGATGACTTGCTAGAGACAGTTTTAAAAGCTTACCACCCCCACCCCGCCCTTCTTTCTTTCCCTGAACTCCCTCTCCTGGCTGACAGTGGAAGATATGTGTAAACTGAGTCAAGTTTTTCTGCGTCCACAGGGATTAGGCAGTTGATGTGGAGGATGCTTTACAGCTGGCTCACAGGAACTCTTGCACAGAAGAGGAGTGGTGTTTGCGGGGGAAGCGCGCAGCTGGCTTCAGACAAGGTTCCCCGCATTTTTTTCCAGCCAATGCACCAGTGAAAATAGAAATTATCCCTTACTTCATTGGACTGAACTACCCTCCCTCCTACCCTCACCTTCTTAACAGCTGCCTCCCCAGCAGCTCCCCGTCTCCCGTGACTGGGGAGCCCAGCGCTGGGCCCAGCACTCCCGATGGGCCTCACCAGCCCGAGCAGAGGGGCAGGATCAGCTCCCTGCACCCGCTGGCCACGCTGCCCCTAACGCGCCCCAGGCTCCCACCCCGCCTTCTCGGCCACAGGGCCACCGCTGGCCCGCGGGCAACCGGCTGTCCCCCAGCACCGCCCGGCCCTTCCCCGCAGAGCTGCCCCCCAGCAGCCCACCCCCAGCCTGTGCCGGTGCAGGGGCTGTCCCTCCCCAGGGCAGGACCCCGCGCTGGCCCCTGTGGGACCCCATGAGGTCCCCTCCCCCCGGCTCTCCAGCCTGCCCAGGCCTCGCTGAGGGCAGCACGGCCTGCTGGTGTCCCGGCGGTTCCTCCCAGTTTGTGCCATCGGGAGACCTGCCGAGGCTGCGCTCCGTCCCCTCAGGTCACCGATGACCCAGCTGAACAGGACGGGACCCAGCGCTGACCTGGGGCACAGCGCTGGCTACAGGCCCCCGGCTGGGCTCTGCGCCGCTGGTCACAGCCCCTGAGCTCTGCCCTCAGCCCGCGCTCAGCCCATCACTGCCCGCTCACCCAGCCAGCTCCTGAGCTTGCCTGGGGGCTCTGGGGGGGGGGCACTGCCAAAAGCCTGGCTCAGGTCAGCGTAGGCACCACCCACCGCTCTCCCCTCATCTACCAGCCAGTCATTCCACCGCAGAAGGTTAGCAGGCTGGTCAGGCACGATTCCCCCTTGATGAATCCACGCTGACTGTTCCTGATGACCTTTCCCTCCACATGCTTAGAGATAACCTCCAGGGTGAGGTGTTCCATCACCTCTCTAGAGATAGCGGTGAGGCTGACCAGCCTGTGGTTTCCCAGGTCCTCCTTGTTGCCCTTTGTGAAGGCTGGACTGACACTGGCTTTCCTCCAGCCCTCAGGCACCTCTCCTGTTCTCCATGACCTTCAAAGATGATGGAGAGTGGCTTGGCCGTAACATCTACCAGCTCCCTCAGTACTCAAGGGTGCATCTCGTTGGGACCCATGGGTTTGTGGGTGTCAAGTTTGCCTAAATGATCTCTAACCCAATCCTCCTTGACTGAGGAAAATTCTTCATTTCTCTCTGGAGTTCTTATTTTCTTCAGTTCCCACTGGGTTCTTCATTTCAACAGAGATGGATATCTCTCAAAATAGTAAGTGCCAGAAACTTCACTGCCGTGTTTGTGCCATTATCATGTTGTTAAGGAAACTGTTGAAGGTCCTTCATTCTCCTATGATATATTTTGCAGTTAGTTCAACCTTGTGAAATCTGTTTATATCCACTTAGAACCCTATAGAGAAGTAAATCCGATAATTTATTAAAGACAAAACTGAGTTGAGCAAATAAATATCTGGTGAACCCAACCTCTTTCTGTTTACAAGTTTTCTGCAAACAGATTAAAAATCTGACACCACCTCTGCCCAAAATTAATTTTCAAGTAATTTATATGAATAATACTATGTTTATACTGTGCGTATGTGTGTATATTTATATATACCCAGGTTGTTATGAATGTACTGTACTCAGAAGCTCAGATATTCTGTCTGGGTGTGTACATCAGACAGCATGCTGCTTCAGTTTCCCAGCTGGATGAGAATCAGGCTTTTGGGGAGGATTTATGTGAATGATGAATTATAGACCTTTCAGAAGAAGCCAGTGAACATTCCTGTCAGTATCTTAGCTTGCTAGAGTATTTATGGAACATTTGATTACATAAGTATGATGGGCTTATTTTAAGTGAACATTAAATAAAACAAGTCACCTCTCAATATGAATATTTTCCCTGTTTTTATAGTGTAGACCTTGTATACTTTCTACTGGCATAGGGAACAAAATGTAAATTGCTTTGAAGTTTTGTGTTACTGGAAGTCTTAAGCACCATGAGTTGTGTCCTCCTTAGTCAAGTAATTGACTTAAATTAATTCTTCAGAAAACAAAGAATTTTGGAATACATTTTTAACCTGCCGTGCCACCTGGATGGTGGGGGTTTTTTGTTTGTTTCTCTCTGGGATCATGAGGACCAGAGTACTGTGATGAATGCTGAGATTTCCAAATAATGGGATTCTGGATGATTTCAGAAGCACTGATTAAAACCACCACATAGCCTCAGACTGGAAATAAAATCACAAGAACTGACACCACCAGCCTGGTGCAGGTGTTCAGCTCCTTGGGCAACGAGCATGGCATAAATATGCAGATAAGGCCTGGTGTTCAGAGATGCTGAACACCTGCTGCTCCTTCTGATTTGTATATGGGCTGGGGGTGTTTGCTAAAAATTGGTCCCTAATGTTTCTCCTAAGCTAAGGGGGGTAAAGGCGACTGGAAATACAGGGAAAGTAAAAACATTAGCAACTGCATTAGCAATCTGAACATAAAATTTGACTGGGGAGGTAGAACAGCAAGAAGCAGCACAGTCTGAAATAGTAAATGATCAAGAGGAAATAGATACAAGAAGTAGTACAAATCATGCTGCTAAAGCCTCAGAAAAAATGTGGTTTTTTTCAAGCACAGAACAAAAAAAAGCCTGGAATATGACACAAGATCCTGTATATGTTCAGGGGATGACAGCCACTCTGTGACTGTCTTTTGATGCTGTGTGGAGCTGAGGAAAACCTAGCTTTTATCTTGTAACCGCTGCAGGGACCAAGGCAGGGAAATGGCCAACCAAACCAAACCAAAGAACAACACCACCCACCCCCTGCTTCAAATCACCCAATAAAAAAGAAAATCAAGCACAGAGGAAGAATGAAGCAACATGAATTTTAAAGTTCCCAAAATAGCAAGATGAGACAAAATCCCTTTCTAGGTTTGTGCAAAGCCTATACAGGTGGGTACCTAAATATATGGTCAAATATTCCTTTGACAAATCAGCCATGGGTGATTTGTGCATCCCAGCTGTAAAGCTTTTTAAATAATGAAGCTTGCAATGTGCTTTTAAAAGTCTCCAAGGATGCTGCAGACTATCAGCTGTCAAAACATCGTTCCCCAGCTTGTGCACAGCATAAACAAATGTTCCTGCACCTGCCAGATTCAACTGCACAAGAGGAACTATCATCTGACCAGTGTGAAAAGAAAGGAGAAAGCAGATCTGCAAAAATGGGTAAGTGTGTCTGCTAGGTACAGATCCACACCGTAGGGAGATGGGAAATGTGGCTTAAAAAAAGCCAAACCCAAAAAAGCTCCAACCCTGACCTTCTGCCATAGGCACAATCCTCTTGACTTCTGTGCATTTGTATTATCTGGTGCTGCCTCCCAGTATTGTAGGAATGAAGAGGTTTAAATACTGATTTTCTTCTTAAGCTTGTACTGGTGGGATGGAATAAAAGAAAATCATCAAGGCTGTTGTTCAACTAGTACAGCTGAGTTCAATCGCAGATTCGAAACCAACCAAATATCAAGAGCTACTCAAAGTTGTGAATTTCGTGGGGATTCTTGTAGGTGCCATTATGTCTGACAGCATGGTAGGATTTTCTAAAGCCAGGGGCAAATGCACTTTCACTTAAACTGAGAGAAGGAGGGTGAGCAGGTAGATGTAAATACACAGAACAGATGAATTCAGCCATCATCTGCTTCTTAAATAATAGGAACGCAAAATATAGACTAAGTTGCAGCAGGGAAAGGAATTTCACTTGAGTGATTTTTGCTGTTAGGTTTACAAACAGCTTTTGGGAATGCTATGTGACATACATGGCATCTTGAGCAATCGCAATAGTGAGCTTTCCCTTTGGCAAGGGCTGGACTAGTGAAATTTTACATAGGCTCCTTTTGTTTTCACTGTGTGATTGCACATAGATCTTACATAGGTTATATTAAAACAGACAAAGTATCTGCTGTTCAAAAGTATTCCTGGATGTCTCATCTTTTCCAAAGCCCTAGCTAGGTAAATCTGATTTTTGGCAATGATCTTGAGAACTATTAAGCACCTGGGCACCTTCAAATCCAAAGAGTGCTCTGGGTATCTGGTAGCTCGAAACAGGCTATACATCGATAGATGAATGCTGAAGCAGGGTTATTATCCCAACCTGCCTTCACCTGCAGTTGGGGTATTTCCCTTCATCTGAAATCTGCATGTTTTCAGGGAGACAAGGAGAAAAGATAACACAGGTTGGCTGGCCCTAAGGAGGATCCTTGCTAAGGATCAGCATAAGAAAAGACTAAAGCCGAGGACAGACTTTCTGCAGGTGTCACAGGCTTCAGTGTAAAGAAGCAGCGGTTTTGCGTTTGAGCTGGGCGACTGCAGTTCAACGCTACCAGATTTTCACATAATTAATTCTTCTGTCTAGTAAGTCTTCTTTTTTGCAAGAACCCCAGCTTGGGTGATTGATTTAAAAATAAGGGTGCTATGATCCATCCTACAGAAACCAGGAATAAATGCTCTGTCAGGGCATGTGTGAGGCAAGAAACCGTGTAAACTGTTACAGTATGGAAACTAAAACTTGGTGTAGTTGGTCAGGGCATGTTAAAAGTGAGTGAGTGGAAAAGAGATTAGGTGAGAACAGAATGCCATATACTGCACTTACACCTTGATAGGGTACAATGGTTCATACTTGACACAGCACGACCTAAAAAGCCCAATTTTATACTTAAAAGCTTAATCTCTAATTGGCTGCTCTCTGGAAACACAATCTTTCATTCAGCAGCTAGTAATTCAGGGAAAAGAACAAGTTTTTACTACATAGATTGGTATTACTGCAGAGCCTAGACATTAGATTTCTGCTGTGCAAGGTGAGAGGAGGGCGCACGAAATGAGACAGCTTCTGTCCAAATGATCTGACCTTCTGAGCAGATGCACAAAACTGAGGAAAACGAGGACACAAAGAGATAAATGAACATAATCATGATCAGTGGCAAAGCCAGCGGTAAAAAACATGGTCTGCTGAGATCCAGTCTGGAGTGCTCTCACTTGGACCACACTGTGTGTCTAAAAGAGAACTCAGAGCATTGCTCAAATATTATTTATCCAAATAAATCCACTGTAGAGAGACTGGTTGGTGGATATGTGGTAGGAACACTAGAATATTGTTAAAGAAGGAAAAAAAGATCTTACTGAGAAAATGGACCACTGAATCTGTAATTGCCTTATGGGTTTTTTTATTTTTAATATTCTGTTGCTAATGATGATTGGTGGCATATCAGATTATTTAAATTGATAAAGTGTGATAAGTAATTTTATTGAAAGAGATGCTTTTCAGGCTAGTCCTGTTGGCTACCAAGCTATAGGTTTAGATATTTCTCTTAAGCCATGTGTTCGTTAGGCATAGATATTTGCTAATGATTTATCAAGTTGGTGTCAACAGTACTTCATTCACATGGCAGATGATCCTTCCAAAGTCTAGAATTGTTGAAATGTAGCTTAATTTATGTATCTCCCAGCCTACAGAGAATCTGAATCAACTTCTTTGCCTCCTGGCTTTACTGATACTAAGCAGTAGCAGCTGTGAATTAAAACCTTCAGATACTCAAACTACAAGTGTAAATTATGAAAAAAGAAAGATCTAATAAAGGGAGGGGAAAGTTTTGTGTTACCTTCAGATTAACATTATTTGAATATGGGGGAGTTATTCTGGAATGTGTTTGATGGGTTTGAACAATTTATATTTCATCCCACCTCTAAATATGAATGAATATAAATATGAATGAGGAGCTGCAGGTACCTACTAGGCTATTAGATTTAGGGATGTTTAAATTGAGCTTCTTAGCATGCAAACCACATGTAGATTATAATTGAACTGCCTTATGCAACAAAAGAACATTCTGATCCATTATTTTTGGGGTGCCAATGTTGATTATAGTGTGTTAATACAGTGTAGGATGAAATACGTGGCCTTGAAGAATAACCTTAATTTTTCATATGTAAAACAATGCTGTAATTCTATCATTCTTAAAAGCCAATTACAAGGTCTTTTGTTCTATACTGCTGCCAGAAGTTTTTGGAGCGTAAAATTATGGAGGATGTTATTATCTGATAACAGGACATACAAAGGGCAAACGCAATTCTGAATCTTCTCAAAGAATGGAAGAGATCTTTGAGCAAATACTTGCAGACTCTAATCACTTCTTAAAGTCCATCTCATCTATTACATTTCATTGGCAGCTTGCCATGTGGAAAGTATACTGATAAACTTTAGAAGGTGTCTGAATACACATGGAAAATTGTATACAATGAAGGATGGTATGGTGGTACGAACTGTTTGAAAGCACTCACTGAACAGCACACAGGCTTAAACATCTCCTGAAGGATGAGCATCTAGTGGAAACTCTGCCCTGTCTTTCTCATCTGCTGAGCTTGATTTCAGGGCATCCTTACACGGCTCTGTCAGTGGGTTAACACTGGCATCCCTACAATGATATGTGTAGGCTTAAAATAGCTGTTCCTAAGGTGCTTCTGAAATGAAATTTCGGAAAGGAAAATGAAAAGCTAAATATACGCTGTGAGACTCCAGAGAACATGGTTTAAGTAAGCTGCATGAATGTGAAGATTCCCCTCTGTCCATTTATCATGTCAAAATTCTTAAAGGTATTTATTTTTAGAGGCCAGCCCTGTGAAACTTATAGTCTTTGTCTGAGTCAGAAAACTGAATAGTGCTTTCTTTTTTTTTCCTTTTTTTTTTTATTTTTAACATACGATTTGCTGATCAGGTGGTTAATACACCGGCATGATTTTTCATGCCTCAAACTCCATCAACAAAAAAGTGAGCTACTATCATTTGGATAAAGTGGATTCATAAACTTGGGTTATACATTGTATATCTTCATTCAGAAACTGAGCCTGCTACTAATCTTAATTATTTCTCCTGCAGTTTTATATCACAGGTGGCTCTTATTGAATTTATTTTCCTTTAGAGCTTACATGGTAAAGATGCTGATAGAAAATGAGATTGAACATGAATAAATATAGTACTTCTGTGATACATCATGAGATGCTTAGTCTCTGACAACACCTTGATGAGTGGTGAAATGGAAAAATGCCACACTCAACTGGGGGATGCTTTCAAGGAAAACCTGTGTTAGAACGTAAAAGCTTTCTAGTTGTTTCCAGCTCCTTCTGTAGTATACCTAACAAGGGATTAAATAAGAGGGTACGTAATGCAATCCGTAACTGAATTTTTCAGGTAGGACTGTACCTCATCTGCGTTTCTAAGTCTAAAAGATGAAAATTACCATCTCCTGTAGCTGTAGTAACCTGCAGTGCTGAGGGCTGCCAACAGAAGAGCTGGTGTTAAGAGGCAAATCATGTCTTGATAGCATGGCATACCCAGAGTATGCCAAGTCAAGCGGGGAGAACTCCTGATTCCATTGAAGTTGATGCTGATTTCTCCATTAGCTCTACTAAGAGGAGATTTGACCTCAGGAAAGGAAAATATGGCTGCTGCTACACCCATGGCTTTTGCTTACTAGTTTTCGAAGTTTTCTGTTCTCTTCTTTCTCCATACCTCAGCAGAGGTTTCATGATTATTTTTTAACACTCGTTTGACCAGGCCCCTATATTCTAAAAATATGGCTACGTATTGCTGATTTCAGCTCAAAATGTTAAGAGAGAGAAACTAAAAAACCCCTGCTTCTGTTGATGCATGAAAATTGCTTTCGATTTCATGGGTTGTCATGCATGTTTAAACTCTGGATTAGCTAAGCAGTATAGAGAGTAATAATGTTTAAGAATAGGTGGATCATATCAAAATAGAAATAGAGAAGGCTTGCATTCAACCACTGCTCCTCAAAGGGCTTTTTTCTAAAGTGTATACTCTCAGTGGACATGGAAAACAGCGTATTACTGAGCCAGAGGCTACACTCAAAGGATGAAGACCAGACACCACACACCAAACTGGATAGAACAAAAGCAACTGTAAGAAAGAGAAATGTGTACAGCTGACAGTAGCTGACAGCAAAACACGTAACCCAAAATCATCTGCCTGACGAATGGTTGCTCTGAGGAGGTCTGCCAGAGGTGGAGGCTCCACAGGAGGGGCTGTGTAACCTTAAACTAGTGTGGGAAGAAGGACAAATATCCATATGGGTATAAATCATGCTATTCAAGGCACGTTTTCTCAGTTCTGCTTCTGTGATATGGTGGTGATATAGACCTTCTGGAAGGCCAACACAGGTTGCTGTTGGCCTTTGAAAGGTGATGTTATCATTGCCTGCTTGTAATCAGTCCACAATAGCAAATCATATGACAAAGATCAAGCAAATGATAAAAAAATAACATAGAAAATGAGATGTGGAGACAAAGGATGTCCAGATGAAGGATGACCACACTTACTGGGGTGGGACATGAACTTGTTTTGAAGCAGGGTAATGTGCTGCTCAGATGTCCTTGTGGGGATGTTGTCCTCTGCAGGGAGAGGGAAAGCACGTGTTTGGGGTGCTGAGAGCCACAGCCCTTGCAGTCTGTCACACTACCCAATGTGTTCCAGGACTGCTAAGAGTCCCTTTGGAAAACACCCTTCCAAACTCTATTCCTTTCTTCTTTACCCGCTTTTCATGTGCAATCGCTTGCAGCTATATGTGGAGATAAAGTCCAGTAATTTCATGTGGATCTTAGACTTGCTCTTTTGTACTGGCTGTTGGTTTGTGTGTCTGGGATCTAAAACTGGCATTATGCTAGATCTGGGATTAACAAGTTTTTTTTCTATCAGCTTTTAATATGAATTTTAAATATGTTAATTACATCTAGATTTTATTATGAAATCAGTTATTTGTAATTTAGATTATGTTTTCTTATGTTAATAGGAGATTTTTTTATATGTTAATATTTATGACAATGGTTTATTATGATTTTTATTAAATAAATTTATGGTTGTGAATTAAGGTTTTTCTGAGATTCATTATGTGTGTATTTATCATATGAGCACACTAGTGTATTTATAAAATACATAAAACGTTTTCCAGTCAAATGGTAGTCTTTGCTTGCAGTCATGAGCAAAGGGCACAAAACAATTTTTATGGTATAAAACCTACTCTGTAAGGGATTATAAAAAGCTTTTGTTTAAGTATTAGAAATGGATAATTTCTGTTTAAAACTGAATCTATTTGATAACTGCTCTGTCCTACTTACAGACTATTCTAAAATATTATCAGGGATAACAGAAGAAAGTGCCTAATTGACAGCATGACTTAGCTGCTGTGCTACCTCTAGGCAATCATTCATAGTTCTTAAGTAGTATTCAAGTCTTTTGGAAAGTAACTGACTTACAATATTACAGACTAACAGCAAAAATTCATCACAAAATGTCTAATAGAAAAATCAATTATTCGTCATTCAGGTAACTATCTTATTCATTACTGCCCCTATAATGAAGCTATAGCAGTTTTTAAATCTCTGCTTATTATGAAAAAGTTCCCTTTTGAGTCCATGGCTAAATATATACAAATGGAACATGACTGAAGCTCTGATAAATTGTCCCTGTTTAGCTTTGAGGAAATGTATGTTAAGCTGATTTGGTTTAAGCAAAACTGTATTTTGTGTTTACTGTTGGTAAAGTGTTGCAGTATGGAGGGTAGTGGAAATAATTTTATTCCCACTTGGGGTTTGCATAAAAAGTTTCTGTGGTTTAGATTCTCTGTCTCTTAGCTTGCCCTTATAAATAGATTTCAGAGCATATTTGATATGAATTTCTCTCTTCTGTAAATATCTGAGAGGTGGCAGAATCAGTTCAAGTTTTGATGAATGCTTATAAATTATTACTTGGTTCCTGATAGCAGGGTGCTCTTACTGTATTACTTATTATCTTTTAAAAATATTTGAGTCGGTAAAAGCAATTATGGCAAAAGGTGCAGATGTCTTACAGTATCAGAGAGATAAATCAGATTCTTCCGCTACAAACAAACTCTCTTAGGGATGTGGTCTCTGAGTAGACAGCCATCCCCAGGGACTTTCTCAGCTGACTCTAAGCTGACACCTCTGTCGTATGGTAGGTGGACACAATCCATCCAGAAATGCCACTTCAGCCCTACGTGAGAAGGGAACAGCATTAACAGGATGGCAGTAGATGTGACAGCTGGTGACTCGATGATATGACTTGGAGGAGGCTGTCAGCTAGCATGGCTGGAGCTGGTGCACAAGACCTGCTGGGAGATGTTGGCTGAGATCTGTTGCTCTATGGAAACAAGTCTTTCAAAGATGTAATTTGATTTGGATAAAATTCCAAGGGAAAAAAAGTTGGATGGCGGCAAACCTTGTCTAACTTTATGCCAGCTTGACTGTGTCTGGTTTTGCTTTTGGCCACTAAGGCTTCCCAGATCCAGTACTCTGTGGCAACGGCCTCAGAGATAAAGGGGTGTGAAACCCCCATGATTTAGGACCCTGGTGCACCCAATCAGCTGGCCTACTCTGAGGCTGGGGTCTCCTTGTGATTTGGAAATGCTTCCTCGTTGTGCAACTGGAAGTGCAATTTAGAACAAAACCAAACACCAAAATATTTCGTGAAACCATATTTCTTCTATACAGCCCTATTTCTAAAGCTGTCATTACAGACAGGCACCAGAGGCAAGTATTCACTTGCAGTTGCCACTAAGATGAGATGTCTAGCAGTTGTGGATGCCCCATCACCACTGGAATTTTGTTCAAGGTCAGGTTAGATGGGGTTTTGAGCAACTTGATCTAGGGAAAGATGTCCCTGCCCATGACAGAGGGGTTGGACCAGGTGATCTTTAAAGGCTCCTTCCAACCCAAACCAGTCTATAACACTGTTGAGGGATGGGAATAAAATTCAGCATCTGTGAGGCCGAGATTCACATTTGTGATTGTGGAGAAAAAATGCTCAGCATTCTTATCTGGTTTCCTACTCTGTGTCTAAACACTTGTGAAAAAGTGCAAAAGGACAGAGGTATGGAGGAAGCAGGGCAGAGATGTAGATCTTGGTTCTGTTTCATTCTCACCAGCACCATGACACATGGCAGAGAGAAGCATGCGGCGCCTGCAGGAGCAGGAGCACGCCTGCACTGCAGCCTGGATGCCCCCTCTCCAGGCCTCCACAGCAGCAGCTGCACAGAAAGGCTCGGGCTCATCCCCACCTTGCAGATTTTTGCTGAGAAGAGACCACTTGAGAAATCATTGGGGAAAATAAAGTGCTGTCAGTTTTATCGTCTTATTTCCTTCTAACGGGCAGGAAACTGGCCAGAGGATCGGCTTGATGTGGTTTCATGTAGTTTGAGGTGGGAGTGTACTATTTGCTCATCTGTTTCAAGCTCTGTAGAATTGTCTTTCTGGTGCAGGGATGAAACCAAGCTGCATGATGAAAGCTGTGCTCACAAACTGACTGACCACCAGTGACGATGCAATGTAGATCACACAGAATGGATGAGATGGATGGATGAAGATAATAGATGGATGAATATAAAGACAATTATCTCAATGTTATTCAGCAACAAGTCCTTTTAGGAACTGGAAGAACAACTATAAAACGCATAAACCCCCAAGGTTTATATCTCCCCAGTTCAGACGGTGCCTCCAAAAAGAAAATATGTTCTACCTGCATAGGATAAGTTGTTTGCCTTCCTCTACCGAGGGCTGAAAAAAGCTAATCTATAAACTATTCTATAAACGGTGTCTTGCAACGGGAGAGTAATCTGAAAAATCTGTGTTTTTCTATTTAGCTTGTATTTTTTATATAATTGGGTTATATTACTCCCTGGTGTGTTTCTGCCAGTTTCAGCTGGGTTGTGCTGTGCTTGAGGGTTGCAGTACTCTTCCCCTGGAGGGTCTCCTTAGCTTGCATGCTTTTTAGTCTCTGAGCCTCATATAAATTAGCAACATTATTCCCGAAGTTCTTATTGGCCTTACTTTACAAATCCACCCCATCAACATACTTGTTTTGTCTGCAGCCCTCTTTCAGGAGCTGCCATCTTATGCACAGTGGAAAAAACCCTTGTAATCCTCATCCCAAGCAGTGAGGATTCCTTCCCACCACCGTGACAGGGCAAAGGTTTTCAAGGAAGATGCTGCGTCTCCTGCTTGCCTCCCTCTTGGCTGGAAAGTTAGCAGCCTGCCCTCTTCTTAACGAAGTGAAGGACTAGGTCCCACGAAGCTCTGTGCGTTTGCTCTGTGGGATTTTAGGAGGCTTTTTGCTTTCTGCACCCAGCACATGGCGCTGAGTAGATGACTGTTGCTTTGGAAGCTGTGAACTGTATCTTCTGTCTTGGCGGCTGAAGTACTTTTTAGTACATGTCAACTGTGCATGCATCCTGTCATAACCAAAATTAACCAGAATGAATCAGTAATTTAGCTTTCCTGTAAGTCATGTCCACATATGGTCTTGAGACTTTTTTCCGTCAGCTTGGTTACTGATAAATGGAAGTAGTGTTGTGTATGCCTGCTGCCAACTCTAGCTACTGCTCTACCAGGATTAGTTCTGAATTTTTCATTGTAGCCTCTATTGTAACTCACAGCTGATAATTTGGGAACGTGCTCAGCAATGTTCATTTCAGGTTAGCCAGAGGTTACTTAATTACAATGAAACTAAAACTGGAGCCCCAGGCTGCTAACTTTGATGGGGTTTTTGTGATGGACTATTGCATCTGAGTACTTGATTTTTGGAGGCCTGAGCTTAACATGATTTCATGAGTTCTAATTATTATTTTTTTAATCTTTTTTTTTTATATTTTTATCTTTCCTTGAGTGTTGATTTTGTCCCATTTTACATTTTTTTTGTCCAGTGCCATGTCTAAAAATCAGTTCATGGTGTTTTGAAGCTCAACCTGAATGCCCCAGTAATATAATAAAAGCTTCTTTATGACCTTCTTAAAATCACTGCTGCTAGATTTAGCTTTTGGAGGTAACAAGGACTGAAATTCCAGTGGTGTGGAGCTCAGATTGGTTTTGTCCCCTACAGCAGATGAAACGAGGTAAAGCTCTGATCACATTGCATTTGGTGCCCAGGTTGTATCTGCCTTTCTGATGCGGAAAGGATTTTGTTCTGAGCAATGTCATACCTCATTTTCAGAAGCATTAAACTCACGTTGCACAACTCACTGGATCAACATGATTACGTGTATGCCACAGTGACCACTGATCTCTGTATCCTACAGCTATCCTTGTTTCTGAAGGGAGCATTTAATGATGGCATTACATGACAATTATGGCTCTTCCAGTTGGGAACTTGTGTGCTTTCCTCCATGTTGAAATAATGAGATAATATCTTCTTTTTCAAACCTTTTTTGCATCCATGTGAGATCAGACTCATTTGTCTTTTTATTCTGCCTGGAGACCGGTCAGTGTCCCCTAGGGAAGGGATTACGGAAACCTACAGTGTTTTGGGGCAGCGATTCTTTACATTGCGCAAATGGCTTCACCAGCACGAGCTGCTCAGATCGGAAGAAAGGAAATTCAAAGTACCTCCAAACTGATGATGTTGTGTGCTGGAGGGAAGCCATGTGGACAGCCACTGAAAGGCAAGCAAGATGTATGAAATAACAGCTTGGTTTCAGAACTAAAATGAGAGGCTGTAAAGGACAGGTGGCTGCAGCAAATCTGCCCCTGCCAGAGGACTGGATGCGGCCGAAGCTGCTTTCATTGTGAAGAGGAAGAAGAGCTGTGAGCCTGTGCCAGAGGAATGGGTGGGAAGAACGAGGGAGGAAAAAAAATTACAAGCAAAAAGTCAAAAAAACAAGTGGGCTCTCAGCCAGGCTTAGGCAGATGGCACTGTTGGTTACAACAGCTGCAACTGAAAATCCAGGAGACAACAAGAGTAGCTGACAAGTATTTAAAGATTGCTACCAGCTGTTGAGCCCAAACCATACCTCCTTCTCTGCTGCGGAGAGTGAGCTTTGCACTGGGACTTCTTTACCTTCTCTTCATCTTTGGATGGCAAAGAGGATATTTGGACATCCCTAGAAAGATCAAGCTCCTGAATGCCAGCAATGTCTTATCTTACAGTAAGATCCTAAAGCCTGATGGATTTGCAGCCTCCTGTCTTTTCACCAAAGCAGGCGGGGTGTTGTGCTTTCCTCCTTCGTTTGGCTCTGCAGCCTGCTGGTGTCCTCCTGGGTGCTCGGGCAGGGTGCTTGTGGCTCCTCGGGAGGGTAGTGGGGGAGTGTAGGTAGGTAGGGGAGGTAGGGTGTGACAGGCAGTCCTCTTCCACATCGAGGACTGCTCCCATCCCTTTGCTTGCTCTGTTTGCCAACCAAATGCAGCTAATGCTGCAGTTCTGTCCTTTGAAAACTGCGCTGTCCTCACCTTTCATATTTGCTGCACCTTCTCCTGCATGTTGGTTGTCCCAGCAAACATGGCCAGAGCTGTCTGGCCTTTCCTCTGCCCCTTGCAGGTGTTAAGAAACCCAGGCTCTTCTGAGGAGGAAAGTGCAGCTCTGTACCTGCTCTTACCACGGACTTCACTGTGCTGATAAATTTGGCTTCAGCCTCTGGTGCTTCTCTTCCCCCAGGAACACTTTATTTTTATGCACTGGAAATGCAAGCGTAACTGCCAGTGTTTGAGGCACTCATTCCAAATGCGAGAGACTCTTCACCCCAAGGAGTGCTTGGAAAGATGTTGTTTTCCACCCACAGACTGTTGGTTAGAGCGAGACTTTGTCAAATTTCTTCTGGGTCTCCACACAGTTCTTAAACACCAGAAAAACAGATTGATATTGGGAGTCTATCTTCCCTTCCTAATATTGTTGTGTAGCTGTTTCATCTGAAACTTAGCAAAAATACCTGGACTGAATTAGAGGCAAATGATTGATTTTTTTATGAATCTACAGGTGACTGGCAGGAAGGAATGGAGAACATTGAAACCCCTTCTCTTCAAAAAAAAGTTACCATTAGAACTGCTTACAGCTAAAGGTGATAACTAAATAGGTTGGGATCATTGAATTTATCCAACTGAATTCTAGTGAGAATGTAAAAGCACAAAGGGATGTCAGAGGACACAGCTGGTAACTGGCAGGAGAAAAGAGGATACTGCGGTCTGCCGAGGCGAGAGACGTTAGGAGAAGATTGTCTTTCCTGTCATGTACTGGCCAAGCTGCAGCTCTTTGGCCGGTGCTCTGGGCTTGGTGTCCTTCCCTCCCCCCGACACATAATGAAGTGACACTTTTGAGTGGAGAAAACAGGTAAGGAAATTATGTACATAAATCAAACAATTGGCTATGCCTCTGAAACATTCTGGAGTCTGGGCTTGACAAATTTCTCCTTGAGCAGGAGAAAACCAGTTCTCCTGCCTGAACACCCTACTTGGCCAAGGCGGGAGCAGTGGGAAGTCAAGCTGGCTGCTCTGCTGCTGCTCCGAGCGGTGGATGGGAAGGCAGCTGCTCCGGGGCCGATGCTCTGGGCTTTGGGACGGCGTTACTGATGCCATGCCCTAGCAGGGCTGTGGAGACCTGCACGCACAAAGGAAGAGCAACATCCTCAGCTGAGAGCGTGGGGGGAGTTCAGCCCCAAATCAACAGCGGTGCAATTGCAGCTTGCAATTGCCATGCACACATTGGTTGAACAGGAGACTCCATTGTACAGGCAGATCAAAATAGGAGTTTTGCTTGGCAGTTGTATTGAGCTGTGAACTCTGTTCGTTTCAGTATGGATAATATACACAAGTCTCTTCAGTCTCTTTCTCTGTCAAAGAAGTATTCCTAACAGGATTTCCCTTAAGCGAGACCATACCTAGATTTGCTACAATTATCTGATTAAGGCTGTCATGGCTTTTGTGCTTGATTATACTGCAGAGAAGCATGAATACAGCAGGGTGCCTAAACTGATCCTTTCCCAGACATGGGTATTTGGTGCTCTGTGGCAGATACCAGCTCATGTATTCAGTGATTTTCTCATGCCTGTAGTCCCTGTACAGATTCCACTCTATGACTGCTCTGATTTCTTGTTGAAATTTTCTTTACTATGTTCTTTCAGCTTCTCCTAGAAAGGAACTGGTTGGAAAATTTCAATGGGAACATTTTACGTTGGGTTTTATAAAAGTGAAATTATTCAAAAATTATATAGTGACATGTAGAAAGGTAACAGACATTTTTACTGAAGAGGTTGATGGAGGTGGCATGAAACGTTTCAGGGGTTTAGCGATAAATTATATTCCATTTTGAATTGACAAAGTTCAGAAGAAAATTTATCAAAACAAACATTTCAGTGAGTCTAAATGATTTTTTTTTCTCTGAGTTTTGTGTGGCTATTGTATCTCCCATTTAAAATTTCTCATTACAACTTTCTGCAGGGCATTTTTTTGGAGAGTAGCATAACCAGTTTTTCAGGCAGCTTTATTATATTCTTATGGTGTTAACTTGTGAGGCATTTTTCAATCATTTTCATAAGCAATAGTGGGACAGAGGCATGACTCCAGGGGCGTACGTATGTGACTACTGAAGATCCTCAATGGCTGCTCTAAAAATCTGGCACAGCTATAGAATGACTCTTAAATAATGGCTTCCATCACAACTAATGGATACGCAATGGAGCTCACAACGTGCTGGGGGTGTTTGCACTCCCAGCATGTTAAGGTACTGCTGGGAACTCCTGGAGATGCTGCTCTCAGCCAGGGAGTTGGCTGCCCACAGAGCAGCTGTGTTCAGGAGACAGAAAAGGAGAGATGCAGGGTCAGAGCTGCTCTTCCAGTCCTTCTTTTGCTGTGAGTGAGTTCACACCGGTAGGTGAAATTCAGAGCTAGCATGTATTTTTGTAATTGCTACTTATGAGCTAATCTGTCAAAAATCAGAGATTTTCCTTCAGGTGACACAGACAATTCAAAACACTGGACTAACATGGGTTTTTTTCCTTTCTTTCTTACTGGAGACTGATCCTACCACTCTTTCCATAAATTCTATATTTGGGATTGCATTTTGGAAATGGGCAGTCGGTGCAAACTGAGATCTGAAATCCACCCCTGTGGCTAGAAAAGCAGCTTTGGAAGAATGTGAATGCTTTTGAAGACTAAGAGTGTCCTCCCTAGATTATTCCTCTAACCTTAGGATTCATTTCTTCTGTTTCCACATGGCAAAATTCAGATTTCCCCCCCTACCCGCCCCGACTCATGCATTCCTGTGCCACACCATGCTGATCTATCATGGATTGGACTATGCAATGCCATTCCTTCTAAGCTATTGTGTTTTCTGCATCCTTTCCCCTTTTTTGAAGGTTCTTAATAATCTTAGCCACTACTACTACCATGCTGTAATCAGCACACAGCCCTTGGATAGACAGCTGTATGCCACCTTCATCATTTTCTCTCAGATCTACTTGTTAGGTAGACGGTAGCTGGCAGGCTAATGGGAAAGCTAATTACAAAATGAGGAGAAAATTCTGCTTTTACAACAGGCGTTTACCATGGCTCCTTGCAGGTTTCAGAAATACCAGAATGATACCTGCTTAAGCACTGATCCCATGAATTATCACTGATCAGAAGGTAGGTTATATATTTTGCAAACTAGATTTTACTTGACACCATGCAACATTTTACTTCATTGGGATTTTTAACTATATATCTAGTTCTCAAGCTTTCTTTGAAAGCATGTGCTCTGTTTAGAAAACACAAATCCCTCTCTAGCCTCGCTGGAGATTTTTTTAGTATTGAGGGAAAAAAAAAACCCTTGTAGAGCACTGCTTTGCTGCTCACCACGTGTCAAATGCAGGTTTAGTTTTGGAAATCTGATGACTAGAATAAAGCCAATGGTTCAGGCAAGAACAGTAAAATGATGAGAGAGGCTTGGCAGGACAGATTTTTGAGGAAAACTTGGAGCTGTGAGATTTTGTTGGTTAAGTGGTGACTGCTAGAGGTGAAAGAAGAGCATGCAGCCAACCTACAAGCTCTAAGGGAGTACAAGGATGTAGAGATACCTCTTTACGTGGTAAAATAAGAATTTGTTTAAGCGTTAGGAAATTTAAGCAATGGAAAGCATTAGGAAATCTAAAAGTGGAAAATCTCAGGTGAATACAGCCCTTCCCCGGAAAAAAAACACCTTTGGCAACGAGCACTCAATTTACGGTTTATCCCCTACTGTTCTGAAGAGAATGCTGTTCATTCTCGTTTGCTGCAGTTACGGTGGGAGCAGGGAAGGCGCTGGGCCGCAGGCCAGGGTGCACGCCTGCCTCTCTGGGTGGCTGCAAGATGCACAGCGCCTGTCCACGGCACCACAAACCACTCGAGGCCTGACAAGGCATTGCCAGGAATGCTCTTATTCCCATCTTTTCTGTGAGTTTCAGTGCTGGTTGTGTCTTTAACCACATCCCCAGGTACCATGTGTTACCTGCAAGCCCCTGGCAGGGTAATCCTGGCCAGCGTTGCGTTTCAGTCTCGCTGGTGGCTAAGCTAGCGCGATGTACTGCATGCTGGCAGTTCCCCATTGCACTGTGCCAATATGGGCAGAGACCAGAAATAAATCCCTTCACTGTGTTGCATGTTGACTGGGAGAAGACAAGACAGGTCTCCTTCGATTCCTTGTCCCTTTTTCTCTTGGGTGGCTTTCAAGTAGACCTAGTAGTTTTCACAGGGACCTGAGAAAAATTTCCTTCAAAAAATAAGTTCTTTGAGTACTCAGAAGTATTTAGCACTGTTTTCCTATATGAAGAAAATATCAGGATGCCTTTTGCCTTGGTCTGACATAATTTATCTTTTCCATGGCATCGTCTTCTTTCTGTTTTGACTGTCTTGGATTTATTTACAGGTGATCATGTCAATTATATGTAAATTTATTGATTATTTTTGCTGTTCGTCTTACCCTTTTCTGGTCTCTTCATGAACTTGAAGCAGTGTTGCCTGGAAAGCATGGTGACAGGGCCAATTCTGTTTAAAATAAAAGGCAAAATAATGCTAGGGAATGGAGTTACACCAGGGAGGAGCTTGGCCTGCTGTCCTGATATTGCTAAAAACCAGCTGCTGTAATCGCTCCATAACAGCTGATCCTCACATCTGAGAGGAGAAGAAGACGCTCTAAATGCAGAAATCTTCCTGAACCTCAGGGGAGAAGTGTCCTAACAGTGTGTCCTTCTGCTGGGGAAACACAGGGGTATGTATTTATTGTTGGTGCAGGAGACCTGACCTACTTGGTGTAGTACAGCCCCAGCTGTGAGTTTCCACAGCATTTGTAATGTCCTCCCACGGCTTTGTAGAAAAGGTCATGTTCTTTTTGCGGTGTGACAATTCAGGCACCCAAACATGACAGCTATACAAGGAATTCCACAGCTTTATTGTACTGTGTCACTTCCATGATTATAGCTAACTATCATCCTGAAATACCAGTGAAGACACAAGGGTATCACTAAAAATTTTTTTCCTTTAGAATGAAAATTTTAATTATGATCATACATTAAATTTACTTACTTCTTCAATAGGCAATGAAATGGAAATTGTTTTAGTTTTGCTGAATCATTTATCTGGCATATAACTTAAAATAGGGTGTACATAGATAAAGATTGAAAATAAAACGTGCACTTACTGACTTTAAATCTCTAGTCTAAGGTACTCCACCTTATATCCTTGGTTCAGCACCCTTTTTGTACATGTAGAATATTAAATAAATGTAATCCAGTCTTCTTAATGAAAATTCTACGTAGGCAAGTTTAAGAAAAAGAATTTCAGTTGCAGTTGAACTAAGACTGTACTTATAGATTTCATAATTTCCAGACTGATTTCATTTTATATAACTAAAATATTAGAATTTATTTCTAAAGAATTTGGTTTTAAATTTATATTCTAAATTAAATTTTAATTGAAAAATAACCTGAAACCTTTACCATTATTATGACAATTATAATTTTTAAAGTGTTCAGTTTCAGATAAAAGCCTATTGGTAGTTATAACTGAAGTGTATATCAAATGTGAAATATTTGTGAATGCTTTTCAAAACAAATTTTAGAAAAAATTCACTTTAGAAAAAGAATATATATTTTTTAACAAAGCTTCTTTTTATTTAACATAAACTGACCTGGATATTTACCAACATTTTTTTAATTAAAAATAAACAGTTTCGTTTTAAATGTTTATTTTATTCTATAAAAAAAGGATCTTGTTTTGGTAAAGGGTTGTTTTTTTGACATATGTCCTAGGGTAGGGTTTTTTTTGTAAATTATCAAAGTATATAATGTCATATTTTAAATGTAAGTTAGTTTTTAATTTTTTTTTAACTTAAGTTTAAATGTAATATGGAGTGAAACAATCAAGCCCAAACTTTTAGCCTTTTACAATGAAGATAAAATAATTACAAATGATCATAATTAGAAGTTTTGTTCAACTGGGCCCAAGATTTTTTTGTCCAGTTCTTAAATTTCTGCTTTCTGATCTAGCAAGGACGCTGATTCTGAAAGAAAGCTGTCCTTGATCAGGTCAAGCTGTGCTTCTGGTCTTTAAAAATCTCTTAAAACTGAAGTTTACAGTTCCTAAATAAACTTTGTCTATCTTTTTTTCCCATATGACCTCTAAGTAGATCAGTAATACTTATAAATATCTTAGTGTAACCTGATGTAATTATTCTTGAGAATTGTGTTTTTTAACTTTTGGAAGATTCTTTTTTGTCACATGCTTCCAAACCTACAAGTGTGTCCTGGTTTCCGCTGAGGTAGAGTTAATTTTCTTCTCAGTAGCTGATACAATGCTATGTTTTGGATTTGGTATGAAAATAATGTTGATACCACAGTGATGTTTCAGTTGTTGCTAAGCAGTGCATACTCGAAATCAAGGACTTTTCCAGTTTCCCGTGCTCTGCCAGTGAACAGGTGCGCAAGAAGCTGGGAGGGAGCAGAGCCAGGACAGCTGACCCAACTAGCCAAGGGGATATTCCATACCATAGAGCATCACGCTCAGTGTACAAACTGGGGGCAGTTGGCCAAGGGCTGCCAATCGCTGCTTGGGGACTGGCTGGGCATCAGCCAGCGGGTGGCGAGCAACTGTATTGTGCAGCACTTGTTTTTCTCTTTTTTTTTTATCCCTTGGATTTTATTCCTCTCTCTCCCTCTCTTCATTACAATCATTATTGTTGGTGGTATTATCATTGTTATTATTTTTATTATTTTTACTTTATTTCAAGTCTTAAACTGTTGTTATCTCAACCCACAGGTTTTGCCTTTTTCCAGTTCTCCTCCCCATCCCACCAGCAGGGAGGTGGTGGGGAGTGAGCGAGCAGCTGTGTGGTGCTTGGTTGCTGGCTGAGGTTAAACCACAGCAAAGTGGTAGGAGTTTCGACTTGCAGGAGAATGAATGAGCTGGTAAAAGCCATTTTCTCGTACAGGTTTCATTCTCCACAGACATGCCAATGCTTGTGCCTGTGGAGAGCAGATACACCTTTTTTTGAGCTCTGTTATCAGTACAGCTCCTAACTGCCATAGGTTCAACTGGAACATCCCATATCGGGTATGTAGCATAATGTCACAGCTTCAGTTAAAATTCTGTAAGCTGGACTCTGATAATGGTTTATTTCTTTACAAAACATGATTGTATATATCTACAAATATAAACCATATTTAAATTTCTACTATTTTGTAATCTCGTGTATTTCTGGGTAAATTCTCTCCACTGATCTAGTGGACATCATTTAGCCCAGCTTGCATTTTGCTGTGCTGAAGTCACAGATCTTCCCCTGCAAAATTTAATCGGGTTGTGGCCACTGTTTGTGGTTGGCAAAGGGACTAACTCTAAGTAGATAGAGCAATTACATCAACAATTACCTGTGATAAAATAACAGAGTCATTGCATTTCCCTTTTTTCTTTCTTTCTTTTATTTTTTTTTTTATTTTTATTAAATAATCAGTAGTTTTGAGCTGTGTTTCAAGCCCTTCTTTAACCTGCAGCCTCCAGCCCCAGGAGCCATAGTTGCTGGCAACGTTTGCATTCATATGAATCACCTTATTATGGAAGGAAAACTTTCATTTCTTCTCTTTACACATTTCCTTTGTATTAATTTCCTACTCTGGACAGCAGAAAGTCTCCAGAGAGCTGGGAAAGTGATTTCCTAAGTCAGTCCTTGCAAATGCAATCCTTGGAGGTAAGGAAGGTGATAAGCAAAGCTTTAGGTGTGAGTTTTGTTTTGTGGGGCTTTTTCCCCAATGGCATGTAATAACTGTAAAATAGCATAGTTTTATTTGACCAGTGTCAGATGTTTTGACTCCAGTTCCCAAACGTGTGTGGTACAGACAGAATGAAAAGACAGAAATCAGCCAGTATATTTTTATTAGGTACAGTGTCAAGGAATAAGCCAGAGTTATTAATGGTATTTTTTTCTGGTCATGGAATTAAATCCTATTTTAATCTAAAGGTGGAGAAGGAAAATTAATACTGTTTGTTCTGAAATACGGTACTGTTCTCTACGTAGCTGGGAACAGACTGGAAGTTTTCGCTTTCTGAAAAATAGTTTGCTTACTACATATTATCAATATGAATTCAATTTCAGAGTAGCTGTAGTCCCAGAACAGTACAATCTCAAAGATAATAGCTTTCTGCTTTCCCCTTGCCAATCTCCACCCTGGCTCGTGCTGGTGCATCTCAATGCATAGTGCAAAGCTGCCTCCTCACCGTACCCGCGTCGAGTGGTTCACTTATAAATCATGAAGGAACAGCCTGTGCTATCTAACGTCCTCTTTGACCTGGGTATTGCTCTGACCATGAAAGACTATGATTTACTGCCTCATGCAAGTGTGAAAGAGGTCCATGTGATGCCTTCAGACTTAACAAGCCCAAATGTGTTTGGGTGGGTCCATCTCATGGACTAGGACCTGCCAGTCACTTGCTGGTTCTTATGGACAAGGGTGATTATGTGAGAAGGTCAGACACCAAGTCAGCTTCTGCAGCATTAGATCCCATGCCTTAAGTCAGACAATGACAGGGTTTCTACCTCTTTGCTTTAATCACTGGCCTGACAGTGGGGTGAGGTATGTGACCAGCATCTTGGCAACCTTGTTCGCTTGCGAGGTATGGTACAGCACTTTGAATTCCTGTGATGGGTTAGAGAAGGGGCATCTCCTGACATGTGGTTCTTCACCCACAGAGCAATATGAACGCTACACAACTGGGACAGGGTGTCATCTCCCTCTGTTCATGGACCATTCACCCTTTTGTCTTCTTCTCCTGCAATGCCTGTGAAAGTCCTGTTCTGCTGAGCTCATGCTAGTAAAAACTTCCCTAAACTGGCTGCTTTTTCTTCTAGGTCCTAGTCCCACTCTGTGATTTCTGGACCGCATTTACCTTGCCTTCTCTCTTCCTTTGCACTGCACCCTGTGCTTACCTGTCATTTGTTCTGGTCTTTCTTTCTTTCTTTTTTTTTAATCCTTTCCTCCCTAAATTGCAGCTTTTATATCTTCTTCCTGAATTATTGTTTTTCATTCCTTTTCTGTCCAAGTCTTTTCTCTTCTGGATACATTTCATTCAGAAAGTCTTCTTTTATGGAGTGCTTCAAATACCCTTTGCCCTCATTTATTTATTATGTCTGACATGCTGAATGTTCTTATTCTAATGTTCATACTCTGCTGTCAGTTACCCTGATGTAAACCTGGAAGGACCCCATTGTTTCTTATCCATAGGTATGCAGCTGGAAGATGGGTAGCTTAAAGAAGAAAAGCTCCTTGTCATTCTGTAGTAAAATGAAAAATGTTTGTGTTGCTCTGCATCTACCATAATTTTTGTTAGGAGATCTGGCAGGTTGGTTAGGAGGTGAATAATTTTATTCTGCAATGTACCATTGCTATCAGATGACACATGATCACTAAACATCCATTTTCCTGTCCTGATGTTCTGGTCAGGCTTGACCTGAACCTACAGGTTTAAAACACAGTTCTGTCATGTTGTTGTTGTTGCCATGTTCAGTGGTATAAGTTAAAGCAATTACTGCTAAATAGTTAAAATAGTTGGCCAAATCCAGCCCTGGTGTTACACCTGGTTTATGCCAAGACTGAATTAAGTCCGGTTTCAAAAACAATGCACATTTACAGATGCTCTTTTAATGGAATACCATACCAAATCTATTCCTTATTTTATTTCCTAAACAGTATAAGCAAAGTAATTATGTTTTGAAGCTTAATCAGTTGGCTGACACACACATTGTCAGGCTGAATGCTAATTATACAACTTAAGTAAGTCCAAAATAGAAATGGGTTGTAAACTATAAACTGAACCCTGATATACACACTTCTCATAAAGTTTTCACCTTGACTCCTTTGTGCTCCTGCTCCTGACTTTGTCACTGAGATCACTTCAGTCCTAGACCACCAATGTATTGGTCAGCAGGGTCTGGCACAGGAAAGCAGACAGCTGTCCCCTAGCGTGAGCAGTTAGACCCCTGCATGGGGCTGTCTGTAGTGAGTACTTCCAGATGCCCCATGTGCTGCAGGTGGTGAATCATTTCTCAGTCCCAACATCGTGTGTTGCTTGCACTCTTCCTTCTAAAAGCCCTTCCCAGAACTACACCACTGATAGAGTTTGAAACCTTCTAATTTGTAGCCTGAGTTAGTCAGGCTTGGTTTATATCCTGTTGTTCTTGGGCCAATATAGCCCTGTAGGTTCTTTAGATGATAACTGCTGATGTTTATTCATCTCTTGTGTCCCTGCCCAGTCTTTCTTTTGCTGGTATGTAAGCCAAGTTCTTCTAGCATCTTCTTCTAATGGTCCTATTACCTTTTGGCGGCACCTCTTCCAGTTCAAGTCTATCCTTGCTGTGGAGTCTGTTATTGCTATGAGAGAGACAAAGTGAAAAGTAATACTGCTGCCAACAGCTACTTATGTGTGTGGCTTTATGCAAGTGAGTAGTGTCCTGTTCTATAGTCATTGTCCTGGTCTACCTTCCAAAGTTAAGAATGGCTTGAAAACAGGCTTTAGCAGGCTGAGCTTTATTTCTGCTGGTTATTTCTAGATGTTAGCGCTGCAGTTGCTTAGATTCAGAACAACCGTGCTGTGCATAGGCTCAGGATGTCTGCAGTTGGTCTGAGCACTTATTCCTGCTCAGCTCACCCAGAAAATATGGTCATGCTAAGTTTCTAGGTGTTGCTGGGATGCTCCCGCAAATGTGGTCTAGAGCTTAGCCTGTATGCATGCTTAAAGGGAAAATTATGTGCTAGGTGAATCTGGATTTGAGCAGCCCGTGTGTCAGAGTCAGAGGCCCATTGGGCAAGTGTTCTCCAAGCTCCACTGTGATTTCAGTCCCTGCGTACTTGCCCTTACCTGCCCTGGGGGCTCTTTCCTGCTCCCCGGCCAGCCCAAGCAAGGGTGATGCTGGGGACCTAGTGCCTGGGACAGGGGACAGCAGTCCTTCCACTGCTGGTGTTGGGATGTAATGACGGGCTGGCAATAGCAGGGTTGATTTTTAGAAGAGTGCATTTGGAAAGCTTCAAGAAATACCAAGGTCATAGATGGGCACTGTAAGACTTTCAGACTCCTGAGTCACAGAATTCTCTTAGTTCATCTGTAACGGCTTTTAAAGTGTTAGGGTTGAAAAACAACCTGGGTAGGACATAATGATGGGTTCTTATAGATGCATCATATCCCCGAGGACTGCAGTCATAGAAAGGTAGAAGGAAACAAACAAAAATATCATGGTGAGTATTAAGAAGAATGTGCTGGACTCTTTTTTTCAGAAGCGCTGTAAAATCTAATTCAGATAGCATAAGCATTAATTCAAAGCATTTGTTCATACTGTACTACTGCTACCTAATCTGCCTGCGTTTGCTGACATATGTACTGCAGCCACAGATTTATTTCTACAGATACATATTTTTGTATTTTGGTAATAAATTCTTTTTAATAGAGTGACTCTCCAGGACTGAGATCTTATGATCTGATTGATTTAAATGCCTGTATGAGACCAGGCTTTCTCTGGCTGGCAAAACAGATGAGATAAATTTGACTCTGGAGCCAAATAAACTGGAGAATTGTACTAAATTGTACTAAAGAGGGAAGATGGATCATAAGACAAATAATGCATACTCAAGTGTAAACTGTAAAATAAATGAAATCCTTATGAACACAGGAAGCTTGTTACCAACAGTAGGGGCCGAACCAGGTCTGAAAGTCACTATATATACAGCCTCATGGAGCTACATACCTCTGCTCCCTTGGCAGAAATGTAAGATGCTGTATGTGTTAATATTCATTAGAAAAATGGTGATATGGGTAAAGCAAGAAGATTTCTCCCTTTTCTTGCAATCAGTGGCAAAGTTCCCTGAACTTCAATGAGACAAGGACTGTCCCAAATATTGTAACAATAGCTATACCAACATAACCAATCCATAAAAGAAAGAAAAGCCCAGGCCATGATTCGACTCAGTTTCATGTCACTCCAGGCTTGTTCCAGTGAAGTAACTTTATTTTTCCTACTTTAAGAAGAACTAGTGCATTGCTGGAGAAGAGCCAAACCAGAATGGGTCTGAACAGCTCATTATTATGGAGAAAATCGAACCAACAACACGGGCAAATGTTTTACAACGCTTTTTTTTCCTTAAAAAGTAGAATGAGGGTAATGCAAAAATGCTTTTCTTTTTCTAATTTCTAATATTTTTTTTCAGCATTCTTGGGCTACTTTCCAGTAGACAGTGGTTGATCAAAAGTAGAAACATTTTCATCTGAGAACTGAGAAATGCTTCAGTCTTTCAATGCCTGTGTGTGGCAGAGATTTGGAAAGAGAGCTGAGGTCCTCTTCTTTGCAATGCACAGCACTCAGGCCCTTTCTTGGCACCCATTGCCATCCAAGGGAAAAGCCTTGTAGCACATCCTAGGACAGCAGCCAAAACCTGAGTGCACTGCACTGAGCTAGCAACTGCTACATCTGGAGAGATGGCTCCTTAGGAGGTTGGACGTGCAGAGGGTTAGATCCCTTTCTGGGGCTGTTATTCAGACACATTTCACTGGCACTAAATGTGATGTAACAGCTAATCTTCTTTGAATTAAGTGGCTTAATCAGATGTGAGTTGACAGATGGTACAAGCTGGAAATAAAAAGAGACTGAGGTTTCCCAAATGCAACTTTTTCTTCTTTTGAAATGTTGACTGAAAAGAAAGTTAAGATACTGTATCTAGCAAATCTGGTTTTAAAAGCCAGAAACCCAATGAAATCAATTTATAACACTCATCTTCTAGTCTGCTTTTTACTTCCTTGGTTTTCTCAGTGTTAATACAGCACCAGAAATATTTTACAGCTTCTGTCTTGGGCACATTCTTATGCGCTGGGTAATGCATTGTGTCTGCTATAAGGAAACAAATGACCATCATCTCCAGTGCCTAGGCTAAACTTCACTAAGGGAAACATGGAAGCATTTTTTTTATGTCATGAGTGTGAGAAACAGAAAGTAGGATCTCCGTTGTTCCGGAGAGGGTTTTTCCATCACGGGAGGGGAGCTAGTCCTAATAGTCTGTGCATGTGTTGGGACACCCTTGCATCTTATAACCACAAACTGTTGCTTCTCCACAGGTGCAGAAATCCTCCCTGGTAGCTACTTGTAGCACTTAGTGCTTCAGGAACAGAGGTCTAGAAGGGACCCAACAGGAACGCTGGCTTCCTTGGAAAAGGGTGAGGAGGCATAGGAAGGTGGTCTCTTATTGTCCCTCAGTACTGTTACATAGCAGGGTGTCATGGTATAGCCCTGTTACCAGTTTCGTGCCTCCTACCAAATCCAAATGTGACTATTATTTGAGACACCTGAGCTCTTCAAGAATGGAGATCGGTGCACTGGTTGGCCTGCCTGGTTAATGCTGAAAAACTAGGCAGGGAAGGAAGGGGTGGTGTGCGAGGATGGAGGTTTTAAAGAGAGGCAATCTGTAGAGAAGATCAGGAGCATGAAGCCATGGAGCTGGATAAATACAGTGAGAAGATGGTTTGCCATGGAGTTCAAGGCTTTCCTCTGCTGCTTTGTCATTCTGGTCTATCTCTGTGCTCTGGGGCATCTCACCTTCTGCCATCAGGTAAGATTTGATCTGTAGGGAGGAGCCGGAGGACCATAAAGCCTTAGATACCAGCTCCGTTTTGAGGATGATACTCAGATTTTTAAATTTAGTGCTGAGAGAGATTGGCTGGGAAAGAAAAGAAGTTACTGAGCTTGTTAGAGACCCACAGGGGAGAAAGTACTCTGTGAGATAGTTTGAGAGCTGTTAGTTGTTTTGGCAACTGTTATTAGACATGGACCATAATTACTTCTGTAGCTATAAAGGAGTGTAATTTGCTTTTAATTACTGTATTAGCAAATATATCAGTGGGGAAACCAACAGAAAAATAAAGTTGCTGAATTTCTTTCAGTCCTGTTCTTTGCAACTCCAGGAAGGCAAAAACATTTGGACAAAAAGAAATTATGCTCTAATGCGCCCCAAACAGGCACATTCTGAGTCTGAGGGGAAAATAGCTATTCTAGATAGCAGAGACTTGGCTGCTAGCATAGTCCTACAAAGTGGGAATAATAGCCTCTTTCCGTTGTAATTTTAAATTGTAACTCAGTGCTGTTCTTCTGATGCTTTGTGATAGATGCCAGGAGTGGAGACCGCTCTGCTCCGAGTGTGAGTCAGATAATAAAGCAATTTCTGAGCTATAGCAGCATTGCATCTTTTCTTTTGTTTCCTCTGACAGATACTGTAAGGTTGCATTATCAAGATTCACCCTTGCAGCCCAATATTTTATTTTTAAATCATTCTTTGAAGGAATTCGTGAGTCCTGAAGGGGACGTTTTATCTCCCATCACGGTCAAGTCTCTTCAAGAATCTGAAAAGGAAAATGCTTCATGTGTTTTCTTACCTGGGATCTCAAACAAAGAAAAGAAATTCAGTGGATTTCCTGACCTCTTAATCTTCTTGCTGAGAAACCGCTCTAAACACTAATGAACATGAAATCGCGATTGCTCTGTTGGTGTACAGCGCTTCAGTCAGCAGTCCTTCCAGAATCAATAACAGCAGGCAATCTACTGCAGTTTCTCTGGTGTTTATTTTTAAAGATAATGCTTAGAATGCTTGAAAAAATGAAACATTTCATTTTGAAGGTGGCAGAGCTGGGAAAGCTCTTCAGGATGCTTTTACGGCATGTGAAAGGGACAAACCAGTTGGATTTCATTTTCTCCTCCCTGCTGCCTGGTCGGCTGCCGAGCTGTGGAGGGAGCATGGCTCTCAGCAGGGCAGGGGTGGCTTTCCCTGCTGGCTTCCCCCATTAGCGAAGCACAGGAGACTGTGCAAGTGCAGATTCCCATAGGAATCACTGAAGGAGGAAACAGGGCAGCTAAAATGAGGGCAGGTGGTAAACAATGATAAAATCCCAACACTTTGTTGTAAAGTGAAAGCCTTTATGCAGACTGCCACACTGCAGTAGGAAAAAGGGCTTGGTTGTGCATGCATCTCTAGCTGTAACACCCGGGTAAAGGAGAGAATTACGGTTGCTGAAAAGGCTTTTCCAAGCGGATTTGCTGTGGGGCTGACTTAAGGCTGTACCCGGCTCCTGCACTCTGGCATTTCCTAACTTTTGAACACTTGGTTTTACAACCACAGCAGTGGCCCCTCAACACCATTTTATGTGAGGTATTTATAAACCACCTTCTCTTTCAGCAGTAACTGCCCGACCAACAGTTCCAGCTGAAGTCTTTTCTGTGTCCCTCAGAGATCTGGTATTTTTCCCCCTGTCTATCGAGCTTCAGCCAAAATGGTTGGTTCAATTCCAAGATGAAGTTCAGGGGGAGATGTGTCATTCTGTAATGTTAAAACAAAAATTATGATAAGGAATTCTAGTGCTTCACTGAGTTTTAAATTGGAAACCACTGAGAGCCATGGGGGAAGAGGGAGCCGGGAGGCAGCGGCAGGGGTGCAATGCCATAGCTAGGGTGGGACTGGTGAGAGGCGAACCAAGCAGGGCAGGCACTAGCCTATGTCAAGTAGCTGCGCCTTTTTTTCACAACAGACATCTCCATCTTTCTACGTTGTTTACCTCCTTACTCAAATCACGCAGGTAAAAAGGAGCAGAGTCTGTGGAAAAATCAAGCTACAGAAGCCAGGAACCTGTGTGGCACTGGGGAGGCTCGGAAAGCATTGGCCTTAATCTCAAAGCTTTAATTCTCCTCCTGCAAGGGGGATGCTATCATTCCTGCTCGGAGAGGTGCCATGAAGCTGCATGTATTCAAATTTTGTGGAGCGCTAGGAACAAATGACATGATTTTGTATTCAGTGCGGTTTGGCTGTACGGTTTAAACAAGGCCTGCAGGCCACATGCTGAATGTTGCGGATAAAAAGAGGTCTTCACTGAACAAGGCAGACACCCTGTGGAAAAAATAGTACATGAGCTTATAATTAAAACCCACATCCTAACGTATATGCAAAATGGCCTGCATTAAGACTTCTTGTGCATCAATAATCCTGGCATATCCTAATGTTACAGTGCTTGATTTTGCACCTAAGTGTTCTTTTGAAGTTACTTTTCTCTATATGAGCTACATGGAAGACACGTGCCAGCACGTGAAGGGGGTAGAAAAAGACAAAGAAGGCAGAAAAAGACATACATTCACTCCTGTGCATCAGGTATGAGGGTAGCACAGGTCTTCAGTTCTCCTTAAACCCTTCAGCAACACACGAGGCAGAACAGAAAAGCCTTTGGGCAGAATGACCAGTTCCTTACTTCCTGAAATTGTTCAGAGACTTTCCCTCAATTTCTTTTCCATCACTTTGATATTTCATTTACCTTTGCTTCTGTTCTCAGAGACCTTGATTTAATTCTTTCAACAGACACTGCTGAGCACCTTCTCCCTCACCTTGCAGAGATAAGGATGTTGCAGTCTCTGCGCTCCTGCTGAGAGCTGGAAAGGCAGCATCAGCGAATGAATCCATTAAAAAAAAAAACACTCAAAGACCAAAACTGGGAAAGTAATCAGAAAATTGTGGGTGGAAACCCCTTTCATTAGAGTTTGTATTTCAGTTCTGCCCTACGTTCAAGCTGACAGAGATGTTTTTTTCATAACTGTTTCTTCCAGGCATCCTCACAGGGTATTAGACATTGCAGCAGGGGCAAGCCAAAATCCTACAGACTGTGAACACACAGCTGGCCTAAACATGGAAAATATTTTGCTTTCTGGGCTGAAACAGGTAACAGGTCTCCCCCACTAGTGCCTCTGCAGGTGAGGTTTCAGGCTGGGTTTGTGTATTCAGGTGGCTCAGACTGTGTGTGTATCTCCAATCCTTCCAAGGAAAACCTGAAGAGTCTGCAAGAACAGCCATGAGCCTTTGGAAGGCTGTGCTTAGGGCTTTCTAACCGTGTAGGCAAAACTGGTCCAGGGAGTGAAACCAAATTTTGTGGCAAAGGCAGTTTAATTTGAAGAGAGAGGAAGCAGTGCAGTGTGTGTGTTTATGGCTTTATTTTGCACACTGAAGTTTTGCTAAAAACTATTAGCAAATTATATATCAAGCTTAAAGTTTTGCTTTTAAGTGCATATTTAGGCACCTCTTTAAGTACCCTGACATTAAAAAAAAAAAAAAGATGCTCCAATTAAAGCCCAATACTTGTGAAAATTATATTTTTCCTGACCACATCTATCCAGCACTTATCAGAGTGGGGCCTGGACTGTTGATCAAAAAAAAAAAATGCTCTTTCTATATATACAGCTGGTAATGAAGTATTAAATAACACAGACAAGGGCTGGAGATAAACCCCTGGTCTCATTTATTGCTGGTGAAACAGAAATCATATTGTGCTTCAGTAACAGAAAACTTCAGACAGTTTAGGGCTTCATCTTTGCAGCCGGGTACACTGGTGGAAAATTAAACAACACGCAGACTCAAAAGGGCATAGGATCATAGTCACAAAAAATCTGTCAACACAGACACTGATGCCCATAGATATGTATCTGGCAAGGAAAAGAAAAATAATTTCCACAAGGCAGTGCTGTGAGAAGGGGTCATTGGAAGGAATGCCATGTCCTGGGAGTCTAGGGGCCATTTCAATGGCCTGGACATGCCCATTATCAATAAACCGCCATTTTGATGATGGTATTTCTTATAAATGGCAGGATCTTTTCCTCTGCAGAAATCTGTGGTCTCAAACTCAAGCCAAAAATTCCTGTCTTGTAGATAGTTGCACCACTTAGCAAGACGTTACAGAAAGAATAAGAGCAAAAATGACAACACAGTGAATACTGAGAAACATGCCTCAGTGTTCTAGTGACTGAAAACAGATTTGGTATTCAACAGCTGCAAGAGAAAGCGTTTGACATGTCTGCCTCTGCAGCCAGTTTCAAGGAACGGAATGGTCATTAAGCATGAACAGTATCAGTTAAAACCCTTCCACCTCTCTCTCAAGCCTTCTGTTACATGTGACCCTGTAGTAATGGTCATTTCTCATCTTCTCAGGTGCACAGCTGTATAAGGGCTTCAGGGTATCTCACGCAGAAGACTTTGCTGCTCTGCATCACTTTTTCATTTGGAAATTTAATCCAAATAATGCTGGTTTCCTGTTATGCTTTCTTTGTAGCACTTTATCAAACAGCAGGGATTTGTGCTGTTCCTGAGGATAATCTATTGAACTGAATCACTCCTTATGGGTTTTCACTGTGAGCAACACAGTTTTCCAGGCCTATTGTCGGTTGTGAATGAACAGAAACTAAATCCAGTTTTGTGAATGCCTGCTCACCTACTGTGGGTATATTATCAATGCATAATAAAAGGCCTTTTGTCATTTAAAAAATGAGGTTAATCTTTGGTTTAAAAACATCACAAGTGACTGATATACCCAGAGGGACCTATTTGTTCTGTTGGATGATTTAATCATTAATTTTATAAATCTATTTTATTTATCCCTTTTATTGGTATGGTGAACAGAACTCCTTGATGAGGTACTCATTCCTCTTGTGGTTTTGACTGAATTATTTAAAATCAAGTTGCTCAATACAGTAGTGTTCCAACTTTGCTTTATATTCAGATCTTCCACGCTGAATTTGGATTAAATCTATCCATGTCTGTTGTTACATTCTCAATCATCACGGTGACTTTGCCTGTTTAAGAATATGACAAGATCAAGGTTTGTTAGCATATATTTCTGAGTGGCTTGAATATCTCAGGCCCTGACCTAAGGCATTGCTCAGAAGGCATAAAGCTATTTCTTTATCATTAGTTACAATATTAACATAAAAAATGCAATAGTCTTTCTGTCTGATTTACATGATTTAATTTGATCAAGAAAACTCTATGATGTCCAGACCTATAAAGACCATGTAAATACATGCAATAAAATAAAAGACAACTTCAAAAAACTGCTGGTTACTGTAGTTTCTTCACTAATCACTTGGAAAAGTGATAACACATGTTTAAGTATTGTCCTCATTGCCAATTTATAGCATCATTAGGTTTTACTGGGAAAATCTTATGCTAATTTTGGTTCTTGTGCTCTGCGAGCTTAGATATGGCTGCTTTTTTTGAAACTGATCTCTACTTTTGTGCATTTTAATTTCTGTTGTTCAGCTTCAGCTTCTCGGCTTTTGAGCACAGAAGGATCAAAGCATCCAAAATACAGGAGGTAGGGGGTCACTGTCTCTGTAAACTAGCTTCTGGGAACAGGGCATGACAAATTTTCTATGTGTGTATAATTTTGCCACGGAAAAATGCTATCGTAATTAACTGTCAGTGTTCTTGGCTCCAATTAACCAGCTAATTTTTAGAAGAGCAAACAGTGGTTTACACATTTGCCTGGGCCATGAGGGACCCCTCTTCTGCCTAAAGAAATATGGACCTCAAACTCCAGGGCGGGTGGCTTGGGCAGCCAGATAGTGACGGCAAAGGGAGGAGCAGAAGGGGTTAGAGCAGAGATGCTCAGGGTGTGCTGCTGAGAACTGACGCCGTACAGTGCAGTGCTGTCTAGTCAGTAGCACTCCTTGGTCTGGAAAACCTGGAAATGCAGCCAGCACCTCCCAGAGCACAGGATGGAAAAATGCTGTGTTTTGTCTTGAGTTTCTTACATTAGCTTCTAACGTTGCTTTCATTATATATTTGCTGGATTGTGGCAATTGCTTATATAAACCCCATTAACTGGCTGCTAGGTATTTTTAGAATATTCCTTCATAAAAGGCAAAATCCTGTTTCATGTTTTGGGTTGTTTTTTTTCACTCTAAATGTGAAATGGAAGATAAACAGGAAATGTGAATAATTTTGTAAACATGTAAATTGCAGACAATTCCATTTGCTTTTATCTGTACAGTATTCACATCCAATTTGCATTATGTGCTGTATCAGTTCACTAATAGTTTATACTGATAGACCACCATTTCAGCAATAAGTACATAAAAGCAGAAGAAAAAGGGCTGTGCTTTTAAACTAACTTTTATTTTCTGATTTATTTTTCAGCCTTAGTCTCACATAAATGATTGTTGTGGGCTTTTTTACTTCCATGAAATGCCTTTTAAAATTCATAAGCTCATTAAAAAAATTAATAGGTAGTGATAGTTGCCTTTCATTCTGTCTTTTATAAACTATTTTAAAGTGAATGTAGTATTTGAATTGCAAACTCAGCTCTTGCCTGCATCCATGGAACAATCACAGCGGTTGATGGAGAATGATCATAATTTTTCATCAAAGTGCTTTAACCCCACGCCTGTTGGCTTGTCTCCCAGATAACAAGGTAGGGCAATCTCTATGATTAATTAGGCAATGTTTATCAGACTGAATGAAGATGAAAGACTTTGGAGAACTGTATAATGTTAAATGCTATTAAAAACAAACAAAATGGTCTCTTCCAAACTTTTCCATATGCATTTAGTAGTGTCAGAAATCTTTGGTTCCGCTGCAGCATCTGGACCAAACCTACAAGCTCCCCTTATGCACACAAAGAATCAGAATAATAGAAATTGGTTACTGCCTGCAAACAGATTTTGAATCAATCTTTGTCCTAAATATGTGCATGAGAAGAGGGGTTCATGAGTGTGACAAGAATACTGGAAAACCCAGGAATCCCTCCTGTTTGTTGCTAAACATCTGTAGGAATTACAATAGAACATTGCACATCTGAGGTGGTAAATATCTTGCTCCTTTTTCCCTAAGAATGAAGATCAATAAATAATAAGCCATAATCTAAAAAAGTGTATGGATCTAAAATTACAATCAGTTGGCAAGAACCTCAAAATGTTTCTTTCAGAATCTCACGATCTGGAGCTGTTATTTGATATCAACTTGTTTCCCTCACACAATCCCTGTGGTGGGAAATGTGCCTGTACAGTCCTTATGCTCTCAGCTGGGGAGAAGTGGGCAGGGAAGCTAAGAAAGGAGGGGATCACCAGGAACAAATTCTTTTTTTCCACTCCACACAGGCCTTTTTAGCAGGGCCTGTTGTGACAGGATAATGGATAGGACAAGGGGTATTGTTTTTAAACTAAAAGAGGGTAGATTTGGGCAAGATACAACGAAAAAAAATTTTACGATGAGTGTGGTGAAGCACTGGAACAGGTTGCCCACGAAGGCGGTAGATGCCCCATCCATGAAAGCATTCAAGGTCAGGTTGGATGGGGCTCTGAGCAACTGATGTCCTGGCTCGTTATGGGGGGTATGGAGTTGGACTAGGTGGAGCTTAAAGGTCCCCTCCAGCCCAAACTGTTCTGTTTCTATGCTACATAGTCGATACTGTTTCTCATTCTTCTTTTACTGATGATGAATGTCCTTTAATGAGTAGGTGTTTTTAAAGAAAAAATACAAACTTTTGATTTTGAAATGGCTAATGAAAAGTGTTTGGCTGAAAATTGTTAATACCTTCGCTTTTCTAAATATGTTCAGAATTATCATTTTATGATATTTTTTAGAATTCCCAAAATGAAGCATTTTCTTGTAGAAATTTCTACCTGACAAAAGCTACCTTTTCATATTCAGTCATTTTTTTCTTCTTTTGACAACATTTATTATGAAAATGCATAACTCGAAGCAGAACTTAGGCTTTCCAAAGAGCTAACTGCTATCACAAAGCGTCCCTGTCCATCCCATGGGGAGACGAATAATGTGTTTCAGGTAGGCAATTCTTTTGAGACCATACTACATGATCTTCAAACCAGCTGAGTGTAGGGTTTTGAAAAGGGTTTCACAAAACTAGAACGTGGCCACCAGGCTACTGCAGTGGTATAACTAGTGGTGCTCTCCCTGCATCTACCTGTTTAATGAACATTTGCCTCTGAGAGACATTTGTCTTCATATCTGCACAGATTCTTTGCATTGCAGCAGATGCCTTCAACAAGCAGCATCACACATACTGAGTCTGACAGCAAGAAAATCTCTAGCTGGTGCCAAAGAAATATGTTTTTTAGCCTGTATGATGCCAATGGGGAAATTCAAGGGTAACAGATTAACACGTCTCATTTATGATTGCTCTAAAGTATACTCAAAATACGAATTAAAGGACAAGTTCTGAAGGTTACTGAGCATGCACAGTGCTCATTGAAGTCAGTGGGAACTGTGGCTGCTGTAGGCCCTCTAAGAGCTGACCCAAACAAAGTACAAATGTCAAGTAAATCAATGAAAGTCTTGGGGCCCTAACTGCATTACACACAAGTCTAATTGTATTTATCAGCAGAGTGGTGCTACATCTTTTTTGCTGTTGATTTAGGAAATCCAACTTCTCATTGACTCAACAGCAGCCTTGGATGCCCCGAGCACCTAAATGAATCTAATCACAGGAAACCCTTCCCCTCCATCATTTCACTTGCATTAATCCTCCTTAAAGTACCATCTCATCAGCAGAGACTGAGGCAAGTGTATCTTGCTTCTCGCTGGTAGCAGGCGAGAAATCACACACCAGGGAATGAGAGGTCCTTTCCATAGTGCATCCTTCATGTGTACTTTATCTTCTTCACTGCAAGACGCTAACACTGATGAGCCCTGTGGTTCCTAAAGATTCAAACACAATGGCACAATACAAAGATTAAGACTAGAAAAAAAATTGAATTTCACTTCCTCCAATGCTGAAAACTGCTGATTTTTTCCATTAAAGTGTTTTCCATTAAAAATTGCTTTCTGTGGAAAACTGGGTTTCTGATTAAAAGAGCATTTTCACAGCAGGAATTTTTTCTTTAAGGAAAGGAGTGTGCTTTTCATTAAAACTCCCAAGCCCCAGGTTTAAAGTACTCAGTAAAATCTCAGTGTTTCATTTCTTCTGTCTTTTAGTGCAAAATTAACAATTTTGGCAGGAATTCCCTCCTCTCTTATTTTTTATGCAAACCGCATGTCAGGGCCTATAAGGAAGGCACCTGTAAGATGTGGTTAACTTGAGTAGTCTCAGCTGGGACCCGCACCCATGCAACCCCTGCCCATGCCCCAGGGCTCCATTTAAGCTCAGACCCAGCAAGCTCCTAGACTTGGTCTGATCACCATCAGCAATGTTTGTTATCACCCCTATCTGCTTCTGTCCTGGCTTATGGTTTGCTTTTTACCAGATGATTTTCAAAACCACGTAGTTTCCAAGCTTTGTCTCTTGTTTTGCTTCTGGCCATGCCTCCAGGATGGACCTTGGATGTGTGTTGGAACCCTGTCTCCTCCTGCTCCTGAGTGGACCTTGGATGTTATTTGCCACCATGACTTGTTTGGCAGGGTCATTGGGACCAGTTGGCATCCTGATGCTGTTCAGACCCTGCGGGAGGACATCCTGATGGTGAGATTCTCGCTGTGCTGGATACTTCCTTGGTTCCCAGCTCATCCTTCCTCTTGGAGGAGCCCTGAGCCTGCTGGTCCCTGCTGCTGCATAGGGGGAGAGCTGTAGCTTGTCACTTGGACACCAGCGAGTAAAACCTGTTCTCTAGCGTTGGTTCGAATGGGTTTAAATTACATGGTCTCAGTGTAACAGATACCTCAGAGGGCAGAGTGAGAGTTTCATGAGCAAGACCCAGATTCTGCTACTGAGACCAAGCTAACCTTGAATTAGGGAACAACAGCTGCGCAGGGGAAATGGGACTCCCTCACTTTTGAGCGATCCCCTTTGCTAGGGCTACGATGTATACAAGCCTGTTCACATCTGCGTTTGAACACAAGAAACTTCTTTATACAAGTTGTATGTTCTTAGGGTCACTGTTCTTGACTGCCAGCTTTTAGCTGAGCCTGTGAATAGTGCAGAATGAAAGAGACAAGCTTAAATATTGGCCTTCAAGGACCATAAAAATACCTCTGGTCAGCATTCTTAGGCTGCTGTATTTGCTGTAGTATTAGGCTTCCTGTGGTCTTTCCAGTGCTTTGCAACTCTTTGATCAATATATCCTTGGGTCTTTCACACATTTGTTTTCTCAGTGTTGGTTTGTACATTGAAGTTGTTGATAGTGATTAGATTCAACATCCATTTTGGTGATGTTAACATGAAGCAGATGCAGGAACAGACAAAACTACTGGAATTCTACCTATTGGATTTGCTGCAAGATTCATTACCATGGGTACAACAGCTGTACCATGAGAATAAACACAGTAAAGCCATTAGGTTTTTGCAACAGACAGCAAGAAGTCAAGGTAAAAAGGAGATAGGCCTAATTCATTTGCCCAACAGACAAGCTGCAGGCTCCTGGTTGCTAAGTAATTAATTCATAACTAATACTAAAGGATTGATAATATGGGATCACCCTAGTAAATAGACAGTAAATTATTTTTTGTTACTTATTTTTATTGGACCAGCAAGTCAATGACCTTTTCTGACAGCATCTGGGCAAACAGCAACGCTACGCCGTCTGTTCTTTAAATTAAAAAAAATGCCTGTTTTAGCAATTTCCTCTGGCAGGAAAGCAAGCATATCTTCTTGCTCCATTCTTTTTATTAAAAGGGCACTATCAAGCTTCAAATCCCCATTTAAATTTTTAGCCTGGTTTCCTAAGGAAATTAAGCCTATATGATAACACTGACTTTCTCTCAATCTATGAAGCTCTCCTCAGTAACTTTTACACTGTTTGGCCAAGTGCAACTTAAAAGTGGATGGAAAAGTGTCAGCCAGATTTATGTTCCTAAAAATCTTTGTCCAAAGCAGAATCTGGGTAGAAGAGAGAGATGCAATTAGTGCTCACACTGAGGGAAAGTGGCAGACTTGGCTGCTGTGCAGTTTGGCATTTGTGAGCTGGCCAACCAGCCTGTGAGCATCAGTGGGCTCATCAGTACATGTCTAGGCTCTCTCTCGTCTTCTATGGTGTGCTGCCTCCAGCACTGTGGACAAAACTGGAGTGATTCAGAGAGGGAGCTGAGGACAATGACCAAGGTGAGAAATCTGCTGGAAACCTCTTTTGAGTAGTTTTGCTGCTTATGAAAATATTGGTTGGTTTAGGGTATGAAATCAAGTTAGAGGTGGGCATAAACACATCAACATGCACCTTGTCCAATCTGGCAGATACATTCTCTTCACTGATCATCTGAAAAATCAGAGTACAAATAAATAAATAGCACAATGAAATAGATGTCTTTTGGTACCAAATACATCCAAAACCTACATTTATATCAGAGGGAATTAAGGATATGCTGCAAGTTCTATGAATCAGTGCACTTGGGGGCTGGTTCTTCTGATCTGATTGAGACTATTGCTGTGTTAGTTTCAGCTATGAATGTTGATAAAGTCATACTTTGACTGTAAAGGTCAGGATCAATCTTTGGTTTTCTGTCGTGACCTTCCATATAGCCTAGAAAACTTTCTTGAAGTAATTCTTGCTTGGAAGTTCTTATTTTTTTAAAAAAGGGAGATCTGTCCACCAGTAATTTAAACATCACAGTGATATACCACCACATTTGTTAAGTAGCAAAAGGGATGATGATAAATTATCCTCACTTTTTTTTTTTTAAAAAAGCTGTTGTTTTGACTTTGATTGAATGAAGCTTGCTGTGCTGGTCATTGGATTGGGTCACACTTTGATCAGTTACAATTAGCAGAGCCTTAAATTCTTTGTTTAGGTAACTGTGGTCTGATGGTACCATGTTTTACCCTTATACTTGATAATACTCTGTAGGAAAACCTCTGATAGTAATTTCTTCGCTCTTGCCATTCACCACTACTTTCTCTGTTTCTTAACCTAGTTCCTGAAGTGGGAATACAGAAGTCGACAAGATATTCTGATAGTCGTCATAGAAAAGTCAAACAGCAGTAATCCCATATACACAGACTAAGGGTTCACTAGTTTCTATGTCAAGCTAACTCTTGTCCACCCAGCTGCACTAACAAGTGATGTGTTGTCGATTGTCTGTTATGATCCCCCCTCTATGTTCAGTGTTGCTACTTTCCGTGAGAATGTCTCAAAGATCCTAGTCTTTTCTCTTTCCTACGTATCTGACCCTACACTGGCTGTTTGTTTGTGCCTATGCTACCTGTTGGTCGAGACTGTTCAGTATCAGAAATCAAATTACAAGCAGCAGGTTAGACAAGGAACGAAAACACAAAGAATGTGGTGTCTAGCATTCTCCATGCTTCCCCTTATTCTCGGTTTCAGTTGAGCTAAAACTGATCAAACGTGTCAGTGTGCAATGGGCTGCTAATATTATTCCCTTTAGACCTTCCCTGGGGTATATATGCTGCCTGCAGTAAGCAAGAAATAGAGTAAGATGTTTTGATGCATCCCCAGTCCACCAACCCAGTGGAGTCTCCTCAACATTTAGCAATGAAGAGCTTGTGGGCAGCAGTGTGTGACAAGTGTGTAATGTGTTTGTATTAAGCCAGCTGGTTAAATCTTTACTCCTGAAGCTGTTTGGGAGTTTCAGAACAGAACAGCTTTCCACTCTGTTCCTACATTCACAGTTATGCTCTCCTGTGAAAGCAAATGTGTACCAAAAGCAATTTAACCTAATGCTGCCACCAGCCACAATTTCTTACCAAGTAAAGTGCCTTAAAGGAGGGGTTTAGATACGACTCGGAGACCAGAGTTGGAATAGGCTTCTTTTGTATTTGACTGGTTAAGGAATGAACAGACAAAAGTGATGGTGAATTTCCTTGTGCAAATCACTGCATCTATTTCAATAATATAATTGGGCTGGGGAACAAAAATTAATGAACTTCAGTGTGACAGTTGTTCTGGCCGTTTAGGAACTAAGGAATTATGCATTTTCTCTGGGGCAGAGTTTCACAGACAGTGATACTTAACTGCTTTTCTTGCTCTTCATAACCTCTCAGTACTCGTTCCCCTGTGCATGATTTAAATTGTTCCAATTAAATTCAAACATCATAAATTTTAAGCTGATTTTGGCCCAAAAAACCCCCGAGTTTGCCTGAATTATCTGGTACTCAGTGCAGCAGAGTATCAAAGGACACAGTCTTCTCTTAAAAGTATTTCCCTAAAAGATGATACCAAGTCTTTGAGAAGCACTGCATGAGCAAAGCCAAGATTAAAAATTAAATGCAACAGCATACTTCTAATAGGCAGCAAAAAATTGCAGATGTTAATATGCAGCATTTAAAAGCATGTGACTTATTAATGCTATTACGATGCATATTTTTTTACAGTGACAGTTTCATTGTTTTTTTCAGTGCATTTATCTATGATTTGAAATATCATAGATAACTGATCTTTAAGATTTTCATCATTAAGATTTTCGTGGTGAGTTAACTTCTGGTTATGTTTATTCTGTTCAAGGCAATAGAGGCTAGCAGACACAGCATACATGATGAAAGAGTATTGGTTCTGTGCTCTCTTCTTGTATTTGTAACACAGATAGCTAAAGTCATGTTGGCTACGAAGATCTGCAGGGTGTTTCAGTTCTCAATAATAAGGAGCAAGAGTTATTCGCCTCTTTAGTGCCCTGATAGTGTTTTGTCAAGTGTGGTTAGAGCAATTTTTTCATAATCTGCTAACATGCTGAGCACACTGAGGTTCCTCTAACATGAATAGTGATTCATCTCCCAGCAAAGCAGAATTTGAGACTTCTCTGTAATTCTGTCTTGGGAATAGCTGGAATTTTTTGATACAAGGTGGAAAAAGCAGGATACTGCTGGTACTTCTGTCTGCCGTTCTTTCTGGGAAAACCTAACTCATCCCAACACCTTTCTGCACCAAAATTAAGTAGTCTGTTCTTTCCTAGCTGCATGAGACCTGAAAATGCTGTCACAGAGAGAAACTCTGGGAATTAGCCACACCTTTAAAACAGCAAAAGACTGGAATGTGCTCCAATGTTTGCTGGTAGAGACTGCGCCATACAGGAGGTTGCTGCGATTTTCTAAATTCCCATTGAACATCCATACCTGAATAGGGCATCAATAGGAAGAAAACTGTACCCCTACATTTTGCTGCATCAAAGTTCATTTTTGTCTTCTGAAACACTGAAAGGTTTAAGTTCTCTTTTATTTCTGAGAAGGAGCAAAGTGCTCTTTATTCCAAAAGGTTTCAGCAGGGCTGATTTAAAACCAAGAGCAATTGGTTGTGACAGCTGAGCCCTTCCTGCTGAGATACGAAAATCCTCTCCTGTCTCTTACTCCATGGTGGCTAAGAATCTTCCCAGAGGAATTTGCTACGCTGAATGAAGTACATATGCAGAGAACAAACCAAATCAATATTTAGGTAATTGATTAAATTATGTGGCCTGCATTTTCAAAGGCTATTCAGTTTTCTTGTAAATTTAGTCCTGTTTTGCCTGTTCAGTGTTTGAAATGCAAATTCCCTTCCCCTGCCCTCACTACACAAGCATGCACGTGCATAAACATGCACACGTGCTTTCAGTGCATAGGTGCCCAAAAAGCAAACTCATGGGTACGTAGCTAATTGCATATTAATGACATACAGCTGGAGGCTGGTTTTGATGAAGTGTCCTTAAACATCTGCAGAAATGAAAACTTCAGGAGAATTCTGGCATGCTTAGTTCAAAAGAGGTATGATACTGATTGTTAAGAGGTTTTTTTGGAAGGTTTTCATAGGTTAGAGTGAGCTGAATGGAACTCAGTCATTCTTGTATGTATTTTACATTAGGTATGATAAATGTCACAATTGGTGGCCCTTTACTTTGCAAATTATACTCATTGACATTACTGGGACTTGTCAGTTTTCCCTGAATATCTCTTTTAAGTAGAAAGTCAGGCCTTTCAATATGGAGAAAATTGGGGGTGTGTGTCTATTTATAATTCAGTACTGCGGTTAGAAGAAAGGAATGAGTTACTTTCAGCAAGGTCAGGAGACTCATACATGTCCTACTCTTTCATCTCTACAAACAAGATTTATTGCTGTTAAAAGTGGTGGCATCTCCACTTTCTGCCACTTAGTTGCCTCCTTAAGATAATAGATGTGATTGGAATTTTCTTCTTATTTCACATTGTATGGATTCATTATAATTATTTTTCTCATAAGGACTGGACTGGCAGTCATAACATTTTGGAAGCACTGAACATCTGTGTGAGCTCAGCTGCTTATTGTCAGGGTACCCTCATATAGGCAAAGGCAGTATCAGAAGATGGCAAATAGAAAATGTGTATTTTTACTGTTTTGGTCCTTTGTTTTCCTGTTTGTGTAAAGTTAAGAATTTTTAAAATATATTATTTATATTTTAGCATATGTTGACTCGAGCTCTCCCAGAGCAATGGCATAAATATTATCTTGTAAAGGATGGTAGTAGAATGGCCCAAAGAAATCTTCAGGTAACAGAGACAGAAGAATTACTGCCTATAGTAACTTTCTGTTGCAGTTTACTTGAGGACAACGCTGCCTATGGATAAAACAAGGTGAAACAAAGGACTCTCTTTAGAGCAGTAGTCATAAGCAGATTTCAGTGTTTCTCCAATACTTCTGCATTTGGGCCACTGGATTATTGTTGTCTTTTTATAGAAAAATGTTTTACAGCTTGGCAGCATCCAAGAACTTTTTGAAGACAAATCATGTTGATGGTTTCATTTGTCTTGTGATGTGGAGAGTTTTGTACCACAGAACAAGGAATCATTTGACCAGAATGAAGATGAAACATTTGTATTTATGTCCCCATCTAGCCTTCAGATTCATCCTGAGGAGTGACTGTGTGCAATAATTCTCAGAATTATTTTAAAAGTATCAAATGATGATCATGTTAGAGATTCAGCGCTGTTGAATCACTGGTGTCACCAATATGTGTGTTAAAGGTGTTCAAGATGATGAATCCAGTAAATCTTCACCACCTTGTCAAACAGCATCTCTTTCACTTTTAAAAATCCCTTGATGTCTGAAAGGTTACACATTAGCTGAATACTCAAGGTTTGTCTCTGCTCCCATGGATGTTATTGATGCACTCAAAAGATTATTCTATGATGATGAGTTAGTTTTCCTTGTATATTTGAGTTTATTGGGGAGTAGGCTGGCTCTATCAGATGCAGGAATTTCATTTTACAAGTGTAATTTAAGGCTACTCCTGTCATGATTTCCCAGTGAAGTATGAGTTTCATTGGGAATAAGTAGGCAAATACCAACTGACTGAAAGTGCGCTCTCTTTTAGGAAGGAGAGACTTTCTGCTCCCACTCCAGTGCTATATGAAGAGGGACCTCAGGCTATAACTTTTAAAGACACTGATTGCTTTCTTGTTCTCAGACCAGCTAGCACAGAATAGCCTGTGTCTCTGCTATTGAATGCTCCTATCTCCCAGACAGGATGGCTGCGGTCCCCCCACTGGGGGTGTTCTTTGGTCTGTGTTGATTCCTCCATGCCCAGCAATTGCTTAGAGTGCTTTGGCCAGGGCCAAGGTCATGCCCCAAATCCTTCTCAAAGTATGGACCATTGAGTTCTGAGCCATGGAATAATTCCTTGTTTAATTTACCTAGAAGGATGTGAATTTGGATATACCACTGTGCCACTTCCCATTCCAGGCCAGCTCTATGCTGTGAAATGTAGAAGCTGTGAAATGTAGAATCTGTGAAATGTGTGCTTTTTGTGCAAAATCTGCCCAAAGAGCACTTTGTGGGTTTTCACCATTCTCCTTTCCTGTCGACTTAGGTTGCTGAAGTGGCTGTACAAAGGGGAGTCTGGCTGGCTCATCATTAAATATGACTCATAACTCAAGTCAGGCAGATTCAACCAAAGTGGACATAAATCACAAAGACTTAAAAAATCTGTCAGCTGGTGGGAAAGTGGAGAGGGCCGAATATGCTAATTTAACAACAAATTCGGAAACTCCAAATCTGTAACGGTCAGTAATGCTTTTGTATCATTATTTTAAGCAGTTTCTCTGGGATGCAGTCTTGTCCTTGATCAGAACTTCACAACGAATTACAGCATAGATGGAGTGTTTTGATCAGGAACACTCACAGCAATGGAAACTGACACTGACCATATTTTTCTGTCAATCACTGTCAGAGGTGAAAAGTTTCCAGATTTTGGGGATGTACAATACCAATTATTAAAACAATTTCAAGCTGGAATATTGTGCATATGTAAACTGCCATATTTTTTTAAATTAAGCTGTGCATCCTTCTACAGCAATCCACCCTGTGGCTTGTGGCTTGCCTCTCACCTGCTTCGCATTAGTAGGTAGGACATAGTCTTTTTGGGCTGCTGTATAGGTAGTGAGCTCTCTAGAGAAAAGCTGGATAAAGCAGTTAGACAAAAGTAACTTCAGTTTTATTGTCATCCCCCCCACTATCACAAATAGGATAAATGCTGGTGTAAATTATAAAGATAGATGCATGTTCAGTAAATGGACTGGGAATGAAACAAGTCAAAGGTCAGCTCTGGAAATCGAAGAATTGGAAAACTAGGCCAACCTCACGTGGGAAACGGGGAGTATGTTAAGAAGTCTACAAGGTCATACAAATCTACTCTGCAGTACTTTAGTGCCATTATTGTATACAATTGCCTCAAGACAGCTTGATTTTTTGATCAGACATTTGAGAAAAGTTAGTTACGTATGTAGTGTTTTGACAAAAAAAGCGAGACACAAAGAAAAATAGACACATATAGATGGGTTTTATGATCCTTTCCTGAACTGTACTACAAACAGTATCTCATATAAGCAATGATCACGAAAAAATTAGAAGGAAAAAATCCTGCTAACAATTGCTGGTAGGCTCACTTGTCTCCACTGTGAAACTAAGCTGAAATGGCTTGAATCCCTGAGATGCATGCACACTTACGAACTCCTAGCTCAAGAGGTGTGAAGCCCTAAGCTTGAGGTGCCCAAGCTAAGTAAAGCCAGCAACAAATTTAAGTGAGCTCACCTTGTCAGCTACTGGCATTGCTGTCCCGTAGGACAGTGTGGTAAGTGCCACTCACCTACCACAGTGGCTCTGTCTCATCTAATGTTAGTCACCTCTCCAGCAGGTGCCTAGCCTAAGATAATCTTTGAGGTTCTCTGTATAGTCATATGTATGTGTATATATATTTATATATGGGGAATATGTGCTTTCAGAGGATAATTGTTTCTACCTGACTTAGACTCCTACTTAGAATGAGATGAATCACTCTTTAGAAGTATCTAATACATGCTGTTGAGGCAGAGGCTAGACAATTTGCTTATATTAGATGTCTGACTTTTAGTTGGCTAGATTTAAATGATATGACTTCACTTCTGGTGTTTTCCTGCAAGTTTTTCCTTTCCTAGCCTTCCAGAAAGGATAAGTGAAGTCTCCTGAGAAAGTATCTGTATTGTGGATGCCCCCCATCAATTATGTTTTTTATAGGTGGGTGGGTGAAATCCCTGTTCCTGAGGTTGTATGTCATTGTCAGATTTCATTCATGAGGATTGACACTTTTAAATTAATCTACTCCTCCATACGGAATTTCTCACAAGTGTGATTGAAGTTCCATTTTTTATGCCTATTATAATCCTATCTTATATCATTCACATCACTGTATTTCCAATATTGGGACTGTAATACTATGCAGTATATGTTCCCTGGGGTTCAAATACAGTATAAGATCTGCATAGAAGTAAAGTTTGAGGGGGATATAAATAAACTAGATCAGAGAAAAGGCCAAAATCTTGGCTTCAAAGGAAGTTCAAAGAATGTAAAAGTGCTTAGGGAATAGCAGGAATGATTAAACCATTAGTGCTACTGAGAAAATGAGCCACATCCTATGTTTGAGCTCTGAATCAACCTTAGCCTCCAGTAAGCCTTCAATGTGTAATGATAATCCAAACTTTTAACATCATTAAAATATAATGAAAGTAAAAGAGTTAACTTGGCTGTTGTGATGTATGCAATTCCTAAGCAACACATTATGAAAGCAAAGAAAAAAAAAAATGGTGAGAAATTCAAACCTGGATTTCCTGAACTAGCAGTCTAGACATTATGTCTATTGACTGTACTTACTGTCTCTGTTATTTTATTTTCCTTTTCTTAAGAATTACTTAATGTATTTCTATGAGACCAGTTTTCTGCCATAAATTATACAGGCTGATCAAAATAAGAAATGTAATAGCACTGCTAGCTGTGTTACCTCTACCTTTTCTAGGCTTTTCCCTCTAAGAAGTGGAATCTTACCTCATGGAATTTCATATCTTGAGGAATTCAGGCAGAGGAGGCCAGCAATTGATAAAGACAGAAAGAAAGATAAATGCCAAATTTCAAAGTAATTTTGTGATTTAGGAAATACAGCCAAGACTTTGGAAATTCTATAAAACTCTTCAGAGTATGTGCTAGTCTCTGCATAAAAAGATACTTCCCCTGATGTCCAGGTATTCATGACTGCTATCTATCAGGAGTATGCTTTTCCTTTTACTGAAGCAGAAATTGCTGACCAGTGTCAGAAGTTAAATACTGGGTGGGTTACTCTCTTCTCCTGGCAATTCCTATGCCTCAAGTAGCCTCCAGTACGCTACACAAGCCAGGGGCATTGGCAGAAGTTGAGATCCCACACAGAGGTCATCCATAAGCCCTGTGATATGAGATGTTTTCTTGTTTAGTAGAAGAGGATCAGAGGTAAAAAGCTCTTTAGATTCTCAAGTCCTACTTTTTCTGTTATTTTCTCAGCAATTGGTAACAAGGTATTGTATGTGGTGTACAGAGTAGGTCCTGTAAGGTAGAAATGGAAAGCTCTGCAGTAAATTTACAGGTGAAGTCATGTAATTTTGCAGGCATCAGGCATGGAAATGCAGGTCAGACTGTAGCAATGGATTTGTGGCATAGACACATTACAGCTGTCTTTGTAGGGGATAACTCCTGTATGGAGTACTGTGATATCTATTATATTTCACATACACAAGTATGGTTATTAGGACACACAACCTGTCAATGCAAAAGAGAACAAGAGAAAATTTATGGCAGGTATGGAAAGAGCATCTTTTTTGTTTATTGTTGATTCTTTTCTTACCTACAAGCAGTTGCTTCCACTTGTGAATGTTTGACAGCAGCAAGCTCTTTCAGCTTGAAAGGTGGGGGTGTTGGGTTCCGCTTAATGGAGAAAGGCATCCTTTGAACTCTGCAGAACACATCAAGTCTGACCCCTTTATTTCCCAGTAGAATGGTAGCTACAGACAAGTTGCCCTTTGTAGCCCAGTCAATGTTGCAACAGAAAAGGCCAAAAAAAAGGCACGGATAAGCTCCCTCTGCAGCAATCCTGAGCCCTGAAAGTGAAAGAACACAGAGCATGAGACACATAGAATATTTGCTCCAGCAGTCCCCAGTGCATGGTACATTTATAAGTACTACTTGGTAGCCTGGAACTTTAATGTGCCAGACAGCAAAGTAACCGTGCTCAGCTTGCAAACCTCCAGGCAGATAGAAAAATAATTCACCTTCAGCACCGAACAGGGGTGACAGAAGATCTGTTGCTGAAAGCTAAAGTTGAGATGATTTCAAAAGGCAAATTTCTTTTACCTGACTAATTTTTCTTGCTGTCTTGTGTTATTCAGTGAGCATTAGACAGAAATAGTTACACAATCAGCCCATCAACAAGGTGAAAATATTTCCCTTTGTTTGTTATTATGTAAAGCAAATATTAGTAGAGTTAATGGAATCAAAGTAATTTAAAGACTCTGGCTCATGGTAGGTATTACTGCTCTTCTGACACAGTAATACTTTTGATTAAAATTGCTTAAGAAGTGCGATAATTGTTATCTTACTGGTAGGAGCGCTGTCTGGGAGTTCTGAATTTTGCTTTTATATGCTGAGGTCTAAAGATTTATAAACACTAACCCTGAAATGCTTTTTCTTGCATCACCCACCACTCGGCCACCAGCCCCACCTCTTGCTGCAGTGCTTTTCTCCTGAGGCTCAGCTTTCATTTCTGTGTGGACCTGAGTCCTAAGAGTTGCTAATGAAAGTGATCTATGCTCAAGCCAGCACTGACACCTGTGCAAGCCCCCTAATGCTTCCACGCATGCTTAATTAAACAGGCGATTTACCCACTTAAATAAAAGTCTAAGTTAAGCAAGGGTGTAATTGTTTCAAGAAATGCAGCCTAAGCCAACAGCACTGCGGAAGGGATGAATTGCTCCATTCATCAGCAGGGAAGAGGTTGGTTCTGAAATCCAATAATGTTAATTTTTGTGCATAATAATTCCAGTACTGATGGTTTAAGAGTTGATGTAATGTGCTTAATTTCACAGATCTAAATGGCTTCCTATACACACAGAAGTTGCAGTTCTCCTCAATCTCATTCTCAAAATTACTCTCTCTCTGATAGATTCTGTAATGTGATATAAAACTTCACAGTACTCCAGAAACATTAAAAATGTAGTAGCAGTTCAAAATATTTGAAATAAATATCAAATTAAATAACACAGAGGATGCTATAATGATTGTATTACTTTATTTTTTTATTTTTATTTTTTATTCAGTAACAGGCACTTCAAAACTGAATGAAGGTGCCTCTGAATTTTCACAACCGAAAAGACCGAAGTGAGAATTAAGGTCAAACTTGCCACTAAGAAACCCAGAGCCTCAGCTGTGATGGACTTACAAAGTACCCTTTCTTTCTAGAAAGGTAGGTTTGATTTTTTTCTTATTGATATTTTCTGTACAGATGTTTCTGAATGAAACAAGTATCAAAACATTTGTTCTTCTGGCCTAGCAGGAGTAGCATAGGGGTAAGCACCAGGAGCTACCTTATTCTGAACTCTCTAAGGGGATAGGTGTGATGAACCAAGTCCGGAAATATTCACATGATTATCCCACTTGATATAGGAAATTCAACAGACACGCACCTCCTGTGACTCTACAGCAAGTAGGTAATTTTTTATTTTCATGTTTGTTTGTTTTTTAAATACTGGCTCAAGTAGTTTTTCCACTTCTGTTTTAGCCAGGACTTAAGCTCTGGAGAGAGTGCTAAGATGACAGTGTTGCGTCAAAACATTTGGCACCGTGATTCATCAGTGGCTGCCCTTGTGTGTGGTATGCTTCCCTGGGTGACGAGTCCCTGCTCTCCAGGTTCCTCTCAGCTCTATCCAAGCCCAGGAGGAAGCTCCGCTCCAAGTGTGCGGAGAGGTGTACTTGCCTCGTCATGCTTCAGGCTACCTGTACGGACAGTGGCAGGAGGAAAACTGACCGGGCTGCTCTCTGCTGCTTTCTGGAAGGACCACCCTTCTGCCTGCTGATTTCGAGGTATTTGAAGTAGGTGCTTGTCACGGTCCACTCAGTGGACTCGTAATGGTTCGTTAACTATGATCTCGAAGCACAAAAATCAAGGCAACCACGCCAAGGGGTCATGCTTCAATCAAACAGCACAATTTTATTGTTTGCCTGTAAAGCAGCATGCGATAGGTAGAAAGACAGAAAGTGAATAAAAGGTAAAGTAAATAGAAAAGGAAAGAGGATTATAGCTACCACCACAGGTCCAAGGTGGCCCTATGGTCCCAGGTCCAGGCAGCGTCCCGCCGGTCCTTCTGATCATCGTGATCCTTGGTGGGGAAGATCTCCAAAGTTCAGTTGCTAAGAAGGCATCTTTTTATGCCAAGCAACACACCTTGCTCCTCCTGTGGTCCATGGACTTCCACCAGTCTCTGCCCTCTCAAGCCAGCTTATCTTGCCCCAGAGGTGGGTAGCTTCAGACCAGGAGGCGTGTTCTTGTATTGTTTTCTGGTTCGTTGTTATGACCACAGTTGTGATCCATCTTCCAGACAGCTGTTATGCGGCCTTATTCCATCCCAGGTGGCAGGGAGTGGCATAGTACTCCTCGTACCGTGCAGTTCTCTTTCCCAGGGTCTTTGTGTCTTGGTGTCCATGAGGACCACATTCCATCTCCAGGTCTCTGTTGGCAATGTTGAGACAATATTGTTCTCTTTAGACCAACTCTTACAGTGCTTTACATTAAAATTTTTTGGGGGACATTTCCCCATTTTTTCCACCCTGAGGAAAATCTTGTGGCATTTAATCTGGCATTTCTGAACAGTAAAGGGAGCAGTCATGGTGAGATTGCAATGGATCTTACCTTTTCTGTCTTCAGAAAACATATTTCAAGAAAAAAATGTGTTCATTCTGCCTCCTGTGTTTGACATCCTCTGGAATGGTCCGTGTTGGAAGAGACTTGGTGAAGTTACGTAGCTCATTCCACTGGACCAAGATGAGATGAGCCACATCAATTTTTCTAACAGTTCTCAGTGAGGGAGATCCCACAGCCTCATAAGCAAGCTATTCCAGTGTTTTCTTGCCCTTATTGTTAGTCTAAATGTCTAAATAATTTTTTTGCAGAAATGTAAATGCTTTACTTTTTGGTTTTTTTACTGTCAACATAGAGAATAGATTATGTCCACCCTCTGAAGTCTGTTACTGCATCTCTGTTTAGTTATCTCTTTGTCAAGCTGTGCAATTCCTGTTTGTTATGTTGCCACAGGTATTGTTTTCCTGTTTTCTGATGAATCTTTTTTTTTCTCTGGACTTTCTTCAATTTAGCCCATGCGTGGGGATCTAGCATGGTCTTATCAATGTAAATTAGAGTTCCCTAATGTGTATCTCAGAATGTATTCTGGTTTATACATTGCAGTGTGGAATTTGCTTTTCCATAATAGCATCTTGTCTTTTGCTTGTGATCTTGACTTCCTAGCATTGCTCCTGGGCCCCTCACTGTCCTTTCTGTGCTTACGCACCATCTTTCATGACAGTTGTAAAAGAGGAGCAAACAATGGTCTGAGCTATGACTCACCTCGCTGGTTCATGCAGGTGCCCAGCTGCAGAGGACTGGGAGGGCAGTGTCTGCAGTCTGGGTGGAAGGTGACATCTAAATGCAGCCTGGGGCCCAGTTGCATGTTAGTACATGGTCTGCTGTGACCAGACCAGACAGAACACAAATAGATGCTTCCCCTTTCCTTCTGCTGCCTGCTTCAACCCATGGCCCTGAGACACCTTCCCAGCTACTGCCACCTTCCTCCTTGGAGCATGGAAGCTCAACTGTCCTGAGGTTCACGCTACCAGGAGACTCATCCCAGTAGCTTGAAGCTGCAGTGAGAGATGCTGAAGTAACACCCATTGGTGACAAGGACACCTCTGCACATATCCATACTCTTCCTTTCTTCCCCAGGATTCCTGCCCCACTTTTAGAGCTGGTTTTGGTCTCATCCTGGAGTCCAGACAAACCTCAGGGCAGGCTGTATCTGTGCTACAGAGGCATTTGGAAAAAAATCCCTTGAATAAAGGAGGCTGGTGTTTCCATTTTCCAGGGGGTTGGGGAAGGAGATCATGGGAGTGGTCATCCAGAGCTCCTGGTGGATAATAGCTCCATAAGAGAGGAAAATTATTCCTCTCTACAGGTGAGGAGAGAGAAGTACTGCTAGGAGCAAGCATTTTCCTGCGTATAGTGATTTATGCCTTGGGAGTCATTGCATCCATGTGTGCTCCCTGAGCAGAACAGAGAGAATGGGGACAATGGCCTGTTCTTTGTAGTTAGGTTTTGGCCGTTTGATGTGGTTTCTTTCCTGTTATGGGTTTTAGTGCTTTGTGAGAATTCTTATGTTAGCCGATAGGGCTTTGCTAAAGCTGCCGAGAATAAGAGGAGCTGGACAAATTTAACTGAAGAAGTACACTTTGACAGAGTTAGGGAATGCCCATGCGATGCTTGACATGTTTTTTCAGTCCTGTCTTGTTCACTGCCAAAAAATCATTTCACAAATGAAGAAGTGGGCACTGATATGATAGAGAGACATTTGTGTAATATATATTGGCATCCCCATATTGGCATATGGGGAACTAAATCCAGGGAGTGCTGCCAACATTATTCTGAAGTGTGTTATTCACCTTGTAGAGGGGGAGTGCTATAGTGTTTGGTTTTCCCTCTTGTTTCATGTAAATTTTAAGGTGGAATATTTTAAGACACCCATCTTAAAATTCCCCTTTCTGGAAAAAGGATGCAGAAGTGTGAGGGGGGGAAAAAATGGTTTCATAGTGAAAAGATGTAATGGGATGGAGACTCTGGTTTGTCTTTTTTTTTTTCCAAGTTCTCCTGTCTTCATCATTTTGTGTACTTGTACCAAATTCAGCCTCAAATAAATCAAAGAAAATCCCATACATATGAGCTTTCATTTCAAGAGGTGGTAGAAAGATAATCTTAACTTTTTTTCAGTGACTTGTCAGGGGCTGAAGGTCATGTATTTTCTTCTTTGTACTTGAAATTAAAAGATCATTAGGTAAATGAAAAGATTGGCTTTATGGTTCCCCCCGCCCCAGTTCAGAAATAGGTACTAGACAGGGATGGAATTTCCTGACAGTGCAGCAGGGTTATTTTATACATTTATTAGTAACAGAGAGAGAAATGACTACATTAATAATCCACCTAATCCAAACAAGTGGCCATCTGGGAAGTAGGAACCTTTCCAGTTGTAGGAATTGGAATCCACTGGAGAAAGGTTGACATACTGTTGCAACTTAGATGATGAAAGCCAAGGGTTAGGGTTAAGCAACATGATGGCAGGGGTTATTTGTCTCCTGTTAAAATATTTTTGTTAGTTTTTACCAAAAAATGTCAATGTTGTCCATGTACCTTTGACCTTTGAGTCCTCTCTGACAGAAAAAAAAGGATTTTGCAGCAAGAGAGCTGCCAGAAGGTTGGTGAAAGGAGAAGATACACAGGAACTTCATAATAGTATAAATTAGTTGCATACAGAAACAACATCCCTGTCAATCTAATGCAATAGGTCTTTGTTTCAAGACAAGTTCAAGATAACAGTGAGTGCCTAATTAGGACTCTCAGTTGATGTAATTCAGCGTATAAACTTGCCATATACACATCAGTGGAGGTGGAGATACCTTCTTGGAAGAGAGCATCAAGATCCACCTGCGTCAGTGTTTCTACCTGTGGATTCTTGGGAAATCAGGTCAAGAGTGAGAGTGCTTGAAGCAGGAGAAAATGAATAGATATGACACTGAATTTGATGGGCACTCTGCCCTTCCAGGGCCACCTGCTGACCCTGCCTGGTCCCAGCTGGGGCTGTGAGGTGACTGGCCCTGCTGCCAGAAAGGGATGGTGCCCAGCTGTGCAGCGCCCGCCAGGAGCCTGGGGATGCTGCCTCAGGTGGAGCACCTGCTGGCCACGCTGCTGGTCAGGAGTGCTGGCTAGGTGGTGGGTGGAGAGGGTCTGCTCCTCATCACCCCTGGTTCAGAGCTGTTTCCCTCCTTTACCCCTGTACGGTACTACTTAAAGGGTGTGAGGTTTACCACCCTGAAGAGGGGGTAGCAAAATACAACGGCTGCCACATAGCAGCTGTTTCCTGACTGACAACAAAACTCTTCTGAGTTTGAGAGGAAGGTAAGTCTTATCTGACTGATCTTTTGACCTAACTTTTCAATATAAGGATGATCGCATCCATTACTCCCATGTAGCATATTTACTGCAAGAATAACATTATTCAGGACGTGTTTTCCACTAAATCGTGTATCTCTAAGCACAAGAGGAGGGAGTGAGTCAGGAGTCTGGTTTTAAAAATAATCTAGCAGTTTTCTAAAGCTACCCGGATATTGCTTTTTATAGAGAAAGCTGAAAAACATCTGAGGTATTTGGGTTTGGCATGCTGGTCTCAAACATCATTTGCTCAGAATATTTTACTTGCAGGAAAGCAGTGGAGAGGAAAGAATGCTCCCCAGCCATGTGTCAACTGACAGAAAATAAGCCAGTCTGTATGTGTACTACCATGGTTTTCCTTAAAAATAAAACATTTTCCTTGTGCTGGAGACAATAGTTTAGTATGTTAAATTATGTGCTGCAATCTGGAAGGTAAATCCTTCCATAAAACTGTCAGTATAGTTCATAAGCCGGCTTGCTGGAACAGCGCTTTTCAGCTTCTGCAATACTCCTCTGGTGCAACATGCATTGCACGCTGCCTGTAATTTTTTTATGTGAATGATGCTTTAGTAGTTCATCCCCACATTACACCATCTTCGAGAAAATTCTAGTCATGACACCTCTGGCACTATGGGAGGTGGGGGCACAAAGAGCAGCATAATGAATCTTAGGCAGATGAGCCTTGATGTGAAGATCTTGTATTCCCTTTCCTATTAGAGAGCACATTGGCAGCATGCATCGTGGATAAGATGTCCATTTTCAAGACACCACTAGAGAGAGATTTCTGAGGCAAATAGAGGATTAACTTTTCATGGGAAAAAATGTAGGAGCAAATAAAAACAGTTAAAGGATGAAATAGGCCCACTATTTCCCTAGCAGAATCAGTTATTCTGCAAACTGCATGGATACACTTGAAATAGTCTCACAAATGTTTTATTCTTCTATCATAATTTTTTTTCTGTAAGACTTTACCCCCTAAAATAATTATTGTAAATGTGATAGTGAGTTTCTTTTACCTTGAACTTTAAACTGGGAATGAGAGCTAAACTCGGATTTTCACCTTGCAATTCTCACTTATATACCTTAACTGAAGATTCAAGGGAAGTAAAATATTGCATCTAAGGTGAAATAAGGTCCAAACAGCTTTTTGGCTTTTAAGTTTTTCTAGATCTGTAGTAATGAAGTGTTCAGTTTCAGCCTTTTAAGCCTATTGATCCTGGGTGAGAGAGGAGTCTGTTTCGAAATTACAGGCTGTTGGTTTGACACTGGAGACTTCTTCAACCTATTGAATCACAGCGATGGAGAAGTTGAAATGTAGACTTTATGGGTGTACTTACATCCAAAAATATTCCAATTAATCAAAACTATTCAGAAGTTGGAGAAAAAAATCACTGAATTATTTCTAGAGAAAAATCTATCATTTACAGTAAAATTGGTGTCTGAAGTGAGTATTCTGAAAGCAGAAGGCTATTATTTCATATAAATGTGAAGCCCAAAATAATGTTTTGAAAGATGCATTTTTTCTGCTTACCCATAAATCAGAGTTCAGCTCAACTCTATTGAAGGACTGGTGGTGTTTTGAGAAAGAGCCAGATTAGAACCAAAGACAATAATGAAGAAATGAAACATTGGGCTTAACAGGCCAGTGCCTAGAACGCTTTCCAGGAGTGCAAAGCAGTGCTTGCATGTTACGGTTCTTTTGCAATTCATTTAATTTAAACACAGTATGAGTCAGTTACATAAAATAACAGTAACTCATGCAAACTTACCTCCTATGGAAGAAACTTTTCGATATGATGTGATCACTAAACCACACTGGAAACAGAGACCTGAGTGGGAAAAATGAAAACTACTAAAAAGTATTGAGAACTCCAGATTTAGAATGTAAATATTCTTCCTCCTACAACTGCAGCTAGAAGCCATGAATTAAAAGTCTTTGAAGGTTAAATGATCTGATCCTTAGAACTGATCTTGTCACTTCAGTCCGGATGACCGTAAGAAATGTATGGTGGTAAAACCTGTTCTGCAGTTGCCTGTACTGTTAAGTCTTCTGTGGAAAAAAAAAAGAAGTATGGAAATTTCAGTCCTTGTGCCTGGATCTTTCATGAACTTCCTAAATTTAAATCTAAACTTTTAAAAGATGCCATTTTTGAGATGCTCATTTAGGATGCCCTGGGGGAGCCTGTTCTGTAGAGGTTTCAGTATCTACTAAATTAAGAGATTAATTTGTCATAGGAAATATATTTAAGGTATATCCAGAGAGATAAATTATGTTACTGATACACCATGGACGCTACAAACAACCCTCAATTTAGTTTTTGAGTGTGTTAGAACTGTAGTTCTTTTGCAGTGTTATTGTTAAGAACAGCTTTGGGTTGCACATCTGTTGACTAAAACTTAGATCTAGTTCTACTAAAACATTTTGCTGGTTGATGTCATTTGTGATTTGTTATTGGCAATAACAAGGAATAGCTTGTTTTTCCTAGGGAAGTGTTTTGTTTCTTGGCTTAGTTCTATGTACGACCCTGGCCTCGTCTGCCACAAGTTCCTTCAGCACTGCAGTTCCTACCAACTTTTATGTCAACTATTGAACGGTTAACATATTTAATGATCTTCCTTCAAAAGTTAATGAGTTTTACAGCTGTGTGCCTTTGAAGTATCATTTTTCCAATTACTTTTGTGCCTGGTTTATTTTAACATGTAACTTTTATAACACCAGGAAAATCATAACTGAAAAGCTAAAATGATGTTGCTTCAGAGCTCCCCTTCTTGTCAGATTGACACATTTTGGATACTGCTAAACATTTTCAACGTCTCCTTTTGAAAGAAGCTGTGCCTTGGCTTATGCCTTAATGGCGCAGTGATGCCTGGCTTGTTTCAGTGACCCTCTACAGAAGTATTTACACTGTATTGGTGATTTGATGTGGTCTGCCAATGCATAACTATGAGGCAGAGAACGCTAACTGAGCCATTAAATGTTCCTACAACCTCCTTTAAGTATCAGTATGTCTTAGCCTAATTCTTCTAGGGAAGGACAGACAAGGGCAATGCACTTATGGGCTTGCCAATTTCCCTTTATGCTTGCACTCCTTGGCCTCAAGAATACAGACAGCTGTAAGTGCCACTGTTAACAACTGAGTATAGCAATTTGAAGATATCCCCTTAAAAAGGTCCACTCATGAATTTTGCAACAGCAAATTGAAATTTGCATTTTTATAGTTCTTTTATCCCAGGATATTTTGCTAAACCTGGTCAAAACTTTATGTAGAAAGTGTCTCACACGCTGATTGTGTAATGACTTTGCAAACAGAATCACACCTTTTCTATCCCAGATAACAAATCTGCAGCATAATGTATCGCGAGTTGTTATCCCAGATAACAAATTTAATAAAATAAGATAACAAATCAGTTTGTGCTTATTCATTTACAAATGCACAGGTTACGATGAAAGTAAATATGTGATGTTTCAACCATGGTGGCCTTCAGAGCACTTAAGGTATGTACCATGTAGATGTGGAAAACCTTCTCTGCTTTTTAATTTTACTGAAGGCATTTGTGCTTTTTAACAGGTTACATCACTGTTGGAGAATGAAATTATGATCTTACTTATGTTAGTGAGAGGTTATCCAATGACATTAGTGGGTCGTGATTCTCAAGCTATGTGAAATACATTAATCGCATTCTTTGCTGGAATTCTGCATAGCTGGAAAATTTATTTAGTTGAAATCAAACTAGAAGCCAAATACAGGATACTGGAATAATGGTAAATGTGGTTTCATATATTTTGCTTCTGTACTGCATTAATTAATAATCAGTGTATAACCAACTGTTAGCCAGCTGGCATCATCAGAGAAATAGGTATTTAGCTGCCATGCCCCATGTGCTGCTTCTGCTGTCATGCTGTAGAGTGGAGAACTTTTGAAGTTGTGGTATGCAAGGAAAGCATGGCAGGCTGGCTGCAGGGGGTCCCAGAGGGAATCTGACAGACTCATTTGGGATTTGTTTTCAGGTTTCCTCAGAGTCCACTGACTTTTCCAAATTCCTTGGACCAACCCAAGTAATTAATTCCTTTTCACTTGGGTAGCTGTAGAAAAGGCCTATAATGCCTTACTTGGATGTGAAGGCAAGAGGAACTGTTTGTGATAATTTCCATCCTACTAAGAGGAATTATTTTTGATAATTTCTGGCCTCAGGTTCAACACAGGCCTCTTTGTCTCTTGCTGCTTTGAGTGCAATGCATGTCTTGTAAGAAATACATCAGTATTAAGACATGTATTGTTATGCAGAAGCCACCACAGATCCTTGATAACGACCCACAGTATCTCTAAATGATGACTTACTACTAGTGTGACCTTGCATATTTCCATCCTTTCAATCACTGTGTAATTTTCTTGGCTAACCTTGGGTACCATGCATTCATCTGGACCACATGCTGGTGGGATAACAACTTGCAGTTATCTGAGAGTACCTGGTTTTGCAATCACTGCATTTCTTCAGGCAAAAGTGGACATTCAATTTAACTTTGGCTTGTTTGTGTAAGATCACAAGCTGGGGCAGGATACCTGAGCCCCTTCGCACAGAATGGCTTCTGATGGCAATGGAACTGTAATTTCATTTCCAAGTCTGTAACTGCAATAAAAATGAATGTGCCGAAAAGATGCTTAGAGCTTTGAATGTATTGTTACAGGGCTGATCTTATTAAATAAAATAAGTAATTAAGGGGTTTCTGAAAAGTAAGTATGGGTAAGACTTTATTACACAACTTTCATTCAGGTTGTTGAACTCGAATGATCAGATGGGCATATGTGCATGTGTGGTATGTATGTGCACTGATATTTAATCACTACATATATGTATGGAGAGAGGGAAAGTGGGAGGCAGGACTGATGTCGGGTAGCAAGACAGATACCTGCTGTCTTCATAGGTCCCATGTTACACATTTTCTGTGCATGTTATAGTGCACAGGCAGCAGCACTGGGGGTATTGCTCATGTGAGCTCAGAGCAGTGCTGAGATCTTCTGTGGAAACGTCCATCTTTGTAAATAAGCGTGGGAAGATAATGTAACAAGTAGTTTTCCCTGTTTGTCTTGTGAAATGGGTCATCAGAGTATGCAAATATGCTTGTTATAAGATTATCCAGAATTTAGCATGATGTAAAGTAGGACCTGAGCCCCATCTTCACAACAGCTTTTTAATGTTTGCATGTCAAGGCAGGCTGTAAATGAACAACATAATAGAGTAAACATGATCACTCCTAGGCTTACCACTCATACTTCCCAAGAGATACAACTCATATAGCTGCAATGCTGTGCTTTCAGGTGGCCAGAAGCCAGAGGAGGTGGCTTGAAGTGTATAGGAATAAAGACATGGAAAAGAAAACTAAATGGGGTGGGGAGAAAGATGCATTCTGCAAACCTCTGAAGGTCCTGGGTTCTTAGTGTCAAATTGCAGGGAAGGGCAGGCAGGTGAACTCAGATGGAAAAAAGAGAAGGGGAAGGGATCTGAAGTTAAAAAGGAGAAGCTGTCCAGCTCGCTTGCTCCAGTGGCAATGGAACTGGCCTCAGAAGCTAGCTGAGATGCTGGAACACATAAAGAAATTCCACCTTCTTAAAAATCTTTATAATGTGTGTGTTATTCTGCCTTTTGAGTATGTATTTCATCACAGCAAACCTAGATATTAGTTTATCCTCACATTTTTTTCCCAGCTGTAAAGCTAAGTCTCAGCAATCTGAGGCAAGAAAGGTTTCCCTCCCTAAGAAAGCAGCAATTCTTAAATCAAGATGTTAAAATACTTTGGCACTGACCAGTTACTATAATCCATTTTCTCTCAGAGTCTGAACAGTGAGAAGAGACATTTCTGCTTAGTTGCGCAAGCTGCCCTGAGAGCTGCTGATACGAAGGTTGTGGAGGGAAATGTACCTTTTGGAGACCAAAGCTAGCAGGCATGTCGGTGGTATTGGGGAACACACATGCTCTCCAAGGAAATCCATAACAACATTGCCAGGAATAACTGATATTTCCAAGAGCTGGTACAGCTATAACAATTTAATCTTGGGACACTCTGTCCAAACATTATTTTGATATAATAACAAGTCTATCAGCCTCACTTGGTTTTCCTATAAATGCATTGGTACATTGCTGGGTTAAAAGGGGAATTCTCAACCCTCAGCCCTTGTAGCACAGTAAGGTTATTAAATTGAAAATAAGCTGAGTCATTGGGAAGGTAATCAGTAGGTTTGAAATTAATCAACATGGGAAAATGAATTATTTTTTTTTCTTGCTGGGGAATAAATTAAGAGTAGGATATTTTTCCATGGCTTTTATATGTTGTGAGCCTGTTACAGTCTCTGGTTAGACTGAGATCCCCATTAGGTTAATTGGGGTGTTGATTTATAGGAACGAATCCATACATTCGTTCATGATGTGTGCGTGTCTGTGTGTGCATGGGAAAATGTTACTTACATATTGTCCTTGTTGGTGGGATTTTAAATGACATTAATATTTTATCTCTTGGCCTCTGTTCCAGAAAATAACAAGTAAAATATCTGACACTTTATGTAGGGATACCCATTTGCCAGATGCTGGTAAGTAAACTTCAAAACAGCAAAATTTAATGTGAATCTCCCCATCTCACCTTCCCAAAAATCTGACTTAATGAATGGCTTTTCTTACATTATTATTTCCGCTATAGAGCACAGTTTTATCACTGGATGACTTACAGTACTCTGCCCTTTTCTTAGCTATAGAGATGAGTAACCCTGTGTGCTGCCAAACAGCAGTAAGCTTTTCTCCATCTGAAATTTTTGTGATTATTTTCTTTTATTAACTAGTGAAATGAAAAAGTTCTGAACAGAGCAACTGCAATAAGAATGTTAAAGTAATTCTGGCTCCAGTGAATTTGCCTTAAGCAGTAAAATGGCTTGAGTTTCACACCTGAAAGGGAGTGCTGGGGTTGTGACCATAGTGAGTGTACTCAAGGTACTAATCTACAATTTGTCTTAGGAAGCACAGATGAGAGTTAAAACAATTAAACAAAATCCAACTTCTTGAAATCACACAATTCCAGAGCAGCTGTTGAGGAAGGCTTTTTGTCTGCAACTGCCCCGTGAACAAATTTGATGAGATAAAGCCTAAATTTAAAGGCAAGGTGCTGAATTTTAGAGCAGGGAGAACCCCACTGGCAGGGCTGCCCCAGCTCTGTGGAGGCGCTTCTGCTGAGAGCAGCCTTCAGAGGGCTGTAGCTCGGCTCCTGAATAAACAGGCCAGTAATTAAGTTCCAGGTCTGTATTGTTGTTTGTGTTCACACTCATCAAAATTAAATAACAGGTTAATTCTTTTGAACTTTGGTAAAATAGGCTTAACCTGTCAGGCCAGAATGGGAGCAGTGATTCCTGCTCTAGGAAGATTCATTTTGATTGTTTGGCAGAATAAATCTTGGCAATTAGTGTGATGAAAAGATGATTTGTCTGATACTGAATCAGTCTAATGTCCAAAATCAGAGGCAGTCTTGCACTGTAATTACATGGAAAATTGTGCATTACAAGCTGTAATACAGACTTTTTTAGTGGTAAACTTCCATGCAATTCAGGTAAGCTGATTTTTTAGCAAGTTGAGAGCGTAGATGTCATCAGATACGGTTTATGATACGAGGTAACAGTCTTACAATATGTGTTCCCTCTGCAAGACATTAACTTCCCTTGTTAAGCATAGTTCATGGGTGCGTTCCAGCTTCTGAAGCTCTGATTACATTTTTAAAAGTGCATATTTTTGCATTTGTTGGCACTCCTTTGTTTTTTCCTGTCCATGAATATTCAAAGAAAGAAGTCTACTGGCAAGAATGCTCATAAACCAGCAAATTATAAACTAACATCAGAGGATATTGCAGTGCTCCAAGAATGTGACCATGGGAGTTACCTCCATCTGGGCATGGAGGAGGAATGATTCCTTGCAGGAATACTAAGAAACAGGCAAAAATTCTGTTTTCAATTTTTTCACAAATGTCCCTTAGAAAAAAAAAATTAAAAAAATTGCTGAATTATATAAGAAATATTTTTTTTTGAAAATAGCATGCCCGTCCTTCATAAAATTCTTATTTTCAAAAAATCCCTCTTGTTATACATTTGACAGCATCTAAGACTTATCATTGTATGACAAATTTTATGCAGGTATAGGAACAATGTGAAAGCAAATGCAATATAGCAATAATATTACATCTCCAAAGCTGGTTTCCAAGGCTGCTCCTGTGGTGTGTCATTGAGAAGAGCAGTAAAAGTCCTAGTGTGCTTTAGGCAGAGGAACAGCTGAGAAGTGAATTCCTTTGCTCTGCCATCATCTGAGTGCATCTTTAGGAGCAGTTTTGCTCTACTGGGGCATATTCTGCAATATCCTGATGAGGTAGGATGCAAATGTTGGTTAGGATCTTCTCCATGCTGTCTTTTACTTTACAGAGCCCATTTCCATCAGGTGTTTATACCAGACAGGATTAGTTTTGCTTGATTCTTTGGTCTTTACTATTTTGACTCGTTTGTCCCTTTTTAATTTACATTCTTCGTGGAGCTAAATGTTATTGCTTAGCATCCCTTTCTTTTTATCACCCTCATTTTATATCTGTCCATCAGCATTAAACACTGTCAGGTTTAAGCCTTTGAATGATCAAAGCTGTTCAACATCTCTCTGCTGCAACTGTTTTCCTTTGTTACCCATTCTTTCAGTGTTCCTATCATTCATGCAAGATACAGCTGCTTTTTCAGTCCTTTCCCTGTGCTTCATGTAACTGTTTTAAATTTTTTAGGCCAGCTTTCCAGTCATTTCATGATTTCCACACTTCAGACTTTGTTATTAACCTTGAGTATGGGACTTTTTTTAAAAAAAAATAAAAATGCTTTCTGAAGTGAAAACAACTTCATCACATTGAAATCTTCTGATACCTGGTAAAGCATGTCATCTTTTTAATCCTGAAGGTGATTGTGTTCATTGTCTGTAACTATTGGCTTTCTGGAGACAACCACAGCAATCAGAGGAAAGGATGTTTGAAAATATAAGTCTTAAAACTGTAAGTGTCAAATCTGTCTCCAGTCCCAGGAAATCAAACAGGTTTCTTCTTGTCATTCTTGAAATGAGAGTCATCATATTAATGGTCTCAAGTCTTAAAGCGCTCTTATTCCCTGCCATCAGGAGCTTGCCTACCTCTTTGTATCCTGACCATTCTCTCTGTGGGAATCTGCAGAGGGTTTACCTGGGGCTGGACGACCTCAGTTGTAAAGGGAATCAGCAGGTCTGGTCTGTCAGACGTGTTTTGAGTGGGGACCCAAAACAGTGCTTGAACCCAGGTATGTCAGCATGGAAACAAGTGTCACGGTCTTCACAAAAGCTTTAGGGTAATTCTGAGAAGCAAGTTGGGATCCTTAGTACAGTCACTTGCTCTGCAGTGTTACAGCCCCCTTGCTAATACTGCTGAGCAGGCTGAGGAGAAGCAGGCCTATCTCGCCCTTGAGTACCTCTTCCAGAGACTGGCTAATTTACATGACTTAGCCTTTTTAAAGTGCAAGATGTGATTTAGTTTTGCTATTTGCTTTTAATACATAACTGTCCTGCTCTGCTTTATTTCACGGTGCTGTCTACTGAGGTATGTATGAACAGGATTTAGCTTGTAAACTGCCCTGCTCTGAGCTTCAATATGCCTCTTGGCTGAAATTGGTGCAGTAAAACCCAGAGTTCATAACAACCTTTCTATGCTGCAACACTGAAGGTTTACATTTGTCTAATATATTTTCACTTGGACCTTATAAACTCTCATAAAGTATTTGCTCGTGTTGCCAGCTTTACCTGTTCTCCTAACATGAAGAATTTCATGGTAGTTTATTGTTCTTACCCTTTGCTTTCTTCCCTCATATAGCATTGCCTGACGCTTTCTATAATTAACCAGAGAAGCTTAAATGTTATCCATGATTCACTGGTTTCTGCCAGAGCTAAACCTTACTCTTCTTTCTGTGTCTGACTGGTTAAGGCGCTTGATGTCCTCCGCACCAGCGTGGCCAGTATAAGCTTAAAGGGACCTGCCTCTTGGCTGGTCAGTAACTGGTGTCATCCAGTACTAAGGACACGCCAAATTAACCGTCTTGGACTTACACGGATGTTGTATTTTTCAGATTAATTCAGACAAATAGCTACATTCTTACTGGAAGATGATGAATGCAAGAACCACTGCTACATTATGTATTTACTGAGGCCTGCTGGAAAGCCACTCTCCGGGGAAGGGCCGGGCAGTGCTGGGGGACAGCCAGTTGCCCGCGGGCCAGCGGTGGCCCTGTGGCCGAGAAGGCGGATGGGAGCCTGGGGCGCGTTAGGGGCAGCGTGGCCAGCGGGTGCAGGGAGCTGATCCTGCCCCTCTGCTCGGGCTGGTGAGGCCCATCGGGAGTGCTGGGCCCAGCGCTGGGCTCCCCAGTCACGGGAGACGGGGAGCTGCTGGGGAGGGCCCAGCGGGGGCTGCGGAGCTGGTGAGGGGCCTGGAGCACCTCCCTGGTGAGGAGAGGCTGGCAGAGCTGGGGCTGTGTAGCTGGAGAAGGCCGAGGGGGGTCTCACCCGTGCGTACCAACACCTTAAGGGTGGGTGGCAGGAGGACGGGGCCGGGCTCCTTCCAGTGGTGCCCAGCGACAGGACCAGGGGCAACGGGCACAAACTGCAACACGGGAAGTTCCAGCTGAATATGAGGAGAAGCTTCTCTACTTGGAGGGTGACAGAGCCCTGGCACAGGCTGCCTGGAGAGGTTCTGGAGTCTCCTCTGGAGACATTCAAAACCTGCCTGGACATGACAGTGCAACCTGCTGTAGGTGAACCTGCTTCAGCAGGGGGTTGGACCAGATGATCTCCAGAGGTGCCTTCCAGCCCCAACCAACCTGTGATTAGGAGGAATAAGATGAGAAATAATGCTGAACATATGGGAAAGCTGTCATGTATATTGGGCATGTCACTGGTAGTCTCACCTAGAATAACATATACTCTTCTACTGCTGTGTCTCAGAAAGGATTTCTCTCAAATAGAAGGCATTGAGAGAAGCAAGCATGTTAGTAACATAGGAAATTTCCAAAGAGGTAGAGAAAGAAAAGGAGAAAAACTTAAATGCAACAAGAAACAATATCTCTGGGACACAGGCACTAAGCAATGGAGCACGTGTCTATCTGCTCATCGTCCAGAGGGTGCAGGAACAAGTAACTTAGCTAATGAAATTTAAAAACGGCAAATCCAAAGAGGGATCCCTTTTGGACCAATACTGTTGAAACCTACATTCAGATGCTACAAACATCTGAAGAGATTTTTATTAATTTTGTGAATGTGAAGAGAAAAAAAAGAAAAGAAATTCCATATTTTAGTCAGAGAGGAAAAATAATTTTGGGGTTTGTTTTGAATGATATCCCTTTTCAGGACAGCTTTTTGGAACATACTTCACTCAACATTATGGTAACATGCAGCTTCCAGGAGAGATGGAGTTGTGCATATATTCAAACGTTGAATCTTAGGTAGGTGAGCCAGATGTTACCAGCTACCAGTTGCCTCAATCTAGGTTTTATGTGCCTCACCACAGCACATAATTTCAGCCTCTATTTCTGTTTGTGGGTTTTTTTGTAGCTTGATTGTAGTTAATATGCATGGGTGGCCAGGTCTGATGTGACTGTTTTGGTCTGGGGTTTCTTTCGTGTTTTGTTTTGGGTTTCTTTAAGTCATCTGTGGCTTATAAGACTTAATAAATTTCTCAGCTTACCAGGCTCCTGAATTACTCATCGCCAAAAGCTGAATGGTACATCTGGGACCATACACTCTCGCCTGTACTGGAGAGAGGATGCCTTTGATTCTACCCATCATGGCTGTTCTTACGCTTGTCAGGAAACAAGAATTTTGCTTTCTGTTTATTACATGCAAAGGAAGTAACGTGAGTGTAACTTTTAGTTAATGCATAATGCTGAGATTTAAAAATAATTGAGAAGGAGGCTTTGTTATTAAAAATTAGGTTTTAATATAGATGTTATCCAATTAATAGTATCTTCATTTATGGATATATTCACTGTAAATAGCTTAATAATTTTTCTGATGCCAGAGTGCCTCTTATCTGATAACTTCTTATGAGCACGTTAAAAAAAGAAGGTGGCATATTTGATAGTCTCTATGGCTTCCCTAAGGAGAGGAGAGAAGGGAGCTCTGAGGGATTAGAAGTCTGATTAGTGTATAATGAGGAGCTTTACTTCCTAAACTAAAATTAGAGTAATTATAAAATGACATGTTCACATATCAGTGCAGTGACTTTAGCAAGGTTGCCATAGAGCTGGAGATCGTAAATATGTGGAACTACCATAATTTCTGACACTGCAATGAGTTTTGAGGGCTGAAATAATCTTGCAGAGAATTTGCATCCTGAGCTCTGAGCAATGACTGAACCTGCTGTCTGATGAATGGATGTGGGAAGGGGTACAGGCAGCAGCAACGTTAAGCATCGCTGGTTTGAATGGGACTGTTTTAAATGTGTCCCAGCACTTGTGATAGGTCAAAGACATTTGCAAGGGGTCTGTTTCTTTATTTTGTGGTTGTTTTGCCTGACACATTCTAAATCTTTCTTCCTTTTGCTTCTTCTAGCCTCTCTCTGACTCTTCCCCACATTCTGACATGGTTTTAGGGATGTATGCACCAGCGACATCATCACTCTTTTGTGCCGCCAATGATCTGCTGACGGCGCCATCCCTATGGACGCCTGACTTAAAGATTGCATCCTGAAAGTAGTCTGGCCCAGGCTATGGGTTGGTACCATGGCAAGAGTACTGAGGCAATGCATTCTACCTGAATGCTGACCCTGGCCCCTGATCTAGACAGGGACCTCACTTCTGTTTTTCCAGGAGGCACTGGCTGTTAGACTCAATAAACAAACAAACATACTGACGGACTCTCACTGACTTCAGGAGGAGCTGAAGATCCTCATGGGCAAGACAGCATGACTGGTCAGCAGTGCTGTGCACAGGAGTCCTGTCCTGAGAAGCAAATTGTTAAACTTTCTGTCCAAACTAATATCCTCTCTCTCTCAACAAAATAGGATGTCTGCAGGGTAGTTTTGCTTTTTCCTTTAGCGGTATTTCATTGGTTATTCTAAAGCATTAAAGCATGTTCAGCACAAAACCAATAAAGCCTAATTCTGCTTTTGTTATTTGGGTATTTATCCAAATCTCTTTAATTATATTTGTTACAGAAGACTGTTCAGTTGTTTGGTATATAATAATTTTTTTGCACCACTGTATTATTACAACCTTATTATGACTCTCTAACCTTAAAGTAGCACTTGGATCTACCAAGGCCTTTATCAGGCAAAAAAAGGAGAGGGAATGTAAAATCTGTTTATGCTGGGGTTTCAGTTCATGCAACCTATCTGCCAGAAATACTTACAAGAATATTTCTGGAGAAGAGCAAGAATCTTCATGTATGTACATGGTACACCATTAGGAAGACAAAACAATAAGAACAGGTAGATATATTTTGAGGAATACTGTCTTTGAAACGATTGATGGCCTAAACTGGTTTGAAATAACATATGTGAACAACAAGCTGCAGAAGATCACCACAAAGATGATCCTCCAGCTCCTGAGTGGGAAATACTAATGCAAATACAATTCCCTGTTGTTATTCAGACCTTAAATCCTCTGATCTTTTTAATCTTCATGGCTATTATTGCCTGCCTCCAGCTCATCCTCTGAAACAAAAGACCGAAGCAGGAGGTCGTGGATTATCTGGCAAGCTTCAGAAGCATATTTTTAAGGTGAAAAAAATTATAAAGTCTTGAAATGTTCAGTGAAGGCTGCTGCTTCTTTCTGGATGGTGGTGCTGTTCAGGGTTCAACTCAGATGATGTGCTGAGTCCCCTCAGAGCTGGGAGAAGACCTCTCCTGGGTTGGTCTGCCCAGTCCCCATTGTGCCCCTAAGAAATCGGGCTGTAAAGGTCTTGGTCTTGCTTCCTTTTCTCCTGACATACTCAGGATTAGGTAGATGCTTGGTTTGGGCTAGGTTTCCTTTACTCATCCCAGATATATGCATATTGTATTCTTGAGCACAGACCTCCCTTTAAGCACTCAGTGACACCGGAGCTCATAGCCTGTCTCCTGGAGAGCTTTTGGGACAAGCTGTCTGTCATGGCACAGCTGCTCCTCTTCTTGGGACAGGACATTCCAGGTTTTAGTGGATAATTGACTAATCCTGACAAACCTCTGACCTAAGCGATAAGGAAATTGGAAGAATTAATTCTGGTTTAGCATATAATCTTATAATCATTTAATTATAAAATAACTTACAATACCAACCCTAAACCAGCTGTAAAATGCGAGAGTTTTCCCTGCTAAATACATAGTAGATTTACCACAACCACAGCACAGAGTAACACACAGATAAATATGTGATGAAATGTAGGTCTTATAAAATAGTTCTAACCAAAGGGAAACTAAAAATCCTCAGCTGCATGCTATTTTGTATGGTAAAGTATTTATTCATTTTGGGTAGAAATATATATTTATAGTTCTATGTTACTGTAAGGAAGATCCCTCCACACTTCCCTTCTTGTTTATACTTAATTTTCCCGTATGATTCCAGCTGGAGAAGGAGAGTATCAGCACCAAGGAGTAGAGTAGTCTAACCCCATCAGTATCTTGTAAACTTGACTAAGTCTTGCGTTGCTATTTTGCTTTAAAGTGACATGCAGAGGTGGCATAACAGCAGAGGTAATTACAAACTTTGCACAAACATAAAGTCTAATGCCTTTCCTTGAGACCACCCACCCACCCCACCCCACCCTCCATATAAAACTAGTGCTTAAATGCATTGCAGCATTCCCATGCATTTTTGTGCCTGTGCACCAAAGGAAAGTGGAAGGACACGAGCAGTAAATACTTGCATGGGACCTCTTTGGTGTCACTCTACAGTGTCAGTAAGCTGATGTTTTTGCTGGAAGCCCTCAGACCTCTTGGGTTTGCCTCAGCTGTTGTTCTTTTTAGCATGGCACCTTTTTCCTCCCCAGGTGCATCCTCTCCATAACAAATTTCTGCTCTTCCATCTTTGCATGTGCCTTTTTGCAAGACCATCTTCTCCACAGCTCATCTAGCAGAGTCCTTTCATGAGGACATGTAAGCCAGTGTACCAGCACCCCAGAAAATACTTTTATTTTTTGTTACTTGGGTCCATATGGGTCTTGCCTGGAGCCAACATGGATTTGCTCAGGCAAGAGGTCTTTGCATACAGTGGAGAAGAGATAAATGTAAATAACTGATTTTCAGTAGCTAGAGGACGTTCCCTTTCCAGTTATTCCCCTTTAACTCAATTCTTCTTGGCTCTGTTCTACTCTTTCGTACATGGCAGTCATCCATTTTCTGTGAGGGCTGCTTTTACCCGTACAAAATTTAATATGCTAATATGCTTGCTAGCCCATGATAACAAAATCAGGAGTTAGCCCAGTCTCCTTAATTAGGGCTTGCATGCCTTCATTTAGCTCAGCTGCTTGGAGGAAATCAGCCTTACAGAGCAAGCCATCTCCTGCATGGGGTGCTGTCTTGCTCCTTGGACGCTGCTGCTGAGCCAGGTAGGGAAGCTGCTTTTGTTTTTGTCGTCCTTTGCAGGTGAGGAGAGCTGGTGTCAACACAGAAACTAATAAAGGCTTATCAAAGGCTGGTTTAGTTTCTTTCCTCTCCAGTTTCCTCAGTTAAAAGGGAGGGGAGAAAGCAGGGGTTTTTTTCTTTAAAGTTTTCCCTGAAAACTGGTTGGTATTGTCTACTCAAGGCTGGACTGAATAGCTCTGTATTTTTTATTTGTCTTTGTTCTCGATGGGGGCTGAGATCTGTGAGCAGTCTTCCTATTTTCTGTTTTATTTTGGAATAAAAACTTGGAATACTTGTAGTTATTCTGTGTTGCAGAAATATGTCTTGACATTGCTTGTTGTATTAACTTGTACAGATCTTGAAAAAGTGGAGTATGCTTACTTGAGCCACAAACGCAGCAGTGGTTGCAGTACAGGCACAGCTAAAGCACCCGTTACACTGAATAGCTTGGTTCCTACTTGCAGGGAGCATCTGTAAAGCTGTGAGCCTTGCTGAGCTAGCTTAGGGACCTAGTTAAAGCAGGCTGTTCTGGCAGGCAGCTCAGTTAAACCACTTACTACTATCACAGCAGACTCTTCTTGGTAACCTCCCACTTGCTAGCTCCAGGCCACGCTTTGCCCACGCTTGGCTTGAAGGAGAGTTCCTGCTTCCCTTCCCTCCTGTCTTAGATGTAGAAATGAGGATTCCTTCCTTCACCCTAGCCTGGAGGAGGGAAGGCAGGACAGACACTGCCCTGGATCTCTGACTCCATTTCTGGACAGGGACACAGAAAGCAGGGAGACATCTACAAGAGCAAAGGGCTCTGGTGTGGCCGTGGTACAGGCAGCCCCTTCTAGGCTCTTGGTGGAATCATGCTGGTGAATGAGTGAGAAGTAAATGTTGCCTCTTAATGAGATACTGATGGATTTGTTCCCACAAGTACATCTAGATTTGCTTCTCGACATGTTGTACACATCTATATGCTCAACGAGTTAAAAAAAACAGCAGCAAAGGAAACCATTATTCTGAAGGAACTGGAACAATAATGCTGCACAGAGCTGCCTAATTAACAAGGCTGTGAAGTAACTGGAGTAAATTAGCAGAGACAATTAATTTACCCTACATCAAAATACACGTTGGAATGCTGCAGAGTGAATGCATAATTTTCATCTCTGATTGCTCAAAAGAACTTATGGGACCTGATATTCAGATTATTTTCCCCTGCTCCCTGAAAATCATATGGAGGCTTCCGCTGTTTTCAAATTTTAGTGCAGGATGACTGGAATTTAAGGTTGGTTATTTTTCCAGGGCTTTTGCTTTGTAAGTATAGAGTGTAATCACTGAGTAGCAGTGCACCTGCAACATTAGTTCCTCCTTTCTGAGGCTAAGGCTCTATAACCTGAAGTTGCATGGGAAAGGGATGGTGGTAGTAATTTTTTGACCTCCAGGAATAGGATACTTTTGGTGCAGAATGCAGATAAGGCTTGAAAATCAAATAAAGGGATGTTTAAACTAGGTCAGACTTGTTGCTGCAGACAGAAATGCTCAGATCAACGGTTAGTTTGAACCCTGTCTCAGATGCACCCTCACAACAGCAGCTGAGGCAGTTCAGTAAAAAGCTTGCACTGCATTGGTAACCACAGACGGGATGGTGATTACTAGTTGCTAATTACACTGTAAATTTCAAGTGTTGCACAGAATTAAAGCATCACCTTTCTGACCTCATAAACTAGCTCTCAGCTGCTAGAGGAGGGTACGTTATGATACCTCTGTAGAGTTCCTTGGTGGTGTTTACTCGATTCTTAGTAGAGGATTTAAGAGTGCAAAAGCTTCTCCTGAAAGATTGACAAAGTGCGCCTTAGAAAGGCACTTGACTGCTTGCAGACCAACTTGATCCCTCTCCTGCATCACCTTATTCTTCATTCACAATTTAATAATGGCAAAATCTGCAGCAGCTGCTCTTCACATAATTCCCTGTGTTAAGAAGGTGTCTTGCAGGCCAAGTTCAGGCGTCGTAATGAGAAAACTTAAATCTGAAGTGGGTGTATAAGCCACATAAATACCCACCAGAAGTAAGTGTTGGTCGGCTCTGAGGAAAGCTGTCTTCGGATTAATGGCTTTGGCACTTCTGTGTATTTGCATATGAACGAGTAATTCAAGGTGCCTGCTGTTGTAATGATGGCTGGCTGGTTAAGAGCAAAGCAAAACCCCATCCTTCAGTGGATTAAATGTTTGGTGCTGCAGTGAGTGATGAACTAAGTGCATTTAGCTGCAAGACCTATGCTACTGTCTCCTCTAATGCAAATTTGCCTTTGAAGCTGCTACTATAAATTACATTAGACAGGATTTGTATATTGGTAGACTTGGATCGTTTTCTGAGTGTGAATTTGTTGATGTAAGTAAAATGTTTTGTAATTGGGGACATCCTCTTTGGGCATGCCCTACTTACTATTTAAATGAGGTATGTCTGAGAAAGGAAATTAAAAAAAAAAAAAAAAAGCCTGCTTTTCCTCATCTGAATAGCTCTGCAGAGGATCTGAATGCTGGAGTTACCACTTGCACGTTAATGAGTGGTTAGTACTTAAACTATACCAGTCTCATGTGAAGTCTCGCATGCAATTGGTGTAGGTACCAGGGGCAAGAGAAGATGTTTGCTTTGAATAAGCATTCATTCATTTTCACTTCTTCACTGGTTTAATTAAAAAACCCACAATGCACCAAAAAGTACATCAACTTTATGTTGTTAGGTTTAGTTGCTTTTGAGTAATTCTGTAGTTCAAGCTTCAGAAATGAGTGGTGTTTTTCCTTAAAGTAAAAAAAAAAAAAGGAAAGGCATGACAAGATATTTTCCTCTTTATTATTTGACTTTTACATTCTATTGTATAATAGCGGCTTAGGAAATCTTTTCCATATAAGTTCATTGCTATTCTTCACTAACACTTCTTTAGGAGCTGTAAGTCTGGAATTCCACAATCTTTTATTAAGGCTTTGGGTCCGTCAATGAAAATTACACTTTTGACTTCTTTTCCCTATGATGTATCTACTTTGCAGTAGGGACCAAACCAGTAAAAGTCACAGGAATGTAACTGGGAGAAGGTTTTTGACTTCCAGTAGAAATTGCCTGGTTGAATTTATTCTTAAGGTTGATGTTGTTAAGCAGACTTTTTTTTTTTTTTTCTAGTAAGAAGGATACAGAGAAAAATCAGTATATTGCAATCATTGTTTAATTGAATTGATGTTCTAATTCTTAAAGTATAAAAGGTTTAAATGGAATTTTTAAAGTATAATTATTTAGTCAGCTTTAGTGCTGGAGGGATGAATGTAAGTGGGAATAAGTGCTTCACTCAACTGCAAAACCGAACTCTTGAGCTTGACAGAAGGTTTGACCTTGTTTCTCTTTATTAATCTCACTTTGCCCTCTGAACTTCAAGTGGTTTGGCCAAGAACAGAAACAGAGGAACCATGATGCTGCATGGCAGGACATGTTTCCTGTAGAAAGCAGGGAAATCACACTGGATAGGTATTTGATGTTTTTTGGGGGAAAATCAAGAAGTCCACATGTAATTCTGGGTAGATTGTCCTGAATCAAACCCCTCATTTTGACAAAATGAGCTGAAACTTTGCACAGCGAGTGTGCTGGTTATAACCAGCCTCTGCAGGCTTCGACTCTCACTCATAGGGTGAAGAGTGTCGCAGTTTGAAGTGTTGCTACCTCCTGGCTGCCTATTACTGTCTCTTCACTGGAGATTCCTGTGCTCATCGTTGAACTGGCTAAAGGGAACCCGTGGTTTTATTTGTAATTTTGGTGAATATGAGAAGGGAGCTGCAGGACCTGAGGCACTGTACACCCCCTGTCCTCGTGGACAGGAGGTGGGGCAGTGACCCGCAGCAGAGCTAAGGCAGGGAGCCAGCACTGGAGTCGCCGGCTGCAGGTGCTTGGTGCTGAGAGTTATCAGAGCCCTTGGCTCGATGGGCTGGAGACCAGGTCCCCAAAGTGCAGGATGCCAGCTGCTGTGACTCAGCAATGCCCGGCACCCCAAAAGCTCACCAGGGGGGGCACAGTGATAGAAGCAAATGAGGCATCAGATACCTGAATAATTTTTACATCACACATGCAGAGGCATAGCCACCAGCCAAGAACTGAGCTGACCAAATTATTTCGATTCAATTTAGACACCAGAAATTAAATCAATTTATGCTTTTTTGAAGTTTTTAATGAAACTTTTTTAAAAAACTAAAAATAAATCTGTATTTTGACCACAACCACTTTGTTTCCCTTGAATCAAAATGAGAAGAAGTGTCATACCAGTGTACCAGAAATTTAACTCCTTTTGTGTGACATTTTATTTTCATTGCAAAATATCCCATCCCAGATGGGACTTTGAGATCCACCAGGCCACACTTACCAACAACTTGGCAGCCCTTATTTGTCTGGGAAAACAGACAGACCTGGGATAAAAGGGTGGAAAGAGAGGCTGTGTGTCTGGGAAGCAAAGGGTATGCGGTAGCCTTTCCAGGGAAAGCCTGCTTGAGAATGTGGAATGATTCCTGGGCAACTCATTCAGCTGTACCTAAGTCATTGTTGCAGGTGAAGAAAGATTGAGAGAAATAAAAATAGCAGTATCTTATTGAATATTTCAGATGGAGCAGCTCACAGAAAGCTTTCTGAAAGTCTCTTTTCACATAAACAGCTGAAGCCAAAAATAGATCTCGGCTTCAATAATCTAAAAGAGATAAAACTGGATAGTTACTTTTGGGTTTGAATCTTTGTGATGGCATCCCCAGGAGGAAGAAGCTTAGTATCACATCAGGATTTGCCAAGTATTTTTCAAGATGTTTAATGTTTGAGAGGAAGGGAAAGGTAAGACAAAATCCCTCAGTGAGAGCTTCCATCACTTCCTTTGTTTGCATTCTGATGACATCTGATTACTTAACGTATAAAGATATTCAAGTGGCTGGCTGCAAGTACTTCACCAAGCCCTTTTGTGCCATAACTGCGTAAACAGTTCAGCAATAAATACTGAGCGGAGCTTTTAGGAGCTGTGAGATTCTGCTCCTGCATCTGTTGGTGGATGTCTCAGCCAAGCTGAGATTTGTCTTGCTGAAGTGCAGATTTTCCTTCCTTGTGCTAATGAACCTGGAAACTGAATGACAGGTGATTTGCGGGAAGACTGAGGTATTTTACTTTGAGGCATAACTGAGCTGCTTCAGCAGGTCAGAATTTCAGAAAGCAATCCGGGCAGTTAATGCTAACGACAGCTTAGCTGTCTCTTCCACAAGTTCATTGAGTCTTCTCATTCAAGCATTCATTCAGAGGCTCTGCCTAAATTGGGACACCTGATTAGTTGCTGGTTTCCTTCCAAATGTACCTTCCTCTTCTGATGCTAGCGCCTGTAGATGATGAGACGCCAGTTACTTCCATTAGCACTGACTCCATTTCTAATGTTCCTAGGCATCCAAATTGGGCAACTTTTCTTTTTCTAAAAGATGCTGGAGATTTAATGTTCAATTTTATTGGGAGCATTTCCTTTGTGGCCTCATGGCCAAGATTTGGTCCTTTCTTTTTGCTAGCTCCGTTGTTGCAGTGAGTGACCCCGGGTCACAAATTACCCTCAATGAGTCTTTAAATTGTGATGTGTCAGTGTATAAACAGGTACTTCCATTACAGGTCTCCAGTGTACCATCACCTGCTTTTTCTTGATTGTGCCTGAGCAAACGTTCTTGCCCTAAAGGGGTCAGCACTAAAAATAAACACTTCATATGGTGGATTACTGCAATTCAACAGGTAATTTGAAGGAAGAAAATGAAAAAGAACAAAAGAAACTGTATTGCTATCCTTGACAATTACAGTGGCAAATGAAAATCGCAGATTGTTCCTCACTTGAAATATTGCATCATGAACCAAAAATACGTCAAAAAGACATACAAATATACTTCTGCAACACTTCTAAATGCTTCTGTAGCTCTATACTAGGATTCAGGAGTTCTGGGGTAAAATGTAATGGAAAATGTCTATCATGAGGGTGATTAAAACCCTTATTGATCTTAGATCTGGTGGTTGTGTTGTTTTGGTGTGGTGGTGTTTTGTTTTTGTTGGGGTAGTGTGTTTTTTGTTTGTGGTTTTTGTGGACTGAAAAAAAGAAAAACCACAAAAAATAACCCCAACCCTGAAAAAAACCCTCACACCAAAAAAAACCAACCCAACCAACCATAGGAAGAAATCCTACAAAATGGAAATTAATGTCGACATAAGACAATGTGGGATTCTGAGTTGAAACCTGCCATAGTGGTGTGCTCCCATTCCCTCTCCTGGGAAGTCAGGAGATCTGTACTGCATCATTTGCAGATTCTGCGTGTTTCTTAGACCATCTAAGGGTATGTCACGCATGACAAAACTTTTGGACATACTTCACAGACTGCCTTGTTTTGTTGTCATCTTTGTTTGATAGAATAGGCACAACAATAGCTACTTAACAGTTACAGTTCAATAGCTGTTAGGGCTCATCTCTTTCCCTTGGGCTTCAATCATACAGTTAGGGTGAATAAAAAAATCAACAATCCTCTGAGTTAATTGGATACTGCCCATATTCTATGTTAAACCATGGTTAGAGCAAAGAAGTCTTGAACAACCAGTGGCCTGAATGATTGTCTGGACAAGTCTTTCTGACTTCCCCGCTGCCCCCCTCTTCCCCCCCTCCCCCAGCAGGGCTGAAAAAAAAAATAAGGGTGTCTTTTCTAGAAGAGAACAGCAGAAGCTATATATGAATTAGTCATATAAAGCAGAAGTTTAAAACTGTCAAAGAAATACTAGTCACTCAGCTCTAATTAAAGGTGATAAATCCTGATGAAATGGAGGGGAAAAGATGGAGAGAAAAAGATCACTCAACGTTCTTGTTAGGCAGCAGTTTCTGAAAAGAATTTGCTACAGCTGCAGTTCAGCAAAGCACTTGTTTGTATGTCCTTTTCATCTTCAATAACAAACCCTCCCCTTATGTATACACCTATGGGCTCCTGCATGCTTAACAGCTCTGCTAAATCAAAGCCTGTGTTACGGGGTCTTTCAAAGTGATGTTTAGAGACTGACGTGTTATGTTTATTTGGATGGCAAAACATGAAGCAGTATGATTTATCAGCCTTTTGTAAAATCTAGAGCTCTTCTAGAAGCGATCTTTGTTTTAAGATATTTCTGTATACACTAATCTGAAGGATTATTCTGTTCAAGTATTCTATCTTCCTTTTCTTTTTTTCTTTTTTTTTTTTCCCCTTTCAGTGTGTTCGCCTCCCTGCCCCATTGCACCATTTGTAGTGTTTGGAGTGAATGGTTACCCCATTGCTTAACACAGCTGTAGTCTGCCAGCTACAGAAAGAATTGCAGCACAGGATTTGTGCTACTTCACAAAGAAACAGGAAGGAACAGCCCTTTTTCTCCTTGCTCATCAGCAGCTAAGTAAATGTGGTTCTGAGGGAAAAACGTTTGCATACTATAGGGTTTTTTTCTTCTCTGGTTGAGGAGCTCATACATTAACAAAGCTGATTTTAAATTCTCAGCCATCACCTAGAGTCCTTGCCACTTTACACAAAATGACCTGTGCAAACAGGTTATTGAGTGATGAGGCAGAATCTGAAGTGCACAAGGGAAATGCCCTCTGCTACTTACTTACATCAGTCTGCCTGCGCACAGACATGCGGATCCATTCTGGTAAATGCTACTATGCAGTGATACCAAATGGGGCTCTCTTCCCTGAAGTGTTGTGGTAGCTCCCCCCCCCCCCCCTATATTTACAGATAAAATATTCAAATTTACATTAGCTTAAAAACTAAATTTAGAAATTCTTTAGGATCATTTTCTGTTTAAATATTACATGCAGATTGCCAAATACCATAATATTAAGATTCTAACAGCTGCCTTGGATAGCATTGGCCATACGGTGTTATTTATGTTTGTGCTTCCTACCAGGAGCAGATGGAGTCTCCTTCTAGCAGCTTTGCTGCTTCTTTATGTGGGAGGCCCAGGGAGTAACTGTTGGTAACTAGTCGTCTGCCCCACGTCCTGTTCAGTCCTTCTATCTCTCGTCCATGAGCACAGGTGAAATGCAGGCTCTGTTGAAGTCTTGTTAGTGAGGACTCTGTCTGTGACATGCAGCCCCTCCAGCTCACTGTTGCTGGAGGCACAGAGATGGCTTGGAGCTTGCAGGGAGCTGGGTGGTGGGTGGGTGAGGACTAGAGGTGGCCAAGGCTCAGTTCAGATACGGCTTTGTGTAAGGTGGTGCACAACATCTTCTCTGAAACAAGCCTGGGTATTGCCAGGCTGGGTACCTCTGCACAGAGCCTGAGGAAAGCTGCTGTGGCATCCCACTTCATGCTCCGTGTTACCTGTGTAAGCACTTCCCCATCCTCCTGGGTAGCTTTCAGGGCGGCAGGGAGTGCGGGGCTACCATGGCAACACTGCCAGGAGAAGCAGAGCTGTCTGTTTTAAGTGATTTGGGTTGAATGAAACAAGCGTAACAACTTTCTGGGAGATTGCTGTAGTTGTCCCCTGGTGAAGCTTTTGCTCTGGGAGGCTGTTTTCCCATTTAAAGGATGCTGTATTCAAGGTTCTGCAAGTGGTTCCCCCATTTCCCAGGGTTCTTTATCTCTGTGTAACACCAGTGAGGCAAGGCTAACTTGTTCTTGGTACGTGTTTGAAGACACGATGGGTATAGCACAAAATACATGCAGTGGTCAAATAACGTTATTTTTCAAAAAAGTAAGTAATTTCTTGAGCTGATAACCAGTTTGGAAGTAGCCTGTGTACAGGACACTACTTAACTGACAATGTAACAAAAGAAAACGGCTTTATTTTTCTTTCCCAACAGCCTACCATAAATCAGTTTAAGACAGGAAGTTAAAATGTATCAGGAGACATACATCCTTTTTTTTTTTTTTCCCCCTCTTCCCCCCCCTCCCCCCGCAAATCAAAGCCCCACCTTAACACAGTGGGATAATGCATTCCCGCTGTAAAGCTCTTGGTATTTTATTTTTTTATGATATTCAGCATCCATGAAGGAAAGCTGCTCCCTGGAACCCGACAGCGACTAGTTACATGAGAAATCGTATTGTTCCCTTGTTCATGATTATTTATTGATTAAAATACAATGTACTGAATAGCAAATAACCTCTTGGGTGGCTTGAATGCCACATCGTTCTTTCATAGCCTTAAAATATAGCAATAAATCTGAAACACAATGTTCTGAATATATCTGCCTATTCACACCTTCCATTTATAAATTTAAAGCAGTTGTTTCTGGTAATGGTAGACTATATTTGTAGTGTAAAACCTTTGTAGCTAAAAGTAATCAGGACACTTAGACTGCATTTTAATTAAATTTTATCCTAATTGGGAAACACTTGCAGCAACAGCTTGAAAACATACAAGCAAAGCTTTTGTAATGTTCTCATTATCTACTCTTGTCTCAAATAAAGGAGTTTTTGTATATTGTTATCCAGGATTTATGTGAACCACAGTCACTTTCAGTCTCTCAGTACACTTGCAATGCTTCAATTCAGATGATCCTAATTAATTAAATATTTTTAAGATTCACTTTGAGCCTATTAGAAACAAAATATATGTCGCCACCCTAGTGGATTATTTTAAAGCTTAAATGACCTACATCCATTGGGCACACTTTAGGACTAACAAATACTTTTTTCTAGGGTTCAGTACATGTGACCTGAATGATTATAGAGGACCAAGAGTGGTAGAACAGGCTGTGTGTGTGTTATGGTTTTATGACCATTTGTGGTTTAGGAATTTATTGCAACTGTTTTTAACCTCATTTAAAGTGCATGTGAAAAAATGTTGATTAACTAATGGTTTAGCAGATCACAACTGCATCATTTTTTAGTAATGATCTGCATTAATGAATGGATGATAAACACATTTGTGGTGTTTGCCCTGAAGCATTAATAGTGAAGATGATAAATCTGTACAACAAATGCATATTTTTCATAGTTCAAGTGGATTTGCTTACAAAACAATGCTACTGTGAATATCCCCCCCCACCCCAATAAGCAAGTTGTAAATTTATTTGGATATTACAATTCACCTACCCTGGATTTTCATTCTGTTCTAGCAACCTTAAAAAGAATGTGAGGTGCCTTGGGGAGGGCTATCCCTCACCATGTCCAGCAGTGCCACTCGCACAGGCTGGGGATGTTTTTGAAAATGCTGATGTAATTTCTCAATCAGATCCAGGCTCCTTGATGAGGATTTGTCCCCAGAGTGGCCCACAGTGGAATAACAGGTGTAGATATTTTTCAGCTTTGGGCAAACTGGATCCTTTTATAGGAGACAGTAATAACTACATATGTTGACTAAAACAAACCACCCCACAGCAGCTAAAAAGAAAATCATAGCAGCTCTTTTAATTTATAATAGTTGGTTTTAGTCCTATTTTATAAACCTGGAGTCATAATACCAGTATTAAATCCACTTGCCAATGTGGAAATTTTGTTATTGCTATCTGTATTCCTTAAAATGTGCTACAAGGCATATTTTTCAATTGTCTTACTTACCCTGGAACTAGAAATGTCTTTACCTTGTTTCCAATCTGCAAAAGTTCTGTGAAGAGAAGAAAGCTCAAATATATATATTTTTAAAAACTTTATAAATAACAACATAATACACAGTAAATTATTGATATTGAAAAATGAAATATCAAATAATTGCTTATAAATATTTCAAAGATTTATTCATAATATTTTTATTTTCTCAAGAAAGAAAAAAACGTTTGTTTTAAATCTTGCCAGGAGTAATAGAACAAAGGCAAACAAGAGAACAATAGTGATGTTCACTGCAGAATGAAAGCAGTTATAGAGACCCCATGATAGAATAACTTCACCAAAAGGCACTGTGTTGAGATAGAGATGCAGTACAAGAGAAATATAGTCCTCATATTTCACAAGAGCCAGGTGCAGAAATAAAAATAACGTTATTTATGTCTTTGGCCTTGATTATCTTGTTCATTGTGTAGAAACCCACAAAAGTTAATCATGTGAAAATTGCTCAGTTCTAGTCTTTCCTAAGGATTTTTTTCCCCAGTGTACATTCAAGACTCTTCTTGACTAAAAAGTACTTGTTGTTTATGAAAATTCTTCTGAAATTTTCATCTGCGCTGCTTTGTTGCCTTGACTTTAAATAATAAATTTACCACTTCTTCCTTCCTTCCTTGAACTATGCAAAAGAATTCAGGATTAATTACTCCCCACTTTTAATTATCTAAATCAGATTGAATCTATAACCAGGTAAGGAAACAGCTTTCTCTCTCTCTCTCTCTCTTTTTTTTTTTTTTTTTTAAGCCCTTCATCTTGAGGTTGATCTAGGCTGTCAAGGAAGCTCATTATAATCTTACTCACAGCTTTACTAAGCAAATTCCCATAGCAAAGAATTGAATTGCAAGGGAAACCTGTGTTACAGCATCTTTTATTAGTACTTCATCAAAAGTATCCAAAGATTGAAAAGCTAAACCACTCCTCCATTTAGCACTCATCCTTCCAGGCCTCAGGCATCTATCATAGTTACATCCTGCTCTGAGACAGTTGAAGCCATTGTGAGATGCTAGAGATTGGCCAGTAATTGTGTTTTTCAACAAGGGCGGTTAATGCGTACTGTTAAATTATTTTAGGATTCAATTGCTTAGGGTTGTTCTTGATGCAGAGTATGATCTAACACAGTGTATGTTGCCACCATACACAGCTACAGGGTTATTCTTGAATATGTTCTGTAAGTGCCTGTAATCTAGGTGACATCACAAAGCAATCTTTAGCAATCAAGCAATGGTATCCAGTGTAAGAAGTCCTTAAATCTTTTAAATCCAGTTGAAGCAGTAAAAAGATTGTGTTTTAACCAGTGTCTAGTACAAAGACATTGAGGCAGACCAGTATGTGCTGCCTTTGGAAGGAAAGGTAATTGACAAGGTGGTAAATCAGTAAGGTGGGTTTGGGGATGTCTATGACCATGCTCACAGAAAAGGAAACCTGAAAAGCCAGAGATACCTAACATTTCTTTGGCAGAAAACAGGTATTGCTTCAAGCTGTTGCAACAGATAATTTATTTGCATGTGTGCAAATCAAGGGTGTTAGGTTATCGCCTTAAAAAATGAGGAATTTGAAAAAGAAAGCCTGTGTCTTGTATCCCACTCCCTCTTCCATTTGACTTGAGTAAATCTGCCTTGCACCTTTCTTCTTACTAGCTTCACAGTACAAAGAAGCAATGCAGCTTTCTAGATGGTTAGACTCCCTATGAACATCTAGCTTTGCCAGATGTGAACATGAGCATCCTCATAGATCCCTATTCACTGCTGATCCCTATTGCTCTTGCACTGTGGTCACCCAGGGTAAGCTTCAACTATTTAACGAGTGACCATGAATGTCAGCAGGACCAGGACCCACAGTGACAAGGATCCATTTTCTTGACTGTCTTGATGGTCAAGATGGAAGGGGAACTAGAAATAGAAGTGACTTGATCAAGATCACATAGCTACTGCTGGCAGAGCCAGGAACTCAGCCCATCTCTGTTGATTCCCACTTCAGTGTGTTTATACTCTAAGATATTCAGTCCTTTTTAGGTGTCATGGGAATCTCTGGGAATGCAGCTGAAGGCTATCAAGAACAGGGGTGTACAAAAGCTAAGAAAAACAGCCCTCAGAAATCACCCTCAAGTCCTGGGGGACATATGGGCTGTAAAAGCAAGCTGTCTCCATAGATTATGTTATTAGATCCCTTTGAAACTCTTTGAGCGTGCAGCTGTATTTTATTGTTATTTTACACAATTACTTTTTAGTCAAATTATTAATTTCATCCAGGCTGTTACAGTATATAAAATGTCCTCTTTTCCTCGTAGCGGCTCTCTTAATGGAAGAAATAAAAATGCAATTTGTTATGTGTGATACTTGCCTAAACATTTCCTCCACGCTAATTTCACTATGTGGAAATGTTATCAAGAAAATGAGGTATGCTCTGCCCGTGTTAATCCTGTGTAAATCTGGAGAAGCTCCATTTGGGTTCATTGCAGGTTTAAACCACAGTAGCTGATAGCAGGATGAGTCCCATGGCTCCATTTTTGTAATGATATTCTAAACTTATCATGTAGATTCACAGCTTTATGTGCTATAAGTAGGCATTTGTATGCAATGATGCTGTACTGCCTTGACTTTTCTGGACTGAAAAAATAGGAAGTTATTTATCCAAAAATACCTGACAGAGGACAGTAAAAATTTATATTGTGTAAATTCAAAGAACTCATTGTTATTTTGGTCAATTAGTGTTACTGGGGAAACAACCTTTTTAAGTGTTTAAAGGACCTGAGTGCCCTCATGTTAGAGACCATATAGGTAAGCAAATAGTACTTTAGCTCATTAATGTCATAACACTATACGCTAATTATTTATTTATTGCCTGTAACTATTGTGCCAGTTGTGTGGGAAATCAGCGGAAAATAAGTTTCAGTGACTATTCTGTGGTCTGATCGTGACAGTGTGAATCTCACTGATATCATACTCTGAAGATTATGTGTGCATTGCTTTTTCGAAAATATCCCATTAGAGACAGTAGGCAGTGAGATGAAACCATCTGCTGCGTGTATATGTGTGTGTATACACACGGACATGTATATTTATAAAAATAAAATCTCCTTTGACCTTTCAGAAGTTTAGCTTAATTCAGTAGAAATATTTCCAGTGAAATGAGATTTTTGGTCTTGGACTGTTTTAGTGAGTATTCTGGATGACTAACTGCATCTCCAGGTCTGTGGTGAGCTTTCATTGGGATAAGGTTTCAAATCCCACCTCTGATGAAGATAAGTGTGCAAGAGAAGTGACGCCATGGGGAAATAGCAATGCTTTGTTCCTTTTATTTATTTTTTAAAAAATATAAATCAATATATTGATTAAAGTATTATTTTATAAATATTATTTAGAAGTAAAAAAGTGTGACTTATTTTTATTTTCTCTTTTTTTACTTTCCCCACATTGTCTTACTCTCTTTCCCTGATCTGGTTTGGTGTGTGTCAACACGTGCACTGTCCATCAGCACCAGATTTCTAAAATGAATTAGCAAGTGTTTTCTCATGATACTGGTTTTGTCTGGGTTAAGATCTGTCTTGGCCTTCTCGGCTGTCTGGGGGAGCTGCTGCTTAGCTCTTCTCCACCCCCACCCCCCCGCAGGATAACTTCAGAAACCTGCGTTTTGTCCCACAGGTTTGTGACGCAACCAGACCAGCAGATCAGCTGGCTTTCCATGTTCTGTTTTTCCTAAACCTCCGTTAAACAGCACACAGAGGATAAAACACGACATCTAATTTTCTTTGGAAGGAATCACCTCATTGCTGAACTTGTTTATTCAAGTCTGGCTTCATGTGACTGTAAAGGCTGCCTTTTTTTTTTTTTTTTTTTTTTTTTTAAGAAAAAAGCAACTTTTGTTTCACTATCACAGAAAAGACATGGTGCATTTGCCAGAAAGCCCTTCAAAGGCTTTGATTTAAATAAGCTGTTAATACTGCATCAGAAACACTTACTGAAGTCTGAAGTGATTTTTGCTGCCTCCTTCTGTGTTCCAGTCTCAGCTTGCTTACTTTGCCTTTCCCTGGTGATAGTTGCTTTTTTTTGTTTGTTACTAATTTTTTTCCCTTCATTTGAAAATGCTGAGCAGAGTTAAATGAAAACCCAGACGCTTCTCTTTCCTGGTCCTTAGGACTGTTCTCAGTGCAGGTGGGCTGATGTTTAACAGAGAACACTTACCTCCTCCTCTTTCTGTCCTCCCTCACTTAAGGGCAAGAACTAAGATTTAGTGTAGCGGTGTGATACCACGCCTAGGAGAAAATGCCCTGGCTCAAATGTGTTTTGAAAAGCTGAATACATGTGAAAGTGCATTCCAATTATCTGATTCCCTCTTGATGCTAATGAACTAAGAGAAGCTTTATCCTGACAGTGCTTGACTGCCTGCTGCTCTTTCCAAATTGTAGCTCTGTCCTACCTTACACAGCTGCCCTCAGGCTGTCTGTGAAAGTTCACAGACTGTAATTGTTTGGGTCATGTATTAGCCTTTGGTTTACAAAAGAGGCTAAGTAATCTGAAAAATTCCATGGCATGCCTGCTGACTTTAATAATCTATTAAGGATTTCAGGTAGTCTGTGCTTTACCTTAATTTTTCTGTGCTGATAAGAAGAAAAAGTCAATACCATCATGAATTTGCAAAGGAAATTGGATTGAATAATGTGTTGGTGAGGCAGAAGTCAGGAATGTTGGCAGAGGGAAAAATAACACCTAATTTTTTTTGAGGCAGTATGACTGAGTAACTAGCAAGATGCTCTGGGTTCAGGAAGCCTGGCTGTGTTTCCCTGGATATGCCCTACAGTACCAGCTGTCCAGACGTCTGAAGGCTGAGCTGTAAGCATCTTTCATTAGTCACTGCAAACCCTGGAGCCATTGGACATTTATCTTGACGTCTCTGAATTATGATTTGTTCTCTGTTTATAAAGAATGGTTTCACACTTCTGTTAAAATATACTAACAACAATGGATTGAAAACATCCTAACATATGATTACTAGCTTCTTTCATTTTAAGGTAAGTAAAGTGTTATCCTACAGAAGAGCTTCAAGTCAAATTGATTTAACTTTCCTGCATCTGGCCTTGCAGAAATACAGGATATAAATAGCTGTAGCAGAAATGTGCCATTGGGGAGTCACGGCTTGATGGCAGATATTTCTTGAGAGTCTTTGTTCATTCAAGAGCTCCTCTATTCAGCAGCCTGTTGGCAAGTTGCTTTCTTCCAGCTCTGTGTTTGATTTCCACAGCAGGAGTCTTGTTTGTGATGCCCTCATTGGCTAGGAGGAGGGAGCTGTTGGGACAACGCAGCTCCAATGTGGGAAGCAGACATCTCATGCTGATGATATAATCATTTTAATATTTTAAAGTAGTACTGGTTTTGTGGTTTATCCCCTTCTAGTCGCTTAGCACCACACAGCCGCTCGCTTGCTCGCTCGCTTGCTCGCTCCCCTGCAGTGGAATGAGGGAGAAAATTGGAAGCGTAAAAGTGAGAAAACTCATGGGTTAAGATAAAGACAGCTTAATAGGCAAAGCAAAAGCCGCACACATAAGCAAAACAAAACAAGGAATTCATTCACTGCTTCCCATGGGCAGGCAGGTGTTTAGTCATCACCAGGAAAGCTGGGCTCCAGCCCATGTGACGGTGACTTGGGAAGACAAACACCACAATGCCGAATGTTCTCTCCTCCTTCTTCTTCCCCCGGCTTACATATACTCAGCATGACACCACATGGTATGGAATACCTCTTGGGCTGGTTCAGGTCAGCTGCCCTGGCTGTGCCCCCTCCCAGTTTCCCATGCCCCCCAGCCCTCTGGCTGGCAGGACCGGAGAAAATGAAAGGTCTTTGACTTAGTCTAAACATTACCCAGCAACAACTGAAAGCATCAGTATATTATCAACATTATTCTCACACCAAATCCAAAACACAGCACTATACTAGCTGCTAAGAAGATAATTAACTACCTCAGCTGAAACCAGGACAACCGGCCACACGTTCACAACTGGAAATTTTCCATCCCAAGGAAAACAGCCAGTGTGTCAGAAGCTTCCAAACAGAACTCTCCTGCTAGAATTTAGGTTAATGAGTTTTTTTTACTGGGAACATATCACAGATAAACACCTATGGTGAACACGTGTTGAGAGATCAAAAAGCATCTTCTCTGGGTTTTTCAGTGCTTGAGCTTTTGCCAGCACCAGCTGTAGTGAGCAACCAAAGAATTGTTATGTAGTTGTACTGGATTTTTTTCGATTTCTGCTTAACAAGTTAATTTACAATTAAGAGAACGTCCAAGGGGATTCACCTCTGCTGTATAAATATTAATTATTACTAATGTTTTTGCAGTGGCTAGATTCTACTGTCTCCTAATTCAGATACTTTCTTTCACTGTCTCACAATCTCCTCTCCCCTCTTCAGTCTCCACATTCTGAGTCTTGTACAATACTCTTAAAACAGATTTCTGCAGTTGCAAGCTGTTTTAATGTTAATTACTGGTGGGAGGGGGAAGACCGTGTGATTGTCATGGACCAAAATCTCACTGCATGAAAGTAAGTTGGATTTTGATATCCAACGGTACTAGCATATACTGTGTGTTCTTACAATGAAAGTTTTATCAATTAAAAAGCTTTATACTCTTTATCTGGAAAAGTAAACACTGAATCTTCCCTTCCTCTTTCCTTCTGTTTGTTCTAAGATGTTCCCTGCAGAAAGGTTTGGACCAACCTGAGCTTCACAAGAATGGAGAAAATTCATCCAGCAGATCTGGTTTGCCCCCAGATGTGGGGACATAGTTTTCAAAATAACTCAATTGGATGAATGCCCTTGGGAAATATAGTTCTTGGGCCTGCAGCTAGCCTAAGATCAACTGTAGCTGGATAGGTAAACATACAGCTCCAGACATGGCTCAAAAGATTATAAAATGCTTTTTAAATCCAAAATTTGTTATGAAATAACCAGAAGCAGCATCAGTCATCGCAACAAATTCTAGACAACTGTGCTCTGAAAATTTAATCTTGCTTATTAAAATGATAAATCTGGAGGAACGTGGAACTTGTCATATTGGAGTAGACAGATTTCTCTATTTCGTTTAGTATCTTGCATCAAAGCATATCATCAGATACTATAAACCTGTTGTGCCTGGCCTCATCTTGCCAAACAAGTTCATTGAATACACTGAAGTGTGAAGTGTCTCAAATGCCGTTGGTGCCCTCTCTGTCTTTGAGAGGGCTGAAGATCCCTGCTTTATAGCCATCATTATACTGACTGCCTCTAGACGTTCATCTTGCTGAAATCCTCAAGCAACACTTGCCTCTGTAGCTTCCACCCCTTGAGTCCTGCCCACTAAACATATGTACCCGCCAGAGAAGACGGGATGTGTGTGTCTTGGCTCGCTGGGGCGTGTGGTATTCCCTGCGCTTTGGAAGGGACACCGCAGAGTCAGGCACGCAATCCGTGCAGCATACAAGGCTGGTCTGGGACACTGACCCAACCTTTCTTACAGGATCCAGCATGACAACAGTTCCCACCGTGGATCTTTTGTATAACTGGCAGATTAAAAACTCCTAAAGGTGAATATTAATGCCACTTACAGCCTTGTACTCTCCTAGAGTTAACTCAAGGTGCTGTCAGCATATGATGGTTACACCCAGCTGTGAAGACTATCTAAAATGAAGTGGCATTCCCACAGATTTATAACAAATGACTCCTTTCTTCCCTCATGCAATCACAGACTGTTGCTTCTAAGCTTTTCCTTATTCCTTTCCTTTTTTAGGGCTGGACACTTCTGTTTCATCATAGCCCTAGTTACTGCTGTGTGATGTGCTTGTTGCTGCTGGTGGCCGGTGCCACAGCCCTTGCAAGCTTTGTCCTGTTTGGTGCTACAATCCAATACCGCTACTTGCTACTCCAAGGTTGTGGCCCAAAGTTTTGGGTCTTAAATGGTGCCGAGGAGCACCAATGGCCAAGCAGAATCTGTTAGGAGAGAACAGAAAACAGAAGGGTGGCAGGGAGAAAGGAGTCATCTCAATGGCTGTGCAAGTGAAAACACTGTGAGCTTTGGGTTGAGGTTGGACTTGGTGGTTCTTCTTGGTGACCTGATTTTTTTTTTTCTTTGTTCTGTAGTATTTATAAAACATTAGCTATGATTGAGAGGCAGTGTGCCTAGTCCTGAGAAGCGCTGGATGCAATCCACAAACCCCTGAGAGGCTCTGTTCAGACAAGACTTCCCCTGAGAGGAGAGGAAATTGTGCTTCTTGCAATCGCTTTTGCTTGCCATTTGCACCAGAAACAGGGCTCTGTTACAATCAAATGAAGAAACATTTCTGGGAAAGTATTTAGGGTTACTTGATATGCATACTTTTGATATGCTTATGTCACTGAGGGGGTGGGGGGATGAATGGAGCCATGGATTTTTCTGTTAGGATGTGTTTGCCTTCCAACTGTTTTATTTCCAGTAGTTAATTCTTCAGTATTGTTTAGGATAATGTGAAGCAGATAAGCTCATACATAGTGTAAGAAAATGAAAGTAATCCCAAAATATCTGCCAGAGGCATTTAATCCTAATTAAAACTGAAGGAGGAAAGAGAAGGAATTAAATACACTTTATAGCCTTGACTTATTCCTCATCAATCAAGACTTTTCCATTCCAGAATGCCCCTGCTTAGTTTCTAATCAGCCTTTCAGCCTTCACCATGAGTGACAGGGCAAGGAGGAGAACGTCTGCCAGTGTCTTGGGAGAATTTACTCAAGGTTCTTCTGAGCTGTGAAAGGGATTTGTCATTGTCAATATCAGCGACGTGGCTGATCAGCACCTTGGTCAGTCTTGTCATCAGGAAGGAAATAGTGTACACAGATGTGACAGAGACAGACACAGAAATTACTTCACAGATAAATCGTACTCATTCTAGCACCTGTGTCTATGTGTATTCTACCTGTTGTTCCCCTAATTCGCGGGGAACTGAAAATAAGAAGCACCATTCAATTTACTCTTTAATTTACTTCACTGAGCACTCGGGAGATAAACCTGTGAGGGGGAGCATGCTGGCCTGGAGAAAAGGAATGCAATGCTCATTCCCAAGCTATCCTCTTGTACTCACTGCAAAATTTTGTCACTTAATTTCAGGAGACCCAGAAGAAACTGTGATAAGTGAGCCTCTTGTGTTAAGAGGCTTGGGATCTGCAAAGCATCCAGAATTCCAGGGGCTTATCTGAGCTTATCAATGGTAGCTGACACTCTCTTTGATCTGCCAATAGAGCCAGGAATTGCTTTGAAACAGGTGTCTGCGTAAGGTTTTCCATTGCATTATGGCTCTGGTCAGCTTCAGGCTTTCACTGTGCTTCCAGTTGGATCTAAAAATACTTTTAGCTGATGTGTGCTATAAAAAAACTCCCTTATAGGTGAAGTGGTACTGTCTTCCCTAATTGCAAGATTCAGTTATTTATAATTTCAAAAGTCGAGAGAGACTTCTACGATAAGAAAGTTCACCAATATTCTGACACAAGCAGGAGATTTTCCCTCCAGATCATAGATGACTGCAGAAAGTGTTTTCTGTACAAAAGAGATGTCTTTATCTGAAGCCTGAGGAGCCTCAGCCCCTCTATTATCCCTTTCTTTTGCTTGTTGGAGCAAAAGAGCTGCTGCATGTTAGAGGATCACAGTCAGCCTGTACAGCAAATCCCTCCCAGTCTGTTGCTACAGCCTAAAGGGTATGGCTATAGCAAATGTGCAGACAGGGTCCGTCTTGGCTTCAGTGGAAGCTGAATCAACCACTAGCTGGCTCCAAAATGGTTGAAGTTTAAGTTTATTAAAGGGATGGCATAAGAGGATAGACAGAATATAAATAGATGCTCTTAATTTGATGAATTAATGTTTCTGTCCTCCCCTCATGTTCTTTGAGTCCCAAAATTGGGGAAAGAAGGTATCAGTTGCATACTATCCTCTTCATATACTCATCTTTCTGTGTTTAGGTACTGCTTCTTTGGGTACTGTGCTTGGTATACGGAAGAGCTTAACACACTGTAACACCTCCTGCCTTGTCAGCATGGAGAATATTCAAGGAATAGGATTTAAGTTGGATATCTAGATTAGAAAATTTTAATAAAAATCAGGCTATCAAAAAATCAAATGTGTTTGTATTTCTTTTATTGTTGATTTCAATCACGAACCAGCTGTACCCTTTACTACATCACAGGATCTTCAAATGTTCTTAAGTCTTTTGGAAAAATAGCAACAAAAGCTGTTCTGAAGTTCTTGACTTTAATTCCATTGGCATATCCATCATAAGAGGCTATTAAGGAAATTAAGCAGTGATAGAGTGAGAACTAAATTTGTATGAGGCACTAGAAAAATTCTTATGTGCAAAATTGTTTGAATAGATGGCTAGTTTCCAGCATGACTGAAGCTCTGTAGCTGGTATCTAAAGCCCCAACATAATTACTAGAGTTGCCAGCGGGTGGGGAGAGGGAGGAATTTTTTTATTACTATTTGATATTTTGTTTTTAAAGAAGGATTTTCCAGTTTGTCAGACTTCAAATATTAATTGGAGGCAATTTGATCTGATGCTGATCTAATGGAATCTAGTTTTCCACTGTGTTTGCCTTCCCAGGACTGCATCAGTCCAGGCTTCTAGGTTTTATGACTCCAAGACAATTTGGAAGGTGGGTTTCTCACAGATGCAGTTTCTGTTCCCTTCCAAAAGGGAAACAAACGATGACACTTGGAGGAGGAAATTTCAAACAATCTTACACTTAAGAAAGATAATGCCAGCCACTTTATGTTTGAGACTTTTATAGAGCACTTTCAACTAAGCATGTATTTAGATCAAATTGAAAGTGCAAAGTGGGGGAGGAAATTTGAATGAAACCCGCTTCCAAACTGTTATTGATGATTTCAAAAAAAGGGACACCAGGCACAGGAATAAGCTGAGGCTTAGCCATGAAGAATTGCAGAGAAAGAATGAAGCGGAATGTGGAAATGACTAATGCTTTCTGAAATTTTGAATTTTGGCCAACTTTTGTTGAAAACCACACAATGATAAACCTCCCTCTCAAGGGTATTTCCTTTTTCCCACTTTTTAATTTTTTTTGCTTGTTTGTTTTTGTCCTGTTTTGCCAACCAGATCTCTACAGCTATGTGAAAAGACAGTTTATAACAAGTGAAAGTAAGTCCTGAAAAAGAGTTTTGCTGGAAAAATAACTAGAACTGCTTTCACGTATTGCTGGATTCTAAATTGCTTGTAACTTGGGGAAGGATACACAGAGAAATTCCTGATCAGTAAGCCCAAACCATTGCTGTTAACCATCAGAATTTATTGCCGAAGAGAATTCATGTTAATAGACTCCCAGTGCAGAGCTCCTACTGCTATATCTGGCTCCTGCTCAGAGGGGAGAAAATATCTAGGCAACAAAATATTTTGCAGTGCTAGGCTCAAACTTAAAAACAACAACCCAACACCAAGTAGCCTGAAGGCCGAAACTAATTGTGAGAAATCTTATCTCATAACCACTTGTCTTATGAAAGACAAGAGCTATGCAAAATAAGGTCAAATACAGCACGTTTTCTGCTGTCCATAGCTGTGAAGTCCTGGGGATGACTCAATAGAAATAGAATTTCTTTATATAAAGTAGCATCATGGCTGTATGGATCAGGAGAAGATGCTTTCTCTCTTCCTTATTGAAGAACAAATTACTTTTTTTCTTTAATTTTTTTTTACCCTTTGACATTACTTACTCCCCACACCCCCGCCACCCATTCTACCCCTCTAGGATAAAGGCAGTTTTCATGAATGGAAAACACAGGCGATTCCACAGATTCCAATCTATGTATTGGGAAATACAAGCAATAGTGAATAGTAAGGTCTTAATCTGACTTTAATTGAAAGTATAGATTAAATACGTCTAATACCTGAGGGAAATACATACTCATTGCATGCCTTTATTGAGTTCTGGCAGACTTCTGAGTCAAAGAAAGTGAAAAAGGTGATAAGTTGTCTTCTGTGGTTGATTCTTTTGTATATGGTTGGACTTCTCAAGGAGTGCAGCTCTTTGTGCACTTCCCACAGGAACAGAGCATTTCCCAGGAAAGGGAAAGGTCACCTTCTTCAAGCTGCAACTGTAAATAATCAGTGTGGAGTCTAGTAATTCATAACTAACTCATGTCTGACAAAACCGGTAAGTCTGTTCTATTGTGAGTACAAAAATCAGAGCTGCTCTTATTAAGACACGAATGCAAAACCTCTCCAGAAAACCCATTCAAAATTAAGGCAGATGATAACATGTTTGTGTGTTTTCCCAGAGCTGAAATGAATAACAGCTTACAAATAGATGGTTTCTTAATTAGAAGTATATATATTTGGGTCAGGAACTGGTGGTGCTGATATTTTTAATTTGCTTGCTTTTGCTTTTCATGTATAAATGGCCAAGTTTAAGGTGGTTTGTTGTTGTTTTTGTTTGTCGTGGGTTCTTTTGATATATACAGCATAGATAACCACAGAAAGCCATATTTCAGTGCAAATATTCTCTCCCAGCCTTTTCCGAGTCATAGTAGACAGTACAATCATGACTCCATGGTGCAGTGCATATTAGAAATGCCCAATCTGCCTTCAAGCAGTCAGCTGTGTCAATATGGCACAGTGCAAGATCATGAAACAAGGCTAGTTAGTGAAGGTCCCTGACCTAGGTGACTAGTGCAGCTACAGGCATAGACTGAGTATAATGATTTAATATAAAATTTTAATCTGTAGTGTGCTGGATTCAGTTATGTATGGGACTGTATGAGTAGTGATAAAACTGGTTGCCACATGAACGTATTACAGCACCAATTAAATATAGAAACACCATTAAAGTTCTATCTGTGGTTTCTGTTAGGATCTTCTTAGAGATGAACTTTATCCTGAAGACATTAAAAAAAAAAAATAATGTTACCATGCAATTCATTTACATGCTTTGCATTCCTAAAAAGAAGTAAAATTCAGTGAATATTGCTTCTGTTGCTAATAACTTAGTTAACACTGTCATAGCTGTGTAAAAACACATGGACAGAAACCTACTGAAAAAATGAAGATGGCAAAATTCAGTCATATATTCAAATTACTCACATTATTTGATTCAAACAAGATCAAACCACTATTTAATTTTTTTTCTTTTTATAAGCTAGGCATGATTTTCATTCTCCAAGTTTCTCTAGGAACCCAAAACTTAACTTTTGAAACTGCCGTGTAAGAAAGGAAATCAAAGTAAAATCTAGTCCTTCAGTCTGTAGCACAGAATTTCCATTGCTTCTTTTAATGCACCAGCACTGCAGCTATAAAGGAAGGTAACCATGCAGTACACTTGGTACTGATCACAAGAAATAATTCCTAGCAAATTAGGTCATCCTGCAGTAGGGTCTTAATTAGTTTTCTGAAGCTAGAAGAGACGTTATCCAAAAGTCCTCTCACCCCAGCCTGTCTGATGTACAGCAGCAGCACAGTAGAGAGGAGCCACTCAACTAAGTTAACTTCAGGCTCGATGTGGTGGCCTGGGTATGCCTTTTGCATATGGCTGTAGCATTTATTAGTCATTTCAACATTAGAAAGACCCGAAAGCTCCCTGTAATACGTGACTTTTGGTGAAAGTTAAAGCTGTATTCTTACTTGTGTCCTATGAAACTGTGCGGAACAATCCAGGCTCTTTCTACTGCTTTACAGAAGTGGCACTAGGGGCAAGAAAACACAACAAATACTTCATTCTGATGTTACGTTTATTTATCTCCAGATCCATGGAGAGAGTTTAACTGAGAGTCAGATTTAATTACCTTGGACAGTGAACCTGATACCTAGACTTTAAGGCATTTACAATTCCTGGTAGAGGGCTGAGGGTCTCACTGAAAGTACTGTTTTGGATAAGGGTATTTTCTACAGTCCCAGGAGCTCCAAGATAATCCCTAGAATTCTGAGCAGTCAATTTTGTTTCTACTTTGGAGGCCAACAAACTGAATTCATGTCAGGCAGTGGGGAAGGGAAATATCCAACTGGGAAGGGAAATGAAGGGCGCTGTGAGCACAAGAAAGTACAGGAGGATAAAGAAATTGGAAAGGCAGGCAAGGGAGGAAAGGCAGATGTCATTTTCTGCTTCCTCTCTCCTCCCTTTGATCCGGGGAGTCCTTCACTGCTGCCTCACAGGGAACCACTGTAACACCTGACTGGGGGGGCAAAGGATGACCCTGAGAGACGTTTTATCTAAGCACAAAGGTGGTGAGTGCAAAACTTGGAAGGGAATGGTGCCACTTGTACTGAGAATATTGCTAGGGCCAGGGGACCAGAGGCTTTACTGCTTCACTAAACTGTTCCCCAGGGAGAGATGCAGCATTTGCCTGGCATCCTTTCTTCCACCCATTCCCAGGCGAGCTCTGCTCACAGCAGTTTGCTACGCCTCTGTGTCACTGGGTCGCTTGGTACAGCATTCACAACTTCTACAGGGGAACCGTGCTGCTGCTTGAGTTAGCTTTAACCTGTACAGGTGAAAGGTTTCCTCTTCACTGGAAAGAAGTGAGGTTAAGTGACTGAGTCACAGCTTCTTACAGGAAGACTTTGCTGCAGCAGTACACTGTCAGGTGACACGGCTGCACTGCTTTCTCAGGAGCTGATCTCAGGCTCAGCATCATACCTCATTATAAAAGGTGACCTCACAAACACCAGCTAACGCACCACCCTCAGTTAACTTCTGTGTCAGGGTCATTGCTTGCTTCTGGAGCCATAACACCTATAGAAAGAGCTTGATTTACAGGTGGTGTCATAACTAAAGATAGTGGCAGAACATCTATTCCTCTTTCAAAGTTGTGCTGTAAAGTTATCTTAGTCTATTTTCTGCTATCGTAAGTTATGCTAGCAACAACAGGGAGGTGGCTAACTTGGATGAGGGTAGGCGGGTGACCTTGGTCTGTGGGTATAGAGCAAGGGCCCTCAAACTACAGCCCACGGGCTGGATACAGCCCCCCAGGGTCCTCAGTCTAGCCCCTGGTATTGACAGACACACACACGCACACCCCCCTGCTGGGGGTTGGGGGGGGAAACCAAGCAGCCGCAGATGACTGCCTGCCACTGCATCTGTGCACCGGCCCCCTGGTTAAAAAGTTTGAGGACCCCCGGTATAAAGCATGATGTTGGAAAGCTGTGGTCTCATTTCAAAAAGGATGTTGGAAAAGTAGGAAGGTCTCAAAAAGCTACAAAAATGCTTTTCCTCCTGACAAGTTATATAGTGGGAGATTAGAAAGGCTTCAACTGCTTGGTTTATCCAAAATAAGGTAAAAATACCTAATAAACTACAGGCGTCTCTTTCATCAGGAAAAAGCCATTAGTAAGCCTTACGTATTTGAAGCTGAATATATTCAATGAGAAATAAGGTGGGTTTTTTGTTTGGGTTTTTTTTTGTACTTTTGAGACAAGAAAATAATTGTGTACAGGCACAGCTTCTCATGAACCAGTTCATAAAAACTGTCACTCTGTCCATCCCAGCAGTCGAGGTGACATAGGTGCCGTTGATTTTGCCTTGGGGCAAGTGAAAACACAAAATTACCTTGCTCTACACCTTATTTTCTGTTTCTTTTTTCTATTCTTTATTTGGAGAAGTATATTCTTACAGTTTTGCAAAGCAAACCCCTATGAGGCCCATTCAAGGTAGGAATGTCTGACTCCATGTTTTTCAGTGTATGTTCTGGGTCTCATCAGTGCACCCTGACACAGTTGCACACCTTCTGAAATATCCTCACGAACCTACTGCAATGTTTCACTGTAATGTCATGCTCATAGGGCAGCAACACTCTGCTTTCCAGGGTGGGTTGGTCAAGTCTTGTAGTGCCATCCCTGTGAACTGAAATCAGACTTAGAGCTTTAGCTTGCTTTACTGACCCTCTCACTTTGATCTTCTATTTTATACTTAGTGCGGCTACTGAAGTGAATACAGAACTTCAGCCTGAGAAATGGTTTCAGTGTGGAAATGAAGTTCTTCATTCAGAATGTAAAAATGCAGGCTCTTGTATCTGCCTCAGGGCAGCAGAAGCAAAAAAAAAACCCCAAAAAAACAAACAAAAAAAAACCCCAAGAGACACAAGAAAGAAAAAAAGGAAAAGAAAATAAAAGTATATTTTGCAAATGCAGTACTGCTGAGTAAATCCCTTGGGCTACCAAAGTTTTGTTAGCTGGAATGCATGGGATTTGAAAGTAGCTGGAAAACAAGCAGTGTATTTTGGTATGAGGCCACTGCAGACTACGAGCAGACAGCAAGATATCATTTTGAGGAATGAAAAGTATTTAGGAATTGGAAGCTATTGGCATTTAATTTTTGCCTGCCATCATCCTTCCAATGCATATTACATATCATTTGGTGTTAGCAGTGGGCATCTTGTTTCTGCAGTCTCTGTTAGTGCTTTCATACACACCAAAAGTCACTTTATTTTTCATCTCCAGAACTGAAAGGGGATGTTAAAAGTACTTCAAAATTATTTTTTAAGAGGAGCAGAGAGCTAGCAAGATGCAGAAGTTTTATGTTTTCAGTTTTTGTAATCTTCACGCTAAGGTGGAGCCATGCTTGGCTAGCTGTGACTTCAAGCAGCTCTACTCTAACAAGTCATCATGCAGTCAGCTTGGCTGAACTGTCTGAATTCTGAGTTGGATTCTTACTAATTGTCTGTACTGGTACCTTTAATACATTTAACAGTAGCATTGAGAAATAAATGTGAAAGTTATCATATTCCTATAGTAGAAACCAATGCAGTTTGCCCTTATTCTCCACCAAATTTACCATTCACAGCCCTATCATGAACCTCCCCTCATTTTTTTTTCTTTTTGTCACCTTCTTTCTGCTGTAATGATGGGCTGACTTTCTCTTGAAATGTCTTATTTCCAACAGATTGCCTGTGAATCCTTACTTTTTTTGCCACCAGTTCCATCTGTCATATTACTTTGGCTCCTACAGGGGTTGAAAGCAAGCATGCAACCTGGAAAATTAACCCAGACATTCCAAACATTGAATCCAGCTAGCCAATAAAGCTTAACTTTTTTAGTTAAACAATGTTTTAAAACACTTAACATATCCACAGTTTGTTTCAGTCTGCCTTGCTGTTCTCAAATTCTGATAAGACCAAGTGAGGCAGTCAGATCTGCTGTCAGTTTGCTGTATCATTAAAAACTATCACCGTGCTGTCTCCGCAAATGCGTGTGTTAGTTTTATCCATATGGAGTAATGCACACATATGTAACGGGTGGATAATATACTGCTCATAACTGATTTTTTGTTGTTGTTCTTGCTTGCTAGTTTGCAGTTGAATGGGAACATATATATCGTCATGAGTTTCCAGTGCATCTCATTTAAACTGCAGAGAGTAACAAGATTTCTAAGTGGTAAGAATTCATGCAAAATATGCGAAAGTCAGGGAAAAGTTTAAAATAACCAGGTCATTTGACCAAATATGCCTAGATCTAGGAACAGATCTGCCAGCAGCTGAGCTGCCTCATGAAAGTAGTGATCATAATCCTTAATCAACAATGAATTTATTAAAAAATAACTAAAATTAGCTTAAGGGAAGCAAATAAGGGTAAGATGTCTGATTTCTTTGCTTGAGATTATGTTATTTCACACAGGGTAAAGAACACTTCCCAAAGTTGTGTTCTTCAGACTTTAATGAAGTGGCATAGAATATCCTTGGGATCTGCCAACTCCCCATGAGGACAGAGTTGGGTACCATGTAGATGTTAGCAATGGCAGTATTTGCTCCAGACTGAGATAGTTCATTTAGCTTTGGAATGCTTTATGGATGTGATGATGGCAGGTCTTTCAATTAGTTATCAGGATTGGTTGACTTGTCTTTATTCAAACGAAGAGTTGTATGTGGAAACAGAAGAGACTCATCTGAGAGATATTTATATTTTGAACATAAAAGCCAATGTAGATACTTTCTTGCTTTTTGCCAACCTACTTGCAAAGATGTCTATTTAAACCCTTAAAATATTTGGTTTTTATAAAACATATGGACAGTTGCTGGAAATTTTTTATAGAAATAAAGATGCAGATTCTTGGAGCTCATAGCTTGTATGCATGTTGTGTTGTCAAAGAAGATAAATTACTCGGGGTCAGCTGATGACACGTAGTCTTGCAGGCTATTGTATTTAGGGTTCCTTCTAGAAATCTGTAACCATGTACAGACTGAACACAGCATGTTCACAAACTCAGCGTTACATGGTAGATATTTAATTAAAGCTATGAAAAGGCCAGTTACTAGTTTAGTAGTTGCCCATGTGTTTATAATCAGGGCATAGCATTTGAGCTTGGTCTCAAACCCATTGTGTTTGAGATGGCATACAAGATCATCTTCGGAGTGCAACGACCATGCATTCACCCTGTGCTAGAGGAACAGATTCCCTTGGTACTACTTAGTCAACCAATTTTTCTTGAGAATTTAGATTTTGATGAAAGGGTGTAACTTGTGGGTACTAAGCCACATGTGTGGAAGCTAGGTTTTTTTCCCCTAGAACGCTGCCATTATCACAAAGATGGTGGTCCGGGAGACCCTACCTATAGGTCTAAGGAAAGATGACAGTTCTTTAAGGACCCAATGTGGGGTGAGAGAGCAGGCGGCCCCAGGCTCAGCCCAACTTGGCCTGCTGCCATTGTCTTGGAGATGTTGCTGCACCTGTGTGAGAGGAAGGCCGTGCCTGGAGGCACACCTCCAGGCACACCACATCACCTGAGCAGGCAAAGACCCAAACACAAAACAAAGCCCAGGCAGACCCAAGAAGCCCTGCCCAGCTGGGAGTGCTTTGAGACTACAGCCAAACAGCCCCCAGGATTCAAGGGGTATCTACAGTGGGTAGCTAAAAACTCCCTGCAGTCCCATAGCTACTCATGTACCAGTTCTCAGCTGAATTACGAACTGTTCTCCGGGAGTAGGCAGGCGTGTTAGGGACACTGACCTCAGTCAGCATTTGCAGAATTGCTCTGGCAAGTGCATGAATCTGCAAGATAACTGACGTTTTGGCTGGTGTTCAAGGCCCATGTGCATGTGGTGTGTTTATTTCTATATCCTGATTTGTACTATTGTGTGAAGCTTCTGTCAAGGCATTAGTATGTGTGAAAGTTCAAGTCAAGTGATTTAGACTTCCATAGTATTTGTTATTTCACTGATTTTTATCTCATATGCACACACACACCCGCCCCAGGTTTCAAGAGAAAATGAAGGCAAAAAAAGAAAGTGCGAAAACCCTTAAGTATAAAGAGAAGGAAAACATTCACAACTTATTCAGTCTCCAGATCTATTCATGCCCTTCACATCAGCTGAGGATTGAGAGCAGCTGATTGATGGCTGAAGAGTAGCTTCAGACAGGGAATAGTTTAGACTGACACGGGTTGTTCTGCAACTTGGTGGTCTGGGGGCTAAGGCGGTTTTGAGGGAAAGGAGGACAGCTTTGCCCTCGTATCACCCCTACTAGCAGTACAGCTTACCACAGACCCTACATTTATGTTAATTCATTATTTGTGCAGGTCAGAAGGTGGAGTAATTGCGGGGGTGCTTTTCCGGAGTAAGGCCAGCTTTTCCCTCCACAACAGCAAAACTTATTCTATCCATGTCCTTTTTCTGACTTGGGCTTCTGATCACTTTACCAATCTTTTGAAGGATGTAATAAAACTAAAATGAGTATCAAGCTGAAAACAATGAAGTTACTTAGACAAGAAGAACAGAGATGTGGATTTTCAAAATATAGAGAAGTAATCAAATAAAAGCTGGAAGACTAACTTTGGAGGAGTTTTCAGTTCTTGCAGTTGGATGGAATCCTCCCTACTGAGGCCAGAACCTCCATCACCTGTAACCTAGGGTCATGTTCTGCTTTAATATGTCTGTGGTGGCTTTTTAGTGAGTAGCTATAGCAGTGGGACTGAACTATATCCAGAATAATATCCTACCTCCTCTTCAGATCTCCAACAATCTCCACTCTTGAAAGTCACAGTGACTCACGTAACTTATTCAGTGTAAATATTTACACATGGATCTAAAGTCTGTTTTGCTACAAAGTTATGTCAACAACAGCATGGTTGGAAAAATTAAAATTTAAGGGGTGGGGGTTATTCCTGTTCTCGGATGTCATGTAAAAATTATCTACAAAGACCTAGCAAGTCAGAAAGGTGCTGATACAAATTTGTATTTCTGAAACTTATACCTCCAGGCTGGGGTGCTGCTCCTGAGTAAGGTTGTGCTTTTTCAGCCTCTCAAAACCTTCTTTTTCTACCTTTTGCTTTTGCTGCTGTTTTAAATTGCTAACATCTCAGAGGTGTGCATCTCAAGCTTCGCTTGTCCTGGAAATACAGTTTCACAGGATAACTCTACTGTAGAGCCAATGGAAGTGGAAGCCAGTAACATACCTCTGTGATCTACAGATGTTTGAGCTGCTCAAGAATATTCAACCATAAGTCCTATCTGAGTTAACAGGTAAAGTCTAGTTAAAAGAACTTCAGTGGCAGGGCCTGTGTTTGGGAGGCAGAAGGTCTCAGGGACATATTGGGAAGATAAGAGATTAACCAGGAAGAGAGAATAGCAATGTAAGATGGGGTATTAGTATACTAGTTCTAGAAGAGATGTTTATACTGTTTTCTGGAAAATGCAAAAGATTATGGGGAAATGAATAAGAAAAAGACTAATTATTTCAGTAACTCAGAAGTTGTGCTGGGGCATTTCATGAGGTGAGCCTGTGATAAGGACTGAAGAAAAACTCTCCAGTCACCAGTAAATGAGGGCTTCACTAAAGGGGACTCCAGAGACACTGAGTCTCTGGGATACTTTGAGAACAAGCCTACAGGATGATTTCCATGCAAACGAACGTAAAAAGCACAGGTCAGTCCCTAAGCATAACACTTGCTCCGTAGACCTGTGGAAGTGCAGTCAAGTGCTAGCTCCTGCATCTGTCCTAAGGATGTCCCACGCTCTTCTGCCCTAAGATACTCATGGGGAAAGCGTTGCTTGTGCAATACTTGTCTTGCTAATCAATAGTAAATAAATGTTATATTATTTTCTTGTGATTTTGTATGTTATGTGAGCAATCCCCTATCTTGCCATCAGCTAAAATGACTTTCTATTCTGGGATGTACAAGGCTGCTATAGGGACTGCGTTAAAAAGCTGCTCTACTCTGAGACCTGACTGGACCAGATATATCTCCCTTCCACTGCAGAAGTAAGGGCAAATCACCTTAGCAAACCCAGCCACTGCTATCATGCTCTTCATCTCTACCTCCATAGCCCCCTACATTTGGTAAAGCATTTAAGAAATGCTACGTTTCCAGAGAATAGTTCTGTGGTCTCCTTTGGGACTCCTTATTTACATGATGAAAACTAAGCACCGGCTTTAGCCTAGTGTTTTGTCCCCCAGCAGAAATTAATAACAGGAGAAAAAGGATAATGGGTTAGTGCCTCATTTGGGTAGTTAGCCTGCTAGTTCATTCTTTCCATTTTGTAGGCAACTCAAGCTGGTTGCCCTAGACAATAGGGAAGCACCAATTATGCTTTATTGTGCTATTAAACATATTTCTACAACTGTTCTCATATTAAGTTTGTCCCACCATGACCTCCTTGGATGAAGTGCAACTTGATACAAGTCAGGGTTGCAGAACAGTCTTCAAAGACCTTTTCATGTTGTATTTTTATCTTTGTCCTAAGATTGGCTAGCCATTTCCATAAAGCTGTGATTTCTGTCTTTGATAAACAACGCTCCTTAAAATTCTCAAACAGATTAATAACATCTATGACAGAAACTCCTATTTATAGTGCTAATCAAAACCCTTCAGGATCCCTGCAGACCAAATACCTAAGCTACTGTCTCTACATACTTCCTAGCAAGTCTGTTTATTCACAGCCAGGGTCTCCAAGGTATCTTATAGACATATTCTTTATGAAGTTATTTTCACTTTGTTGTATTTTGTTAGAGCTTGTAAAAACACTTACCAATAAAATAGTTGTTCTAGCTCACCTCTCACATAAATATACTGACACCTTAATTCCCACAGTACCCTGCCAGACTCTTAAATATTCCATTATTTATTTGCCACTGATTAGATGACAGATATTTTTTTTAATTAAATGATTTTTTCTTGCAGTTTTTATTATACCAGTTTTCCTGTTGATGATGACAGTACAAATGTACATGAGGGTGCGTGGACTAATGAGCCTACTGAATAACAACATCAGATTTCTCCTATATAATAATGTAGAAAATACAAGATATTGGGCATCATTCTTCACTATTGTTTAATATTAAAGCATGTATTTGCCTCGCCCAGGGTTGCTGGATTTCCTGTAGACATACAGATAGTTTTCAGTGATCATTTCAAAGGTTCCTTTCCAATAGCAACAGCAAAATATAACTAACACTAAAAGAGTCCAAAAATCCAAATTGGTCAATTCTGGTGAAACTTTCAAAGCCTTTTTGATGCCTGAATTTTCCACTTAAGATGCAGCTAGCAAGTTATTTCTTTTTCTCCTGACAGTCAGACGGTGTAATCAGAGCCTACATGACATATTTGTCTTTGTTTTATCACGTTGCTCTGTTCTTTCCTCTAGAAACTAGTACTTGTCCCTCTATGCAGATGTATCTATCTATTCATTAGTCCGTCAGAATGTCTATAGATATTGGACTGTTTTGAGGAGGCAGTGCCTAATTTGTCAAATGAATGTATTTTTCTCCTGCTTTCTAGCACAAGAACTGTGATGGATGTAATTGTGTTCTGAGATTAAAACCCACAAGCTATAGCTATTTAGCTTGTGGGTGCCTTGAAAGTGTGTCACACAAATTATCCAGCTGGAAAGAATTGAAACCACAGTGAAAATCCTGTTATCATCTTCAAAAACAGAGAGAAAAAAAAATATTGACTTCATAAAGCAGATGAGGCCCACCTTTTTAGCGACTTTTTTCAGTCACCTGTGCATATGAGCTCAGTTGACATACAAAAGTACGCTGAATGATATGTCAATCCACGTTCCATTAAAGATTTATTTTCTTTCTTCCCCTGATTGAAACCTCTCAGACTAGCTGGTTACGAAATGTCTCAAAATATCCTCTGGCAGCCGAGTGAAAGTAGTAAAATTATTTTGTTTCTTTTGCCTCTTTTCCAAAGTGGAACTACTCTGAAATCCATCAAGTAGTGTAATAGCAACATGTTGTACATACCCTGGAATAGAAGAGGTGTAAAATAATGCTGGCAATGAGAGTTTTTATTAAGAGTGCCTGTCCTTTGTCAGATAGCTTTGGAAGAGGAGAGAGGCTTTGCAAGGAATGATATTCACACCCACAACCACATGTCCATTTGTGCTCACACATGTACTTTTCAAAACACTACACTGTGCACTGACAGCCTGCAAAGGATCAGCTTCAAAAATTTCCTTTGAGTCATTTCTTAGCCTCCAGCAGTGACTGGAAAAGGTGTTTGTGATCAAACTGAAATGTAAAACTGCAATACTATAAATAGTAGCAAATTCTACTTGCTGAAGTATGTCCTTCTCCAATACTATATTGAATTTTTCTTGAGGAAAGTAAAATCAGTGTAGAGAAAACATTTATTTTATATCTTTTTTTATTGCTTGCTGCAATAATTTCTGCCTCATCTAAGTACTGGTAGTACTGAAAGAAAAGCTTATTTTTGTATTGCGTTGGTTAGTTGCTTGTTTGTTGGGTTGTGGGTTTTTTTTTTTTTCTTTTTGTTAAATATTAATTATACTCTGGTCTGTAGTGAGTAACGCGCTTGTGTACAACCTTTGTTGACTTCACTTGAAACAGTACCTTGGGTAAGAAGTACCCAAAGCACTCCATCCTTCAGAGGGAAAATACCCAACCCATCTCGCCTCTCTACAGACCTTTCCTCGTGTGCAGGTTTCCAGTAACATACTTCAATCTGGGTATCAGTTTTTCAGCTCATCTGTGCCCCAGTCCCTTCAAAGTCTACTGCTCCAATGTGACAATAGCAATAAGGAACCTACTGATGATGTCTGTGTGAAGTTGGAGGGAGTTCAGTGCCTGGATACACTCAAGGTCCTGGGAGTGCATTTTCTAAATTATTTGGATGATAGCCACCGCCAACTGGTCCTCTTGCAGAAGAGCTAAGGAGCAATCATAACAACCTGTATCCCACTGGCATTTGAAGTTTCCATTTCTAAGTAGGGAATTCAGCTGTCTAAGTACAGGTGTCTGGCACCAGACACCTTTGGGCACCTTGTCAGTGTTGGAGAGACAGCTTAAGGGTTGGTGCCATTCCTATGTGTGTATAAGACGGTACTAAATACCTGAGTCCTACCAATAATGTCTAGAGCTTTTTATGTCTCAGATAGGGAATTTAATCCCAGATCTGAGATTTTTAGGGCCTGAATGAGAAATATGCATGTTAGTGCTTTTTCAATCCATAGTTCTGTCTTTCCTTACGTAGGCTGGACAATGAATTCTCTTCCAGAGTATCAAGGTTTTGCACTAGCATAAATCTAGGATATATTGTATTATTCCACACTGATTTCTTATTGTAAGGCTCCAAATTGGGGGAATTAAGAATTCTGAAATTTGTTGTATTCTTTTCTTCCAAGAAAATGTTTCCAAGAAAAATTACATTATGATGGCTTTATTATAAAGAATTAGGGTTTTAACAAGCTACTTTGGAGTAGAGAACTGGCTCATTCACTAAAGTGATTACTAAATACCTGTGTACTTCAGTTGTTATACTTCTGAAGTATTACTTCAGCCTTGGGAGGGTGGAGATACATGCTTTCTTCCCTGCTAGAGGTTCTGCCAATGATTCTAGGCAACATGAGGTTGCATCTCTGGAGGAAACAATTTGAATTACTAGTGATCATTCTTCGGAGTTATTTCTAATTCTGTATTACCAAAACTGCTCTTGTTCCTATTTACATGTACAAAGCCAGATGTGCACAGGCAAAAGGAGACAATTCCACATATGACAACCAGATGAATTAACATTTGCAAGTGCAAGTGTTATGTGCACCAACAGAGTGGATGGTTGGGGACCTGCTTGGTGTTTGTAAGAAGCAGCTGGTGACAAGCTATTAACAAAGGAGAGTAACAGATTGGTTTTGTCGGGACAACAGGCTAGGCAGTTTTAGTGCTGCCATGTTTACCCTCAGAAGAGAAATGACTGATAGCAGATGCCGGAAATGTCTTATTGTGAGTTTTATTCATGTCCATTTTTACTTTAAAAAGGAAATAGAACTGTGGCTGTGGTACAAATTGAAAGGTATTTGGAACAGAAAAGGAGCTGCCTGCTACTCCTATCACTCTGTTCTTGTTGCAGTTCTTCCTAAATATGTGATTTCAAGTCTTCCCCCCACCCCACCCCCACCCCCACCCCCCCAGATAATAAGGAATCAATATGGTAATTTCCATGACCCAGAAGGAAACATACCTTTTAACAGACAGATAGCAGTTAAATCTGTGAGTGAGGGTTAAATCATCCAGTTGAGTAAAGGATGGGAAATACTTAGCAGACTGGGTAGATGAGCCATTTTTGGACAAAGTCAAGAATTAAAAAAGAGTTAAAGAAGGCCCAAACAAATAAAGAGAATAATTATGAATTTAACAAAAATAGCAGTGTGATAGAGTAGGAGTTTGGTGTGTGTTAGTTGTTCCAATAAACAGTTAAAATAGGTAACACTTCAGTAAAAAAGACAAGGAGGAAATCACAAAATAAATTGAGGGGACAATCAGTTCAGAGAGGCTGAATCAGTGTTATACGAACTGAGTATTGAAGATAATGCTGCTGCTTTATTTTTCTTGGAGTAGAAAGGCTGAGTTTTAGAATCAAGAACAGGCTCTGCCAAGGCTACAGCTTGACTTGGCAAATGCCAGCTCCAGCTATCAGCCCTAGTAGAAGCCTTCAGCTGAATAAACATGAGCTCCTCTTTGGGGCAAGGTTTCTTTCATGCGCATTATGTTGAACATAGCATCCCATTTTATGAAGAACTGTGGGAGAGCTGTGTAAACTGCTGAAAGTTATATAGAACACTGTAAGGCTTTCCCTGATCATATCTTTCCAATATAATGTTCTTCTGCCTTCTTTTTGTGGTAGTGCAAAACATTCAGAAATTACAGGTGCTGTGTTAGACTTCCTGATGCTAATGCAGTGGAAGTATAGAGAGATCATCCAGTCTTTATGAACAAAAGGTTTGTATGAGGTACCTGAAAATAAAGTCTAAAGAAGGTCTTTGTGGTGTGATTCCTCACAACACCTAGATGAAGTGACATGAGCATGTAAACCAGCAGGATTTAAGCTGAACATACCTATCTGACTTGAGAGTTCACAGGAGCACCTATTCAAGGGTTATAGTTTGAATAACAGAAAACAAGGGACTCACAGTCAGGAGCCAGAAGAACTCCCTGTCCCTTCTGTGGCTGCCAAAAGGCTGTGCTGAGCCATGAGGCTGCTGAAATAGAGGCAGCAAGAAGGCAGAAGGGGGTCTGTGCTTGGGCAAGGGAAGGCAGCTGTAGGGTCCCACTGACACTGCCTGCCCTTCTGCAAGGACACAAACTGTGCTCTCCTGAGCCATCTCTTTAGAAACATTCCTGTGATGCAGTTCCAGGATACAAGCATGTGGCATACTCGTGACAGGGTGGAGCATTTCCAAGTATGCCTGACTTATAAATCCTGATGATCCGGTAGAGATAAAATGTTGGGTTAGTAAGAGACTGGGTTGCTCTGCAGTACTGGGAAGCATCCAGACTGTGAGATGGGGCTGTAGCTTCTATAAATGTATCCAAGCCAACTTTCTGTTGACAACTTTGGGTACCAGTGACAGGGTACTTTCAGCAGCATGGGTCTCATTGTGCATCATGGACTTCTCATTGGACTGCTAAGAGATCTGGCTTAACTTAAAGCAAGACTAAGCATATCTCCAGGAGAGGCAGTCACAACTTGTAAGAATAAACACAAATGATTGCATAGGTCAAAATGCAAAAACTCTAGAAAGCAAGTGCTCTGACACTTTGGAAACCAGTGAATAAATGATCCACACATGATGGTGGGAATATAATCTTAGGTGGTTTGGGATGTTTCAAGGTAGAAAACTATATTTACTCAAAACAGGGCAGGGCAAACACAGTCTGAGGAAAGGGTATGGAGTAGCAGCTATGCTACCCTGGTTTAGTACAGTCAGATGTCCCCTTTAGGGACATTGTGAGACAATTAGAAATTACATTTTTTGTCATACTGAACAATAACATTCTTTAGAATACAAGACATTATTTTATTCCTGAAGATTTCCAGACAAGATCTGTCTGTCTGTCTGCATTGTAAAAGCTTCTGCTTACAGACTATTCAAACATAATTATCTTATGAACAATCAGAGTTACTGTTAGATACCCAAGACATTACTTCAGCTAAAACCACATCTTTTAACATGTATCTGCAGAGAATACCACAGTCATTTTATTCAAGATTTGCATCTTCGCTATATGTTTGAAGACTGGCTTATTAGTGATGTCATTGCAATGGGTGGGCTCCCTTTGATACTGTTTGTGGCTGACATGACAAGACCACAGAGACTGATTTCCTGAGACAGGGTTTCATCCTCAGGATATGGTCAGGCTAGGCTGCTCCATGTTTTTCAGTTAAAGTTCAGGGTCTCAGTTTTAACATTGACCCATAATGTATCAAATAATCTACTAGAGAGGTTCTGTCTGTCCCACACACCTGAGCCATTTTACCTGAAGATCTCTGTTTTGAAAGAGAAGTGTATGGTAAGGTTTTTCCCTGCAAGCATTTTTTGGAGTTGGATACTTGGTATTCCTGGACTGGGAGTTCTATACAGCGTTGAATGTTCATTTTTTTCTCAAGGATAAGTGTGTTTAAATAAAATATATAGGCTTTTGTTATTTTATTGTTAGTATTCTAGCACTACAGATTGCTCATAGTGTGTGAGTGCCTATAGCTATTTGGAAGGGAGGCTACTAATATGTTGACTATAAATCTAAATTAATAGAGATACATGATTTATGTGCATATGATGTTTTACTAAGCACTCAAGAGGCAGGCTGTCTGTAAGGGAAACATAATTCTTCCATTAACTTTCATAAACACCCTGCTCACTACTTTGGGAATTCACACAAAGCATGTGCATATGTTCCAGTGATTACAGGAAATACAATTCTGTTTACTGTCTATAACATCTTTGAATGTTGCTTATTCTTGTGTCTGTGCCAAAAAGAGTCAGAAAATTGCCAGGAGTTGGTTCAAGGCAGCAGATCTTAGTGAGTATGACTGTGATCCCTCCATAGAGAAGAATATTCTTTCTCCCTTTTCCTTCCTGTCTACAGCACTGGAAAAAAATGTTAATTTGGTCTGTATGGAAGACATCTACCAGCAGCAGAACCCTCACCAACATAAAGGCACAAAGAATGAGCTTGTATTAAAGGCCTCAGATTCAATATATTTGGGGTCAGTCATGGATTTTTCCATTTGGCTTTTGTCATGTCACTTAATTTTCCTGTTGAAATTCCTCACCTGCTTAAATTAGTCATCTGTGAAACTGATTAATAATATTAATGTCTTTAGCTAATCTATTGAGATAATAGACTATTCAGGGCATGGGTTATCTCCCTATGCGAATACACAGAACCTAGTACAGTGGGGGTTAGGCCTTGGTGTGGAGAAACCACTTTACTACAAGTGGCATGCAATAAGCAGGACCTAGTCCAAAATCCTGCTGTGCTGTGCCTTAGATTTCTGTCAGTAAACAAGAGGAATGAGGTCTCCTGATCTCTAGCACACGCTAGGAAGCCTGCTGAGCTAGTTAACAGTGTCCCATTACCTGAAGTGTTTATTGGATTCCTTAAGCACCAAAAGCTATGGATGAAAAGCAGGGATATATTTTAATATCCTCATCCCTGCTGCCACTTTTCTCTTTCTTCACATTGATGTTTCTTCTTTAATTAAATGTTCAGTTCCTTCTCGTGATTTCTGCATACACAGTTTCAACAGCATGCAGCAGTGTTTCCTGGTGGCAAAAGATCTGTCTAGACTGTTAGTATATTTTCTAGTGTCCTAAAGATTGCTTCCTGGGAGTGTCTTCCTAAATATTCTGCTTTAAACATAGTTGTCTGACTTTATCCTCTGAGTAAAACCATGTTGCCTGGCACTGGCTAGACAAGCCCACTGTGCAGAATTGATTTTCATGTTTCATAGGGTACTGATCACTCCTGTGCCAACACAGGAGATTTTTGCCTTTTGTTGGGCTTTCAGACTGAAAATCCAAGCAGCAGCAGTAAGCTAATCTATATGAGAATATATTGGTTTTAGGTATTTTAATGAGTGTTGTGTGTTTAGGGGCTGATGGTAACACCTGTCTTTTATGTATGCATAATCAGTTGGTTTTAAAATCTAATCTAATCTAATCTATAGTGGGACTGACTTCCACCAGTGGGAATATTACTTAAATACAGAGCTTCTGAAGGCAGACGGGCCAAACTATTTGTTGAATAACACTGACTTCAACTCAACTCAAAATGTCCGTATTCCCATAGAGCATTTTGAAGGGGGCTACACTTTGTAGTCTGGCTAAATAAGAAAGACAGGATATTCTGGAAGCAGACAGGAGGTTTCAGCTCAACTGTCCTTCATTGTTCCTTTCTTTGCTTAATGTTTAACATGGCTTCTTATTGTTTGCTATTTTTTGGCATTCTACTATTCTACTGCATATAATGACTTGGAGGGTGAAAAAAATTGTATATGGCTTCCTGAGCATCTTTACTGTGGAAAAAAAGCTTGGAAATAAAGTGTACACAAACTACATGGTTGAAATTATTTGTTCAGGCTTCCCATCATGTATTATTAAAGTGAAGTTACTGGGAAGTATGTGTTCTTATAGGAACAGAAAACAAAAGCATCTAGAGCTTTTTTTTTCTTTTTTTTTTTCCTGGAATAGTGACAAAAAGGTGGGGTGACCTTCTTACAGAGGCCTGTGGAGGGATGTCAGCAGTATTTTCCTGAAGGTGCAGTGAAAACGAGTATTTTCTTTCTCTTCAAACATACTTCATAAGACTTCACTTTTCATAGCTTTGTACTTGTCAAGGCTCATTGAGTAAAAGTCTGAGGCAGTAAAGTGTTATAACAATCTCAGTACATGTCCTGCCATCCATCCTTATTTAAGATCTAAAATTATTTCTTGCAGTTTTTCTCTTTTTAATTTTTTTTTTCTGCAGTTGATTTTTATCTCTGTATTCTTTCCTGTATTAGTTGCCTAGGAAGGTCTTATTTTCAGACTTTTTGATGCAAGCCCTCTCTCCTCCCCCTATTTCAAAATAACTTCATTAAACACACAGTAATATTATTTATAATCCTACATTTTTCATGCGGAAAACCCACAGCCCATCTTCTTGTGGATAAAGACTACATTTTTTTTGCTAACCTCAAAGAGGTCTGAGTTCTACTCTCTGTCTAGCACTAGGACAAAAATTCTTACATATGTGGTACCAAGTACTTACCTGGATAGTTTACACAAACAACAGATGATGTGTGTTGGATACCAGAAATTAGCAACAAAATTCCATAAGACATCTTTTTTTTTTTCTGTATCCTAGGACATCTTACCTTTTCCAAATTTTAAAGACCTTGACAGGAGTTAATAAAATTGCACACATCCTTTAACTCGGCCCTTCTGAAACCTTCTGAAGAGCTTGAATGTCAAGAGATTGCCAGCCCCGGTGGAAACAAATTGATCCTCGATAAGTGAAGAATGGTTTTGGAAATACTGTTTTAAATTTCCTAAGATAGGTCTTTGCTCCTGAGCATTGCATTGAGTATGAGAAATGTTGAGGCTGTATCTCACTCTTAAAATTTTCATTTTTGAAAAAAAAATCTCTCTTTAAATTTATTAAAATTGTTTTATGGCTCAAAATTAATTAATAAGGCTTTCTTGAGCTCTTCAGTCTTTCCACATCCGCTCAGATGCATTTTGCCCTCAGAAAAAGTACTTAGAGCTAGGTTTTGCTTCCTATTCATGGCAGGAGTAATGAGGGCTATGCATTGAGAAGTCCTTTGCAAAGTGATGGCAGAGTGAATCTGCCCCAAGCCTGCTCTCCTGTAGAATAACAGTAGAGGTATTTCAGTCTCTACGGTACCAGTATTCTAGCTGGTAGCCAAAGGGCTCAGGGACACTGACTATGTGGCCTCTGTCCCACACATCACGCCCCCAGTCTCCCCCATTTTTGGTGACCACTTCTGTAGAACAGGTAGCAGAAACTGAACTTCCAGATAGGGGGGCATGCTGAATATGTACAGTTCCTACATGGATTTATCTCCATGTCCATAGTTCCAGTGCTGGAACTACACTGGGTCTGAGAGTCTAGCTGTAAAGCCAAAGCTGGTGTGGAGTTGAGATCTATCGGCACACTCTCACTTCATTTTAGTTGTGCTGCTCTGCCAGCTTTCAGATACACTGAGGCAGGAGAAGATGTTAAGATAGGTGACTGATGGGGATCTGGGATGGGAATGAAAAATTTCCCTCTCCTCTCCCCCATCCGTCCTGGGGCACTGAAGATGCCTATAAAAAAAGCCTTTCTGTCCGCAGAAATAGCTCTGACCTGCAGCAGCATGGGCCTCCAGCTCCTTAGCAGCAATTGTAAACTCTGTCAGGTTCAACCAAGAGCAGAAATGCTGCAATAGTTGTTTGTGGTTGGAGGACTGGCATTAATTGCATGGGAGAAAACTGGACTGAACAAGGGGTTGGATCATGGACCAACGTTATAATTTACAGAAGGACTCTTTGCTTGTCTGTAATCCACACCTGCAGGGCAGAAGTGGTGAGAGAGGAGGGAACTTAAGGAAGAGGGCTCAGAGCATGAGGGACTGTGGAACAGGGTTTTTTTTTCTATGTAGGAGGAACAATTCGTTTGAATTAGAAGGTGGGGTGCCTGTATAACAAACACTGATGCACAGAAGTGGCACCTGGATTTCTACCCTGGGTACACAGCGGATCCTCATGATGTACTGTAGTAGTATGGGGAGAAAAAGGCTATGTGTCTACTTGTTTAGATGTTTAGAAGTATAAAGGTTGTATTAAAAACATGAATATTACTCTGCAAGTTTGAAGAGGCATAGTTTTTCAGACTGATTGGTGATAGGTGATCAACATCTATCAAATGTCAGACCTCATTGCCTGATCAGAAGAAGCATGATGACCAGAAGCACATCCTCAAAGGCATATGTGCATGTCTTCTTGTGGCTAAACAGTGTTTGCCTTTAACTTACTGAAGAGAAAAGGCCAAATCATGCTTCCTTGAAATAGATACGGAGTTCCCAGTGGAGTCATAGGAGAGCCATATGTAGCTGAAGAAGCACTTCTTTCACTGTGTGGTGAAATCCTACCCAAACCCATGCCCTCAGATCATTCTTCACACCTGATTAGGGGCTCCTTAGCTCTCTGTATGAGGCATACTAGAACTTTTCACATTATTCTTTGCTAAATGGCAATTTTCAGAGTGGCTGTGAATGGACCCTTTCAATAGATGTCAAGAGCTTTGCAGAAAACCTAGATTGCTGAAGGGGAGAAAGATCAAAGGAACACCAAAGAAAGAAATGAGATGTTAAAGGAAATTGAAGAGTAGGGGGAAAGAAAGATGCAAAGGAGAAGCTGTCGCTTCCTTGTGAGATTTTTTTCAATCGGATTTTCACCCTACTTCAGAACAGTCCCGAAGCAGTACACAGTCAAATCCTGTGTGAGGTTCTATCAAATTAATGATGCATTAGTGAGTCAGACTTGCACACTGTCTGTGAAGTGCAATTGTGCAGCTACACTGCAGTCATGTACTAAAAGGATGAAAAAAAAATTATTTAATCTGATTTCTGTCATTCCCATCCCTCCTCAGCTAATACCTTTTGACAGACAGTGACACAGTTTGGTGCTATGCACATGTAGCATCATCTTCTTTATTAGGAAAATCTGTCCCGTGGCACATTTTTGCCACTGGAATAGCCTAAAGACCCTCTTTAATTTCAAATCTTGCCAAAAAGAAGCAGGTGTCTGAGTGCCTAAGAAAGGTGATTCCGTTCCTGTATTAGTTACAGAGGACTAGTTCAGCACTGGAAACCTTTCAAGTGTAGATAGGAAGGAAGCGTAGAAAGATTCAGTCTTTAACACAGAGCCAGGTCTAGCAACCACACTCCTTTCTGCAGAGGCTCACGTGGTGGTAATATTTTTAAAAGCCGATAAAGCAACTGCTTGGGTGCTTAGCAGATAATCAGTGAGTCACTGCAAATTAGAAGAGGTCATCTTCAGGGGAAAAAAAAATCCCTAAACAGAGGCTTTTAGTAAGGAATGAACTCTTTCCATCGACGGCTAATCAGTGAGAGAAGTAATGCTGAGACAGGAGCAGTAACCACTTGGATCCAGTTACTAAAGTGATAACCTTGCCTCCCAACTAGGAAACAACCATAGACAGAGATGCTTCCATGCTTTTTTGTTTCGTATCAGCCTCCTCTGAGAAAGAAGGAAGACAGCTGCTTCCCCGCAAAATGTTTGCTATAGAGCTGAAGCACGAAATGGTGGCTTCTGATCCACAGCATCCTGCCTGTTCAAGAAACCTTCTGTCTAGAAAACAAGATCCTGTACAGGTTCATCATCAGTGTATTGTAGATGCTACGCTGCCCTTATCACATGCTGCTGACATTCTGCATATGCTATTATGCTAGCATTTTTACAACTTTTGAGAAGCCGTAAAAGACAGAACTGCAAGAGTGCTCTAACTATTTGTGTATGCAGTTAATTAGAACATTCAAATGTGTTTAAATTCTTGTCATTCTGTGGTTTCATCAGTTTCAAAGGTTATGTCATTCTAATGATAAGCTCATCACTGAAGACTCCTGAAGTGTCCAAAAATCTAAGTTGACTTATAGGCAATAGTACAGAGAAAACAGGAAATAATAATCTGTTTAATATTAAACTCATTCATAATAATAAACAAGCACTTTTGGATTTTTCACAATATAATTCTGAGAAAACCTTAGACTGCAAATGCAATCAATTCCTCAAAAATGCAATGAAAGCAGTGTAAGGGGAAATTTGTCACTTTGAATGTCTAACAGAATGCTGCAGGTTGTAACATTTGCTGCAATATACTTTCTTTGTTTTCATCTTTTCCAGAAATCTTCAGTGTAGCCATAGATGCATACTTTTTCTATACTGCTGTTTAGCTTCACTTAACCAGAAGACAGGTGACTTGTGAAATAAAAGAGAATAAAGCTTTTGCTTTTTAAGAAAGAAGTTTCTCATCAGTACTGAGAAATTTCCTTGAATCAGTTCAGTTTCTAAGACCTCAGAGTCTGGTATACGAGCTGGAGGGGAGGACACACATCATGGATTTCCTTGCGTCTACTGAGGCAGAGACCCTTCTTGTGAAAGATCTATTTATCCTTGACTATCAAAAATACTTCAGAAGAGCTTTGGGTAAGGAGGGTCTTTGGAGTCCATCAGGCTGAATGATGTCACACTCAGTGCTCAGGATGTTTTGTGCATTAATCCTCCTTTTTATCTTAATTTTCTGCTTTTGAACTCATTAAGGGTTTTCACATGCATAGATTACAACCAAGCATAGTTACAAAAGTGATGTCACTTTCAGATAGCAACAGGTACATGCTCTTTGGGGGGTAGATGTAGTTTTTAAGTATCTCAGGTGGACATTTTTACTGCTGTCTTATTTCAATGGTTTCAAATGTGAAATATTTAAAATTAAAAAAGCAAGCCATTTCCTTTTTAAGTCCTGAGGGTTTCTTACCTTCAGCACTTCCTGCCATTATGCTCTTTGCAGTTGTTCTAGTGTTAGAAGGTAGGTTTTAAAAATATCAGAACTTGCTTTATGATGGGAAGAAGCATTTTGAAGAGTGGGAGTTGATGAAGGAGGAAAGAATTGACTGTTCTGTGAGGAAGAAAGAAAGAGTTGGCTCTAAGGAGAATCAAGAAGATTAAAAGAGATATTTGGCCTCAGACATTACAGTTTGAGGATTAGATCTGTTTTATTTGCTATTACCCAGAAGACTTGGACTTTACAAGAGTGGCTAACAGAAGCCCATTGTTCAAAAACAATTTCAGGAGCAATTTAGTAATCTGCTAGAGGGGAGTTAACTGGAAATTAGTTACCTTGTTCATTTATGGATCATCTTACCTAATTAGTATCTTCTTACTTCTACTACCTTAACTCAGAGCCTGATTTGCCAGAGAAAGCCATGGGACATCTGCACATGGGGAGGTTTGTACAGACATAACATCAGTGCAAAAGAAATGGCACTGCAGAGCAAAGCACTTCTTTTATTCTTACATCTAATATGGAGTTGTTTAAATAAAACTAATGGCTATTACTGTCATCAGGTTATCCTAACACATATGATGACATAAATATATTTGTTAGTAGCTTCCAGTCAGCCTTGCAGTCTGGCTTATGGCTTTGTACACAGGAAAACTCAATTCTGCTTTTGCTCCTAATTTTATCTTCTAAAATTTTTTCCAAACTTCTTTTTGCCTATCATGTCTAAGGTCATGTTGGGGTATAAGTTTTACTTTGACTTTGTTAAACTATTTCTAGTGTTACTTTATACTATATACTTTAATACCTTGTGCTATTTAATATACTAAGGACTGCTCTGTAGAGTTATGGTCGACTTCAGTGACCGGCTTAGATTAGCCACCTGACTTTTTGCCTGACTAAAGACAGACAAGGTCAGTCCTGTGTTTATGGACTAAAAGTTTTATGCCATTACAGCTGTTGGTGTGTCCCCATGTGCTCCATCCTCTCTCACTGTGCTCTTCAGTGAGTTTACAATGTTATCAAATTTTGTAACCAGACTATATGGACATATGGTTTTGTTTAACAATCTGCACATATTCTTGAAGAAACAGAATGCACACATTATTTTGACTCAGAATGTCCCATGCAAAGAACTATGAAGGACAACTAACTGAAGTAATGGCTGCTTAGCACAAGGCAACTTTGAAGAACAATTACATCCTGGGAAGCTGGCAATGCAAGACTCTTGTGATCAAGATGCATCTCATACTTGTTGGACCAAATAGCCAAAGATGTGTTCTTAAGTGAACCACCCTCTTTATAATACTAAAAATTACACGCCTTACACCAGATTTCCTCACCCACAAAGAGACTCTTCCTCAATGAGCATGCGTAGTTAGTTAACCAATAAGATTGTGTAACAAGTAGATTGTCATCCACTCAATGTTAGAGGATTGTAAGTTAACAAATTAATATTCATGTAATTGGGTATAAATATGATTGTGGAAACTACTGAGGTGTGCTAGTCCACCCAAACTTGTGTAATTTTGTAGTAAAGGCAGTATCTTGGATTCTTAGACTTTTTCTTTGACTCTGCACACTGGGTAACTCATTTTCAAGATGACAACAACATAGTGGGACAGGGAAGAGGCTATAATATCAATAAATATTGATAGAAGATTCACATGGTAATTTAGTGTGTTCCCTTCTCAAAGACCAGGGTTGAGTATGTTGATTGGTGATGGTTGTGCTTGGCATTTCAAGTGGGTGACACAGAAAGCAATGAGGGAACCATAGAAGCTGTCTTGAGCTTTATGCTGTCAGGGCATAGAGACAGCTACAACAAAGTTTTCTGCTTGCAAGTCATAGGCTTTTATCATTGTGACTTGGATGGTATTGTACCCTTGGTAACATTCTCGTTACCTGATTTCTTCCTGGGCCACTGGGTTATAGTCCTGCTATTTCAAACTCTTGTGCCCATAAGCTTTTCTTGGCCTGAGTAGGTTGTATTCTTACAAGGCCTTTTCTGTGTATTTCGGAGTGAGAGAGCAGTGATCCGGTTCTTCCATTATTAGCAGTTTCCTCACACTCTTGAGTGTTCTTTGGAGCTGGTTCAGGATCCTGGTCCCCACAATGGAGACACCAGCCATGCCCAAGTCCCATCTTGCACATAACTTCTTCCTCAAATCATGAATTTCTCTTCCTTTGTGTTGAGAACTTCTTCCCTTGCCTGCACCAGAGTTAAAAAGAAAAGCTTTATATCTCTGTGTTTCCCAGGTGTCTTCTCAGTTGTGTTTCTTATTAAGTTCTCATCAAATTAGTCTCTTCAGACAATCAGAATCCCCGTTGTGTAGTAAGTACACTGCTCAGTTATCACTAGCCTTGATGTTCCCATTGAGAACCTGATTTGCCATCAGGTAACTATTCTGTCTGACTAAGAGATGATCACTGGAGCTCTACATTTTAGCTAGTCTTGTGCTATGCAAAAACATTTCTCAGGTCCTCTCCTACGGACCTCAAGTTCTACAGAAGAGCAAAGCAGAGCAGAGAAGATAATTAGCTCCACATTCAAACTGAAGAGTGTGATTTTATGCAAACACCCTGAAAGACCATGTTGGGCCAAATTCATAAGCTCAAGCAAACTCTCTAAGGTGTTACAGACTTATTTTTGTTTGAAAGAGAAGGCATTTTAGTATTCTGAACTTTCTTTTGCCTTTGCATAATATGTTAGAAGTCATAATTAAGAAGGAATAAAATAAAAAAAAGGTTGTGTAATATATGTTCCCACACTCTTATTTCTCTTACTGCTTGCAACTGGTACTTTCTATTCTAGAAATGTGAATAATTTCTTCTAGATTTCCTCTAATAATGGCTTAGTTGCAATGTATGCTATGTATTCTGGTTTTAGATTTTTCTTAGCTGTACTTTCAGCAAAATACACAGTTCAAATTGCAGAGAAATGGCCTTAAATAATGCAATGTCATTAAGGGTCTCTTGCCTGTGTTCATTATTGCTGATATTTTTCAGCTTTCTCACATTGTACTGTAGTGGTAAATGCTCCCTTTGTGCCTCTGACCTTTAATACATTCATTAAATTTAATGAGTTTAAAGTGTAAAAGGAAAATAATCTTGCCAAGCACAATCTTCAGAACTGTTATTTAATAGGGAAGAAAGGCATAGATTCACAAATATTAGCAGGTCTATCCAAAACTACTTTGCACTCTTTCTAACTGCTGTGATATTCTGTTGATGCAGTTTGATAAAAGCATAAGGAAAAATAACAGCAGACATTTGAATACTGTTCTACCCATGTGGTGCGACAGATTTGCTATTTTTCATAGTCTAGGAAGGCACTACTTATGTCCAGTACTGTTCACAGAGTCTATTACAAAATGGAAAAAAGTGTGTAGTCAGAAGTTTTCATTTGTTCACTTTTTTTAATTTTGTAGGAAGAGTTTAGTCTCTACTACCTTAGTTGTGACTACCAGCAGTTCTTCCAAAATCATAGAATTGTAGAATGGCTTGTGTTGGAAGGGACCTTAAAGACTATATAGTTCCAGCCCCCCTGCCATGGGCAGGGACACCTTCCACTAGACCAAGTTGCTCAAAGCCCTGTGCAACCTGGCCTTGAACACTTCCAGAGATAGGGCACCCTGAACTTCTCTGGGCAACCTGTTCCAGTGTCTCACCACGCTCACAGTAAAGAGTTTCTTCCTTATATCTAATCTAAATGTACCCTCTTTCAGTTTAAAACCATTATTCTTTGTCCTATCACTACCTGCCCTTGTAAAAAGTCCCTCTGCAGCTTTCTTGTAGGCCCCGTTTTATGTACTAGAGGGCTGCTATAAGGTTTCCCTGGAGTGTTTTCTTCTTCAGGCTGAACAGCTCAAATTCTCTCAGCCTGTCTTCAAAGAAGAGGTGCTCCAGCCCTCCCATCATCTTTGTGGCCCTCCTCTGGACATGCTCCAATAAGTCCATGTCCTTCTTATGTTGGGAGCCCCAAGGCTGAACACAGTACTCCCCGTGGGGGTCTCACAAGAGAAGATTAGAAGAGGAGAATCACTTCCCTCAACCTGCTGGCCACGCTTCTTTTGATGCAGCTCAGGGTATGGTTGGCTTTCTGGGCTGCAAGTGCACATTGTCGGGCCATGTTGAGCTTCTCCTCCACCAATGCCTCCAAGTCTTTCTCCTCATGGCTGCTCTCAATCCATTCTCCGCCCAGCCTGTATTTGTGATTGGGATTGCCCTGACTCATGTGCAGGACCTTGCATTTGGCCTTGTTGAACCTCCTGAGGTTTTTACGGGCCCACCTTTCAAGCCTGTCAATGTCCTTTTGGATGGCATCCCTTCTCTCCAGCATGTCAACCATACCACACAGCTTGGTGGTGTTAGCAAATCTGTTGATGGTTCAGTCAATCCCAGCGTCCATGTTGCTGAGAAAGATGTTGAATAGGGCCAATCTCAATACTGACCCCTGAGGAATTCCACTCATAACCGCTCTCCATTAAGACATCAAACTGTTGACTGAAACTCTTCAAGTGCAACCATCCAGACAATGTGGTCCACCCATCAAATCCATGTCTCTCCAGTTTAGAGACAAGGATGTTGTGCAGGACAGTGTCAAATGCTTTGCACAGGTGCAGGCAGATGGCATCAGTTGCTCTTCCTTTATCGAGCAATGCTGTAACCCCCTCGTAGAAGGTCATCAGATTTGTCAGGCACAATTTGCACTTAGTAAATTTCACCAATGCAATTAGTAAATGTCACAAAAAAATTTTCCATGTGCCTTAGCATAGCTTCCAGCAGGATCTGCTCCATAATCTTGTCAGGCACGAAGGTGAGACTGACTGGCCTGTAGTTCCCCAGGTCTTCCTTTTTTCCCTTTTAAAAAATGGAGGTTATGTTTCCCCTTTTCCAGGCAGTGGGAACTTCACCAGATTGCCATGACTTCTGAAATACGATGGATAGTGGCTTAGCGACTTTGTCCGCCAGTTCCCTCAGGGCCTACAGATGCATCTCATCAGGTCCCATGGACCTGTGCACCTTCAGGTTCCCTAGATGGTCTTGAACTTGATATCCTACTGTGGACAGTTATTCATTCTCCCAGTTCCTGTCTTTGCCTTCTGCAATTTGGGTGGTGTGGCTGGAGCACTTGCCAATGAAGACCGAGGCAAACTGAGTACCTCAGCTTTCTCCATATCCTAGGTAACCAGGTCTCCCATTTCCTTCTGGAGGGGGCCCACGTTTTCCCTAGCCTTCCTTTTATCATCAATGCACCTATAAAAGTTTTTCTTGTTGCCCTTGATGTCCCTGGCCAGATTTATTTCTATCAGAGATTTAACTTTCCTAACCTGACACCTGGATGCTTGGACAATTTCTCTGAATTCCTCCCAGGTCACCTGTTCTTGCTTCCACCCTCTGTAGGCTTCCTTTTTGTGTCCAGGAGCTCCTCGTTCATCCATGCAGGCTTCCTGGTGTTTTAGCCTGACTTCCTCTTTGTCAGGATGCATCGCTCCTGAGCTTGGAGGAGGAGATCCTTGAATATTAGCCAACTTTCTTGGGCCCCTCTTGCCTCCAGGGCTTTATCCCATGGTATTCTTCCAAGCAGATTACTGAAGAGGCCAAAGTCTGCTTTCCTGAAGTCAAGGGTAGTGAGCTTGCTGTGGGCTCTCCTCACTGTCCTAAGGATCTTGAACTCCACCATTTCATGATCTCTGCAGCCAAGGCGACCCTAGAGTTTCATGTTCCCCACCAGTCCTCCTTCCTTATTGGGTGGGTCCAGCATAGCACCTCTTCTTGTTGGCTTCTCTATCACTTGAAGATGGAAGTTATCATCAACACATTCCAAGAATCTCTTGGGTTGCTTAAGCCCTGCTGTGTTGTCCCTCCAACAGTTACTGGGGTGGTTGAAGTCTCCCATGAGGACCAGGGCCTGTGAATGTGAGGCTGTTCCTATCTGTCTATAGAGGGCTTCATCGCTCAGTCTTCCTGGTCAGGCAACTGTAGCAGACCCCCACTATAATGTCACCTATCCCTGCTCTCCTTTTGATTCTGACCCATAAGCTCTTGGTCTGCTCCTCATCCATCCCCAGGTGGAGCTCCATGCATTGCAGCTGGTCATTGACACAGAGGGCAACACCTCCTCCTTGAGTCCCCTGCCTGTCCTTCCTAAAGAGCCTGTACCCTTCCATTCCACCACTCCAGTCACAGGAGCCATCCCATCAAATCTCTGTGATGTCAGTAAGATCATAAGCCCTGCAGGCATGTGCATGTCTCTAACTCCTCTTGTTTATTCTCCATGCTATGTGTGTTTGGATAGAGGCATTTAAGTTCCCCCCAGCCCACCCCCCAGTGAAGCTGACATACTGGCTGCAGTGGCTGAAAATTCCTTCATGTTGCTTTTCAGGTGCTCTCCTGCTGACCTGTGATCCTCTTTCCAGGTTCTGGGCATCTATTGCTGGCATCAAACTGGTGGCAGTGGGATGGACTGAAGTTCCCCTTCCCCAGAAACTTTAGTTTAAAGCCCTCTTCACCAGCTTGGCAAGTTCATGATCAAAGATGCTTTTCCTGTTCTCTGATAGATGGACCCCACCAGCCCCCAGCGGACCACATTTCTCAAAGTAAGTCCCATGGCCTAAATAGTTGAAGCCCTGACTGTAACACCAGTTCTGTAACCATTTATTAATTCACCAGATTTGACCAGCTCTTTCAAATCACTTCCCTTTGACTGGGAGGATTCATAAAAAACCTGCCTGTACTCCGGAGTCCCTTGCCATCACTCCCAGGACTCTGTAATCCTCCTTGGTACTCCTCATACTGCTCCTGGCTGTATCATTGGTGCCCACATAAAACAACAGCAGTGGATAATAACAGTCAGTAGACTGTATGAGGCTTGGTAGTTTCTTGGTGACATCCCTGATAAGCAGCACACCTCTCTAGAGAGCGGCAGGTCAGCAGATGGGTGCCTCTGTACTTCTCAGAAGACAGTTGCCTACTGCTACCATCCGTTGCCTTTTGTTAGTTGTGCTGGTTGTCATACAGCGAGCAGACTGCACTGCCTTACTGAGCTCCAGCGTCTCTCCTGATGTGACGGGTCTTTCCTTTTCAGTCTGCAGAGCAGGAGAGAGGTTCTGCAAGGGCACCTCAGGCCTTGGGGGAAGTCTCTTCCTCCTGCAGGTCCTTGCCATTGCAAGCTTCCATTCTTCTGCATTATTGGCCTCCCTCCCTTCTGTGTGTGCCGTTGGAGGGGGTTTTGGCTGTTTAGCCATGGGCTGTGGGTCCACTGCAGGCTGTGCTTGGAACAAGCTATCGAACTCCTCCTCAGCCACCTGCTGCAGGAGGTCCTCCACCCTTTGCAGGCATTCTGCTGCCTGTTCCTGCCCCAGGAGGAAGGCCTGGGCACGTCCTCCAGCCTCAGATGTGCACTGCAGCCTCTCCCTTCTTCAGCCGCCACCAGGGTAGGTGGCACAGACCTCCTGGCCAGAGCTGTGGCCTTGGCTCTCAGACCAGTGCACACCGTTCTGCCGTGAGGGTCAGGTAGGATGTGCGCCCTTGACCTGCGCAGATGGTCACAGAACAGTGTGCCTTGTTGCTGGATCATGTGTACATCCAGGCCTGTCCACTCGGGCAGTGGAATGTTCCTCGTGCGGCCTGCTGTGCCCGCACCCTGTTTGCCCACCCTGGCGGCAGCGCCTCCCCGGGGGCGGCCTGTTGTGGGAGCAGCAGCTGCCATTACCCTGGCCCTGCCCGCGCCTCATGCGAGCAGCTGGCTCCTGGCAGTCACTGCCCTCCCCTGGGGTCTCCCTGGCTCAGGGTCCCCGGTATGCCGCCATCCCCTGCTCCGCTGTGCAACGCACCTGCACCGGAGGCGATCGCCTCGGCAAGTCAGTGTGCCCATGTAAGATACTATGAAAAATTTAGTTGCCTGTCCTCTTCAGAAAATCCTTCCCATTGCATCAGGCCAGCATGACACATCAGCCTTTGGGGAGCAGAGCGTGGTCCCTGCGCTGTTACAGTGAGAGAAACTACTTCTGTGGTGTCACTGCAGAGGAAACCTCTCCGGGCACAGACTCTGCAATCTGCCATCTCCCACTTTGTCATATTGAAGAGTGCAAAAGCCCTTCAATGGCCATGCAGATGTTTTGTTGGTGGAGAGGAGTGGGTTCTTGCCTGGCGTTTTCAGCAGCTATTTACCTTTTTTTCTGCTGGGCTTGTCAAGAGCTGAACAAATCCAGACTGCAGAGCCCATAGCTCCTGTTACTATTTTAGCAGTCAAAATGTTTTTTCATGTGCAGAAACCGCAAGAGGAAGCCAATGAGATGTGGCACAATATCAGCAATGGCAATGCTGACATTGCCTGGGTTTTTCCTGGCCCATTCTCTCTCAACATTACATCCCTTGTGCCCATGGGCTTTTTGCCCCAGCTTCTGCCAAAACCTTCATGCTTGATCTTCTACCCTCTTCCTAAACAAGCCATTCCCAATAAAATCACATTAATACATACAAGCGAAAAGAAAAAAATAGCATGGAGTCAAATGCTATTTGCCACTGCTGGATTGTTCATTCTGTGTATAAGGAGTATTTTTATCCACTTCTCTTTGCCTTGACCATTTAGACTGTAAACTCTTGGGACAGGGACTGACTTGCAGAAAGAAGGATCATGCTCAGCTAATTGCAAGAGTGCTAACAGTGGTTGAGATAAGGATGAATTATAATTAGCAGGTCTGACTAAGAGGGAATACTGCTTATTTCCTCAAGATTTACACATCATCTTGAGAACAACAGATAGAGATTGAAGCATAGGCAACGCATGGTAATGAACTAAATTTTACTTGTTAGAGAGAGGACCGGTCATGTTCTTTAAATATTAATTTTGCATAGACTTTCAGATCAGAAGAAGAGATAAGATACAGTCTTCTTAAGCAAGGGATAAATTAGGTTTATACAGGTATTTAAAGGGCTAAATATGAAAATATTGGCAGCCTTTTGAAGCTTTCGTAAGAAAGTGAAACAATACAGGGAGAAGTTATCTCAAAGTAATGCTTTGTGTGATTTATTTAGTATGGGAAAAATTTGAAGCAGAGCAGAGAACTTGTGCAAAGCCACTACATACATACAATTCTTAATGGGTCTGACCAGAGGATAAACATAACTTGGCCTTCTAGACTTCTGCAGATGACATTTCTAGCCATCTGAAACTGTGAGAACTGTAAGATGTCTGAATGATATTTCCTGTTGCAAAGAAGTGGCATGAAAGGATGGAGACACTTTTTCATTTAACAACTTATAAGTTCACTTCCTAGACAAATCTGCATGCCTGGTACGTCAGCTTTAGAGCCTTCTCAGAGAAGGGAATATTTGGTTTCTCTTCCATTCCACCATTCTTCAATCTGACACTGTAGCATCAGCCAACACTTTAAAATTCAGGGTGACTTTGACTGGCTTTCATGCTTGTAACTCTGTTTTCCCCTCTCTAATTCTTATATCCTAAACCTATGATTTATTTTTCTGTTTTCAAACTCATATTTGTGCAAAACTCACTCTGAGTTAATCTTATTGGAGATTTATGAAAAAGGTTTTTATATATATTCAACAAGGGTTTTGTGAATTGGCTCAATAAAACTCAAATAGCTTTACAGTAGCTATTGTCTATTCCATAAGGCTGTGAACATAAACTGTGGCATTATACTGGAATTAACCAGCCTGCCAGATGCCTTCAGTCTTGTTATGAATACATTGATAGACATGTCATTTTGCCCTTAAAATAATAATGGGATGCTGGGAAGAGTCTTCAACTTTAAACATCAAAGAATTGCTCAATTCACCTTATTAGCCTTCAAACTTTCAAATACAATTGCAGGATACATTAAAGATTATTTTGGTACTAGATGATAATCTAGCTGAAAATATTATTTTCATGGCTATTCCATATATTAATTATTTATTATTGCCTTTACTTATGTTATTAGTACATTCAAAGCTATATTACATGGAAAATTAATCTAGGTAACCAGATTTCATCTCAACTTGCACCTCTTTCAGTTGCCCTCAGTCCGAGAATGGATAACATGAAAAGTCTTTTGATTTATTTTTTCTTTATTAATCAGATTTGACTGAGTGAAGTAGCAGACAGAAGGCATTATGATAATCTGCTCTGATTTTTGTTAGGACATACCCACTTCCCAGGAAGTAATGAATTCTACCAGCTCTGATTTGTCTTTTCCCTTCTCCTAGGTATGGTATTAAAACGCGACATTCCCCCTCTTCTCCTTGAGATGCCTCATGGTATTGTGTTCTCATGTGGAGTGCTGGAACTTGTTATCTCTGTAATGCTTTCAAAGGAGTCTCAATGCTTTTGTTATCCACATGAATACCAAAATGCTTTTGGCCTCTGCATAACTGTTTTACCTTCTTATGCCTTTCCCTCTTTTCCCTTGTCCCTGAACCATGTGTTTAATGTTAGCTTCTTTTCCCTTAACTACTTTGTATCAAGAATATCTTGTGTTAGCATCATTATTGTCCTTTGTATTAGTTTAGAAAGGTGAAAATATTGGAACTACAAAACAGAATCATATACATTTGTCATGGATCTTCTGTGCATCTGATTCTGTTCTCCTTGGTATGATTTTGGCTCTTAAGTAATTATTAACTTCAAATCCCTCAGTTTTCTCCTTTCTATCCTTTACATATCTTTTAAAAAATGGGAGTTTTTTTGTAACATAAGCAACCAGAAATATAGACAGTGGTTGAAATTAATTTTCATTTCACTTTGTTGGAATAACTTCCTTTGGATTATGTAGTCAAAATGTACTCACAGACTGCACTGGTATAAAATCTGATTTTTTTGCTAATATTCATATTTCTCATTAATGTCAATAGAGTTACTCCTGGCTTATGCTAGACTTAAATGAAAGCAGAACTTATAATTTCTCATTAAAAAAATAATCTTAACTTTCAACTTCCTTATTTCATATTCTCTCCCTATTTCATTATTTTATTAGGTTTAATTGCCTGACTCACTCATCTACACAATTCTATTAGCCTGACCAGGGTGTTTTGAGTTTTCCTTTTCCCAGCTTCTATTTACTGTTCCTCCTTTTTACTTACATCACTCCTGGCATCCCATTATTTTCAAGTCATTAAAATTTTCATTTCCTTTCTTCCCATCAGCCAAAACTAGTCAGAAATACTTAATTCCAGCATGCTTTTCCAGTCAAATCAGCCTCTGTGGCACCGAGTCCAGTCACATTTATCCACACCATGAGATTTTATAACTAGTTTTTATCTTGCCAGACCCAAACTTCCTTAGGTCTGATGATCTTCCTCACAATGATGTGAGTCAACGGCAGAGTAGCATGGATGTTCAAGGATGTGGTTCTCATGAATTTTGCAGTGACCGTCTGGAAGCAATTCTCGAATTCCCAGAAACTTGCATTGCTCTTCTTTCCCTATCTCTGAATATTGATTCTGCAGAAGAAAAGCCACAAAAATGATGACTAGCATTGCCAGCTCCATCATCACTAATACAGCACATTGGGCAGGTGGCACTTCTAAATGTAGGCTTTATTAGAAAATTCTCAATTTTATCTGCCAGATATCATTGTGCCCAAGGGACAGGCCTTTCCCATGACCTGCTGCTATATATCCAGGAAACTGCCTCTGTGGTACACCGAACGGTTAGGAAATCCCCATTGCACTTCAGTTATACAGTAACCTTCTGGCAGGCATTTGTGCTCTGTTTTTCTATACAGTAGTGACAAGATTATAACTATGTAGTTCAGGTTTTATTTAATCACTGATGTAATTTCCTTTAACAGAATGGCATATGTTTTATTTGGAAAACCCTGAACAATATAAAATGATGTTTTTCTTAGCAAGATAATTGCTAGTGACAGACTGGCAGGAGCAGGGCTGTATTCTGTGACTTAGTACTGCTCTGACAAAATGAATGGGATGATGCTGATTTCTACCAGCTGAAGGTGGATCCCACCACTTGCTTCTGCTGGATGACAGGAGCAGAGGCAGTGTGAAGTTCTGTGGAAGTCAGGAGGTGCTTCACAAGCACAACTGCCCCAATGTCAAGCATGCTGCAGTGACTGAGCACCTTTCTAGCTGGATCCTCTAGAGTTAATCTGGTGATCCATTGCTGAACTTCTCAGAGGCAAGTGGGCCCCTGTGCAGGCAAATTTGGACTTGCACGAAGGGAGAGGCTTGCTTCTTGTATCAAGCCTGGCTTGAGCTGGCTCAGCTTTCCCAGGTTACTCTAGTCAGCCTGGCAGCAGTTCACACTCTCCTGTCCCATGAGCTAGCATTTAGGTCTCCCCATACAATGACTTTGGCAGGTTACTACAGAATCCTGCAGGATATCTCTCTCATTTCTTGAAAATATCTTCATACACTAATCTTTCTATGTTAAGTTGTGTTACTTGGGCTGTCACTATCTAAACCACACACAAGAACAGAATGGTGCAGGGGCTGAGGCCAAAATACTATGAAATCCAGAGAGCTTTGTATATTTTTCTCTCCCTCTCCTGAAGTGTGCATCGTATCACGTTTACTCAAAAGTTTACAAACTTCTCCTAGATCAAAAGTTATGAAATGCATGCAATAGCATTTATAAGCAACTGCTCATACAAAATCATTTCAATTTGACTTTCTGTAGTCTGGGTCTGTCATAGGCTAAAGTACACATATCCTATGGGGTCTATTCACTCTTCTTTGGGTTGTATCTGCAATCAAATAAGGAAGGAAGCAACCACAAATGGTTCAGACTTCTCCAAAGTTGTTGTCTAATAGCTGTGAATGTAGAATTACATTTCAACATGATAGCAGAAGTTTTCTGAATAGCATTCACTGATAACCTCCATAACTAGGGTCTGTTCACTGATGGTGGTATACTCAGCCTGTGGTAAGCTCCCAGAATAAGAAAATCCTACCTTTAAGAGTTTTCAAGCTCATCAACTGAAAGAGGAAAAAGCTAAGGCTCTGTGTGAAGAGGCACAAAAGCTGCAATGAGAGTGGAGAGAAGCTCTGCCTTCCATGGGCTTTGTTGATTAAGACATAGTGGACACTTCAAGTAAAACAAGTCTTCAAGCAAAAATTGAAAGTGTTAAGAGGGAGCCTATTTTGTGAATCCAGATAAGAAAGGCTGCCAGGCGGTCTGTGTTGGATGAAGAAATAGAGATGGAGAAGGACAAAATCAACTCAGCATTGATACAGATTTGGGTTTTGTTCTTCAGTCTTACCTCTCTGCTTTTTTTTCCCTTTTTTTCCTTTCTTTTTTTTTTTTTTTAAGAAGGATATAAATAATCTGCCATGAAATGTAAAATAAGTGACTTCAGCATAACAGTCCCCTAAAGCTTGCTCCACCCGCTGCTTCTTAGTCACTAAAAGATTTGCAAAATGCAAAATGCAAATCACTGAACTCAAAAACTTACAGCCTCAGTAACTGAGGTAACGGGGTTTTGTTTATAAGAATAGCATAGCACTCTGCAGCATAAACCTTCAATTAATCCTTTGGTGCAACCTACAATGATAGACTGACTGCTTGGCATTATCAGATTCTGTTTTAGCTGTACCATAAACACAGTAAGTTAAAAGTGCTTCAGGCAGCTAAAATAACATTTTATTTTGCATTGTTTTTTCATTCTTCATTCAATTGTGCTAATGGTGGAAAAAGGTGACGTGGAGAGAAGACCACAGAAAACCCACACAGATTTTAAAAAAGATTTTGAAAGGTACTTTATTGATGTATTTTACTGTGGGTTTTCCACTGTGTACACATCTAATTCCTTCAGTCCCTGCCTCTTTACGTGGGTGTAGGTACAGATCCTTCCCTAAGGCGGGTAAAACGGGTGTCAGTGGGAGTTGTGCAGTGCTACTCTAGATACAGATTAGACGTAAAGGCTCAGTTTTGGCTGCCTACATTTTGGTGCTTACCCTAGATTCAGGTTAGGTGCGTAGGATGTGTCTGTGGGACAGAGAGAAATCAGGCTGCATCCCTGTTTGCCCAAACAAGACCTGGGAGGGCACCAGTCTTTCTTCCCCTGCATCCTAGCATATTGATACATGGGTGGGAAAGCAATATAAGCCACCAAACAGGTTTTCTCATCCGGATAGTGAGGATCACCAGGCATGCTACTCAACTGCCCAGTGTATGCCTTTCTTTGATAATCCCCATAGGTGTCTGCAGAACTTAACCATACTCTGGGAAAGCCAATGTCTTTCACAGAATCATAGAATAATTTAGGTTGGAAAAGGCCTTTAAAATCATCAAGTCCAACCATTAACCCAGGACTTCCAAGTCCATCACTAAACCACGTCCCGAAGCACTGCATCTATGCGTTTTTTAAACATTTCCAGGGATAGTGATTCCACTGCCTCCCTGGGCAGCCTCTTCCAATGCTTTGTCAATTCCATTGACTATGTAGGAAGCCAGGACCAAATATATTTCCAACATAGATTGTTCAAGCAAATGTCTAAAGTTAGGTGGGAAGAAACTACTGAAAAGCTCTGTCTTTTGAAAAAGAATATGTATACAGAAAATTATCTAAAATGTATTTTTCTTTGTCCTTATTCAGTTCACAGCCTGAGGTGGAATCCTGCTAACATTGAATGGGTGTTTGGCATAGGAATGCACTCAGTGCATCTCAAACACGATGGAGTTACTTCTTCATGCTGTTTTACTAGCCTCACAAGAAACCAGCGTGTTTCTTCAGTTTATTTGTATATCCTGTATCCCCTCAGCCAAGATATCCGTTCCCACCTTCCTCAACAGCTTTTATTGCTCTGTCTTTAGAATCTTCCTACTCTTATTCATCAGATATACAGGCACACGTGCATTTTCTGTGTGCTGCAATGCAAACTACTGCTTTAGCTTAACAGGAGTGTTTGCATACAACAGGACAAGGGTTCTTCAAACTCTATTTTATTCTGAAAAAGTCCTGAAGGCGCTGAAGAACATGTGCTAGACAGTTTCATTCCACTACTTTCAAACAGTACTGGTAATGAAATATCCTGTAGGGACAGCTTTAGAGAGACAAGTAGTCAGTGTTGCAATACAATGGTGGCAGTGCCTGTGGCACTTTGAGCGTATTACCACTGCATTACATTCTTGAAGATGACAAGAGAAACAGAGTGGTTAGGGGCTTTTTGACCAGTGTTGTCAGAGAGCAGTGGTTGTGATTTCTGCAATATGGGCTTCTCTCAAGCCATTCTGTGAACGACAGTACCTTGGTGGAAGTGCTGGCATTACCTTAGGGAAAATGAATTAACAGAGCCGCAACCAGCTTCCTTGGAGCATTATTTTTGGCAAGCAGTGTTCTTCCATTGGATAGCTCTCACATTGCTGGAAGACCCAGCAGGCATTAAAGTGCTGAGGCGTGTTATGTTTTCAGGCACCTGTGAAGATAAATTGGTTTTGAACTTTGTTTTTTGAGGTAAGTGCCCTCAGGTCAGGAGATGAAAAATTGGTCCTCTGGTTTGTTAGATGTTTTCTGAGTAGCTAAAACAGATTTTAAAACCTGCTGAAGTGTCTTCCAGTGCAAAACAAATCTGCATAGAAAAATAATTTCCAGATTAACTCTCAGATTCCATTTGTGTGTTTTTTTCCTAAACTGATGCAGTGTGCTCCAAGGCATTTCATTTTACTTTTAGTATTTCTGTGGAGGATAAACTCCAGTCTTGCATGTATGATTTCAGGAAGGTTTTATTTTCTTTCATCATTTGGTGTCTCTGTTAAGCTGGGCCAGTCAAAAGTATGGATTCACTGCTGTCTTTCTCCCCAAGCAGCACCAGGCAGAATAGTATGTACACCTACCACCTGCAATCATGACTGCAGCTAGACATATGCCCCCTCCCTCTTTTCTCTCTCATAAGTGATAATTCCTTTCTCCCACCCTTTTATCTTATCTCCTCAGGTTATTAACATTGCGGGGCAACAATATTTCTTTGCTTTGTGTTTTTACTGCACCTAGAATAGTAGGATGCTGCTCTGTCTTACAGTTTCTGGGAAAAATTGAACTGCAATAAACTATGTGTATTGCAAGGAAGGGGTATGACTCCAGCTAGCAGGAAAACTACCAGATAGACATTATTTTGTCAATTCAAGGAAAGAAATTACTTGTACTGTTCAAAAGGCTTTATCTTTCTTTTATAATACTTTTTTTGCTATTATGGGTTGTTGAAGTGCTGCCTAAAGCAGCTTCTAGATTTCTAATATAATGACCATGTTGTTAAAGGACTTTTTTTAAGACCCTGGCTACGTTCTCTATCTCTTACTCCCATTCATTTTTTGTCCTTTTTCTGTTCTCTTCCTCAGTGTGACTACCACTGGCGGAGCTACCAGGACACTCCTGCCCCTAACAACCTAACCAGTCCAATAACTTTCAGGGAGCTCATTAGACTGCTTGGGTCCCCTTGTGCTGTCCATGTTTGGTGCTGTGGTATATACAGATAGTTTTACTTTAAAAAATCTCTTTCTTCTCTGAAAAATATTGTTGAATAACAGGAAAAGCCTTTCTGGGTTTCTCCTCTAAGTGTTTATTTTATAAATCCTACTGTTAGCAGGCAGAAAGGGCTGACAAGAGCTGGCCTGGGATAGCTCCCACACCTGCAGTCCTTGGCAAGCTGGAAGGAGGCTCCCCTTTCACTGTTTGATCTTCTTTGTCCTCCTACATATAGGAAAGAGAGAAAATGTTATAAGTGCTTTTTCTTCTCACCATCTGACTGGTTGGAGGGAGAAGGGGGAGCTGGCAGTGGGGTGGGCGCCTGTCCCACTGCACACTCCTTGGTGCTGCCCTGGCTGTGTGGCAAGGGGGAGGACACCAAGATGGTGGGAGAGCTGAACCAGCCCTCAATCCTTTTCCTCACATGTGTGCTCACATCTTTTTCCTATGACAAGTGGATATCCCTATTGATAAATTACATTTGTCCTACATATAAATTATTCCCACAGTGTTGCAGCAGTGGAAGACCTATTCACTGGTGAATGGGTGTTACCAATCCGATACCATATACAGTTTTTTAAATTTCAGCAGAAAATAAGCTATTGCAGAGAAAAAAAAAAAAGGGGTATTTTGCTGCTGCTCACACAGAGGTAGATGAAAGCCACAGGAAGAGTACCGGTGAAGCTGGCATCTAATGATATTTGGTTCCTTTGAAAAGAGCTAAGGTGTGCAGCCTCACAGGTCTTTGAATTTTACAGGAAATCCTTGCTGTGGTGTCAGGTGTCAGCCACACACTTCAATATTGTTGTTTATAATTTTTTCCACTTGTTCAATCTGTGTACATCATTTCATGTAATTTTTTTATATGAATATTTGCATTTTTAACTTGAAATCACTGAAAAGGAGAGGTAGTGAAGCAGTGATGGGTACCGTTGTGTACATTTTCATCCTTTTCTGTGCAGAAAAATAGTAAACATGGTATTTAAAAATATCCAGAGGTCTTGAATGTCACTTTTTGTAAGAATCATTGAATGCTGCAGATGAAGTCTTTGATCTTGGAGAGGCTCCTTCAACTAAGCTTTAATTAATGTGTTACCTATAACTGTCCTTCAAGGAAGGCCATGATTATTACTTTGTTGTCTACATCTCACAAACTGAAATGATGAGATTCTTCACCAGAAATGTTTGTTCTGTCTGGCTTCTGGCTCTGATTTGTAATGAAGTAGCATCTTCTGTGTTACAGGAATAGAAGTTAGCTTGTTAACTGTTGTTTCAAGATGATCAGTGTATACAGATGAGCTCCCTTTAGGTGTGGTAGATTTGCCTGCAGATCAGAAAACGTGGCTGCTCACCAGCTGACTTGGCTGAATCACTGAGTCCCCATTCTGCTGGATGTGCTGATACACAAAAGCTGTGGTTTTGGAAACGCCCAAACACAAACTGTCCAACAACCTCTTTTCCTGGGTGGAATAAGATAAGTATCAGCAGGAAACTTGCAGTGCTCACCCTTGGCAGAAGCACAGGAGGCTTGTGAAGCTCTCCTAAAGCAAACATTGCTTCCAGTCAGGTTTTCAAGGGATTCCAGATGAGGCAGCTCTGGAGCAATGCAGAGTTGCCACAGAGCCTGGAGAAACCCGTGAAATCCACAGTACCCCTGGTCCCTGCACCAAGCCTTGGGGACCATCCGAGTGAGCTAATAGGGAGAGAGAAAACCTGCCCACTGGTGTCAAAATCAATCAGAACTCAGTGGTATTCTAGAAACTTTCTGGGTTTGGGGAATACCTTACAAATAAACATACAGAAGTATGCTTTATAAGGCAATTTCTGGTTAGCTCTACTCATAACCATAGACATTAATTCTTGTCACTGCCTATCCAGAGCTGGAAATCCCCATAGCCCCATATTTCTAAAAAAAAAAAAAAAAAAAAATAATAAAAAAAAAAGACCAAGCAAAAAATTTGGTGGGTTTTGATGGTTGTCTGGGTATTTTTTTAAAGTTTTCCACTGATTATTTAGTATGTCATATTCAGTACTTTCCAAAGTGCTTAAAAAATGTTTTTTAAAGCATCTTCCACTTCAGGGCAAACCAAGTAATGCAAAAGTCAGGCTACTTATGAGATTTATGCTTCAGTTTTCCACCAGCCAGATGGATTGGTGACTTGCAGGTGAGAGAGATTAGAAGAGAGGCAATGAATCATAGGGGCAGCCCCCATTAGAAATGCCTCCAAGAGCTCAAATGAATAGTTTTCTTAACAACCATCTATTCAGGGCTTCAGCCTGCAGCACCCACTCTGCACAGCTTACTTCATCTTACTTGCTTATGAGGAACAAAGCACTTGGCTTAGCAGATTTGTCAGCAGTGTTGCGCTGCTCACAACTAACCTCCATTTTCTTCCAAATAGGAATAAATCCTAAAAGAGAGCAACAAAATGTTCTCACACATCATATGGCAAATGATGGCCCAAAGTCAGGGTGTGATATTTACTCACCAGACGGGAAACACGTATGTGTGCACACCCATGCACATAGAATAAAAATTTATTACAATATTAGTCTTTTCTTAGTAATTCTTAGACTAAAATTCTGATCTGTTTTTGGCACCTCCTGTGCCTCTGTGTAGCCCATCCCCTGCAAAGATTTCAGCAGTCTCAGGAACACACGCTGGTGCCCTCATCTAATGCTCAGCTGAGGCCTTCAATAGAAAAGCAAGTTTTCATCCTAAAAACTGCACTTGGATTATAACCCTGATTTTTAAAAACAGCTGTCTCTATCACTGCCATGAGATGTTGATGTACACACAACTTAATGGTACCTATCTGGGAAGTCTCAGTCTGGTTTCTTACATCTCTGAGTGTGTATGTGGTGCCCTTGTGCACGTTACTGGGGAGATGGTGGTGGGACCAGTAGCCTGGCTTTGGTGCCATTGCAGGAGAGAAGCAGAGAGCTCCTCTCCTCTGCCTCCTGCTGTGTGGTCCTCATGCAAGAACGTCTTGTGGTTGGATGGCTCAGTTTAAATGTCAAGGAAATGTCAGTAAGATAGTCTCCTTCCATGAAAAAAATGCCACCTTCTCATCATGCTATTCTTGTATAGGAAATGCCAGGGGGAATTATAGGACTTTAAACAAACAAAACCACCACCACCACCACCCCCCCACACACACACACAAAAAGTGTGTGTTGAGGGGTGGGAGTGGCAGAGGGAATAAAATATTGAAAGTTTCATGAGGCTTTTGGTTACAGACCAGCCTCTCTAAAGGGCCTTTTCTAAAGAAAGTATGAGCTTTCAGGAACTGAATTACTCCGTAGGTAGCAGATACTTGGGGGTTACTCTGCCCAAGTCTAGATCTCACTGTTAGGCACCGATTAAGTGGCAGTGCATGCAAAATCTTTAGCTGCATGATCTTACTTTTGTTCTGCCCACTCATGCCCTGGAGCCTACCCTGTTGCTCTGAATGCCAGTTTTGATGGTCCTGGACCACATTCCCATCCATTTCACCCTTTGAACTGGTGTCTCTCTTACTTTTTATAGTTCCTTATCTTGACCTGTCCTGATTGTGGCCCTTGTGTCACTTTGCCACTTGATGGTCAATGTGGTGTACAAAACAGCTTCATCGCCTTGTCTCAGTCTAAACTGAGAGAATTTTTTCTAGTTGTTCAGTAATCGGGGTTTCTTGTGCCTTTCCTAACTACTAGTTACTGGTGATAAGGCGATGGAGCACTGGGCTTTGATCAGTTATAGAAATGCCTTCTTTCTTTGTGTGGCTTTTAACTGCTGTAATACTTAAAGGCAGATAGAAATAAAGAAATCACAGCTTATGCATATATATATATAAACCCATAATAGAGTTGTGCTGTTTAACTAGAAAACCCTTGTACCCTACAAAAAACAACTTAGACCACTGAAGATGAAACTAACCTGGGAGATAGTCCCAACAGTGAATCTGAATAGAAGTGGTAGGAGGTTGAGATTACAACATGTAACTGTCTATATTCATGACTTTTTCTTGATTTTGCACTTCACATACAAGATGATTCATAGCTTTGTACTCCATTGTATAAAATGAATATTTGTTGTGCTGGGAACACTGACTCTGAAAGTATCTGACAGTCTGTTTCTCTCCCATGTTGTTCTTTCTTTACAAAAAAAGAGGATAAACTCCTTGTACAAGAGATTTCTGTGAGTTTTCCTGGCATACACCTTGTTCGAAATTCAGATTTTTGTATTATTATCATGGGATCAAATCCTGCTGCCCTTATTCAGTCAAAACTGCCACAGATTTCAGCAAAAACCTTGCCTAAGTAGGGTGTGAAGATGAGCAAGGAAGGTCTAGCTTTTTGCCTGTACAATATTTAGGAAATCACAGACACCTGTGTTACTTTCTATTCATAACGTCTGTAGAAGGGATTTTAAAAAATACTGGCATTGCCCTGTATATCTAGGAACAGGGCTGGAAATGTGTGCTGTGTCAGGGGGTGGGGACAACACAGTTTCTTACTTTACTGATGACCATGTAACAGACATGTACCCTTTGATGACCCTGCAGCCAACAGAAGCGAAAAAAGACTCTCCAATATTGTATCATAAGCTTAAGACCTTCCACACAGAAATCGAAACCCACAAAATCATTAACGGGCCATAGGAATAGTGTAGGCAAGGTCCAGAGCTATCATCAGTGCCTTAGGTGTTGGCAACGGCTGCTGAAATTTTGCTCCAAGATTATCAGTGTTATTGCTTGCTGCAGTGGGCATAGTTAGGACACTCAAAATGCTTCTGCAGTCCACACACTGAACGGTCTTATGATGTGCATTTGAATACTAACTCACCTTCCTCATTTAAGGCAGTTCTCAAAGGGCAAAGCTGTATCTTCATGCCCAGTTTGCAGATCTTCAGCCACTTCTAACCTATTGTGGTTTTGTGAAATTTCAAGGCAATATCCAGGTTACTGGCAAAACGTGTAAATGAATTCTAGATCTGTTGTTTTCCTGTAAATATTTCAGAATTTTATGATTGCATTTATTCAATAAAATTGCCTTAAAGATATGAGATGTTTACATATATGTTTAGAATGAGAACTTTAGCATGTTGGAGGAGGACAGTTTAAGGTTACCGTTCACCTTTTTTTCTTTTCTTTCTTGCAGCATGCTCAGGTTAGCCCACTTCACTCACAGTATCCAAGGTACTTGTTTAATTGCTACAGGCAACCAGAACTCCGAACTTAAAAAAATGTATTTTATATAAACTGATATCTACATTAATCAGCTTTTTCATTTTTTCTTTTTGGGGGTTATTTTTTTCAGTTTAGGTTTTTACCTTTAGAAGGAGTTAGACTGAGCAAGTTAGTTGGACAGCTGAAACATTTCAGTTTAGCACCAACAGAATTGTTAGAGTCAAACTGCCCAACTAATCCAAATCCCTTGCTGCTTTACTGAGGAGCAACATAACATTTGGGAAGCACAGAAAAAGTGCTCCCTAGTCTAGAAAATAGGCAAAGGCTGATCCCGCTCAAAAGACAAGCAGAAACTTCAATAACTCACTGTTTCCAAGAGAAGGATGTAAGTGAGAAAACTATTTCTGGCCAAAGAAAAAAATCTGGTGTTTAAAGCATATCTGACAGTGATAATGCAGTATGAAACTGCTTTAGTTTCAAAACCATTGCAATTTCCCCATCTAATGTGTGTACAGATTGCTTATGAGGCACTCCTGTGAAATGCATTTGCTGGAGCAGCAGGCTAGACTGCAGCACATTAAAGGGCGCGCACAAATGAATCCTTAATAAGCAATACAGCCTGTACCCTTCGTTTCAGCAATAGTGTTACAAAAAGCTAGTAGTGAAGATTATCTTGTAGCTTTCCGGTGACTAAAGGTCTTGTGTCTGCCCATCGCTGCTGGGGCAGTTCAGCCCTGGCTGACAGCGTGGGCTTTCCAGACACACAGTGCCATTCTGTTTGCACACGCTGTCTTCATTCAGAAACATTTTACAGACTATTCTTTCTGAATTTTTCCAGCAGTGATATAACAGGGGCTTTTCATGAAACACAGTATGGTGTCGAAGACTTCTTTATTTTTGCTGGCCACTGATTCTTCCACCCTCAAAAATACATATTTTTAAGGGTACGTCAGAATAGGAACAAGTAAAAATAGGAGAGGAAGGATCTACCTTTTACTATCACATTGCTAGTCAGTTTTTAATGATTTACATCAAGGAGCTTATATCTTCATTATCACCCTTTAATGAAAAGCTACAGGAAGCAAAATTAACATCAGACAAAAGGACACTGTCAAATTAAGATGAAATCTGATCATGAATAGTGGCTGCAGGTTCACACCAATTAGCAATGGTTTGGTTTCTTTTGCATTAATTTTGCAGTAAAATACTCTGTAGATTGCTCCTCCAAAATACTGTTGGAAAGAACAGCAAATGGGCTGTGACGTATCCTCCTAAGAGGGTCCAGGTGTGTGATGACAGGTAGGATAACCTGAGCAACTGTATGACTCCAGATGCAAATCTGTAGTTGGGTTATTTCATTACAAACAAACTAGGAACAAGTTGCTTGATGTCCTGCCATATTAAGCTTTCTTCTAAGACTGAAAAATAGAGGTTCTTATGCCTCTCCTGCTGTTATGCCTGGTACCTATCTATTAACCTGGCCCAGGTACAACTTGGTGTTTATTAAATCATAACTGCAGCAAAGATTCTCTCCTGTAAGCATGCAGAAAATTAAAATAAGAATAGATTTTCTTTTCAGTAGTATAAGCTGCAGCTAAAGGACTGATACAGTACAGCAAGGAGCACAGCAGTGAATTATTCCTCTCTGATGTTGTGCTGTCCAGATAATCAGCATCTTATATGAGCAAAGTTGAAAGGAAACTGTGGCGCAGTCACAGTTCATCACTGCAGCTCAAGTGCTGAGCTGTCAGCTGTGGTGTGGGGATGGGAAAATGAGAACAAACTCTTCTTCTGACCACTATAATAGCTATTCATCTATTAATGTTACGTGCACAGATGTGATGTTTGAAGGGGGCTGGTATCTGCCCATTCACTGGTATTTCAGCACAGATGCTGGCACTTTTTGTGGATGGAGAAGAGGGTAGGAGAGCAGAAGGCTGGACCTCTGAATTTCCATAGGTATTTCAGAATTCCCAACCTGAGCACTGCGTGTAGCTCTGTATACTTGAACTAGGACTTGTGCATTTGGCACCTTACCTGTGCTGTCTAGTTCATATAGCTGTGCTAGTAAAAGATACTACCTCTCCAGAAAACTTTCTTTGCTAACATTCTGTGACCATCATGGCTGCAGCAAAACTACTATTACTTTGATCCATAAAATCAGTCTCTCACCCCCACACACATATAGTTCAATTTTACAGGTCATATTTGTAAAATCATTTTCACGGGTGTTTTCTGAGGCATAGAAAGTATTAGCAAATTATAATAATGAAAAACTGTGATGAAATCCCTAAGTCAAATTTAAATATAAGGGAATTTGGTCACTGTTCAGTATTCATGTAAAAACAGATCCTGAAAAAGGATTTTTTTTGTTTTGTACTATGGGAACACTGAGCGGCACACAGAAATCAAGTCCTTACTGTACTAATCAATAAAAAACAATTTGCAGAGTTGGTTGTCTGGAGAAAAGAGAGGAAAAGCGAAAGCAAAAAAAAACATTCCTCCCCTCAATTTTTGCTGAAGAATGGAGGCACTGAGCTATTAATTGGCTTGCCCAGTGTCACGCAGGGTTTGTGTGACTGATCAAAGAACAGAAATCAGGTCTCCAGAGTCTTGCTCCTCTGCCTCAACCACAAGATAATCCTTTATTTTAAATGCCTGCCAATCAGCTCTCCTGGTTAAAATGCTGGATGAAGTGTTACCACTGCAGTATGAAAATGGAACTACTCAGTGTTCATCAAAGCCAGATGAAAAAATGAAAAACTCCCATTCCCTGCCCTCAGGACTTTAGGTACCAGCTCTCTTAATATTTATAACAAAATTAAATGGGACAAATTCTGTGAAACTAGATAACCCGATAAACCCTCCTTGCAAACCTGCACAATCTGAATAAAACAAATCTATGATGGCCGGGGGGTAATCTATGTTATATGACTCCTCCAAATGTAATTTTACTTTCAACAGTCTGTAGATTTTTGTTGATTAGGATTTTGATAAGCACAAAGTCAAGTGGCCCAGGTTTGTTCCCTCTGCTGCAGTATGGTTGTTCCCTATGTCAGAAGGACACGCTGTAAGGGAGGGCGCTCCCTGTGCTGCCATCTAACATGTGCATTTCTTTACTTTGTCGTACTCAGCACCATGGATTCACCATTGATACACTTGTCATGGTCTGTACAACAGGATGAGGAGCAAAAAACTGTCCATGGGAAGCTATGAGCTGCTCTCCCTTGCACCGCGGCTGTGTCTTCTCATGTGATTTCCTCCCTGTGGAGCCCTGGTAACTCATTGAGGGAGAAGCAGAGAGGTTTGTGTGTTAGCAACGTGTTTATGGAGCTGAAAAGAGGCACTGAGAGTATGTCAGTAGCGCTGAATTACGATTGACAGGAGAACCGCAGCATGGCTTCCCGGGGCTCTGGCACGCTGGGGGCCAAGCCCGCATCCTTCTCTCTGGTGGTCGGGGCCAGAGGCACTTGCCAACTGCCAGTTGTGTGAGCCAGCCCCTGTCAGCTCCCATGCTAGGAGAGGGCACCCTCCCTGCAGGGGAAACCTCAGCTAATGATTTCCTGGAAGTAACATGTCTAACCATAACCTGAACATCAGTACGGTGCAATTCTTTGAGGAGATTGGAGCAATTTTGGTAATGAAATGTAGAATTTTAACAACTGTTTTAATGCTTGGTGTTGGGGTTCTACCTTTAAAAGTGTGACCTAAGCCCTGCAGCTTCAAAAATCTGACCTTAAACCCCAAATCCTCTAAGGTCTTTAGGCAGCTAATTTCCAGTGGCATAAATTGCTTTTGAAAACGTATATTACACATCTAGGGCACACAAATATTTTCTAAAAGGGCTCATAAAAGGCAGCATTGCTACTGCTGATAACAGCTTCTATGTGTCTGAATTTCAATCAAATTAACTCTCTGGATGGAAAAAAAAGGAAGTGTTTTCTAAAAAAAAAAGCAAGCCAGTTTTGCCTTATTTATTTATTTACGACACACATTGAAAAGTGTGTCTCAGTCCAGGCCTACAGTATTTATGTGATTACACACATAACAGTTGTAGGATGTTGTCCCCAAATTATAGGTTTTGGTCTGCTCACCCAAGAGTAATTATGATAAATTTGGCTAGCTTACCTGGAAACTTCTTATTTGATTTCTGCACTCATTTCTGACAGCTGCATACTTTTCCTCCTCTGGGTACCATTCACTAGTAGCTTTTACATTGAAATTAAAATTTTGCTTTCTGTGACCAAAGTTAATTTTGGAACTCCTTTTTTCTTTTACACAAATCTCCTCCTCTGAGAGATAAATTGCATTTTACATTAAATAGAGGAGAGAAAAAAAATTTACAGCAGCTTGGTGACTGTGGAAGTGCAACGTGTCATGAGAGTGGAAACATCACAGTTGCCTGGACTTCTCTTGCCAAAGCTTCTGCCCAAAGCAAGTCACTGAATAAATGGAAATATTTAGTCCACAGGGCTCGCAGTCCAATTGATGCTTAAGCAGGGTGTGCTACCCTGCATAGGCTTGTGCAAATTGTCTTGAGCAAATTTTTGTTGAGCAAATACATTGTTTGGCACCTATGTGGTCTAACATACTATTGGGAAATGCTAAGAGGGCACATGGATGCAACAAATTTCCCTTGCTAAAGTAGCTGGGAAGGCAGTGAACTGCACACTGATGTTTTTGCTTTTGTGGACAAAGCCATGATGTATTTTCCTTACTAGATCAAGCTGACTTGTAAACTCTGGAAAGCTCAGTGAGGCATTACAGACACTGCTTGTACAGTTGTTCCTTGATTCATGATCTCCAAACCAGAAACTCAGTTTGATGTGCTGAAGTCTTGATCCCAGCTGCTGTATGTAGCATGAATTAATGCTGTTTCACTGATCTGGACTTTGATGCTGTTATGCACTGGAGCTAGTAGCAATCTTTTCACTGTACTGACTTTTGTCCTTTCTACCTTTGTAACATGAACTAGAGTTCATGGCGAAAAAAAAAAAAAAGTATTATTAGTAACATCTGCATTTTCTTTAGTACTAAATACTCAATATTATGGTTGACAGTCAATATATGGCTCTCACTTCATTAAAAGGGTAATTTGTTCATCTCAGAGCTAACTTTCAAGGGTGGGTTATGGTATTTTTAGTTCCAGCCAGTGTGGTTTTTCATTGTCATATCACATTACCTCCTTTCATACCTTAGCTACGAATATCAGATGTGGAGGATAAATTCTGATTGATGAGAGAGTTGCTTTTGAATCCGTTGAATTACTCTGTTACCTGAACCAACCCCATGTCTTAAGAAATACATCACACACACAAGACAGTAAAAAACTTTCAAATGGTAGAGTCCACTTTTATCGTATGTCAAAAGATTATGTTGGCTCCTTGGATAAAGTGAATCAAAAAACCCTACTTTCTATTTCCCCCCTCTAGCCAGCTTAAATCCATGCTAGACTTACATACTGCATGGTGCATTTTATTAATTGATGTTGCCATTTGGAGATTTCATTGATAATGAGCCTGTTCAGGTCATGCTGGTATTTCACTCCTTGCCCTAATTGCACTGTTACATGGTTCCCCTAGAGAGTGGCAAGACTCATCTAGTAATAATTGCTCCTCTTCTGTCTTCATATAACACCTATAGGCACCGACCTACACTTGAGCTGAAAACCTCTTGAGTCTCTGATTTTTTAATTTTTCTATGTCATATTTCTGCATAAAACCGAAATTAAAAACCTTTCAGAGAGAATTATTGCCCAATCAAATATACTGTGTATTATCTATGCTTAAAAAGCACATCAGACCTATTTACATGTCTTCCCTTCCTATCTCACCCTGCAAAACACTCCATAATTCTTTGTCAAAGGCTCCAGTGATGGAGATCCATCGTATCTATTCCTGTGCCCCATTATCCTTAGTGACATAACATAGTTCCTGGTTTTGCCTCTGAATCTGCTTTGCTTCAATTTAGACCCATTATGCCTTATCTAAACAGGCAAACCCAAATTGATCCCTTCCCCTTTGCAATTGCCTTGTATATATTTTAAAGCTTCCTTTGGGATAAGGACAAACTAGTGCAATTATTATTCACCAGTGATGTTTCTTAGACTTCTGATATTTTGGTGCTCTTTTTCATACTCTCTGGATGCTCCAGATCATTCTGGAAATGTTTTGCCCAAAACTAGACACACTACTCAAGCTAAGGTCTTACCAGTAGAGTGTCTCTTAGGTTTTACTCCTCTTTTTATAATCCAGAGCAGTGTTTTCCCTTCCCAAAAGCATTGACTCATGCAAACTTTATCATCCATTGTAATTATTAGATATTATTCTAGGACTTGTCATCCAGACCGGTGTATATTCATTTGCCTAGTTGACTGTGCCTGTTTGGGTGTAGCACACTGCACTCACCCCTGCTGAGAATCATCTTAATTTTTTTCCAGGAGACTTCTGCAATTTATCAAGAACTTTTGGTATTCTAATCCCATTCAGCCACCAAAAACCTGCCAAATATTTATTCACCTGAGTCAGGCTCACCTTAACAACTTAAATACCTGTTTAAAAATATCCACATATTAAAAATTGAAGTGGATCTACAAGATTACATTATCAGAGTGCTGATAAGCAGGATGCATGAAGTAGCATAGTTATATATCCTGCTTCCTTCTGGCTTTGAGATTTTTCTCAATTTCATTCTCAGAACCATTCCTTGGGAGGAAGGACAGTCAGAAAGCATTTCCTAAAATCACCCCACCTTGACTCCTAGACTTAAAAGCAAGTTTATGCCAGTTTTTGCCACCAGCAGAATCTCCCCAGTGTGTAACTCGGAGTGGGCATCTCCAGAGTGGCTGGGGTTCACAGTGCACTGGGTAGCAGTGGGAAGGGGGACATGCATAAGGTTTCCCTTCAGAGATGTTTTTAAGATGTGCCACCTGTGCTGCATGGCTAGGACAACATGGAGAGTCCAAGACTTTGCACTGAAGGACAGTTGCAGGGCAACAAAAGCTGCCATGAAGATTTGAGCTTGTGCTAGCTCTGTGCAGCCTGACGTGAGCATACCCTCAGTTTCTGGGCTTGAGAATCAATGCAGACCATCTTCCACTTAGCTAGAACATCTTTATCAGGCACAATTTTGCCTTACAGCGTCTCTGGAGAAATTTCACTGATTCTAGTGGGATTATTAATTTTCCCCAGAAGGCTTCTCCATTCTTTACACCCAAAGTCCTGGCAGAGTCAAATTTAGCAGCAGCATGGGTGCCAGGGGAGAGCCACTCGCTGTACTGTCACTCAGCGCTATTCCTGTCACAGGATCATATGCTGCATCAGCTAATGCTAACTGCAGCACTCCTCTCCCTTCTCCCTGCCTCTTTGCCATCTTTCTTTCCCTTCTCCCTCATTTTCTAGACATTGGTCTTCTTTTTTTATTCAGTAAATCCTCTCCCAGATAAAGCCTGGCAAGGAAAAGAGTTTGACTACTAAGAAGCCACAAGCATTTCTGGGTAAGCTTTCAGGCTTGTGCCCCTTCCCCACCTGTTCATGTTCAGCACGATGTTTAGATTACTGCTGTTTGTGTCAACTCTGTCACCTTAACCACAGATTAAAGAATTTGAGTCTGCTGAAAAGGTGCTGTAGGTAAAGCACAGGTAGAACTTTAAGGATGATGTTCAGAAGCTTGTATTAAACATCTCACAGCTCCCTCCTCCCCTGCCTTGGCCCACTGTGAAAGAAAGCTGTGCTTATGAGCCATTCACCCAAACGTTTTGCCTTTTTGCATTCATGGCAGAAAGGAGTCAGGGAGAGCGGGTGCTCCCACAGCTACTCTGCAAATAGCAGCTAATATTCAGATCTGCCAGGAAGGGGGTATAGTACAGCTTTGAAGTTGTTTGATGAGTTGGTTTGTACGTTCACATTTTTATATGCATATTTATTGCCTAGAAGCCTACATAGTCATTTTATTGAGGAATCTGGAAGAGAAGTGTTAAAATGGCACAATCGCAGCATGTCCCCATGGCAACCCTTACACGTGATGAGTTCAGAGTTAGTGGATTAGAGTTGTTTCTCTGATGAAACGCCAGATGTGGCAGGCAGGGCTCAGCCGAGAGGCTCTCCTCTTTATGGATGTTGGTCTTATTCATGCCCTAGCTAATGCTGAGAGGGTGTGTACATGTAGAGGCCGTTCAAAGCTCATTTGATTTCCAGTCTGAAGATGTTCTAATCTGCACCCTCATCCAACAGTTTCTCTGGACTTACAGCAACAAAGGGCTGCCCCGTCTCCTGTCTCTGACAACTGTCCTGGCCTGGTTTGACTCCTGTGGAGAGTCTGTGACTATAAGCACTATTTATGACTCCTTAATTTGCTGCTTTCACTAATATTTTTGAAGATTATTTTGCACCGGCAGCTGTGATGGAGCAGAATAGCTGGGGAGCAGTGGGAACTGCTGCTCACTATCGCTGGTAGGGACTGCACTTTTGGTAGTTGAATTTCATTACTAAATACATATATATATATGCACACATTACTCTCTCTATATATAAACCCATAAATAAATACCATTATTAATTTGGGATCACTCTCTTCTGTCCTGAAAATCTTCTGCCAGCAGCTGGATCAGAACTGATGACTAGAAATGACAGCCGAATATGGAGATTTCTTGCCAGCATTGTGCAAAGTGGATGTATTGTGTTAAATGCCTTAGCTTCGAAAAGAATAGCAAGAAAACGTAGGGTGCCAAAGGAAATTACACGTTACAGCTGCACCCTCTATATTGTCCTGCTGTCCTTGCCATTGCAACAACTGTAGCCAGCAGCAGTACCTGTGGTAGAGCATTTTGAAATGTGAAAGTGTGGGCGTCTGGTGCTGTTTTCCTGCAGGTCTAAAAGAAATTATCCTCATCCTTAGGAGATAAGCCCAGGGCATAGTTCATCAGGAGAGCAGCACTGGACAGGGTTGAAAGGGGGGAACATGTACAAGGTTGACTTCACTATTGGGTTGTTTGATCTGATTGGAACTGGCATTTCTGTCAAAGAAGTATCTTAAAGGACAGTTAACAATACCTGGAATACTCATCAGGTACTTAAAAAAAACACCAAAGAAGAATAACAACAGAACCAAGCAACACTTTAACATATGTAGGAAATCTGGTCCAGTGAAACCCTTTACATAAATCCTAATAGAATTCAGGGGAAAATAGCACAATAGCCTGTCAGAATCAAAGGACAATTGCAACTGCTGTGAGATAAAATAAAACAAGATGACAAAGTCTCAAAGCACAACAGACATCTGATTCTTGTTCTAGCTGTAAACTTGGTATTTTGAACTTGTAGTCTTTTTCTTCTTTCCTGGAGTTCTCCTTTCATTCTGAAAGCTTACTGTGTTTACTGTGAAACAGGTCTTTGGTTACATTTATGTACCTGCTTATAGGAAACAGCTGTATGATACCCTGGGGGTTTGAGCGAATCGGATGAAGCAGTTAAGTAGACCTTTTATGTCACGATGAGACGTCCCAGGAAATCACTTGCTCACCAGGCATCCTGGTGGTAATGGAGCTGCTGGTCTGAGGACGGTTCTTTGAGGCAGGTGGCAAAGTTTTGGGAATTGCTTTACAGAATGGTTGTGTGAGGAGAAAAACAGAACAGAAAGGAAAACAGTGAGAATTTCTGTCAGAGGAAATGGAAGCAGTGATATTGTCCTAGTTTCAGCTGGGATAGAGTTAGTTTTCTTCTTAGTAGCTGGTGCAGTGATGTGGTTTGGATTTGGTGTGAGAACAGTGCTGATAGCACACTGATGGGTTTGGTTGTTGCTGGGTGATGTTTATACTAAGTTGTAGAGGAATGAACCTGGGTTAATTAGCATTGATAATATACTGTGGGTTGCCTTCAGGGGCAGTGGGTTTGCTGATGTAGATAAGATGCAGCTGTGGCTGGTTCTGTTAAGGGGTTGAGCGCCAAGGAAGAGAGAGCAGGCCCGGGATGAGGAGAGACAAGGAGAAGGCAGCAGAGGGACTGGCATGAAGAGTATGTTGGTATGCGATGGTAAAAGACCTTGTTGCAGCTGGCTAGGTTGGAGAGTGCTGTGACACTAAGTCAAGGACTTTTCAGTTCCTTGGGCCCTACCATCGAGGGGGCTGTAGGGGTACAGGAAATTGGGAGGGGACACAGCCAGGACAGGTGACCCAAACTAGCCAAAGAGGTATTCCATAGCATGGGGTGTCATGCTGTTTATATAAACTGGGGGAAGAAGGAAGAGGGGGGACATTTGGCATGATGGCATTTGTCTTCCCAAGTAATTGTTATGCATACTGGAGCCCGGCTTTCTTGGGAATGGCTGAACACCTGCCTGCCAGTGGGAAGCAGTGAGTGAATTCCTTGTTTTGCTTTGCTTGCACGCATGGCTTTTGCTTTACCTATTAAAATATTCTTATCTCAATCCTCAAGTTTTACATTCCTTTCCAATTCTCCTCTCCATCCCTTTGGGTGAAGGGGGGAGTGAGTGAGCAGCTGTGTGGTACTTAGTTGTGAGTGGGGTTAAACCCTGACAGATATTTAGCATGGGAAGGCAGGATTAGGGATCTCTGAACATGGTGATTGATTCTGTTTTTCTTCTGCTGTTTTTCATGAAAATAGCAACTTCCCTTGCAGTCTTTGTAATATAAAGAGGGAGGGCACCAAAGAAAGTACTTGACTAGCATCATCTGTTTCTGTTTGACATGAGAACAAGAGAGCTAGATCCAAAATATTGTCTATGCCCTCAGGCAAAAGGATGACAAAAATACATGTGTAATTATATTCCTCACTGCGGACTTTGCTATTATCAGAGGGCATACGGCTGCTTCTCCCTCCTGCCAAGACCTTTCTGAGGTAAAGACAGAGATTATGTATCACCAGCACTTGTAGTAAATAGCCTTCTCATCAGACAGTTGCATTTGTGAAGGAAATGGAAAAGCTAAACAACAACAACACTGCTGAAGAATGAAAAGTCATTGTACAAACATAAAAGGCTTATTGTTTTCATAGGAGTTAGTTTTCACTCAATTTTCCAATTTAGCTTTTTTGTTTTGAAACACTTCAACCCTTCCTAGTTCTTTTTGGTAGGTAAAGCCACTATACAAACATTATCTAATTCATAGTTATTAAGTAAGTAGCTATTAATATTTTCATTTCAGTGACAGAATGGAGACAGGAGCAATTTCTGTCTTAATGTCATGGGTTGGGTCATTTGCTTAGCAATGCTTAGGCACGGCTGGCTTAGAAGGAACAGTTGAGGGCTGGGTCTTTTGCCATGAACTGAACAACCTGATCTTAGGCTTCCTGAGTAGCAGTGCAGAAGGAGAGGCAACTTTGTTCTCAATGAGAAGTGCAGAAATTAATCAAACCCAGGAACCACTCTCCACCTTGCTCTCTGAAATATGTGTTACCATCTGGACTACCGATAATAACACTGCAGTGATGATATAGGCCAGCTAACAAGTCTACTCCCAGGAGGGAGGCAGAGGGAGGAACTGCCTATTCCTGGCTAACAGGGCTTTTCAGAAGCTCTTCTTGGTTGGTACTTTTTGGGTACATTGTCTTGGCCCTAAACCCTGCCTGATTCATAAGGTAGCCCCTAAGCAAATTGACCTAAGTCATACAGCAAGTTTGTACCAGTAGGGCTGTAATAGAGGGCAGATGTGTGGCACCTGGAGCCTCCTAGGTTAGATGCTTAGTGTTAACTCATTAAATGAGTATTCTCACAGAAATATGTGCCTGTCTTTCTGTGGATGGGTTTAACAAGACCAGGCACCTCCACAGAAAATATTCAGTGCTCCCAGGGAATGAAGAAAGAGATGCTCAGTCAACCAAAGAGAAACAGCAAGACAGGCGTATATCTTAATGGGTGTCTAAATCAGGGCTTCACATTAAATACATCCATCCTTTCAGTACTGAGTCTATACCAGAGAGAGAGGTTGTCTGATGGAAGAGGACAGCAATAGCCTGCAGGGCTTACCTGGGAGTGTGGGCTGTCTTTGGCTGGGGGGGGGGGGGGGGGCTTCCAACCAGCTGAAAGTCTTTCCCACCAGGCTGAAATTTTCCTGTATTTCTGTGGAAAATGGGCCACCATGCAGGAAGGCAAGATCAGGCACTGAGGAAGGTCCTACAGCTGTGGGGGGCAGGCTAGAGGACAGCAAGGAGAGTCTCATTATAACTATAATTTTCTTGACCTACTTTACTCAACCATGGCACTTTGCAAGCAGGGACCCTAGCAACAACGCTGCAGTCCTGAGGCATCATGATGGAGACTTGGTATTTGGTTGGTTTCAGTTGCTGTTCCTCATCCTGAGCAAAGCAATTTGCCAGCAGCTTAATGAGGACATTGCCAAACAGGCTACCTCTCTCATCCATGCTCTCTCGCTCATTCACTACTTTACAGTGTTGCCATAACCATATTTGGGATGCAAAATCAAACAAAACTATAAGCCACATGACAAAATTTACTGCGGAAAAAAATGCTGTAGGCTACTTGTGCTGATGAGAGAGTTGTTCTGTGTTTCTGAGCTCATGATCCTGCGATTAGATACAGTTAATGAGTCAGAGCTGAATGTTTCCCATAGACTTACATTTTCATAGCTCAATGACATACTGCTGGGGTGGTTTTAACAAGGTAAGCACACACAGGCATATACCAATGAATAGACAGTCTTGTGGGAATAGGAAGGGTCCTAAGAGCATTTCATGTATTTGAAAGTCTGTTTTAGTAATGGCATTTTGCCTAGCAAAAAAATCCATAAATACCACTTGGATTTCTTCCATTATGACGTTTGCTTCCTAGTTTCATTTTATTTTTTCCAGGACCTCAGAGAGAAAATAAAATGTCACTGAACCTTTTACCTTTAGGCTTCTGCTGGCCCTCATATTACTCATGTAACCAGATGTGATGTCCACATTATGTTGGCCATATGAAACAAGTTAGTGGCCTCAGTCTAGCCTGTAACGGACTGGAGTAATGTTGAAATTGGGGGACAGACACCCACACCATCATCAGGGTTTGACAATACCTTCAAAACCCTGGTAATTCAGCTGCAGAAAAAACTGTTACCCCCATCTGCTCTCTCCCACTGTTCCACAGCCTTTCCTTGCTCCTCTAGCCAGAGACCCAGAGCAAGGTTTGTACCTCTCATCCACGCTGCAGTCTCTAATGGGTCTCTGTAAGCAGCAAGAGAAGCATCTCAGGCCCTGAGGGATGTTAAGTCTTTAGAGAACTGGTCCCAGACCTTCCCTCCTTTAATAAGCCCAAACAATGACTGTTAATTTTTTCCTCTCCGTTTAAACCATTCCTCTGAAACCATTATTTTTTTAGTACAGACTTTTAGTACCACAAATGTCTTCTGTGTTTCAGTTCTACTAGCTGTAATAGCAGATTCAGAAGCAGTCTCAGAAAGAGAAGCCTTTCAGAAACTGCATTGTTCTTCCCTGGGATATGGATTCGTCTTATTACAGCTGGTCAGCAGACTGAAGTATGTATTGCTGCTGCTGGAGCTAAACA